>NC_091020.1:24982500-25722500 GCF_041296385.1 Aphelocoma coerulescens
TTACACTTTATAAAGTGAGTAAATCCTGTTGTCTTTGCAGCAGAGCTCACTGAGATCCAGAGAGCCTAAAGGCCGCACTGGTTAAAGGCTCTTCTACCACACTGCACAATGTCCTGTGTGTATCATACTGGACGTTTGTTCAAACCTTTCTGGGTGATTTATGAACTTCATGTGTTAAAGTTTGCCTTTACAGGCATGTCCTGGACAGTGGAGAACCACACTTCCAGTATTTCTGGGGCAGCTTGGAAGACTGCTGTAAAGGAGACAGAATGGCGGTGTGGAGCTCCTGTTTAAACACAGCTCTGGTCAGTAGAGATTTGGCATGTTTCTCCCTATGAACAGAGATAGGGGTGTTTTCCTTGTAAACAAGTTTGCATCAAGCCTATAAAACCACACTGCTGACTACTGAGAGCATCAGAGCCCAGTGCATCCCTGCGTTTAGCCAGCGTGGTTTATAGGAAAAATAAAACACACCCCATTGGTGAGAGAAACAGTGCCAGCAACGTATCAAAACATTATTATTGCCAGTCAGGTTTCAAACACAGCATGTGTGGGACCACACATACATTTATGGACACTTAGAGACTATGAATATTTTATTCTATCCAATGAGTCAACTCTCACAAACTGAAGAAGTTGCATTATAATAATACAGAATTACAGCCTTATTGTGAAGCCATGGTACACCCAGAGCAGTCAGTGTCTACTAAGACCAATTAGAAATACACCGCAGCAAACCAGTGCAACATGTGATACTCTGATGGAGACACAAACCTGGGAATGTGTATTCTGCCCACAAAAGCAGAATGCTTCCAGTCCAAGGACTTGGTTGGTTACCTACACATTGAGCTCCTCTTCCAAAAACTGGAATAAGAAGCTTTGTCAAAATCAAAAAGCATGAGAGGACCAATTAACACCGTTACCACACTTAAGCACTTACAGGTACTACAATGCATAGAGTAGTTCTTTGCTCCACCTTCACCCCAGGGCAATCTAAAGGTTATTATCCTTCCTCATGCCCATTTTTTTGCAATAAGGCCTAAATGCTCACCGGACAGCAGCCTGGGTTACCACTGTGCCATGACAATCACCTGCTCAGCTGGTCGAGATTGTCTCACTGCTCCCACCTGCCTGTCCCTGTGTGTCATCACCTGTCCCTGACAGCCCAGTCAGACACCATCTTTCAGGTCTGTCTGCACATGCTTTAGTGCAAAAGCCTCCTTGCTTTGTAATAAATGCTCTCATGCGTTCCAACCCTCGTCCCATATTTATAAATACATACAATGAGAATACCATATAACTGACATCTAGTGAATGTGAGCTTGAAGGAGTAAATTGTTATTATTACTGTATATTTATCTCAAAGGTGGAGCAAAGAGTGAGAACACTGAAGTGGGAAGGCTCTGACTAAGCTGAAAGATATTCCACTTTAAAATCCTTTGAGGTGAAGAAAATCACCTGGTTTCCTTTTGCTTTACTGCCCCCCCCCACCCCAAATGTGATGATGTCCCTGACCAAAAGAGAATAACAAACAGATCCTGGAGACTGAATTTTTGCTTTTAAAGCAAAGACAAAGGAAAATGCATTATATTAAAAAACTTTAGTAATTACAAACTTCTCTGTAAAAGTTTCAATAAAGCCTCTCTAGAGGTGTGAACCAAAGCCCAGGAAAGTTACTGGGAGGGTTTTTTCCATCAACTTGACTGTATTTGGCTTTGACACTACCTGATTAAACAGCAGACACCACCAATTTCAAACAGTATGCTACTGTGCTGCTCTCTGCCTTCTCCATGCAATATTTACACAGCACGCTCCAGGCGAGAAGGTGTCTGCTCTGGCTACATGAAAGCATTCAGCCTCACAATGTCACACACCACACGGTGCTGTCAGCCCCTCTCATGATCCTGCTCTTCCCCGTGGTTTCTGGGGACCAGTTCCCTTTGCGTGAGGAGGCACAGATTAAGAGGATACAGCATGAAAAACGAAGATCAAAAAAAAGAAAACCATTTCACATTAGAAGGTCCAGCTGCTTCCTCCCAAATGACTAAATTAGAGAGCTTGTACGTCACCTCCTGCCTCAGGTAGGGTCACATTGAATCCCTCTTCCTGTTTAATGCATATAAAATGGGAAATGGGTTTTGAGGAAGACAATGATTGAATATGAGAGTAGTATTTTTTCAGATTGTGTACTTTTTATCAGATAATTGCAAGACTGCTTTGAAAGCCAAAGAAAATAACACAAAATGCTGCCACACACTTCATGGATGGCTTTGGGTCAACCACTTAACTTCTTGCCTCATGTTCCCAGTGAGGGTACCAGCACATATCCTACCCTGCAGGGACGGGAGGAGGCAATGCCTTGGAGCTGGGTCTCTAAGGGCAGGCAGTGTGGGTGAGATGCACAGACAAGCTGCTCTGGGATGCAGGAAGTCTGGGCTCCCTTTCCCATTCCAACAATTGCTTCCTTAGGATGTCTGTTCACCTCTCTCCATGATTTGGTGTCTCAGTTCCTCTCCCTTTTAACTCAAAGCGGTGAGACTGGTGTAATTTTGACTATAACCCATCAAGCTGTATTGCACCAGTGGGCTCCAGCACCCACACACTGACCCCAGGCAGGGCTCTCGTGAAGCCAGAGGTCACTTGCAGCTGTCAGCAGCCAAAAACATTTGTGCTGTCTCTTAGGACATCATCTCCCTGGCAACCAAGTCCCAGTGAAAGTCAATAGCAGCATCTTCATCACTTTTAAAATGGAACTTGTAGGCTTGTGGAGCTGTTGCCCCCAGCTCATGGACTTGCTAAAAGCTTTGCCCTGAACTTTCATTTGGCTGCCCTCCCAGCACACTCAACCACAGGGGAGCCAGTGCAGGCAGCCTGCTGGGACATAAAGCCTCCTGATTATTTCATCCTGCCCTGACCACCACAAATCGGGACAACCACCTTGTCTCTTCATTGATAGATAATCTATTCCAAAGGCTGGAGACAGCCACTTGCTTTGCAAACTGTTGAATTTAGATACCACTGTCTCTTAGCTGAATGTTACCAGCCCAAAGCTCTGCTGGAAGAAAGAACTGGGAATGCTCCTTGATCTGCTGGGCTCCCTGACTGCGTTGAAGCAGCCTCAAGCTGCACTGAACAACTCATTTGATGAGCCAAGCAGGGGGAATGCAGCTCCTTCTCCCAAGGCAGCAATTCCTTCTCCAGGCATACTAACACAAGAACAAAGATCCTTACCACTAAGCCATGTCCAGACTCTCCCCGTCAGTGCTGGCCATGGTAAAACCAGCAGCTTGCAACAAAGAGAATAAAGCCATGAAGATGCCTGATTGCATCAGAATTGCTCAAGTCTGAGCAGTAAAAGCAGGAGCAGCCAAGAGACAAGGAGCAGAGCTTGACCCCAGCAGTACAAGATTTTTCTTCAAAGCATGCTGACATTTTACAACAGGTCATTTGTGACAAGCACACTCACATTCTCCTGGGAGCAGTGCTGAAACCCTGCACAGCAGAGCTCAATACCTTAAAAGTCAGCAATGCCAGTACCCCAAGGAGGTTAGCAACCATATCCATGCAGCAGAGAGATTCCTACAAGAGATCTCGAGGCATTCAGAGGTGGCATTAGGAAACAATTACCCTGGGGAGGAACTGGGACATTATACAGGCATCTCAGATGACTGAAATCAGCAATGCACCTCAGTCTACCTGGAAGGAGACAGAGCAGCCACTTGTAAGCCAAGAGCGTTTTACCTTACTTCTATGCTGGATAAAGTTGAAAAACACACAAAGCCCAACTGAAACAGGAGTAGATCAGTGCTGAAAGAGAAAATCTCTATTGATGTATCCATCTCTGCCCTTGGGATAACACAGGCACACTTAAGAGACCTCAGAAATGACCTCAAGCATATAAACGTCTGGTGAGATAATGCACATCAGTAACTGCTCAGTCCTCAGCAGAAAAGCAAGTGGTAAGAGAGGGGGGTGAGGGAGCCTGTTCATCTGGCTTCTAATGAATGTTTGCCATCTCCCAGGTCTGCAAAGCAGTGAACAGGTGAAGGTGCTAACCCAATCTCATCTCCCTGGGAGCAAGATCAAGCACATCTGGTAGGCAGAGGCTCCCTGCAGGGCTGGTAAAGGAGCCAGACATTTGGGTAAAGGGTAAGCTATCTGCCTAAAGATAACCTGGGAGCAGAGAGAGGGGAGGGGAGGTGTCTTCTTTAAGCTCCACGATGGATGGCTAAAGGAGGCAAGCATCAACAGTGGATCCTTTTAAATACAGAATGCACTTCTGGTTTGGGATCATTTCATACTTAATTCAGACAATCACAGTTTCAGACCAAAAGCCAGAGAAGCTACCCCATAAACAGATCAAACCTCATCAATTGAGAAGAGAGAGTTTAAGAGAGAGACTGTTTAATGCTTAGCAGGGGCTGGAAAACGGATTTGGATTTTGCTACCAGCTTTTTCTCTTCAGAATGATTAACTGGCACCTTCAACCATTAACTGCACTGTCCTAATCCACCCAGCTTCACTGCAGCACTGCTCAGCCAATGTGTGACCCCTCTTGCATCAGGGGTCTTTCCAACAAACCCAGACTTGACCTTCCTGACATTGTTCTTGTTAAAAGAAAAGGGAAGGGGGAAAGCATGAAGATTTAATATTTTTAAAGTATTATTAAGTGCAAATCAACTTTTAAAAGATCATCAGTATGGAGAAACAGGAAATCAATTTGGAAAGTCAAAGCTCTAAGAGCAGCAGTAGCTCATGTTGGGGATATACCATACAAGAGGCATGTGGTTATTGATCCATCCCTCTGTTTATCCTTTCACATGCCGCCAGCCAGGGCCCCCAGCCAGCCAGGTGGTGTTTGCTACCCAGTCGCTGACAGGGAAGCAGAGGGAAGCACTGCAGACTCCTTCCCTAGTATGGATTTCCCAGAAGAGGGCAGAGAGCTGGCTGGGTTCCTATCAAGTAGCACTGGAGCCAAGATTTTAATCTATTCCCACAGGCAGAGCCCTATTCAACTTCCAGTGAGGTATTAAACTTTTTAGAAGTTTCACACACATGGGATCACAGCAGAGGATATGTAAAGATGTCTTCTTTCTTTAACGTTCTTGAGTCAAGGCCACAAAAGCTGTGCTCATGTCATGAAAGACACCTGCTCCAGGCAATGATTCCTGGCAGCTAAGCCAAGCAGGGCAGGGGCTTATGTGCTACTCACATTTAGCCCTTTCCATGTGCTCAGAATGCCTAAGGTGTGCCTTCATCTCTCCAGGTTCCACTATGGTCCTGAAAGATCACAATTAAAAGGAGAGAGAGTCGTGTTAAAACACCTGCAATACTTAGGTCACCATCCACCAGAGAAACACATCGTTACCAAGGCACATTTGCATGGCCTGAAGGCTTGGCATGAAGACATTTATGGATGCTGGAGATAGAAAAGCTTTTTGATATTTCAAAGCCACACAGGGCAAAGAACATAAAGCTTTGCACTCTCCAAACTATCCACAGGCAAGGGAGAGAGCTAAATCCTAAGTGACGCTTATATTAATCTTAGAAGGAAATAGTTGTTTCATGTTAAAAAAAGAGCACAGAACCAAAGTAACAGCAATCAGTGGGTCAGACCCAGGGAATTAAATTCTTCGAAAGCACGGGTTCACCCTCAGTGAGTTACTCCAGCCAAAGCCAGATGATCCAATTGTGCTGAAAACTATACAGCCACAAATGGAAACCAAGTGGGACAAAAGGCAGACACACCACTAGTCCACCCAAACAAACCGTTTAGTCTGTGGGATTTTGGCTGAGAACTGGACACATGGAGGTGTGGAGTTGTTGTACAGAAGACAATATTAGTGAGAAGGGTGAAGGGAAAGAAACAAATGCCACCAGAAGCATTGCAGAGACCTTCTTGGAATAGTCTAGGTTCCTGTTTATTAAAATGCAATGACAATGATCATCAAGGAAAAAGATGTGTTTCTACAGGTAAACACAGGACATATTTTCTTTCAAACCCTGTAAACACAGGGTTTAAATCCTTGTTTTCTGGTCATTTTCCAGCAAACAAGAAATGAACAGTGTCAATTTCGCTTGGCAATCCAAGAGACTGGAAGAAATTGGAACCTCTTGGAAGGCATTGTTACCAGTTCTTTTGTGTATTTTGGTGCTTGGCAGATGTACTTCTCTGATGCTGAATTGCCACCACCTTTCACGTGAGATAACACCCTGCAGCGGTGTCGGCAAAAACTAAAGAAGCCTTTCCCACCTGGAAGCAGTGAGTGCGTAATAGACTGAATGCACAGGTTCAGCTGCAACCTGAGAGGACATAAGACCTAAAACTTCCACTCCTATGAATTGGGCACAAGATGCTTAATTCCATGGTAGACGAGTGTTTCAGCTTTACAAGTCTGCATCTCCCAGCAACATAGTGCCCTCTAGCCTTAAACTGGATTACGGTTTAAGCCTCAGAGAAAAAAGCTCAGTGATATGCAATACTAATATAAAGGTTTAAGTCCAATCTTTGGCCTTATCGTTTCAACAATCCATTCAGCTGCTGATCAGCTCTGGAGAAATCTGGCAGACACACAATGCCAGGAAACACAGTATACTCAGAGCAATTTCACACCAGACGCAACACCCCCTCAGGCTTTTCCTTCCCAAAGCTGGAAGATCTATCTTCTCTATAGACAAAATGCAACTTTCTGTGTTTTAAAATACATGTTGCATCTTGAGAAACAGTTAAAGGATTTGGTGCAACTAAAACCCAGGAAGCCAGAGAGAGAAGAAAAGATACTTCTCAACTAATGTGGAGAGGGAAAAGCTACTGACTATGCTGCAAACTCCTTCAGGCAAAGACACCTCCACATGACAGGCTGCAACACAGGAGTCCGGGAAGATTGTTAAAAACTCTCCTCTAATGCTGTGCTATTGGCAGTAAGGTGTGAAAGGAAGGTGAAAGAGAGATAAAAGAGATCCAAACGCTGAGTCTGCCTTGGTAACCATGCAGACCAGCTACCCCCTCAAAAAAGGTCTGAATGTAACTTAGGGGTGAGAACGAGCAAAGATGCGCTAAGCACCGCCGGCTCCCCGATCCCGCCAGCAGCCGAGCCTCGCTCCGCTCCCCACCGAGCACCCCGGCCAGGACGGGGACAACACTGCCCCATCCTGCGCCGGGACTTGTGAGAAAGAAGGGAAGATCCACGTTCCGAGGGGAAGGAAACTTCAGAACGGTAACATTAAAACGAGCCAAGAACCAAACGAGGTGAAAGAGGGTGAGGAAGAAGAGCCGCACCTCCACAGCGAGAGGCCGCGGGGAGCCCCGCGGGCGCCTCACCTGGGGCCGGCGTCCCTGGGCAGGCGAGGGACGGCTCCGGACACCGCTCCGGACAAGGCTCCGGACAAGGCTCCGGACACCGCTCCGGACACCGCTCCGGACACCGCTCCGGACACCGCTCCGGACAAGGCTCCGGACACCGCTCCGGACACCGCTCCGCGCCCGGCCCGGCCCCCCCGCACACGTGCGCACCCCCGCGCCTCGCCGGGCCCCGCCGGCACTCACGTAGTGCTTCGAGGGGTTCCTGCGCTTCTCCACGTCCACCACGTTGGCGTCCAGCACGCTGTAGGACAGCATCTTCGCGCACCCCGGCGCGGCTCCGCCGCTCCCTGCCGGCGCTGGCAGCACCCTCCGCCGCGGCGATGCCGGGCGGGCGGCAGGGAGACAGGCAAGGGAGGATGATGCCCCGGTGCCGGCTCCGCCCCTGCCGCGGCGGCGGCTCCCTGCAGCCCAGCCCGGCTCCGCTCCCTGCCCGCTGCCCCGGGGCTGCGCGGCCACTGCGGCGGCGGCAGCGGCGGGAGGGGCCGGGCCGGGCCGGCGGCTCCGCCCCCGGGCGGCCCCGGGGGGCTCCGGCGGGATGGGAGCCACCGCCCCCGTGTGCCGGAGATGGCGGGCGGCCCCTGCTCTCTGCCGGGGTACCGCGGCCCGGCCTCGGGGAGAGCCCGGGGGAAGGGGCGGCCCGGGGCAGGGGGAGCGCGGGATGCCCCAGGGCCCTCCGTCGCTGCAGAAAGGGTCCGAAACGCCCTCCCCGAGCGGCCGGCCAAGGTCACGCCGGAAACCCGCGAGTGAAGGGCCGAGCCCGCTCCCACCGGGCTCCAGCTGGGAGCTCAAGGCCGGCCACCGCTTGGGAAGGTCCCCACTGCCCTGTCCCGCGGGAACACACAGGGGTCAGAGCTGGATGAAGGTTGCACAGACCCTCTGTTATGAGGGCTTCTAGAATTATAAACCTGTTTTGGTTTTTTGTATATACATGCACAGGTAAATGGGAATCATCTTCCTCAGTCCCACTCCAAGAAGAGTTTGCCCCAGAAATTTCAGGTGGGTTTTTGTTCCTTTTCAATAAAGCGTCATTACTTTGAATATGATTATTTTAAAGTTATGTAAGAAATGGGAACTTCAGTGTGATCTTCCAGCCCTCAGCTTGTTTCATGATATTCATTAGCTAGTCACTAAATTAACTGAAGTTACTAAGATCTCTCCTTCCTCTGAAGTCTCTCGAATAGCATCCCGTGTAGATTTTCCAGTGAGATTCCAGAGTGCTGCTGACAGCTCAAGACCTGCCAGCCCAGGAGTACAAAGAGGACCAGCTCCTGGCGAAATAAGCTTCTTCATTTACAGTCAGAACAGTCCATCTCAATGTGATTTCCTCTGACGTGCTCTAGGCACAATTTCTGAATCAGAACTTTTACAATGTTACTGGCCCTGAAACAACGATCATGAGACAGACACCAGAGTCACCAAGCCTTAGGTATTTGGGCCAGAAGGCTGGCATTAAAAAGTGGCTGTGTTCAAACCATAGCAGGTTTCCACAGGCAGCTTAAGGGAAAGAAAAAAAAAAGGCAGGAGCAACCCCATCAATGCAGAAGATATCAACTACTGCCAGGTGGGAAACAGGTATCTGCTGGCATAATGACAAGGACAGATGCTCTGAGCCAGCCTTCTCCTCCCTCCTCAGCTAATATACACAGTTTACCAAA
This sequence comes from Aphelocoma coerulescens, assembly GCF_041296385.1. NCBI lineage: Eukaryota > Metazoa > Chordata > Aves > Passeriformes > Corvidae > Aphelocoma > Aphelocoma coerulescens. The sequence goes on from NC_091020.1 coordinate 24,991,519, forward strand.
ATAAATGACCTGACATAAAACGCTAAAATCCCAGCATCCCACCCCAGGAGGCGCACAGGTATGCATGACACAAGAAGGGCGACAGAGGGGAAAACTCATGTACCCATTGGCACTTTCAAGGCTTGTCTTATCTTCTTCAAAGCACCCTCTTCTCTTCTTTGAGGGACTTCCTACCCCTAATCCTCATACATGACACAAGGCAGAAGAACAATTATTTACATTAGAAACCTTTGCTGTTTAGACTGGCCAAGAAGTCCCTGGTGTGCAGAGCAAACAAAGAAGATTCTTTCTCCAAAATGTAAATATTCAAATAACCCATTGATAAAAATATTATTGGCGTGGCCACTCTTTGTGTCTTGGATGCCTGTTCCCTGTGAACCAATATACATCACACATTCCATCCCCTTCTCCTATCACCCTGTCCAAAAAAAAAGAATAAAGGGTCCCCTCCATTGTTGAAAACACTCAGGGTTTGTTTTAAAACAGCTTTCAAAACATGTCATTGTGAGGGAGAGACAAAATACATCATTCTCCAAACACCCTGCCCCATCCTTCCTGACATTCTTATTAATTGGCATCTTTTTACTGATACTCTTCTCATCTGCTCTTGTAAGGAAGGAGCTTCTATTTTCAACCAAACTTGAGACCAGTGCCTTGGGACTGGTGCCCCTTTGGTGTCTACCCCGTTCTTTCACAGCATTTGGTCCTCTGTTCACCTTTCCTCTATTCAACAGGGTTTGATTCTCCTCCTCTCCAGACAACCTTCCCCACCTCTGAAGCCTGGCCAGCATTTGTACCTCTGTCCCCCTCCTTCTCCATCATCTGATGGGTTTGTGCTCACGGCCACCTTCTGCTCTCCTTGTTTGCTTGCTGCATCTGTCCATGCACGTAGGAAAAATGTGTGTTGCCAGGGGCATGGATAGTTCTTTTAAAACATGTACAACACCCAGTCTACTGGGAGTCCAATCTCCAAGTATTGCAAAGCTGGCAGAGAAATACCCAAAACCCTTATTATGCTGCAGGCTTGGGAAAATCTGCTCCTGTCTTAGGCAGCAGCTGGGAAATTGAAGCTGACGGCACTTCCCAGCCTTGTTTTGGAGAGCCGAGCTCCGGCTGCTGGGACTGAATGAAAGCGAGCCTGGGTATGCAGGGAGGAGCACAGCAGGCTGGGTGCCTGGCCAGCCCCACGTGCAGAACAGCCTGCACCTGACCAGGGCTATGAACACGAGGCTGAGACACTGAGAATTTGTAGGAAAATAACTAACTCTAGAGATTTTAGTGCTAGAACTCCTAGCATTTACTTTTTTTCTTTTTTTTAAAGCCCCCATTACCGAAGTCCTATCATTGCATGGGAATATCACTGCTATTATAACAATTTTAACACTTATATTAATATGAGTATTAACTGCTCATTTAATAACTCCCCTTCAAAGACTCATGCTTCTGATAAAATTCACCTGAGGAACACCCTGGGAAATTCAGCTTCTGAAGGTTGAAATAAACCAGCTATTTTTAAAAGCTTTTTTCTACTCTTTTGCTAGGTGGGTATTTGGGCAAAGATTCTTTTTTTGCTTTTTTTAGACCAAACAGGTAACCACATTAGCCTCACAGACCTGGTGCAGCTACAGCCCAGCAGCCTGGACTCTGCTCCAATTACAGCAAAAATTACAGCAAAAGCTGATGCGTGACAGAATGTGTGTGTGTGATGTTGTCAGAGCTGGAGCATGACTTGAGTTTTCATATTTCAAGAGGACTCTGTCATGCTGGCAAATTTTTTGTAAATAAGCATTTGAACTGTAAATTGAAAACACTTGGATCGTTAAATCAGTGAGAAAATAAAACAAGGGACATGCTTTTCTATGCTCCATTAGGGCCATTTCTAATGCCTCTTATTAATTCATGGCATTGTAGATAGGTAACTGCCCCTGAATGTTAACCACGCTGGGGTCTAACAGCCCTGTCTGTGGTGGCTGCAGTTGTTGCTAAAGATGATTTTCCTTTCTGTTTTCTGGCTGGGCAGCCAGGTGGAACACAGTGTTTTCCTGTCCCACTAACTGAAGAGGCTCTAACGGTGCTCAGCACCCTGGGGGGAAGTAAAATGCCATGAGCTCAGGCCCCTGGGGGAAGGGGAACTGTGCAGTGCTGTGCATGACAGATTAGCCACACAACTCATTACTGGCAACTGGAGTTGCATGCATAATCTGCTAGACATGGTACTAGAGATGTGCCCCTTAGGGTTTTATTGGCTCTGATGTGCAACAGCACAACACAGAGCCTTTGTTACACTCCCATCTCAGCTTCTGTACTTACAAAACCTCAGCTTCTTAAAAAGGCTGCTTTCCATGCAGTCCTTCCACTTCAGTGTTTCAACATACACGGCTTTTGATAGGAATGACAGGAATGGTAGAGCCTGTCTGGCATTCAAATCTCAAACTTTGAAACAAAGCACGGCATGATCTTTTTTCTTATTTTTTTTTAAAGCCAATTGCATTTCATCTTCTTGGGAGATTACTGCTCTTCAAATGAAATTCACTCTGGAGATAAATAGGCCCAGCTAATAAGGTAGAAGGCAGCCAAAGGAACCAGCAGCAATGCTGGCAGAGCAACTCCCCCCTTCTCTAGCACAGTATCTTTGTGCCCCTTCCCCTCCCAGCCTCCTCACCAGAGAGTGCTGCTTTGTCAGCCCCTCTGTGCAATCTGGTATAATAGAAAAACCAAAATAATCATTCCTTCTGCAGGCAGTGTACATGCTTTTCCAATGGCATAACAGCTTTTACTTACATTATAAAAGAGCTGCTTCACCCTCTGGACTTAAATTATAGATTTGCCTTTCCTTGAAGCAGCTATCTTACAGTTTAACCTTTTCATGACCAACATTATTTTTCAGTCCTCTCTTAGCAGTTGTAGATGAAGGATTCTCCTCTGTGGTACGTGCCCTGCACGTAGGGTGGTAGCAGCACGTGGCATGCTGCTTTTCATCCATGTACACCTTGTACTTTTCCATTTTTACAGAGGCTTTGTAGATATCTCTTGAAGTGCTTAAAAAAATAAAGCAAGCCCAAGCCACACTTTTCTTTATTTATTATATACGTGTCAGCTTACATTTGGGACAGCTCATGTTTACCAAACTGATCACAGGTTTGGATTGGGATTCCTCGGGTTTCCTCCTGGATGCTATGGCCCTGACTGGTGTCACTCTCACTGTTCTCAAAATAGCACATTTTGAGGCTGGTTTCTGCCTTATCTTCTGCAAAAAGCATGGTAATCTCCATTACTGAAAACATGAGCTTGTTAAAATAAAGTCAGTCTAGGAAGAAATAGTCTTTCTTTGCATTTTCTTCCCATGTTTCCTCCTATGTATACATACATGGCCACCGAGCTTTTAAATTTCCACCAACCCCTTTTAAAATTTGAATTTCCTTGTTTACTATTTTTACTCATTCAACCCCTTCTGAAACCAAACAGTAATTTTATTTGGCTGCACTAGAGAAAGTAGAAGACTTTATCTGCCAATATCCAAACCAGAAAACATTTGACTGACAGAACTATAAAAATGTACAAATGTACAATGAACTGTGAACTATAAAAATGTACAAATAAAACCTTATGAAAAGTGGCTCATGGAACTGCAGTTTGAACATAGGTGGTGAGCACACAAACTTGGCACTGTAAGCAGAATCTGTAACATCCAACCTCTACCACTCAGCAGTGGAGTGCATTGATTTTTTGTTTTGTTTTGATACCTTCATGCAAAAGCAAAGTGGTTTTCCCAACTGAGAGACTTCTGTAGGAAGAGCACTTCTGGATCTCCTCAACAGCAACATCATCCCATGGGTAGACACAAATAGTTTGGTTTTTTCCCCAAGTCATTAGACTGGGGTTAGAATTTGTAGGGCAGTAGTGGAGATGTTTGGAAAAAAAAATGCCCTGTAGGATGTTAATTGCTTGTAACAAGAAATGAGATCATCCCAAAACAAAAAAATGCCCCATGGAAAGCAAAGTTACAGTTTCTCTAGCAGGGTCTGATGCAGGTGTGCTTTTCAGCTTGAAGCAGTGGACACACCATCCACACAATCTGAGGCATTTATTTGGATCCATACGTGTTAAGCCCTGGCCATGCAGCACCAGGAATGCAAACCTAAAGAACCATTTCACTAATGGACTCTTTCTCAGCCACTTTTCTGGTGACTGAAGCCCTCAAACCACCTGTGAGACAAGGACAGCTTTACCTTCAGGATAATTTTCATCATGACAACATCTGTGTGACAATTACATTATCCTGAACATTTTTGTCCTCAAACGCATGTTGGTGGCCAACTGTCACTTTAGCATCTACCTCTGAGCACCCAAGGCCCTAAAAGACCAATATCTTTTAGGAAGTACAAAACACTCTGCAGAACAGAACTGTTGAAGGATAGTGTAAGGAGGGCAGAGGAAGAGTATATAAATACTGCTGTGCTCTATGTAAATTTGCCCAGCTGTTTATGCTAGATGTTCTCTTACTCCATTTTTCCTGACCTCATTTCCTCCCCTGCTTTCTAATTGCAGAAAATAAAACAGTACAAGTCCTTGCTTTCATTACATGCAACACCTGCTGCCTGTTCTGAAACAGATGTCTACAGCATCATTAGGCAATCGTTTCTTTAGCCTTTTTCAGTAGGACTCATTTCAAATGTCTGTGCTAAATCCTCCTCCTTCAGCTTCCTCTGTATTTCTCATCCTTTCCTACATTCAGAGTTCCAACAAAAACTCTTCTCTCTATCAGTTTGCTCTTGCTATGTTTGTCCTGGATCACTGTACTCACAGAAGGACAGACTACAACTTCTTTGAACCAGGAATTAAGTTCAAGAGATTTTTATTGGGGGAAAAAAGACAAGGTGAGGACAGAAAACAGTGAGAGAGTATTAGTCAGCAGTGTAGGCAGTAGTTCAGAACACCAGCTGGCTTGTTACAGCTCAGAGGTTTTTTTGTGGACAATATAGCAAAGAAGAGTTTTACATGAACACAAGGACAGCCCCGACACTCTCAATGCAAATGACCAATTCTGTCATCAAGAGAAAAACGCAGCTCCAAAACACCCCAAAAAAGAGAAAAACCCTTTTCATTTCTGTACCACCATCATACCTTGCCAAGAAGAGCACGTTAGTATAAGTTAGGCCTGCAGGACTTGCAGAACTCCATTGTTGGGGAAGACATTTGAGAGAACAGATTCCTCCCTCCTGTTTCCAAATATCACTGTAATATTTGGCTGGAGTCTGCACTCCTGGGAGGAACCATGAACTTTCGAGGCCAATAACAGACTTGGCACATACTGCATTTAATCATGTTGGTTGCTATGCAGTGACATACATTTGCTATTTATCTTACCTTGTTCCCAACAGAGTGATGTGAAGGTGGCAGAGAGCTCCAGTTGTAGCTAGTAGGGAAGGAGTGTGCATTCTTCCAGTGAATAACAAAAAAGCAAGCTAAAACAAGAGCTGTAGGACATGTTGTGCCAGGTTAATTGGCACTGCAGCGCTGTAGTTCAACATTACTGAAAATTGTTCCTTTAGGTTATTTCTTCCACTGGCAAATTCCTGGTTATGTTGTTCTCAGGCAATCTTGTTAATCTGGGCTGGTTTCAACTTGTAGATTACTGTGACTAGATTAGTATGGCCTCCATTGCACTTCTAAAAGATATTAGTGGGAATGGGCTGGTGGCATCATTAACAATCAGTTGCTCAGCTTTGTACCCCAATGCAGCTTTACCAGATTTTAATGGATTTGCAGTTTGGCATCATGACTGTCTTAGGGCAATCTGTATGAAGAAACTTCTGGAAAAACTGTCCAATCATTTCTTAAAAGAGCACTTGCAGAACAAGTACTTCTTGTGGCAGCTGAAGTTACAGGAACAGGTTCCTTGGGACTGTCCTGTGTGTGGTTTCTCTGGTGTTGTATGAGTTTCTACCTTCCCTTTTACAGAGGCACTGATTTGGGCTTCCCTCTTCTATCAGTGCATCCATTTCCTAAAAATGTGCCAGACCATAACAGTTCAGGGTCCTTCACAACTCTTAACTAGCCAAAGTCACTTGGGGTGGTGGGACAGAGGTTGACAGATGCCCAGATGCACAGTATAATCATATCAGAATAGAATCACTCTTTCTCAGAAAAAAAACAGGCTAAAAGGAGACACACTAACTGGTAGACATGCAAGAAGTCCACATCAACTTTACAGATCATGTCTGCAATGAGATCTGCAAGGACATGAAAGTGGCAGGGAGAGGCAGATAGCTTCTATCAGGGGCGTGACTTGTGCTTGTTCAGGTTTGGGCAAGACACAACTCTTTTATGTTTTAGTTTTATTTATTTTGTACTTGGATACCTGCAAAAAACCCCATCACTAGGATATTTATGGTGCTAGTGAATCTTTGGGAGGGTGGGGTGGAAAGTGCGTTGTTTTTCTGAAATTGCAGCTCTTTCCTGATGCAAACTACACCGGGAAGAAAATTGCCTCTTCTGGTGCCTAGACAGGGAGCAAAGGACAGCTGGAATCAGAACAGGCTGTGAACAGTGCCAGGTCAGTTAGGCAAGGGATTCTGAAAGTTTCAATTGTTGACAAGGAGTTAGGAAAGATAAAGTGAACAAAATAGAAGAAGGGGGTTTGACAGGATCTGTACTGTGAATGAAATAAAGGGCCCGAGAAACGAGTCAGAGGGGACAGTGGAGTTCAGGAATAGATGAAAGAAATTAGGGGGAAAGTCTCTGTGCCTGGCAGGCTATATTGCTGGGAATGAAACCCAAGATCCCTGGCTCAGCATTTCCCTGCTGCCCACAAGGATCCACAAAAATGTTGCTGTAATGCTGGGACTCCTGGAGGATGGTAACCAATTATTATAACTATTCTTTTATCTTTGTGGCTGAACATTTTTTTTTGCTCTAGCCTGGAGGGTTGGGGCAGGAGGACTGGAGACTGTGCTGAAAGACAGCAATAAAGAACATAGCGCTGCACTGACAGGAAGTTTCAAAATTCAGGGTGCCCATGGGATCTGAACTTGCTCCCTTCCCATTAAGAGGTAAGTATAAAGATACAAATCTTTGCTAGGCACATCTTTTCCCTACAGGATCAGCTTACTCTCAGAGTAAACCAAACTGCATTTCTTTGACAAACAGATTTCCAGTACTTTGTCTCGTAATTCTCCATGTGGCTCCATGTCTCACTGGCTGCTCATTGATGAATTCCCACTTTGAATAATGAATTAGCAACTCCTATTTATGGTGTTCATCACTGGAATCCACAAGTATACACAGACCCAAAAGAGTAATAGCTTTTAGTCATGTAGCTAATATTTAACTTTGTCATTTATTACTTTGAAAGTAGATCTTCATTTCCCAGGTAGGTTGTGTAAAATGCATGCCCTCATGGGTCCAAATTTACAATCCAAAGATTTCGGAACAAGAATACTCAGAACTCAATTATCTGGATTTCTATTTTTATGAAGTCATCTAAGAAGTCATAAGAGGAAACAGGATTCCAGTAAAAATATGATACAAATAAAAACAATGTCTTTGCCTCATAGGCCTTGGAGAGCAAGACGACAAGACAAGCAAGGCAATATGCATGGAAAGAGAGGCAGAAAAATATAAAGCTAATAGTACTAATACAAGAGCAACTTTTCCTAAGTCCCACTCCAGCATCTATCCATTCATTCTCTCCCACATAGCCACAGAGTTCTTCTCTAATTGCTCCCATAGAACTTTTAATGACTAGGATTACAAAAAAAATTAGGCTTATGCCCTACACAGGGAGCTGTATTATCCCCAATTTACAAAAGGGGGAAACTGAGGCATGAAGCAACCTCATCTCTTCTCTCACATAAGCAGAGGGCAGGGACTAAAAGTAAAGCTGTTCCTTTGTTTCCTCATCAGAAAGGCAATCACTGTGCATTTTGCTAGAATAGAATATTGAGATTCTTAGGTAATTTTTGTTCTCAGGTGCTGCATTTCTGTGGAAACTTATCTTTTTAAGGTAACATAGAAATGCCAACTGCTTTTAAAAATTCCATTTTCCTTACCTACCTTTTACTGCCGTAACTGTTGCTATGGAAACTGGAACTGGCCATGAAGCAGTTCTACAACATGAATTCTCACTTGTCAGTTTTACATTAATGTGCTACCTTCTAAGTCCTTTAATAAACCAGTAATAATTGTGTTGCCTAACGAGTTTTCAAATTAAACAAAACAAGAAAGCATGCTTTCACTGAATGCTCTGCACAATATTTTGTAGGTGTGGTCTAAGAATTTTAACAGTGTGCATGATATGACTCTGTTGGTTAAGGATATGATCTTTAAACAGAGAGACAGTTTATTTGCAGTAAAAGCCCTAGTGTGTGTAGTTAGACTTACATAAAGGTGACTTATACCAACATGGGTATGTCTAGACTGCTGTCACAGAAGCACACTGTAGAGATACTGAGTGAATGGGTAAATCAGCCAACAGTGAGCTCTGTGCTCCCACAGCTCCTCAGGGTACTGCTGTGCATGTGCATGTTGTATTCCCTGTAGGTGCAGGAGGGAATGCTCTCAACCAGAGTAAGTGCTAACCTGGGCTGGTGGCTACTGTGGAAAAAATAAAGCATGCAAGCTTAAGACACAACTATTCTGTACAGATAGGCAGAATCAGAATCTGTGTACCTTAAATCTAGACTCCTCCATTAACTTTAGCTTAACCTTTCTCTCTTGTAAAAACTGTAGGCTCCCTTGTGTTTATTCATCTTACTTCCCTGAGACAACTCATCTGAGAAAAATCCCTTTTTCCTGTTCTTGGGGAGCGAACACCATCGGAACACACCCTCCATCACAAGAGTTGAGCACTCCCCTCAAGGATCAACTTAAAAACTTCCAAGGACAGGTTCTTTCCAGAATAACTTACCTATGTTTCCTGAGACAAGTTCCTTCCACCTCATCTCCAAGGCTTTGCAGTTGTTCAGAGCTTTTGAAATGCAACAGGGGCAGGACTGATGCAGATACAAGTGTCTGCCCTTTCTACCTCCAAGCATAGAAAATCAGTGGACAGGGATTTTAGGCAAACTACACAAAAAACCACATCTAAAACACACAGGAAGTGCAGCCTCAGAGTTGGAGGCAACAGAATTTGCATGTGTAACTATACAAACTGCAAAGCCCAAAGATGTAAACCTATTTTGGTATGAATTTTAAAGAGATATCCTAAAGAGCAACATGATCTCCAAACTCTCTTTTCCTTCCAGAACTCATCCAGCCCACACACTCAGCTGTCATCCTCAGGAGAACCAGGGTCTTTCTTCTGACTTAAGAGAGGAGATCACCTTTCTCACTGAGCTAGCACTGTTCCTTTAACCCTTTCCCAGCAAAATGAGCTTCTGCTGATACAGAAGATTTTAAGAAAATGGCCAAGCCAGTCTCTGAAATTAGATGCCATGCTTTTCCACATGGTCTGAAAACACCTTGTACTTTCCTTTAAAATATCCTCAAACTCATGACAAATAAGCAACATAACCATATGTACTGCTTGATTGTGGGCAACTCCTGAAGTGAATTTGAATTTAGGAATCAATATTTCACGCTACTTCTTCCATCCCTTGTTTTTAAGCATCACTTCAAACTGATCAATAATCAGAGCATGAATTTAAAAAGCAAATCTCCCCTGTGGCAAACCAGATCTTCTCAGAAACATAAATTAAAGCTTCAATTCCCCTCAGCATCACTTCACTCAGAATCTGCCTTCTTTCCCTAATTTACAGAGAGGGATATTCAGGGCATGGGGAGGGAGTGGGGAACACTCCACAACTCTTCCTTAATCCTCTTCTGTTTCCTTCTGCACAGGTACATCCCTTCAGCACCTGTTCAGGGCCCATATTAAGATCTGACTAGAAGGTACCTGACTCAGAGCAGAGCAGCAATGTAAGGAGCAGGGAAATCTGTAAGGAAACCAACTCTTGAGTCCTGCAGCAAGTACGGAATACACAGCAAATGAATGATTCATACATAGTTCTCTACTGCAAACAAACTTACCACCTCTTTAAGGCCAGAGTTTTCCACAGGCCTCTGAATGCAAATGCCAAATATTTTGTCATGCCTTTCCCTTAGCCTATATCTCACTGCAGCCAGGGCTTGGAGGGAGGCAGATAATATAACAAACCAGAGAGCTGGCACACATGGGGCTACTCACTGGCTTTCCTCATGCATATGGTTTATTTTTCCCTGCTATGTCAATCCTTATAGGGCTTTACCACTACAGCTGCCTCCTGGGAGTCTGCTGTTTCAACTATTACAGGGAAGGTGCAGAGGAAAGAAGGATAAATTCAATCTTTTGTACTCTTTTCAAGTTAAAGGGCTCACCTCCACACCATAAATTAAACAGATTAATTAAACAGACAAGCCTCTGCAGCAGCAAGCTCTCTCTAAGGATAAATATTGAACAACTTTGCTTTTTAACTGTTGTGCATAACAGAGTTGTGATTATTCCAGATCAAACATTTTGCATGGTAACCTTCTTTAGGCCAACGTTGTTTCATCTATGTCTTGTGTTCTTCTGCAAGCACAGATATGGGTAGTATTTTACCACAAAAGTGACAAAGAATAAAAGACACAAAAGGCAACAGGCAGAGGAGGTTACAGTGGGTCTCAATGGCTTCTGTATTTTCTTTTCCAAAGCATCTAATTTATGTTTTACCATTTGTGATGTAGGAAGCAACTGAAACAGCAAAACAGTAGCTGATTTTGAGAATTCTGGTCTGAAGAGAAACCACAACAACAGGCATCAGTAGCACAGATGGGAATGCAGAGGAATGCAGACATGCTTGGCAACCAGTGGGCAAGGTTGCAGGATGGGGAAGGGATGCAGAATCCCATTCCTGAATACTACTTTATGGAGAAAGGTGAGGACTGCTTTAGTAGTGGGAAAGCTGTCCAGATTGAGGAATGCATATTTACAGACAAAGGTGCACCAGCACTGGCCAGGAAGGACAGGCAAATCCTTCTGTTTGTGTGTCCTTTCTCTAGGTGTTACGAAGTTCACATAAAAAGAAAGATCCATAGCTATTACCACATGAAAGCGTGCAAGATCAGTCTTTAAGCCAAAAAAATATCTCCTGAGATGACCACTGCTGTAAACAATGATCTTGAGCAGTGACTTTTCTTTAGGCCCACTGGATGCAGATGTGAGGATGGCCAATGTCTCATCCTACTCCAAGGAAAGAGCTCAGTTTCTTTTCCAGTTCCCCTGCTAGATTAGAATGTCCAGAATCAGTCTGATACCACTTTCACTAGGAATAGCAAGGAAGTCAGCAAGAATATTAAAACAAGTATTTGAACAACTTCTCTGAAGCTGGACAAAACCAGCATCTGGAGAATCAGAAGGCTCTTTTTATCCCCATCTAGATCATACCAGCTAATGACAGCTTCTCACAGTCTCTCAACCTCTCCTTGTTACCTTTTCTCTTTAAAATACCATAAAATATCCTTCCATAGTGCTGACAACATCACTGTTACTCTCCAGTAGTTCCAAGACACGGTGCATCACCACTTCATCCAGAGAGGGGTTGTAGCTCTGCCGAACACAACTCAGGACATGAAGGAAATGGCAGCCTTTTTCAGCATCTGCAGAAAAAGGAAAATGTAACCAGGAATGGAAGAAAAATTTCAGTCTGTCTCTTTCGAACTATCATAATACAGATCAGACATGAAAATCCCAGAGCCCTAGATACTAAAGCAGACATGTATATTCAGAAGAAAGAGATCCTGTCTGTCCCTACAGTTCTCCAATTATCAACTGTTCCCAGTGACTTTTCTGGGAAGTGTCAGCGCTGTAACAGTAGTAATGAGGGTGAAACATAACTCAGTCTTGCCAACTCTTAACATACAAGGCTCATTCACTACAACTTGATGAAGAGTTTAATAATGTAAGGCTACCTCCACTGTCCACCTGTGCAGGCCATCCAGTTTTTGCAACTTCAGAAGGAACCAAATGAAAGTCATTTTTCTAAGACCCAACTTCGCAACCCTCTAGCATAGCAGGGAGGTGCGTGGCCAGGGCCTGTAACCGCTGGCCCAACGCTGGCATCTTGTGGAAAAACTGCTGCACTGCAATTGCATTCACCTCGCAGTGCGATCCCATCCCGGCCCCTCAGAATACTCAGACAATTACAGGAAAAGAAAGTCAGGGAACATCAGTATCAGATTTTATCTCCTTTTATGTGGAATTAGCCCTGCAATGTACAAGAGAACAGAAGTTCAAAATAACCCCCTTTGCTAGGGGGAAGCACAGAGGTCCCTCATGCACACTGCTATTCTGTGCCAGGTGGAGCACTGTTTGAAGCTGTCCCAGTAATCATTTCCTCCAACAAACCCTGTAACCCACTAATCATCAGTGCTGCAAGCTCCCAGTCCCCCAAATGCTGAAGTTAACAACACATTTCTTCTCAGTGGCTAACAATGGAAAACAGGCATAGATCAGATACATCAGCACAAATTATTTTCCTTCTCCTTAGCTCACATGATGCAAGGCAAGTTTGATAAGGGTACCGAGAAATTGCCATGGGCCAGGGAGGGCCCTATATTTTGTTGTGGCTGCCTTTGTTTTTTTTTAGTTATTCTCTACTCTAGAATCTGCTGATCTCCAGAGCTGCCTTAGAACCTGCTGAGAAAAATCACTGGTAGATAGTGGTAAATAAACAGTTCAGCCTAATTCTGATCAGGCTGTGAGTCAGAAGTATCCAGCATGATAAAAAGACCTTTGCAGCCAATAGCCAGAAATGTGTCCACCACCCTGGGAGAGGCAACTGCAAAGAACAGAACAATGCCTCTACCTGGTCATATGGACTGTGGTTGCAAACAAAATGGGTAGCTGCACTTTTCATTTGTCATAGGTTTGTCATAAGAAGGTCAAATTGCCCATCCCTGACCTAGAGTAACTTAAGTCTCAATGAATTACATTAATGACTCAAGTGTTACCTAACAGTACAATGTGTACTTTTCCCCTAGATGCTGGTGGAAAATGGCACTTTGGGGTAGCTGCAGGTGTGTACAATGATTAAGTAACCCCAAAACACTCCTGTCCCTCTTTCACTAACATCCTGGGTTCTTGCTTTTGTCCAGGAGCTGAGGGAAGCCAGGCTGTGATTAACTGTCCTGCCTGACAACCAACATCAGAGGGGACAGAGTTACAGAACAACTACCATTTGCCCACTGCAGATGTCTCACACAGGGTACATTCTGACAAATTTGACTTCAAGTGGTTCTGGTTTTTGTCCTCTCTACCATTAGTCTGATCTGAGTCTAAAAACAGAGCAAATTTATAAAACAAACAAATAAACAAACAAAACAAAAACCAAATCCATTTTGCAGTTCAGTCTGGAGTCAAAATGAGCTGTCTGGCTATATTAAGTTTCTAGATGGACCCACAATGGTCTCTCATGAGTGCATTTAAGATCAGGAATTACAAGTGAAGCCAAGGACTAGGATTTTCATGTGGGCACATTTCAGATCAGGGCTTGTGCAGCTCTGAGTAGGCACACTTAAGATTTTTTTTTTTTAAATGTGTACAATAGTTTCAGACAGCTGAAACTTTCAGGGTTGGGCCTGGGAATGTGTCACAACTACAGCAGTGGGGCAAGGCGTTGCCTGGAAAACCGGCAGAGAAGTAACTCATTGGAGAGAAGAGTTTGATTTCTCATAAATCATCCTTCTTGTCATGGAAGATTACTATTACTCTTGGAGGAAAACGGGTAGGAATTTCTTGCAACAAACAAGCAGAAGCCCTAGAAGTGAATGCCCATGTCCTTGTTTTGCCCCTTGGGAGCCGCGCGGGCGGCGGGGAGCGCGCTCCCGCCAGCAGAGGGGGGCCGGCAGCCGCGCTGAGCTCCGCGCTCTTGCATCATCCACTGACAGCAAATACCCGCCGTGCCCTCATGGTTTCGATTGAAGCTTCTTGGCTTTGCTTCTACTGACAATGACCAGGACATTGAAATGGTCCTTCTGGAAAACAGCAAAGAGACACTGACCTGGATATTGCCCTCTTTACAGCAGGAAACTAAGTAAGGGGAAATCTTCAAGGAGAACAAGAGGGTTTGTAAAACAGTTGCTAATTTTAAACTGCTTATTATGGAAAACATGCCTTTGAGGACTCAGGACTCTTCAAAGTCATTTCTGTGACTGATCTACAAATTACTCTCAGCTGTTGACTTTTCCTGACCGAAAGAACTTCCCAACTTCTCATGGATCACAGATGACTTTACCAGGGTGACAATGCACAAGAAGGGAACAAACTGGAGGCAGTCACTCAGTGCCTCTGTCAACTGTACAGAGGTTCTAGCCTTGATAGTGGCACAGTTATATAAAAAAACCCCAGGCTGCTAGGATAACCAGCTGATGTATAAAATGAGCAAAGGAATGATTTGACTCTTAGAGAAATGATGTTTGTTAATTGGATAAAAGGTAATAAAACAATGTGATACACTAATTTGTTGCACTAAAATAGCTTCAGGCAAACAAGCCCATATTAACCTGCATGCCCAGTAGTAACCTTTTCTCCCAAGACCTTGTCTACAATTGTACCATTTCTTAAGATAGACTCGATATTGCCTCTGCCTTTTTTTTACTGCAGGATAACCATCATACACCAGGTCCTACAAGTGCTATTGTAGTTATGATAGTATAGGGATATGAGCGATTTCAGATTTTATGCCTTCTGTTCCAGTCAGTCATTTATTCTGTACTAAAGCACGTTCTATCCCACAAATAGCTACGCTCCGGCAGCAAGTGATCCCTGCTGACACATTCTATCCCATGAATTGAAAGACATTTTGTAGCAATGTACCCGTGTAATTAGCAGACATTCTAGTCAAGAACAAGTTGTCACTATGGCAATAAGACACAATAGGTTTGAGGGACAGGGATAACTCAGAAGCCACCTGAGGCACGTTATCTGAAAAGAAGTAGACTTCGTTCAACTGAAATCCTTAACTACAAAGAAAAACCACCTGAGCTTAAAATCTACAGAGAATATCCTACTGACTTAAGCAAGTTTTATTGTTGACTTAAAGGAGGCGGGGATTTCACCTTTCTGCACGGTCACTTTTGTGTCAACTCCCCTGTAGAAACTGAACCAGCAAGATTTGCTACTTCTCCAGAGTGCAAAGCAACAACTGCTAGGTGGTGACCTGACTTCATTACATTTGGTTCCTCCCAAAATCCAAGTATTCTCAAAAGATACAGATCTAAGATAATGGCTGCTTTTTTCAGATCAGAGAGGTTTGCTTCCTGCTGGGCACACCTGCTCTTTCTCTCTCCACGCTCACAGGAAGCTGCTCCTGCACTCATGCTTGTAGCTATGCTGATTAGCTACACCAGCAACAGCTCGAGTTCAAGGGTAAGGACAAGCAGCATATCCAATACAGCAGCAGGAGGAGATATTGTCATCAATATATCAGCACCAGCTCATCAGAGCTTGATCACTCTGCTACTTACGCCTGGGTTTTCGACAGTCTTCTTTAATCACATCAAGGGTCACTTTAAACAGCTCCTTATCATGGTCAGTCACCTGAAGAAAAAAGAAGAAACTGGCCTTGCTGTTGAAAAACAATCCAATGCCATGGTGTATTCTAAGCTAACACTGTCATAACTACATTCTGCATTTTATGCTGCCTCCAAGACTAATAACAAACGTCAAATCTTCAGGCATTATTTTTACTGCCATTAGCAGCATCCATGAGTTAAGTGAAGAACGTGATACAACTAAGTCTGACCCAGAGGAGGGTGACTGACTCAGTAGTACACCAAGCTTGAACCCACTTCAATAAGGAGAACTGTCCAGGCCCCAGGTTCCAGTGAGCTCAGCTGGATCAGAGCAGTTTGGCAACCCAGTGAATACAGACAGAATGTGGAAAAACATGGTGGGCAATACAGAGGTAGAATCAACAGTGAAGTAAGATGCAGATAAGACTTTTGAGTAAACTGAGAGCACCTGGATGTCCAGCTTCTCTTCCTGAAACTTTTCTACTATTTCTGCAATATTTTTACTGTCTTTACTGATTATGAAAGTCATACCACTGAACTTGTTTGTGACCACAGCTCAGTTCCTTACATGGTATAAGTCCTTGGAGCTACTACGTTTCTGGAAAACCACTCCTTTTTCTTGTAGCATCTTTATTGCTTCCTTAAAAACACTGTGAATCCTTTTGGAACTGGAGTTACTTTTTGACTTCACCTGGATGGGAAGAAAGGAATTAAGCAAATGGTGAGAAATCTCAGCTCAGCCAAAGTTACCAGCAAAAGCTCCAGATGCTTTCAAGAGGAAGAGGACTTCAGGTCCTCTTTAAGATGAAATTTGTTACACATTTTTCTTCATTTAGTAATTCATAAGTCATATCTGTTATGTATGAAATAACCAATATCCCTGAGCTTTAAACAAAACCCAGACACCAGAAACTTGTGCCATTCTTAAGGAACCACAATCTCTAAACTGTCTTCTTTGTGATTAGTAGCTATTTGATGATGTACCAAGAATTCTTTTTTGGAAGAGACTTGTGATGCTTGCAGATCATTTGACTTTTTTGTTAATCAAGCTTTGTTCACTTCCAGAGTTTTCCTGGTAATAAGGATAGGAAGAGTTTTGTAGGATGATATTCAGAAGGAATCCAAGTGCTGAGGACTGGATTCCCATCTCCTGATTTCAGGGAAAGGAGAAAACTGACAAAACCAGTATTTGTTTCTTGCCCCCTTTGTTTCCAAATTTTTACAAACCTTCTGGCCATGATCCCAGGATTTTCTCCATAGCCTAATGAAATGAAAGGATAAAGAGCATGCAAGAAATTAAGACAGGTATATGAAATTAGGAAACAAAGGATTCAGATTTGAGGGTAGGTGGGAAATTAGTTTCTTGTGAAAGGAGAACAGTGTGCCTGGAAGTCCATAACTGAGGTTATTTAGAACACAGGGTTCCATGTCTGGGACAGATCTAACAGAGTAGGAAGGAAAGAAGGAAGGGGAGGGGAAAAAAAAAAACCAACAGGGAAAAGCAAGGTTTGTTTGGAAGTAGAGCGGAGCTAAGACAGTGGAATGACAGCTAGGGAAGTAGAAGAAAATAATTAGTTGTAGAGAGGGGAAAGTATAGGTAGATAAGAGCAAGACTATGATTTACTCTTCTCCATCTATCCTAATGTGGCCTTCAACCTCCCATTTATCTACAGAGACTGCTTCAGTTCCCCAGTTGCTGTTTTCTCATCTGTTGGGAGCACACTGTGCTCCCTGTGGTTTTCTTTGGGAAGGGAGCTAAACTGCTTCCCACAAACCAACATGTGATAACTAGAACCACACCAGAGCAACCAGAGCAAGATTTGCCAAGCCATTCCTTCAGCTATCAGCATAAATGCTCCCACCCTGTTCTGAACGAAAGTATCAGACTTCACATATCCTACTTCACTCACCAGACACAGCTCAGAAGCCCCGGGAGCAAAGCAGGCAATCACCAAGCACTAGAAAGAATTCACATGAATATGCGAAACAGACACCACAGGAGCAAAGGAAGAATATCTTTCCACAAAACATTCATTCAATCCATTTGCAATTCTTAAGTGACACTCCAACAGCCTGGAAGCTGAGGTACCTAAGTGGGAATAGTTCAGGGATCCAAAAGGGATATTGGTGTTAGCATGCATCACAAGTTTCTGCATCCTGTTCCTCCAGCTCACTCTCAGTATTTCAACAGGCCATAATCATATCCCTCTCTCTGTCCCATAACAGCTAACTCTCTTTTTCCTCTCAAATCACCAGTAAAAAATAATTGCCGAATACTTCAAGATAATTAACACAGAACAATGGCTCTTATTCTCAGTTCAGTTTTCTCTGCTTCAGACTGAAGGATTCAGTGCCTGAACCTTGTCTGTCCTCCTGTCCACCACAGCCATCAATCTGGGTAACAACAGAGTCTACTTCTAATGACAAACTTGGCCATAGATCTGGACACTGTTCCAGTCACAGCATTAATGCTACTATGGTATTTCTCTTCATTGTGCCTCTTCTGATGAACTGAAGAAACAAACATAAAATGCAGCAGGAAGGATTGAGTGAAAAGTGAATATCTGCTCAAGGAAAAGCACATTCTTATAGCCATGTGTAAAATGAAGAGACTTTGCCTCTCACTCAAATGCAGTAATAAATCCTCAAGAATGTAAGAAATTGCTAGCAAAGCAACCAACTCAAGCCTCTGATCAATTTTTAATGTGAAAGCAAGCATTTGGGGAGAAAAAAAGATAAAAATATTTCCAAAGAAGCACAATAATTATTCAGTTTGGCTTACCACTGAAATCCTGTCAGAAAAGGGAGATAATTAAAAACAGACTGTGTGTGAACTGACACACAGCTCAGCCTAGATGGATACTGAAACAGAATCACTAAGAATGCAAGTCAAGGCATTGACAGAGTGAAAGCAGTGAGGTCTTATAATAAGTAAGCAGCTGCTACAAATCAGCACTTTCTCATATGTGCTGCAGAATCCACGGAAAAGGGCTCCATGGCAGAAGGACTGTTTCTGAAAAAAAAATTAGGGCTCCTGCCCACTTTAATAATATAATATTATATATGAATGTAATAATATTATACATTATTGGTGTTTAATATTACCATAAAATGACAGGAAAATTTTGGGTTTTTTTCCTAGTGTGCTCTAGAATATGCTTCCTCCTCTCCGTTCCTCTGGGTAAAGCTGCAATTAAGTTTCTTTGTCAACAGAGTCTAAAATTGCTTAGTCTGCTCTTTTGGTCCACTCAGAGTAACTCCAGCATCTCACCCTGCAAATTCATAAGTCAATAGTTCTCCTCCCCAATACCTCTCACAGTGTTCACACCTCCTTTTGCAAAGTGGCCCCCTTGGGCATGCCTTAGTTTCAGGGTGCACCATTTCAGGTTCTTTGAAGCAGTAACAGCTGGGTCTTCCCCCTCTCTTCCAAATCATATCCTTTTCAAATAAATTAAGTTGTACATCCAAACATAGGAGCATTTAAGAATCAGTCATCTCTTTTGCAAAACACGTGTGTGTGTGTGTGTGTGTGTATGTAACCTGACATAGAAGCAGCTATTAAATAATAATTTTACTATCACTCCCAAGACCAGCCAAGGGCTCTGTAGCAAAGCCAACAGAAGAATCTATGTATCCAGAATTAAGTTGGTATTTTAATCAATGTATTCCATCCGATAGGTCTCACACAGCTTAGTGGGCTGGTGCTGTGCAACCGGTTATTCTCAGATATTTAAAACAAGACAAATTCTCTGTACAATCAATAATAGGTCAAAGAAATGAAGTAGTACAGGAATTAGTGAGTCTGTTCAAAACACTGGAAGTATGTAACCTTTGACTCATTATGAGTCACACCCTGATGGTATTAAAGTTTGTTGGTATAACCGTGTGATTCTACTCATGGAATCACCCTTTGCAGTTTCTCATGTAATGTTTGATCCTGGGTTTAGGCAGGTGACAATTTTAGTAATAGTGATCCTGGACATGTCAGTCCTGAGATCCTATAATAAGCTTTGCAATATACATATTTAAAACAGCAGTGAAGCTTCCTCGAGAGGTGGAAAGACAAGCACACTGCATCAAGAACTTACAATGAACTGTGTTACACCTACAGTACAATGTACAGGGTAGGCACAGACAGTGTGAACAACACTGTAAAACTCCCTGCTTTAACTACTTGTTGTTGCTGACCTTGAGATAATATTCAAATCAAGAGAAGTACAAACAGCACACTCCAGAAAGCACAACTCAAGTTACGTGTCCAAGCTAGTGACATTCACAGACTGGAATGGTAGCACTAAAATAGCACACACTATAGCTTATGCACGGCAGAAGGGCAGAAAAATGGTCCAAGACTGGCTGGTTTAAAGCATTTAATCCAGCTGAGAAACGGGATGAATCCAGTTCACATGTAGCTTTCTTTAAAAAAGGAACCAAAGGCTTGTCCATTTGCCAAACATAATTGCTTAAGTCCAGCCAGTACACTCTGGAGGTTCTCTAAGCACAAAATTACTTTTTCTCCTTTTACTTGTAGTCTTCCTTCTGGTACCCACCCTTCCAGCCTCAAAAGTAATTTGTTTTAAGGGATAGGGAAAAAGCTACAGCTTAGGGATAGATGGGGCACTGGTTATGCAAATTAAAGCTCCACTGGCTTTGAAACTCACAGAAGATTTGTTAATTTTTAACTATTTTTAAAAGTAGTTAAATTCTCTTCCTCATCCTCTGTAGACTATAAAATTAAATTTTCCTTGGTATACATCTGAGAAGAGGAAGTTATTTCAGTTCTGCCATGTGCATCTGCTAGAGGGAAATTTATTCCAGAGAGGCAGAAGAGTGCACTGCCAGGGAGGCATCAGGACTGGAATGAGGCATTGTAGGACACGAATGGGATGTAGACAGGGCTCAGCTACACAGTTATGCTGAAAAGGAACACAGAGATGCTGCCTACCTCAAACTATCCCAGCTACCTCCTTCCATCTTCACCCTCTGCTCCACTCCACAGTAGCTCATCACCTCCCTGGAGAAAATATTCCACGGGTAGACACCCTCCCTCTATGATGGACACTGCACAAGTACTTCAAAAGCTGGGAAAGAGAGGAAGGGGGTGCACTACCTCTTCTAGGATCACAGGGAAAGGAAAACAAAGGAAACAAATAGTGTAACAGCAACTGTGCTCTAGAACACTGGAATCAGGATAAAAAAATTAGCTATACATCCAAATAACTCATCCTTTTACATCCAGGAAAAGGGCAAGAAGGGAACAAGCATGCATATTGTGGCATGGCCTAACTAGCTGAGTTGGCTCATGTAGCTCCTGCCTTGCCAAAAAGGCCCGAAATAACACTGTTCCACATCAGCAGCACCATTTATCCTCCTGGTTTGAGGGCAGTGCAAAACAAAAGACTACTGAAGAGAAAAGAAAGGAAGAGGGACAGAAATGAGATCTATTACACTTACTTTTGTGGATAGAACTGGGTACTTGACCCTTTGCCAATTATGAAAAGTGACACCTTCTAGAGAGGGAGTAGAGGAACAAGGAAATGCATTTCCAGAGCATTACTAGGCACTCCTCTTAAGGCATTTGTGCCTCTTGACAACTACGGGTCCTTTCTTATGCAAGAACAGATAACCTTCTTTGAAAGAAATTAATAGTAAAGGACAATAGGGAGAACTACAATTTCTAAATAAGCATCTGTGTGCCCAGATTCCTGGGACATACACTCACACCCTTGCATCGGGGTCAGGAGCAACTATTAATTATTATGATAGCTCTTCATGACTGCTAACAATACTGATGCTACATCGTTTTTCTTGGTTTGGGGTTTTTGAGTTGGTTATTTTTGGTTGGTTGGTGTTTTGTTTGGGTTGAGTTTTCTTGGGGTTTTTTTCAGTCTCTCTATGTTTGTTCTGCACCAGTTCCTACTTTAAATGGCTTTGTAAATTATTTATCTTGGTCTTTCTATAAATGCTGAAACTTTTAAGTTTCCAGTATTGGACACAATGGCCTCGACTTCCTTTAATGTAAAGTGTTTGGGAACTTTTCATACTGTTCCAGCGAGTTTAGAAGTACTGGGTGCCATGTTAGATAATCTACTATCAAACTTTTCTGTCTAAAATGAGAATAGATCCTGTTAGTGTTAATATCCATGTTTGTTTTAAAGCAAACCTAAAAAAAATGCCTTAAATAAAAACAAAAAAAACCCCCAACCCAGCTATCAAGAACAGCTATCAGCAGCAGTTCAACAAGGCCAACAAGAAAAGAGCTACTTTTCATTAGTATTTGACCTCATCTGCAAGGGACTGGTTTATGTGTTGTTTTGTTTGGGTTACTTAAGAATTAAACAAACATTAGAAGTCAACATAACACAGCACTTAACATTACAGTGCACATCAAAATCAGGCAGTAAAAATGACGGCCAGGGATTTATTCCTCTACAGAAAACCAAAAGTAAACAAGTGAATCACAACACTCCAGCTTAAGTTTCACTTGCCACTGCTTTCATGGTAAAAGATGTATCTGTTAGTTTTGCAGAAATTTATTGCTTCATACCTGTTGAGAATCTGGTTTGTAATTTATCCAACTAATACAGTAATATAAAGCCATTTTAAAAAATGGGTTTTGTTCTGTTTCCCATTCTGCAGCTGATCAAGAGGTTACTAACTCATTGGAAAGTTTCTTAATAGTTTGGTTATATGCAACTGCCTGTAAACTGATTTCAGATTAATCCCACCTTCTCATCCTTTCAATCATGGTCTTTCACAAGTAGGGACTTTCAATGTGAGAAACATGTAGCAGGGAGCACTGTTCATCCACTCACCATAACCTCCCCTTGAAAGCTGCATGTCTATTAATATATTGAGCTTCAAATGAGAAACAAGACAAAAACTTTGTGCTCCCTTCTCCTGATCAGATTCAGGATCTCAAACATCTGTCCCAAAGAACTCAAATACCTTAAAGGGATCTCTTTTCCTGACACTGTTACTATTTACAAATCTAAATAAGGTAGTGGCTGTTGCAGGCTGTAAGATTGCTCAGCCCTAACACAAGATTGCCCCTAATAACTGAATGTTCTTACATGACTTTTTTCAGCCCAGTTTTTTATGTCTAAAGTAACAAGATTTCCTTAAGCTCTGTAAATAATTTATGCATGAAGCTAAAGCACTAGTGGATTTTGAATCCTCTGAAGACACCAGTTTCTTATCTGCTTATGCTTAAAAAAAGTACTTAAGAATTAAACAAAGAATTAAACAGTCTTATTTCCCCCCACTAAAAGCTTGGAACAGGTGCATTCACTCACCTCCTCACAGCTGGGGCTGGGTAGATGCACACCAGCCAGAGACACCAGAGAATCAACTGTCTCCAGCTCCTGCTGGTAAAAGGTCTGAATTTTGTTTTCTAATAGAAAGCCTTGCACTTTCTCATGCAGCATATGGATTGAGAAACTCTGACCCTCCAGGCCACTACAAGGATACACAGAACATGTCAAAAGGCAAGAAATGGGTTTTAGAATAATTACATAAAGTCAGTCCACTAGACTGGTTTCAAAGGTCAAAAGATGTTTTACTGTCCTGAAAGAATTTCAATTTAAATCCTTAATTAAAACAGAACATTTTTATATGCATAAATGTTAAACTGTTCTTCTTCAATCCTTTGCTGTTACAGTTTTGTGGATTTAAGATCTGCAGTCTCTGAAACTGTGGCATTTAAGTAAAACCTTATAAAATGAAGGCCTTGTTGCCTTTGTAAAATTATGGCTCAGGCCTGTTACTTTGGCTAGAGAAGGACTGTGAGGAAAGTCCATGAGAAGAAAAACAATTAGTTTTTACCCATGAGAATGTAAGTATCACCAGAACAAGAAAGTTAAACAGTAGAAGGAGAAAACAGCAACATATCTGCAGCTGTTATTTTTCTGAATGCTTGAATGCTTATGCTATAGGTAGCCAATGGTACTATGTTGTAGTTAGTAATAGCCAATGAGTCTATTGTAGTAGTTTAGCAGCCAATGAATCTGTAACACGAATGATAACATACAAAAGGTGTATAAAAGAGGCTGATTTGTTTAACAAATGGGTTTTTGGCCCTTGAAAGAGGCACTGTCCGTGTGTGTTGTGACTGCCCCAACAGCCATAGGAAACCACACTCCATGCACCAGGCCTCCCAATAAGCATCCAGCTACCCTGACACTGAGTACAGGAGTGGGTGTTTACTCAGTTTATTGAGGTTATGTATTTGTGATTTGACAATGACAAGGGCAGGAGAGCATTTCAGTGAAATATCTCCTTAACCTTACAGATAAAACAACATCAGGCAAGGATACTTCTCCATCCTCTCTGCTGACCTCAGCCCCAAATCTTGCTCAAAATCCCATCTTTTTTCACTAGATATCTGTACACCGTATTTTACTTCCTTCCTAATACTCACTTTAGTTCAGCATTATATTTCTTTCCTCAGATCACAGACAGGTATCTCATCTGTATGGATCACCAATTATTTGGGAGAAAAGCAGACTGCTACTGTATATTTATGCAGTCTAAATCACAGTCAGGCCCTGTTTTATTTTTTTCCAGAGTTATTACAACAACAAGTAAACAATCACAATATCCCATACTGTGCCCCAGGACCAACAGTCTGGATACTGCATTTACCTCTGTATTTCTCCAGAGCCCTTGAAAGGTTTGTCATAAACTTCTCTATAGAGACAGGGGAGCTCCAGCATTCTTGAAATCTGGACATCACACACAGGATCATCCACTTTATCTGGAGAGGCAATGAGAACATGTAGACTTGGCCAGGACTGCCATACAGTTTTTTAAGCAAGCAAACCTGAGGCAGCTCTACAGAGCTTCATAGCCAGTATTAAATTGGCAAATGTTGTTCACTGTGGTTTTTATAAAAACAAAACCACAAAGGCCAATCCCTCTTTTACAGTTTACAAGGAGGTAAAACAGCCTGTTGTGGTGCATTACAGATTATGCTTCTGTCTGACAACTTATTTAACCAGAATTTATGATCTCTATTTTACCTTTCAGCAGTCTTTATCCATTAAATGCAGTTAACACATAGTAAGGAGCTTTATTTGGGCCAAAGTGAAAGCAATTTAGAGGCTACTTGAATTGCATGGCTCTCTTTGGTATTATTACCTACCCATGAATGGGTTGTATATACTCATAAATCTGTCTGCAAAGGAGGGCTGAACTCCTTTGCAAATTGTAGCTAGAGCTGAAAAATCTAGACTTTTTATCTGACTTACACAGGGTTTTTAAAAGACAGGCTTTTCTTCACTAAAGAAATAATTTCAGTACTATCTCTGAAAGATCTCACTGGGGAAAACCAGCTCTTACACAACAGCACAGACACGGAACTGAGAAGAAGTTATGTAACTGGAAGCTCCTAGAGCATAAGCAGTGGGCTGCAGAGCCCTGCTGCCCAAAGAGCTGTCAGACACAGAGGCAGCACCTGCATGCAGATCTGTGCCTGAGGAACACTTCTCCCTCATCCTGCAGAGCCAGGGAGCTTAGAAGAAACCAGGCTTCAGTGGGACACTGCCCATATGCTGCTGCCTGCCCTAGGAATGGATTGTACAGGCTGTGACAAACAGCAGCCGCTTCTCCAAAGCCCCCAGAGCCCTTGGTGAAGTGGGACACAGAAGGGCACCAGCTCCCTTCCCATGGGCTTTGGCTGCTCTACTTTAACACAGAGAAATCTGAAGAGCAAATCACTCTTGCAGACATCCAACCACAGTATCTGCACAGTATTCTTGTATGCATGCTAATCAGCTTCTACAGTTTTTCCAGGAATGCCTCGTTTTCAGGCAATCTAATCTCACACATTACATAGTGTGTCTTCCAGCCTTATGCTGCTACAATTGAAATAAAGATATACAGATGAAAATCCTTAGAAAAATGAGATGCCACAAAATAAAGTGGAAAACATCCAATTAATTACATACAGCTCAGATATTTTCACGGATTCAGACATCTTAGTTACACATGTCCAGATTCATAACACTCACAAAAACATGAAGCCTGAATTTCTCTTTGCTGCCTATAGGTTCGGATGTGACCTCTGACCCTGACAACATCCCCAATCTCCAGCTTGGTTTTCTGGCTCACTATTTCTTGAAGTTTCTTCATCTGTTCAAACACAGTGAGACTGCTGGGTGTGCTTGGATGACCTGCAAGAAGTGAGGGAAAGGGAGTCAGACATTAAAGTCAATGCATTAATTGTCCTTTTGCATTCATCCACCTAAGCAGCACAGGAGTCATATTACTAAAAAAGGGTAAGGTCCCAGGCAAAATGTGTCCTGGGTAGCAAAACTTCTGGATGACAAAGTCAGTTTACAGTATTATATTTACTTAAATAGTTCATCTGGGGAAAATATAAAAGGGAGGAGATACTTACTTACCACTGAAAATGTCATAGATGGGTTGGAAAATTGAAACCTAAATTTGAAATGGTTTTTGTAGTTTTTTGATTTTGTCATGCTAAGATGGACAAGAGGAGAAAAGTCAGCTGAACTTTTTATATAAAAGAAGAATGAATCGTCTGAGGTGGGGCCAAAGCATTCATGTGATGCAATTTGATGTCTACACTGAGGTGAGTGCAACTTGACAGGACTTGACGTTTACATAACACAGCTCTGCAGGACAGTAAATCCTTCATAACTTAAAACCTGATTAATGCTCCAAACATCCCTGATCAAAATTACAAAAGGCTGGAAGAAAGTGTCCTGTGCTCCCTAAGAGCTTTCTTTAGCACGTACAAATGAATCCATTTCCATTATTAGCATTGTGTCCATCCAAGCACTACTGATGTATGTGTAAAACAAGAATACAAGGCTGAAAAGCATTCTTGGCTCTCATTCTATTTCAAGCAGTATTGCATGCAATTCCTTGTAATGCATCTAAGTTCCTCATTTAAGTTCCTCAAAACTGATTTGATTGTGCATCTCCTTTTTTTCCTGAGAGCTGTGCCAGATCATCACCTCTCCAAAGTCAGAGCTGTCTTCTACATTCCAGTTGGGACCATTTGTACCACCTGTCATATCATTGTTCCATATAAGTATGAATTATCTGTCTGTATAAATGGGCTTGTTCCACAGACATCAGAGTTTTTAACTTTTACATCAAGCTTTCCTTTCTCCATTCTATTAATATGTATCCCTAACACTGCAGATGACACTAGTAAGATTTATTTCAGTAAGATTTGATCAGCTCCATATTAGGGTTATCAATCCACGACATGGGCTTCCAAGAAGATCCAAAGTAGAAAGAATTCTGTACTTTGATCTACAAGAAACAGTGGGAGAGAAAAAGCAAAGAGACAGCCAGACACTAGTGAGTTGTTCTGTCAGTGAGTGCAGTAATACATTCATTTCAAATGCACAATTACTGCACACTTAGTACTTGCCCAAATTGTAAAAGACTGCTGGTATCCTCCTACTGTGTTTGAAGCTACTTTCAAATTCATTGCTCACAGAGTCTGTATGAGCAGAATATGAATACAAACAAAGTGAGGATAAATCCTGAAACCACTATCACAAGGGCAGGTCAATGGACTGACTTTGGAAACAGAAGTTGTGGCACATTTCCAGCCTAGCTCCTTACTAGATGAAGTCACAGAAAGAACTTTAAGAGGCAGATTCTCTGAACAATGTCACAGCATAGAACTGAAATATCACATTACTCAAATAAGTAAAAGGCAGGGATAGGACATAATGTAATGGTTTTATTGGCATCACCATTGAACACAACACAAAAACTAATAAAAAATTCCCAAAATGGCCCAGGCTGTATGATGTGGTGGTTTAAAATTTAAAAAAAAAAAAAAAAAATTGAACAGTTGAATTTGCTCTCTGCAAGTTTGATCACTTACTAAATTATGTAAGACAGACATAAGTAAAAACATACAGTCAAAAGAGGAATTATTTATTGGATAAATTACCTGATAAAGGTGTTTCTGCTACCATGGGATTTTTCCAGCAGACACAATTTATAACTCCAGTACTATCATCCACTGCAAAAAAAATTGCAAGAATTACAGAATAGGAAAGCAGGTAGTCATGTTCCAAGAAGTGAAGGTACATAAATATGTAGGGAGATAACTGCCAAGGATATTTCATTCCAAACGGTTTGAAAGGGAAAGTGGGTGTCCAAACCCTACTTACATATCTGAAATAATTTCCACAAATTCAAACATGGAAGTAGCTTAGCACCAGATGTGCTTATGTGCATAGTCAGCAAAGTAACATGTATATTCTCAAAGAAAGATCGGGCACTAATGTAAATGATGAGACTTCAGTACATATACTGGATACTAAGAGGTTTCAATCTTGTTGACAAGGTCCGAAGAAGAATCAGTATTGAAAGCTGAAGTCAGACAAATTGAAACAGGAAACCAGGCACAAACCACAGAAGCATTACCGTTACAGTGAGGAAACAGCACTTCAACATTCGGGGGTACAACCATGTGAATAAACCAGGAGTGCTGCTACCTGCAGCTGCTTTGGTTTCCATGCCAATATTGTGCTCAGAGTCTCTGGCCTTTCCCGTATAAGATGATGTCCAGTGAGCAGAAAGGCAGCTCCTCTAGGCAGGAAGGACAGAAGACAGTACATGCTTGTGGTTCTGCTCTAAGCCAGGAATTCCCAACTTAAGGTGTAGGTGCTGGTGGCATGCATGCCACTTCCGCTGCTCAACACCTTCTCCTGAGCATGGAGTTGTTTTTCCTGTTTTGCCAGTATCCAATGAAAATAAGTTTTACGATTTCTGCTCCAGGCACTGCATTATTGATGACAGCAGGAAAAGACAAAACTCAAAGGAAACTAAAAACTGTCAGAAGAATCAATTTTCTGTAGATCAAGGGACTGTATATAGACAGCCTGTGCAACAAACACTCTAACTAGAAAGGCACTAAATGTCTGTCAAGGATCATCCGGCCAATGCTCCAAGCACCTTCTTTCTTTAATGTAACATCTCCAAGACTGAGATTCCACTCCTCACAAATGCAAACCTGCAATTTTCTTCTGCTCCTTAAACTAGATCCATGACTAAAAAAGTAACAGCAATGTTTACCAGGAAGGTGCTGATTGGTACCTGCAGTCATTTCCTCTGGGAACCATAACATCAAAGCAAAATGCCTTTGCATCGTCTCACGTGTTTTAAAACAATCTCCCTATTTGGGGGGTCTAATTTCAAATCATTGTCTTGCCTTCCTGTTTCTGAGTAGTTTAGCTGCACATTCCTGTTAGCAAACCTACAGCATTTTTAAGATGCAGGCAATTCTAAATTCCATCACAAAGCTATGCTCCTCTCTGCTATCTCTGTTTTGAGCTGCTGTGTCTGCAACTATTTCAGCAGCTTTAATTTTGTACCAGAGCACAGATAACGATCTGTTGGTAGGATTTCCTCTCCTTGGTACAGACAGACAGCAACTATTTTAGTAGGAGTCAGAACCCTCATAAACCATGCCAAGCCATCCATGCAAGCCAGCAATGGCAACGAGAAGCAGGGCAGATGACATTTCACTCTTGCATTCCCACAGTTCCTAGATGCTCCAGCTTGCACCAACTCAGATAGACAGGCTTCCCAAGAAGGGCTTGGAAACAAACCAAACAAGACTGAAGGACTGGGAGGCCAGACTCCACCTCCTCAATGTAACAGCTGAAAACAGAATCCTGGAGAGACTAACCTGTACTTGACCACACAAGGAAACTGGTAGCAGAGCAAGGTTCTGAAACAAATTTTTCAATTTCATAGATGAAAGCTTTGAGCGAAAAGACAAGTAACTCCTGAAGTGCAGATGAATGAGAACTCTTGCAATTGTATTCTAATCAGACAAGAGAATGTTAATCTATTTTAAATGCACTCAAGGGGTCTACAAACTTTTGAAAACTTCCTGTGCTCCCCGTGCCGCCCTTCCTCATCTCTTTGGATTTAAACTTTTGTTTATTTGGGTTTTTTGTGGGTTTACTTTTTGTTTGTTTGTTGGGGTTTTTTTCCTGGTTTTTGTTTGTTTGGCTTTGCTTTCTTTGATTCTTGCTTAATTATTTGAAGGATACCTCAAAGTTGACTGTTAAATGAGACAATTGTGTTAATTTTTATTTCTTTATGACAAAAAGGGTATGGCTCTTGTCAGGCCTGTATGAACCTACTGAGATGCTAGTGATGTTTTTTTAAAATTTGATTTTAAGGCATCTGCCTTTCAACCTTTCAAATCAGTTTTGGAGTACAAAAAACCCCACATATGATGTTTGGTTTTGTTTAAAAGAAAAGGGGAAAAAAAGAGGTCAGAAAGGTGCATTAGCTAAAATATGAGCTTGATCAAAGGTACATTTTACTTAGATATCTTTCTCCTAACTTATCATAAAAATAGCAATAAACATTCAAATCAAAGTGTCGAAATCAGGTTTTACACAGCATGTAATTTTTATTTTTTAAGCCAGGAAAGAGTCAATGAACTCCTTTTTACAATTATGATTTTGTCACCAGTTCTGGCTGTAGCTTTCAGCAGAGGACCTAAGATGCTTTAAAGTGAGTGGTGTGTATTCTGAAGCAGACAGAAAGGAAATGGAGGGGGGGGATCATGCCAGCGACACAAAGACATTTCAGTTCCGTATCAGAGGTAAAGTACAAAGGGGGAACTGCTTTGTGAGTCACTTTTAAGCAGATGGAAAGTGAGCAAGTCCCGAGCAGTGTGTGGCACTCCAACTGATGCAACCCCTGTGACTCACCAGAGTCTGTTGAACTGAGAGATGCAAGAAGTTACAAGCAGGAAACTGTCTAAGAAGTTACAATTTTGCACTGGTGGAGTCGGCCTGCCTGAAAGGGAGGGCAGGCTGGGGAGGGGCACCCTGGCAGGTAGCCTGAAAACTCAAACCAGGAACTGCTGGAACAAAGAGTGGAATTGGACCTGAAAGGACAGCAGGAAGTCAGGCTCACTGTGAGCTGCACTTGAAGGTTGGCTGATCTAAGGCCTTAATTCCACTACTCTGCAGTTTCTTCTTCTTTCTATTCCTTCACTTTCTGCCTCAGTCAAACATTTTCAACAGGTTTAGTTGTTAAACTGATGCTGAGAGCAGCGTGGAAAACCCTTGCCCATGGAATTGGTTTTGCCTTGGTCATTTTGGTTCTGTCTTCCTCTGTTCTCTTGAAGTGATAAATGCATTTGCAGTCAATGCCACTCTGCAGCAGTTTGATGCTGGGGAACCTGGGACCTGGTTAAGTTGTCAGCTGTATCTTCACAGTACTCCTGAGGGTCAAGGAACTGCAGCTGACTCAGTTTTACAAGGAAAGGAATTGGGAAGGAGAGGCACTCCATGACTTACCTCCACCAGGTGAAAATCCATGGCAGAGGAAGACACTGGGCATAAGGGCTTCAATAGGATCTGTACATTTGTCTCCCCCTTCCTACTGTGAGGTGACCTTCCCCCACCTTTTGAAACTTGCCACATCACCACTGCTCCACTCTGCTTTTTCTCCAGATGTAAAAGACAGCTGAACAAAATGACAATCAGATGTTTCCATATTAATAAAATTGAATACTGGGAAAAGCAATAGGGAGGAGACAACTCCCAGCTGGTGTTGGCAAGGACTGGTACTATGATGCTTGAGTTAATTTGTAAGACTCTTGTGCATCAAAACATAAACAAGCTCCTGACTGCTATTAGAAGTTTGGTCCAAGAAATGACAAGACATACAAAAATTCAGAAGGGATTTCTAAGGTTCGAATATGGAAGAAGTGATTTCCCATTTGTGGGCACCATTAAATCTGTTTGCATCTGATCAAAAGAACTGCATATATAGGAGGGAAAAGTGGTAGAGTCCAGTGACAAAGCAACAACCAAAATTAAGATTTGCTACATGACCCCAAATGAATCAATTACTCTGTGTTAACTATTTAATTCTCTGTTTTTGAAGCAGAGATAAACAGTAGCTTCCCTACATTTGCCAAGTAATCTCAGCTGCAGATACACATTATATTAGGATAACAGCACATTTGTTTCAAGAATAGACAATGATCAAATAAGGAAACCTTTCAGTTCTAACAGTAACTAAGATAGAAGGCTGGTAAGTGCAAGAAGAAGGAAAGAAAGAAATTTTCCTTACCTCCATAATTATAAAAGGCCTCTCGCTCCTTCGTTTGAACCACTATCCCAACAACATCCACCTGTCTTACTGGATGTCCATTATAAAAGAATATACCTGGGCACAAAACATTATTGATTAATGTAACTATTTCTTTCAACACCCTACCCTACATAGTCACATTTGTTAGTAAAAAACTTACTTTCTTACATATTTAATACATCTTAATATATTTAATATATCTTAATATACAATGCGTACACAGGTAAAAAACCCTAAATTACTGCAGACTAGGAACACTAAAAGGAGAAAGTATCAGCTCTACTTAGGATACCAATAGCTTGCTTTTGTAGGGTGTCATATCCTTATTAACCTCTTGCTTTCTTGCACTTTGGGATCTGAAAAACAGTTTGTTTGCTGCAGGCATTAGGGGGGGTTTGTTTGTTTGTTTTGTTGCTTTATTTGGGTTTTTGTTTTGCTTTGCTTTGTTGTTTGGTTTTGGGTTTTTTTATATCTTCATAAGGCTTCAGAATAAATAATAGAACACAAAGGAAGCAGTTTGAGCTTCTCACAATGCAGCTGTTACTGATTAAGGCAGAGCCTCCAAAAGGAAAACTAACATAATTCTGTCTTTCATTTCTAGAAGAACAGGAGCCGTGGGGGCAGGGGGAGAGCAACAGCCCTCTCAGACTGCAGAGTACACTACTGCAGTCATTGTGGACTGCATCCTGAACTTCAGTTTCTGAAAACACACGTTCTAAAAACATCCCTTCAAAGCTATTTCTGTGCATCTATAAAGATAACTTGAATAACACTTAGAAACACGTCCAGGAAACAGTGAGAAATCAGAGCCCAGTGGACTCTGACAGCACAGAGGTTGCCTCCCTCCGTAATCCCTTTCAAGAGGGTGACAAATGTTGTTAACAAACAGTAATGTAAACATCGTACACTGAGGCTTCACAGTCCACCAGCAGGAGGAAAATAGGGCAATAAGCTCCAAATATACCCTGGGCTGGCTAGTTTTCAGTGAATGTGTTTTCTTCAGTTTTCAAATACTGCTGCTTTACTGAAATAAGCCATCTGGGATGTTCAATAACTGTCTTCTGAAAACTAGATAACTCGAGGGACTCAGAAGGGAACATTTGGCTCCATACACTGTGGCAAGTGTTATTCTTACAAAGGGAGGGAGAAACATGGCAGCAAGGGAGTCAGAAAAATGTTCTGTATAAAAAAAACCCCAAAACCAAAATCCAAAAATAACTTGTCCTACATAGCTAGCAGCCTTAAATGAGCCTGGAATTAACTTTCTTCACGCAAGACCGAGAGAAAACACGAAAGTTTCAGAAGAAATCAGAGGTGATCAGCCAAGCAGCTCATAAGCAGAAGTTTTGCTCATGAAAATCCACTGCAACATTTTGAGGGTGCATCTATGGCTATCATCTCAGATCTGGCTATACTCATCATGCAGTCACTGGTCAGGTCTGGCACAGAGAATGTTTAGCAGGTCTGTCCACTTGCCTCTCCTTCCATTTACCAGGGCACAGATAAACACTGCTATAGAAACCCCCAGTGGAGATGCTCCCAGTGTATGCAGTCATTCACTGAATCTTACAACATCTCTGTAAAAGGTCTGGGCTAGTTTCAGGGTAAGTCTGTAGAGCAGAGACTCCAAGCTCCTGATTATGCAAACAAGCAACATGTTATTATGTTCGTTCCCCAGTTAGTAAGCTGAGTTTTGGTGGATGACAGAGACCAAATAAAACTGGTTCTCTCCATCCCCATAAAATTCACATAGAACTCCACCCTTACTCTCCGAGAAACTACCCAAATTAATTTGAAGAATGAAATTATATTTGACCTATTAAAAGTTGTTGGACTTGATGACTTCAAGGTGTAAATTACTTCTCCTGCAGTTTATTTGTTCAAATTAAGTCCATATTGGTAGCAATAAAAATATTTTAAATATTTGAAGCTATGGACAAACACATTCAGTGAGGTTCCTAGTACCCCAGTAAACAACACACAGAGCAATATGCCATTGCCACAACAGCCACAGCAGTGCTACAGGGGGCTATAGATGCAGAGCTCTCTAGGGCAAGCGCTGGTCATGTCTGTACCAGCATTACTGTGCTGTTTGCCATTGCTTTAATTATTATTACCTCCTTTTATGCTATTTGCAGCTTCCTTTGCTTGTTGATAAGCTGTCACAAAGCAGTGGTGCATGATAACTCTGAGAAAAGCTCATTTCCATGATGTGATTATGTGTTACAACTGAGTTTGACACCCACTCTCATTGCAAGGCTGCTAAGACAACACAATTGCTGTTTTTATCTGGGAGGTTTTCCAGCCTTCGTGTCACCATTTATAGCAGCAGAGTAATTGGCCAGGTTTACTGCTTCCCTCTGTGTTGTTTTAAGGGATTAGTCACTGTGGCATCAAATCCTAATGCTTAAAAATGGAAAGAAAAAACTCATTAGGTCATTCAGTCCATTTCCTCAGGGCCAATACAAGACCATTTTGTACAGTAAATTCCTGGCAATCTGTACAGTCAGGATATAAACAATCCCAGTGAAGGGCATCCCACCTTTTTCCTGGGAAGGCTGTGCCATGGTCTAACAGATGTCATTCTAGGGATGTTTTTCCTGACATTCAGTCTGTGTTTCTTTCCATTCTTCCTAGTTACAACTTTTTGTTTTGCACTCATTCATTCTTAATTACCATTACTTAATGACTGATTTATAGCCAATCATATACTTAGCTTCAGCTGGTCTTTAAAAGCCCATTAAAGGAAGGAAGCATTGACAACAAACACCTACATTCTTCCTTCCCCAAAAGGTATTAAATTTAGTGTTTTTGTTGTGCTATCATTTGTTGCCAATAAATAAGATATGTTGAAAAACGTCTGGTTTGGTATATACACAGCACCAGGAGAATGAACAAAATCCAGGATGTTGGTTCTAGGAAATTACATTTTATTTGAAGTTTGGTTTAGAAAATGATACAGGATTGCAAGCAAGCTTAAATGTGCAGAATGCCAGATGCACAGGAAGTGGAGAAAGCTCAAACGTACCAACTGTAAAGGCTGATATCTTGACATGACAGATACCACCTCCTTAGGATCATCTTAAAAAAACCCAAAGGTAATAACAAAACTGAAGAAGTTCCTGAAGCAGAAGCCAAATCAGTTAAGTAAAAGAACAGGAAGAGAAGTAAGAAGAGAAATTCAGGTAATTTAGAGATAAAAAAAGAGAGCAGGACTGTACTTTCTAGGACTGCTCCTGCTATCATGAAATGTTTGTTGGTGTTTATAAGGTTAATTATTCTGAATATATTTTCACATGTGTATGTACTAATGCTCAAGTCCAAACCACAATCCAATTCTGCTGGCATTGAATTGTGTTGTATTTTGTTTGAAAACAATAAAAATATCTGTAACTGAGGAAAAACAGTTCTTACCAGATGCATTTCCTACACCAGTACTACTAGAAGACAGTTTAAAAAGGCCTCTAAATAAAACTAACTGTAGGACAAACATGAACAACAGTCTGTAGCCTAATTCTTGCAATGGATTTAAGACAAAAGTCTCCCACCATGTTAAATAACAAAGATATAGGTATATTGCTATTTGTGGCTTGTGAAGTCCCTATGTACATAAACATGGTTGTGAGAAGAGCAAAAAGACCACCAGTCCTCTGTTTCTGCAAAAATAGCACTGCTGCTATCCTTGCTGTTAAAGAAAACTGAAGAAGAATAACAAAACCTACAAGGCAAATCATATTCAAAGAGCCAAACAGGGGTGCTCTGTGTCTGTGGACAGAAAAAAATAAAAAACCACAAACAAAACACCAAAACCAAACCAAAGACACACACTCTGCTTAGGGCTTACTGCTTTTCCTCATTAATTCTAAGCTCTGTGGGTTCCTCTCTGATAATCTAGCACCTTGTCAAGCCTCAGTTGGGAGTAATGAACCCTTCCACAGCAGAAGACCCACTGCAGTCTATTTAAAGTCTGTGTAGTGAAAACAGCAATTCAAGGTCAGAGCTGTGCTGCTTCAGCCAATGCTCACATGTGGGTGACACTGGCTGCAGACCAGTAGGACACAGACTGCAAAGCAGACACTGCCAGCAATTGCTCAGAAAGAAAAGGTGCAGGGTAACATCCAGCATGGGGGCCAGAATTTACAAGGTTGTTGCAATGTATGAAGAATGTCATCTATCTATCATATCTAGAAATAGGTGACAAAACCTCAAAACTTGTATCTGTTTTATAATGTATTAATATCCATAGGAAAAAGCAAAATCTCACATCCAGCAATGTCATCCGTCTGTCAAAATTTTTGCAAAAAATGTAGAGCCCATGGAGAGATACAACACATATGGCCAGAAAGGACCAGCATTTTCTAGAACTAACTTTGTCAGAATATAACAAGCACTACCACACAGAGGACACACAACATTACCTTAACATAAAAGAGGTTCTGGAGAGAAAGAAAAGCCATTTTAACAAATATACCTTAATTTCCACATACATTTCACATACAACCTGTTGTTCTTAGAACTGTTAAAAGATACTAATGTCACTTATCTTAAGCATATGGAAAACTACTGATGTTTGTGAAGTATTCTTCAAACGCTTCATAAAAAGCACAACAAAAATCAATTATAATAAATGCATACCTGGCACCTGTTTAGATTCTCTCATTTCTGTAATATCTTTAATATAGAGTCTTGCAAATGCAGAAAATACAGGATCTATCCCCCAGTGCAGAGAAGGCGTCTCTTCTTCATATTTCTTGGATTCAGGCTGCATCCAAAGCCTGTGAACACAGAAGGAACTGTAATTGTTTTCTACACAGGTGAAGAGCCTTTCACATATGCCCCAACTAAATGAAAAAATAGCTCATGAGTTTAAACACAGTAACACAGCACAGCTGAGGATGAGACATTGGAGGTTATCTAATATAATGTTATATTTATCTATCAATATTTCATGTGTGGCCACACAAAATATTCCAAGTATCAATACTCATGATTAGTTTGAAGTACTGAGAATCTAGCAACGGCATTTTCCCCAGTAACTTCAAGCGAAATAGATTTTCAGGGATTTTTTCCTCTCCAAATCCATAAACAGAGAACCGAAGTCAACATTTGTTTAAAAGAGCAGGATTGTGGGATCCTAAGCTTACTTTCTATACAGATGATTATTATTCCCCCCATCATTCTCTTTCCCTCCCCTAACATATTCTTCTCATTGCTCATCCTTGTGCTTTATTGTGGAGTTGAAAACAAAAGCAGCCATCCCTTCTTTATTTTGGACATGTAGTCTCCATTAACTTTGAAATTGTTTCCCCTTTTACCCTTTCAGATTTCACAGTTTAATGCCTGCCATCTTCTGCCATTACAGATGCAATTCTCTGCTTATCACAGTGTTGATGACAAAAACCCCAGCACTCGATTCACGAAGATCCTCATAAAGATTTGAAAGCTGAAATACTTTCTATCAGCTTCTCCTGTTCGGATAGCTACATTGTTCCTGTAAGGCTTTCCAGGTCACCCTCCAATGGGTGTCAGCCCCTTGCAGCTGTAAGTCAAAGGTGCTAAGTGGACTGATTTTGAATAGTGTGTAATAGGGCTGAGGTTTGGCAGCTCCAGTCTCCTGAGAAGAAGCAGATCCCAGTGATCTCTGCAGCCTGGGAGAAGCACTTGTAGCTACCGATGTAGAGACAACACGCCATGAACATCACGATAGCCTCTTGGTTCACTGAGAAACAGAGCCTGGATTCTGCATGGTTTCTGTTTTAATGCTTAAACTTTAATTTGAGGCAAGGGAAAAGAAAAGGGTGCAGCACAAAATGCCAGAGTGTTGCTGACATCTACTTTACATTGTGTACAGAACTGCAGTTGACAATTCGATTTCTGTCCAACTTTTATTTTATTTTACTTAAGTAAAAGAGGCCAGTGTTACTTATCCTTCCTTGGACTGGTCATTTCTCTAGTAAGATGTTGAAAATATTTGATTTAGTCAGTTCCAGCAGTCACTTCACCAGTGAGTAACAAACTGAAATAGTTTTGTTTACACCTGGATTCATGTCTCTCTCCCCACTACAGATAGCTCTCTCTTTCCAACCTTTCCTTTTTGCACCTGCAAGATCTACTCAAAAAAGTCACACCACTCTTTCCTCACTCAAGTCTCCCCATGAAGCACCCTTTTTCTGCTGCTGAATTGAGACACTGCTCAATA
This sequence comes from Aphelocoma coerulescens, assembly GCF_041296385.1. Lineage (NCBI taxonomy): Eukaryota > Metazoa > Chordata > Aves > Passeriformes > Corvidae > Aphelocoma > Aphelocoma coerulescens. The sequence goes on from NC_091020.1 coordinate 25,029,374, forward strand.
GAAATTTAGAAATTAAGCTGCTAAGTGTATGATCTTAACACAAGCTGCTATTCCTCCATATGGCGGCTCTTTGGATACTTGCTACAGTCTATGTCAAATTTAAACCATAAAGTTTCTCAAGGGAGCAAATGGTTTGAACCTGTATCTTACTTGGCATGCTCATTTTCTTAACAAAATTCATCTCCTTATCTCTCTCTTTTTGCTTGCAAAAAGTCTCTAGTAAAAAGTTATATTCCTTTCTGCTTCACGCCCCCCGATTTACTCCGCATGGTTACAAAGCCTGTCACAGCTGTTTTTCCTCCTAGACAGACAGCAGACTGAGATAACCAGCCAAAAAGAGACAATCAGGTAACAAGTCTGTCTAACCGTTTGTATTTTGGGTACACAGACACTCATTGGGGCAAAAAGCAGAACTCACCCCTGCACATGTGTACATCTGAGGGGAAATCAATGAGGCAGCTCCACTGGAGATTAAAAATATCTGTATTTTGGCATTTTATAGCCAGTTGTCACGCCTGAAATGCCCAAATGTTAATAGATCAAGTCCAAACCACACTTTTAGCTTAAATGAAGTATCTCCATGAAATTTTTTACTTCTTCCCTGTTCTGAAGGGAGAAGATTTCTGCAGTGAAAGCTCTTTCTATCTCAGAAAGTACTGGGAGTTAAATCTCAGATTCTGGAGCTTCCTTCTCACTCCCAGGCCTTGTTACAACTCCTTACTGGAGATATTTACACCCATCACATGTCTTTATGTAGAGACCACTCTGCTTGGTTCAAGCCTGCTACAGACACAACACTTTATCTTACAGATCTGGCGAAGAGTCCTTGAAAAAAAATAAATCATGCTCCCAGCACTATGAAGGGATCACAAGATTCCTTGAAGTCCACAGGAGAAATTTGCTGAAGTCCTGAGTTGCAGACATTCCATTCACACCAGGCTGGGACAGTGAAACTGTACTCCAGCCACCCACTCACTTTCAGCAATGTCTGACAGGCACATGAGGGCATTCTGCACAGCAGTCAAAGCCTTCCCTGGCCTCTTCACGGTCCCAAGAACCCTCCCAATCCCTGACACCACCCAAAACCAAGCCTGTTTTCTTCCTTCCCTCCCAAGTGGCGACTTGGTAGCTACATTTGAACAGTGGCCTATTTGAAGCCAAAAGCTCGTGGTCAGTTGGAAGGAAAAGATACTTAGTGCCTCCTGGATGCACTGCTTGCCTCTGCACACTGCTAGTACCAGTCCATTCTGCTCAGCAGTTGTCTGTCTGCTCCTACAGCAAAGCAAGATGTAAGCTATTTCTGAAGTATCTATTCAGTGAGTTTCCAAGCTTATTTCAGGCAGATTGAGAGTATTAGAAAACATAAATCCTACAATGCTGACAAAATTCTTCCAATCAATTTATCTTTTGCTGTATAATAGTATCTTCCCGTAACTTTTTCTTCAGTTGGCGCAGGAAGCTTCTCCATCCTGGGGTTAATTAATGAGTCATCCTGGCAAAAGTGGAACTTTCCATTATGCTAGAAGTGTTTTCAGCTCTTAATTGGTACCATTGGTGATATGCTATCAGCAAGGAAGATAAGAGCTGCCCTGTACAAGGAAGATCCAAGGGGCAAATAGGGGCATTGTGGAGATGCACAACATTATAATCAATGAGAACCAGACAGCAAACAATAGACAATTCTGAACAGATACTATATATACAAATGTTTAAGGATTTAACTGGCTTTTGCTGGGAGATGGTGATCAGGCTTAGCAATATAAACAACACAGAGTCCTAGCAAAAGGTCATTCCTTTCTGCATTTTGGTTTTAAGTGCAATGTAATGACTTCGAGGTTGCTGTAGTGCAAGGAATTCAATCCTGATACAGGAGAAAAAAAGGCAAGAGAAGCATCTAGTCCACAAGTTTATTAGATAGAAGATATCTGTGTTCTATTTTTAACTCCAGAAAAAGGCTATAAAGGCATAATCAAAACCAAAAATAGAATTAAGCTCTTCTTGGGAAAATAACTTTGTTTGAAGGGCAAAAATCTAAAGTCTACATAGTAGGTATCTAAATACAAATAAACCAGAAGCCTCAACCTGAGATTATTCTAACATACTGAAATAAGGCTGTCTCTTCCACCTACTGCTATCAGTGTTAGTTTTCCTGACTCTGCTGAGAAGTCAACCAAGTCCACAATCCCCAGAGGTATCTTATGAGCTCAGCAAGGTATTATCCAAGAAGAGAAAGCAAGGAAAATTGGCACTCTTCCCAACCATGTCACCACCCAAACCCATTTTCTTTCTTCCCTCCTAAGCAGCCTACCTGGTAGCCTTGTTTCAGTAGCTTCCTATTTAACACCCAATTGATTTATTCAATAGAATCAGCCCTGGTCAATCAATTTCTTGGCTCATATTCTTGTGCCCACCATGTACCTTTTCCAGAAAAAGCTTAACAGTCCTTTCCCAATCCCAGTGCAATTGAAACCTCAAAGAAGAGTATCTGTTTTAATGTTTCTTGTTGTCTTTTCTCCAAATTTGATTAACAACCAAAGCTCTTGGAGAAAATTGCCTCAGTTTGAGATTAATCATTTTGAGCCAAGAAAATGTGTCCTGCCAGTGGTTGTCTGCAAGTGCTGGCACACTCCTGCAAAGACTCTTTCTCAAGTTAGCTGTGAATCAGAAACAGAGAATTTATGCACTAATACAGGCAACTTAAACATCCTACCAGGCCTTCACTCTTCTCCAAAGGCTGCCACTACTATACTAGCACTGATGATTTACACTGGAAACATCTCCTAAACTGTTGGGAGTTGCCAACCCAGTGCATTAAAATAACTTCAAGTCACCATTGGCTTACTTGAATATATTAGGCCACAAACTGCGGCTGTCAAAAACTGCTCCACAGGTCAGTCATTCCTGCTACAGACAAAGCAACTTGTGGAAAGAGGAGCAGAGTCAACAGCTGGGTTTTGTAACACCCTCTGTCATCTGAATTGAAATCATCTGTGTCTGAGTCAACACCCTATGTGACAAATGACTATTATTCAACTCTTCATGATCAGCAGAGGCAATTCAAGCATGGTACAGTCAAACCCACCATATTTCAGGAAATGTTTTTAATTACCTACACCCACATACAACATTTAAAATTAAAGCCAAATAAACCCATTGTATTATTACACAAGTAAATCTTACTGAGCTGGGAAGTAAAGCCTTTGGTTATAATTGATACAAAACAAAGATTCTAAACACGAAACCCACACAAAGATTTTTTAAAAACACATAATTAAAAGAAAGTTTCCAACACCAGCAACAAGATTAAAACCATCACTGAGACCCAAACATGTTACTGAAAGACAAAAAAAAAATTCCTGGAAAACAGCTGTTAGAAAACTATCAAACAGAAAGGTAAGGCCAGTTTGGATCTACCTCCTCCCTGGTTATTCTATTACAAATCAAGATGGGGCAAGCATTTTCAGTCTTTCATAATTAGCCACCTTCTGCTTCTGTCATGTTAAATCCTGTCCGTTTTGATGCTACATGCTGCATGTCTTGCAGTTCTTATATATAAGTACAATTCCAGTTTAAAAACACAGTTTCAAAATGAAATTAAGAAATCTAGAACTCCTCTGAACTTCCAGAAGTTTAGCACTTCCTGAAATGTTACTTTTACAAGGGTTTGACATTTGTCTAAGCTGTCCGGATAACAATTTACCAAAAGAAAGAATTACAGACTTTTTCTTAAAGATACTCCTTGAAAATTTAAACATCATATGTCTTTTAATTACATTAGTTTCTATTACAATACACTTCCCTGGCAAGTGAAGTGCAAGACAAGAGGCCATCACCGCAACCTTCAGCCAGTGGGGAATCTATCAACAACCCAGAAAGGTACTGCCCTTAATGCCCATAAGGCAGGATATAGGTTGGGACAAAAGAGCCTTGTTTTATCAATAAACTGACATGGCTGTCATGTAACAATCTTCCAGCGGAGTTAAGGTCTCCAGGTCATAACATGTAACATGTTTTCCTCCCTCTGATTTTACCTTTCCATAGCACTTCCTGGAAAACCTTCTGGACAGATGCATATGGCTGCAGGAGACCAGACAAACTGGCTCCTCCAATGTCTACAGGCTTGGAAGGAAGGGGGACAAAGCTTACAATTCTAGATTGCCTCCTTTTGGCATTGAAAATTGTTTTGAATGCAAGCTAAACCTTGTAACAAGATTTTGGCACTCAATTTTCCAACAGCATGATTCTGAAAAACTAACAGGGAAGTGTGTAACAAAATAAACAGTAGAAGTAGCTCTTTCTGATCTTTGTCCCATGCATTAATCACAAGACAATTTCCCATGGATCAAGAAACCAGCAAACCACTCAGCAGACCAGTAAACTAGCTTTGTATATGTATTTCTCATGGCCACCTGTAAGCTTACCAGAAATAAGATAGTAGGTGCTCACTACTGATATTCAGAAAGCTTCACCTCCTGTATGTATTTTAAAGCTATTGGATAATCACACTGAAGTGCCTTCTTCCACTAATTCCCTAACCTGTCTCAAGCGAGGGCAGGAGGAAACCTACGAAGATGATTAACTCTCTCTGAAAGCTCTTAATCACCCACAGTGCTGCCAGAGCGAGCTGAGCTGCTGAAAAGACACTCTTTAACTGGGAGAGAAGGTTCTCAGCCATTAGTGCAACATAAAAACAAAAGTAAAATTAAATTACTTCTTATAAATAGTAAGTTTCTTGCTTGGAGGAACAGTGGTATGAAAGCTTTGATAGCAAGTGGATTCCAAACCAGCTGTTGGAAAAGGAAAGTTTTTTGACAGATACTTATAATCAGGAGGTGATGCCGCCCCTCTACTCAGCCCTGGTGAGGCCACATCTGGAGTGCTGTGTCCAGTTCTGGCATCCTCAGTACAAGAAAGACAAGGAGCTCCTGGAGTGGGTCCAGCAGATGATTAAGGGACTGGAGCATCTCTCATATGAGAGAGCTGGGCCTGGTCAGCCTGGAGAAGAGACACCTAAAAGGTCAATGCCTGTAAGTGTCTGAAGGGAGGGTGTCAAGATAACAGACCAGCCTCTGCTCAGGGGTGTTGGGCAGTCGGACAAGAGGCAGAGGGCAGAAATTGATGCACGGGAAGTTCCACCTGAACATGAGGAAAAGCTTCTGTACTGTGTGGATGAACACGCACTGGTACAGATTGTCCAGAGAGGCTGTGGAGTCTCCCTCACTGGAGACATTCCAGAACCATCTGGACACAATCCTCAGTAATGTGGTTTAGGGGGCCCTGCTTGAGCAGGAGGCTGGACCCTTCCAACCTTATCCATTCTGTGATTCTGTAATTTACTGGTACAACACAAAAGAATTAACTAACAGAGAAAAGAGAATGGAACCTAATTCACCCTGGATTAAGGCAACGCAGTTAGCTTTCCTACTCTGTTTTAGCAGTGTAACATAGACTTAGTGTTACTTCCAGAATGAACATTTTCAAATTTCAGAAATTTGCATAGAAGTTACAAGCATTGGTTAATAGCTTTCTACAGCTACTGTGCCTGTGAACAAGTTTGACTCAATTTCTAGAGGCAAGTATTCCTGCCCATTTCCCTCCCTCCCCTTTAAACTGGTTTATGCATCTGGTCTAAATTAGAAGTCTCTGGGATAAGTCAGAATTTATACAAACATTCACAGCACTACAGAGCACACCATTACAACCTGAGACTTCAAAATAATTAACCTATGATTTGGTCTAGGCACACAGTTGTGATTGAAGTTTTAAAAATATTCCTGGCACATACCAAAGCTTTAGATTATGACAGACCCACTTAATGTTCTGAAATCAATTTGCATTTTATTTTGCTGTGGAAGTGGACCTTTTAACTATATCAGAACACTGCAAGACTGTGTTTGAAACATGGTGTCAAATAGCCCAATTGTTGATATACACAAAGTAACTCAAATTACAATAATTTTGAAATCTCAGATCCAACTAGGACCATCATAAACTTTGTGGGACTAACTAAAGGCTGAGATTTCTCATTTGGAGCGCTTTTGGAAGATCAAGACCTAATTGTTACTCTTCTTTGAAAGATTAATAAACTTAGCTTGGCACTGATCTTTGATTCTAGTCCAGCTGCATTTGTTGTTTGGTTTTCTTTATGTTATTCCAGAAATTTTTTTTTTTCTCCTTCAAATAGAGACTCATGCCATTTCCTGTCTGAAGGCCCTTCTTGTAGAGAAATGTTTAAACATCCCAAAAGTCAGATCTGTGCAAAATGTAAGGTGTGTGGGGAGGAAGCACTGAGCCTATATATTATTACGGTATTGTCTGTTCTACTGGGAGAAGTGTGAAGAACAAAGTAAGAACTCTGAATGCAAGAACAAAGCTTTTGTTATGCTTTTCTAATGCTCCTCACACAGGTCCTCTGAGCCATCATCTAGGAAAAGTATCAAAAGGGTGGGTGTTTTGTATCAAAAATGGTACCATTCCCAGCCTGCTACTCTCTGAATTTCTTTTGCAACTGTGCCTTCTTTCTGAGGACCAGGGCTTTTATACCTGAAATCAAGCACAGGACTTCTTAGTCATACCCAGGCTTCTCTGAACTGGGCTTTAAACAGAAAAGTCTTAGAAATACCAAAGGTGTATAGGTATTTCCCAGTTCCTTAAGACAAATTGTACTGCACAGTCCTTTACACCGCATTCTGTGAATAATCTGAAGAGTAGGTTCTTCTCAGCTAAGGAAAGCTAGCTCATAATCATTTATCTTCAGCTGCTAAACTACTAGAACCTGCTAAAAATCCAGAGATTGTCCTTTACTAACCTTTGGTTAAGCAATTTTTGTAATTCTCTTAGGGTGTTCTGAAATAATGAATAATTTACCAATGCTCTATCTGAGGACTGTTCAAATCTCATCACTGAGAGGTGGCATAGGACTGATACAGAACAACCCCAAACTGTTCAGGAGTACTTGTCCTGCAATATGAGTATCTTCAGTAACCCCCCTCCCTGTAGAGAAAAAGCAGCTCGGCTTGTTTTTTAGTAATGATTTTTGCCCATCTTTAAGAACTTTTTCCAAATCCAATCAAAAGGCACTAAATGGACAGAAAGTTATTTACATTATTGAAAAAAAATACCTCCTTGACAACTGTGGCTGTAACTTCTTCCATGAATCACTGTCACAGCTAACATGATAAAGTCATTACTATTTCCGACTTCTTGGTATGTAAAAAAACCAACAGCCTTTTATAAACTAATTTAAGTGTCTCCTTAATTGCATTTGAATTTGAATAAATGCCATTTCCTCTTAATGCTCTGAAAGGAAGTCACTCCTGTATACCCAGAAAGATACATTAATGCTCAGTCAGAAGCCACACAAATTATTTTTCATGTAGGTAATTTTATTTTCTGCTACGATTCAGTCCATGTAACGTCATGGGCTTTTTTGGCTTAATCCATAAATATTGCACTGTGTACTATAAAACATAATTTTGTGGATTAGCTACTAAAGATCCCTTCTATCAAAAAATAAACATTTCAGGACACTTGAGACAAAAAGTGCATCACGTCACAATACTCTGTTTTGTCATAAGCAAGTGTTAGTGCCCAAAGTTTGCACATACTATTGTTGGAAACACAATAGCTGCTGTTTGCCCTAACAATTGACATACTATTGCAGCTCCACTCATTGCTACTGTACCAAGATGAGATCCTACAGAAAACCAAATTCTATTTTACAACACAGTCAACTATTTTTTTTTTTTTGCCTCATTTTCTAGGTAAAAAGAGAAGAACATTGCACACAGAGAAATTATTACAAACATGGTTGTAATATAAAAATAACATTATGCAATGAAAAACTGCTGGTTTTTTTTAGTAAAATCACATAGTATTTTAAAGTCTAGCTTTACATTAATAAACAGCTGGTATCTCACATTCTATATATTCTATATATATTCTATATTTTGCTAGTAGACATATCTCCAGTATTATCCCACTGTCTCTTTTTGGGATATTACTAAAAAATTAATAGTCTTTAGTGTTATTTTTTTGTCAGATTTTCCTTTATTGTGTGTGTAGGAAATGTTCCCTATTTTTCAGAATGGTATATTTTTAATAGTAATTGTAGAAGGTATAGTAAACTTCCTGGTTTTGCTTACCACATAACCAGGATTGGGTCTGATGGCTGGCCATCAGAAAATAGATTAAAAGAAAATAGATTAAAAAAATCATTCATTTTCATATTACAGAACAAGTTATTTGGCCCCAAGATTCCAGAGCTGATCAGGATCACAAGTGAACACAAAGTCCATTCTGGAAAAAAAAGACTCCTGGGAAACAGTGAAAGAAAATCGGGATTTGCAGAAAGAAAAGCAGCAATACATGTGGGTTTTTTTGTTCAGACATTTTTTGTGCCAGTATTGACTGAGAGCAATGCTGAGATGCAAAGCTATCTTTATCCCTTAATAAATTTCTAATCCTAGCTACTATGTGAACTAATGCAAATTTGAAAGCCACAAACAAATAGAGCAAATCAGCTCGTGACTGCTACGCAAGAGGAAAAGGTCTAATTACCATGTGGTAGAAAGGCAAACATGGTGCAGCATTTGCAGGACATGCTTTCATGTGACTTAACTAAAGCTTCTAATATCCATCAGATGGAAGGGGCTCCACAAGTTTTAAATCATTTGCCTTGTGTTCATGCACAGTTTTGATCAAATAAATCTTGTTTCAAATTAAATATCACCTCAAATTATTAAAATAGTTAGAAAGAACACAGCATTATACCTAAGAGTAGTAGTGTTTTAAAGGATATTAATATTTTTAAAAGAGTGTTCTAGATTGACTTATTCCTGTGTGGTTCTGTGAAAGATTGTTACGGTCATCACAATATGGAGAGAACTTTTATCAGACTAACTACTGTATTAAAAAAATGCAACTATCCATCAGTGCAGCTCAGTATTTCAATATTAACTGAAAATTCCTGTAAAAGGAGCTTTTTCAGCTAAATACAAACCAAAAAAGCATGTAGCCTTCTTGAAAAGCTTTATCATGAGGATCTGAAGTTCTTAATTGCCTTAGTCAGTTAATCAAAGAGAATCAGCTATGTAAGTTTCAAGTTGTTGACACTTTCCATTAAATCTGAGGTTTGCTTCTCACTCCCCTACAAAGATATATGACTATTTCTGAATATCAGTCTTGAAGAGGATTCTCTTGCACATCAACTAGAAGCAATAAGAAAAAAATTTCTTTTTTGCTATAGCTTCAATAAAGTTAACATGTTAAAACTTGAATGCTTTTGACATGCCATGTTTCCAAGAAATATTCTTGTACTATTTGTTGAAATATCTGATCCTTATTCAAATTTCGATATTTATATTATTGCTTTTTTTTCCTGCCATTTAATTTCAGATAAAGCCTATTCAATAAAACATCACAGGTTTACTTGGAAACATTCAGGTAATTTGGCAATTTTTGTATTTGCTTTGTCATCATTCCCAGAAGTGCTGCTGACATCCAGAGAACTGCACTCCAAGAGCTCTGCTGGCAGTGGTAGGAAGGTCTCCATAGGTAGGAACAAGAACTTCCATCATATGTTACCAGGAAAACTCATCTCACACAGTTAAATAGTGTGATAAAGACAAGTATCTAAAATGGGGAAGGTGAATTGCCCTGCGAAGATAAATTTCCCCACTGACTGCTGAAAAAGTGTGACCAATTTAGATCAAACACACAGACTTTTCTGAAGCCAAAATTACATCAATCCTGTTCCTAAACATTTTAACACTCAGTGTTGTTTTTACTGCAAACATCAAGTAATACCCTTGTATGTTGAAGCTTCTAAATGCCACATGTTTCTATGGCAATTCTTAGATTAATTGGTCCTGCAGTACAGCATTCAAAAAACCCAAACCACATAATAGTTGTATTATTGATATCAGGTTATTGATAGGAGCCTGAGCATTGATTCTGGCTAATCAGATATGGGCAAGCTCTTGAGTGTCCAGCCTCTGGTATTATAATTTTTTTCTGTTTATATTATATATGACTGAACTATTCCTGTTACTCATATCATAAAGGCTCATAAAATACCAAGTACAAAACTAAGTCTCTTTTTTGTTCTGCATTACAGAAAGAGAAGTCTCTAAGACACAGCTCTATCAATGGTACGTTTGTTAGAAAGGCTTTAGGAGTGCTGTATATGTAGCACGTACAGGTCAACCAAGGGATCAGGCCCAGCCAACATGGGTTTGGGGAAGGCAGGTCCTGCTTGACCAACCTGATCTCCTTTTATGACCAGATGACCCACAGTAAGTTCCCAAAATACACTAAGCTGGGTAGGAGTGTTGATCTGCAGGAGGCCAGGGAGGCTCTGCAGAGGGATCTGGGCAGGTTGGATCAGTGAGCTGAGGCCAGTGGTGTGAGGCTCCATGAGGGGAAATGCCAGGTCCTGCACGTGGCTCACAACAGCCCCATGCAGGGCTGGGACAGAGTGGCTGGAAAGTGGCCCAGAGAAAAAGAACCCAGGGGCACTGGTCAACAGCAGCTGATCATGGGCCAGAAGTTGCCCAAGTGGCCAAGAATGCCAGTGGCAGAATATCAGAAGCAGTGTGGCCAGCAGGACCAGGACAGTGATCATCCCCTGTGCTGGGTTAACTAGAGTGATCTAGAAGCTACATTGGTGCTTAGAACTGAAATGAGCTCAATACAGCACAAAACATTAACTTTGGGAACAGATCAGAGGAGAAATGACAGAGCTTATGAAAAAATGCCACCACATAATGGAAAATATAAATAAAAACATGGGGTACATCGATTAAAGAAAACAGAAAGGACAGTGTTGAGTGCCAAAGGTGACAGACAGATTAAGACGGATGAAACAAGAATTATGCTTCAGATTTAACCACAAACAAGCCACCTGTGACCTTACAGCAGTTCAATGAGCTCAATCACCAGAAAGAATTTTGGAGATCAGCCAAAACGTGGGTGGACAGAAAGTCAAGACAATATAAAAATATATCATTAAATATTTTGAAAGAACTGAAGACAGAATGTAGGACTGCAGTGATAGGGCAATATATGCTGTGAAGAACGTATTTCAAATTAAATTTCTGAAGTGTTTATTTTCAATTAAGAGAAATTGGAGCAGTTTAAAAGAAACAGAACTTAAAGAGGGAGTTAGGAACAGTAGCAAGTGTAGGTGATTGAGTCAATGAGAAAGGATGGTGATATGAAGCAGCAGAAAGTATAAAGGAGACTTCTAATTCACAAAGAGATGAAAAAGATTGTCATAAAGAGTTTACAGCTATTTTAAGCCAGTCTATTTGATGCACAACCAAGATAGTTCTTTAACATCTTTAACATCCTCTTCTGACATTTAAAGGAAGCAATGAATTTTCAAATAGCATTGCTTTAAATTCCTAAAGGAGAAATTTTAATATAATTCTCTTTTACCTTTTTATTCTTACCATCTGGAAACATTTACAGTCGCTAAAAAATCCTGCTATCAGGAACAAAAAAACCACACACACAAAATCCAGGATTCATATAGCCTCCTCCAAACCAGGAAGTCGCAGCAAATTGGGAAGGATTTGCTACTAGCACTTAACCTTCACCTTATAGAGTTTCTTTTTAGGATTGAGTGGCAGGCTGTAACTCCAGAGTGAAAGAAAAAGGGAAAAAATGAGACGGAGTCACAGTTTTCAGATATCCTGGTTTTATCTTGAATTACTTGTTAAACAGTAAGAAAGAAAAAGGTAAAAGCAAAACCTTATCACTAGATTAACTGCGCCTTTCTTGTGCCAGACTTTCATCTTATATTTTCAATGTTATATGAATTAAAAGCTCCCTGGAACAGGAGGACTCTTTACACAAGTCTAAAGCAACACACGTGCAGTACCTGCTAAGAGTCAATCATTGGCAGGACCGTTCTGCTCTGAGTGAGCCTCCCTTGATCACACACACGTTCGCAGCAAGCTGACACGTGATAGAGATGCTGTGTGTGAACTGTGCACAGTCCAACGTTTATCAGCAGAGATGAGGAAGAACCAGGCCCTGCTATCCCAGCCCAGAACGTCTCCAGCTCAACTACACTTGTTCACATATCCCTTATGAAATTTTATTTTAGTTTTGCATTTCTTTCCAGTTATTACAAACTCTGACATTCACACATAAACACCCCCCACCTCGCTCCACTGCCATTAACCCTGAGGCTAAAGAAAAGATAATCCTGCCTAAATACAAGGAATTCATGCCGTGGCTTTGGATTCCTTTTTTCTCTCATCCTCTATCAACCAGTCAGTTTAAATAAACCTACAGAAATTAGTCCCAAAGCACTTTTTATCCAAGAGAAAGCAAGTTAAAACAAAATTGTTCAAATAAAAATATTAACAAAAATTATTATTTAAGCCATCATTATATTTTAACATGCAAATCAAAGCTATCATCCCACTTGAAGGGGCAAAAAAAATAGAGAGGAAAAAGAAATTGAACTTTAGAAAGTAAGATATCAGAAGCTAAATTGCTGCTGGTAACACTCTATTATTGTATTTAATCCAAACTATCTGAATGAAACGTGCACATGAAATTAGTAAGTGGAGCCAGGGAGCCAGATCACAGAAAACAGCTCCTTAGGATTGCTGTTGTTTCTTGATTTTGCCCTCATACACATAAACAGTCTTGGTTTCAACACCCTACTAAACAATTTTACCTTTTGTGGCCAAGCTGTCAGTACAGGGAACACAAAAAGGCCAATATCATTTTTGAAAAACAAACGCTGATTATTACAACAAATCCGTTTCGCAAGAGTACTTGAAAGATTCTCTATTCAGAGGGTGGGACTGCCCTTGAAACTGATTCTATCCAGTTTAAAGAAATTGACTCATGACAGAACACTGTTGTTTGATTCATAAACGCTTTGTGTCAGGGGCATCTCAATGCCGCATTATTATTACTGCATTTACACACGGACTACCCTTCTTATATAGCAAACTATTGTCACGCTAATAAAATGGTCTGAGGAATGATGCACACCAGAGGCTTGATCTTTAGAACTCATCATGCAGCTTAAGTTAATGGCAATTGCAGGCACTCAGGTTCATACGAGGACACGGTATTACACGATTTTTCCTGGGTGTTTGTCTCACCGTCAGATGTCCCTGAGGTCTGAGCATCGCCTGAGCTGCTGGATCGACTTTTGCCTGTCACAGCCCAAACTCTGTCCCCATGTCTGCTAATTGCCCCTAATCCAGGCAACGAAAACGCCTCTTGCTTTCAAGTGAGGAAACACCTCACATTTGGTGGCATGTACACAACACAACGATTAAAATTCAATTATACTTCAGGGTGAGGAAGGAATCACTTGTGGGAAGAGAAGGTTGTGAGATAAGGAAATTCAAGCCTGTCCCAGTGGTTAAATAAGATGCCGAAGATACCAAACGGGCAGCACAAGAACATGCCATCCTGCTATCACAGAAGATAAACCAGTAGCAGGTCTAGGGACAGCACTGGACAGCAAACAAAAGAAAAAAGTCTTCCAAAGTCGTCTTTTGCTATCAACACCTTCCTCAGAGCGCCACGTCCAAGCCCAAGCCCCCTAGAAGGCACTACCTGCCCACACAGCGCTCCTGACACACAGAGGGAGCCCCTCACCCAGCCAGCACCGAGAGGAAGCTGTCCCCCTGCCTAGGGAACACCACCTCTGCCACAGAGCTGGTGACACCCTCCCTACACGGGACAGAAGAGCGGCAGGGAGACAGGCGCGGGGTGTCCTCCGGGATCAGAGGATAAAGGGTCCCTCTGCCACACGCCCCTCCCGTAACGGCACAGAGCGGACTAAAGGGAAACAGGACAGAGGGAGGGACGAGCACTCCCTGCCCACGCGAGCGCTGCCGCCCTACTCTGAGGTACGGGGGGGTTGGGGGGGAGGAGGCGCCCCCTCCATCTTGAGCCCGACACCGACTTACCCGCCCGGAGCCTCCGCGCGCTCCTATTGGCTGGCGCCGCCGCCGCCGCATCACGTGGGCAGAGCAAGCCCCGCCTCCTGCCGCCGCCAGTGCCGGGCCCGAGCCGTTGGCGAGGGAGGGCCGCGCGCGTGCTGCCGGTGCGGCGCGTGCGCACGCGCCGGGGAAAAGCGGGAGCGGTGGGGGCGCGCGCTGCTGCGCCTGCGCCGGTGGCGGAGCGGCGGGAGGGGCGCGAGGCGGTTCCGGGAGCGCGGGAAGAGGGGCGGGAGCGCGGGGCGCGCGCACGCGCCGGCGGCGGGCGGGAGCGAGGGCGGAGGGGGCGGAGGGGCCGCCGGTGCCGCCCCGCAGGAAGCGGAGCCGCCCGGGCCCCGCTCCGCGACAGGGCGAGGGAGCGAGCGAGCGGGAGAGCGGCCGGCAGCGAAGCGTCATTTTCCGCCGCTGTACCACGCCGGGACGCCGCTCCGAGAGGACACCGGCCGGGAGCCTGGAGCGGGGCAGCCCCCGCCCCTCCCTGCATCCTTCCCGTCCTGCGGGGCGGGACGTGACCGCTCTCGCTGCCCGGCGCGCAGTAGCTGCCCCCGCCCAGCGGAGCCGTGACCCCTCCTCCGGCTCCGCCGCCGCCCGTCCCGAGGAGGGAGCCCGGCACTTGTTGCTGCCGCGATGGTGACCGGCCCGGCCGAGTAGGGTCCGCCGGCCCCGTCGGGCAGAGCAGCGCCGAGCCCGGCCCCGTACGGGGCATCGCGGGGTGTTGTCTCCCTGCAGCGCCCGGCGGTGGCGGTGCTTCCCGGGCGACGCCAAGACTTCGGTCTCCGCGTGGGAATCGCGCCCTGCATCACCGCCCGCGCCGGGTGGTCCCCGCGGGCTCCGGGGGCACCGCCGCCCGCCCCATCCCTCGGGGGCAGCGAAAATGTCCTTCTTCAACTTTCGTAAGATCTTCAAGCTGGGCGGCGAGAAGAAGAAGAAACAATACGAGCACGTCAAGAGGGATTTGAACCCTGAGGAGTTCTGGGAAATCATAGGAGAGCTGGGAGATGGTGCTTTCGGTAAAGTGTTCAAGGTAAGGGCGGGCAGCGCGGATCGCTTGTGTTGCTCATAGCTGAGAAGTGACTCGGAGCGTTGCTTCTGCCTGCAGCGCTGCCTCGGGCTCCTGTCTGCCGGCTCCCTCACCTCGGCATTCCTGCTGGCAGCGGCGAGTTCGGGAGAACTTGGCTGGGGCGCTGAGCGCTGCGGGAGGACGCGGCCGGAGGCAGAGGGGGGATCCCGGCGCCTCTTGGCCACGAAGCCTCGTGAAACTAAAGATAGAAAAGACCTATTAGGTCATTGTCCCGCCTTCTGCTCCACCCTGCCCGCTGCTGGATTGCTCACTTCTCCTGTGTTTTGGGTTTTTTTGGGACTCGTGTACAGTATGTCTCCTAACCTTACAAAGACTGTATTTTCTTAGATCTGAAGTTAATACTTTTCTTTTTTTTTTTCCCCTGTACGGAAGGAAGCCCATGAACAGGAAAATTGACTCCTATGCTTCATGTGTAGTGTACAGAGCCAGACTGTCGTCGCTTTAATGGGCATTCTCCCATCTTGCTCCATGTGGAGTTGAATTAAATAGCTGTGTTCTCTTGGCTCTCCCTGTGTGGCAGAATTCATGTGTTGGATCTTCTAACTTCTCTCAGTTGTTTGCTCTTTTAATCTTTAAGTGTATTGGTACAAGTAGGGGTTTTTAAGGATGCTTATCTAGAATTTATCAAGCCAAGTAGACTGCAGTGACATAGAGACAACCCTGGTAGTGTTTGACAAGACTTCAGCGTTCTGGCAAATCTTCAGCCACGTTGCCCCTTTCTAAAAGGGTGTTTAATGCTCCATGTTTGGTTTAGGGATAGCGTGGAAAAAACATCCTGGTCGGTAAGCATGAGAGAATTGGGAACTGATGTGAATTGAAGCTCTGGGGCAGGTTCTGGAGACTAGGAAAAAATAGCATGAGAGGATGGCATTTACAGTGTTTCTGAGAGCTAATTCGGTCAAGAAACGTTTATATTTAGAGTACTGCATTTGAGAGTTTATGAAATCTGGGTACTCGTGAAATTTGTGCTATTCTTGGTAGAAATTATTTTAGGTTCTATTGTACTTTGGTGGTATCACCTGTTTGTGAGCAGAAGTGCCACAGTCAGTTCAGAATGTTAGGTGGGGTCATTTTGCCCAAGGAATTTGTGTCAATGTTCTATATTAAGAACATCTAGCTTATTTAGATGCTGGTGTAGTACACAGTCTAGATGGTGGTTCTCATGTCATTTTAGAAGATTAGAGTTTTGGCTTTTCTGTTAAAATGGCTGGGAATATGTCTGAAGTTGCTCTATCATAAAGCCTGCTCACGACAAAAACATAACGTCTCTAATGGCGTTTGCAGCGTACTAAAGTTTTAATTTGAGCTTCATAGTGGAGTTTTGATTCCCATTTTCTGAATATATGCCTCAATACTAAATGTGATTTTTCCTCTTCCCCGACGTGCATTTCCCCTCCCATCCTGAAACCTCTTCTCACTTCTTTTTTATCTGTAGGCATGTCTGCGTTAGCGATAGTAGTAGAGGAAGGTGTCTGAGCAAGGCAGCTGGTAAATCTTGAATTTCAGTGTACTCTGTACACAAACAGGAGAATGTTTTCCACTTGGATGTAATTTTTCTCTTCGAGATTTATTTCTGACTGTGAAAGGACAGAGTTCACTGTTGAAATTGATTGTAGGCAGAATTACACGTGGTTAAACTGGTCAACTTGTTGAAGTTGGCCCTTATGAGAATTAACAGGCAGTATTCCTGGAAAAAAACCTCCCATTTAAAAAAAAGAAGTAGGTTACTGCATGTGTTCATCAACATTCTTTTTGTTTCCATCTAGTTTGAGAAGGAGGCTTACACACAGATACAAACTGTACTTGTGTTCCTGCATCTGAGAGTGCTTCCCAAGAAACTTTGGAAAGCAGAAAAGGTGTGTAAGGTTGTTATTTCATGGATATACACCTCAGATGAGAAGCTGCAGGAATAGACATTCGATTCCTTCTCGCATTTTGAATTCAAAACTATAAGCTAGAATAAAGCTCTCAAGAAAGCTTGAAGACTTTGTCTTTAGGTAATGGAAGTGTGGGGGTTGGGGTTTTCATTTTGTGTAATGGATTTTGTTTTATTTGCCAAACTCCCCCATCACCCTAGTGTCAGTTACATTTGCCAAAACTACATTTGCCTTTGTTTAAGATCTTAGGATCTGTGTGTGACAGGGTTTTGGCAGATGTATGTTAAAATGGAATTGCCATATACATAAGTCTTTGTATACTTTGAATTTCTAAAAAGTAGGTTAGATTGGTTACATGCTATGATTCCCCATAGAGGAGTAATTGGTTTAGTTGTGTAACTGATCTTCTGACCAAAGTGTCAGATATTTAAATAAAACCTCAAAAACAACTCTCAATGATTCTGACAGTACTGGGAAGCCTTGCTGATTAAATTATTTACTTAAAAATGCTGTCCAGTGATAATTAATTTTGTGTACGGAAGTCTTAAGGGCATTGAAAACTTGTGATTCAGTCCTCTTCTTTGCAATCAAGTACAAGGATCTTGCTTATTTTTTTTAATACCTTAGCCAAATTTCTAGAAGAGCTTATTTCCTTTGAAGCTGTTTGTTCCAGCGTTCTAAGGCTTTTTGAGTTCTGACAATTCATACATTTGTATTCACGGACTTCTAAGTAATGTTTAGAAATACTGAGTGTTTCAACTGCTGTTGCAAGTCTCTTGTGATCAGAGGAGATCTGTAATTGCAGATTACTGATGGCAAAGGTTTATGGCCTTGTAGGACTTTTCATTCTGGCCCTTGTCAGCCTCTTCAAAGAGGCCACTTTTAGGCTGTTTTCTTTTTGCTCTTGGCTAATGAATAATGGTGTACTTTTCTGTCCTTTCACAATTTATAGATCCTTGCAGTACTTCAGTGTCAGGTGATGGCCCTTGTAGAGAATTTCGAGTTTCCTGATGGTAAAATTTTTTTCCAGTCTTTTTTATATGCTTTTCATGGACTATTTAGAATAAATGAGTGGACTGCTAGAGTTCTGACAGACACTGGAGACACATAATATTAGTATTGAAGGCTGATTTCAACACTGAAATTTGGCAGTCAGACACAAAAAAACCCTAAAAACAAAAGAGAGGGACAGTTTGAAACTGCTCTTGATTTGATCAGGTTGCTTGCCCTGAAAAAAATATGGGCTCTTATTGTAATTATGATCAGTTTGCTTTAGAAAGTAGTTACATTATTATATCATGTTGCTGTATTGTGTGTTCTAGTACTCTATTGTGTCAAATCTCAGTTCTGTGCACATTGTAAACATAGCTCTAAGGTAAATCAGTGTGTTAATGACTTTCATCAGCTTTAAACTAGTTTCTAAATTCGCAGTAGTAAATGTTCAGATGATGTGAAAACAGACCTTTCAAATGCCTGATGTGATGCTCTTTCTTGCCACAGATAAACATCATTAATGAAATCTGTTTTTTCTTAAGGTTCAGAGAAGAAATTTTGTGCAAGCTGATAACGATAATCATGGTGAACAGCATTACCCAATTGCATTATCTTCTGAAAATTATAGCTACATGAAGTGTTCCTATTTACTTCTATTGGCAGTAGTGGCCAGTACCAGCTCATCCCTGGCTGGTGATAGTGGATTTTTGACAATAGTGTTTCTTCAAGTCAAATAATCCAATGGTGTTGCTTCATTTAAGTTAAGCTTTTGTATCTGTATTTGAAACCATCTTATCTATAATGTACCTATATGACTTACAGGGCAGCTTGGTTTTGCCTTAATGTCTTCTACAACAGGTAGAAGCAAATAGAATTTTTAAGTAGTGATTTAATAAGTCTGGACCAATTATAATTTAATGATTATGTGTTCTTAACTCCTTTTAATGTTAAAATATGAACTGACTGCTGGTAGCTGCTTAGAAGTACTTTTTTGTGTACTGCTAACATCATAACTTATTTTCTAATTCTAGAAAGTGTATTAATTAGTCTGACCTATAAACAAAATAAGGGCAGAGCAAGGACAATTTATACTTTCTAGTTTCTTTCGTCTTACAGCACATTGTTCTAAATTCCTACATTTGGATATTACAACTTGAAGTTATCCAGATGATAATAATGTATCATTCTGCTTCCTAGGGTGGATATCTTTTACATCTGTAACCTAGGACTCACAGGAACAGATTTTGACCAGTTACTTAATATCTAAGCTTGAAACACAGATAGGCTTTGTTTTCTCTACTCTTTATCTTTTTGCTTATGTGGTGTCATTAGTTCCACTAATTCTTTAGAAGAATTTGGTAGAGCTGTTGAAACTTTGCAGACATTCCTACACAAATGATATAGTTCCCTGTGGAAGGATGTTGCTTGAGTTTGTCTGAAGTCCTATATGTTTGGTACTGGCTGGAAGATAAATTCATATTTGAAAGTTTCCAGTCAAACATGGTGTTTCACAAACAAGTTTCATGTGTGACTGCCATGAGCCCAGACCTGGAAATAAATAGCAGGTGAAAATGTCCTAAGTTGAAGTTCAATACAGAAGAATGAATCAGTGGTGCAGAACTCTTGGCAATTTTGATTAAAATTGTTTGCTATACCAAATATGTTTTCTTCTAATTTATTTTCATTCATAATTGACTATATAAGTTGACCTCTCATTAAACTGGAGCAGTAAAATAGTGCAGCTGCCCTCAGGAGATCTGAATTAATAATATTCTCTTAAGTGCTATGTTGCTTTGTTTAGCCATTGAGGCATTAGTAGATAGAGGAGACAGGAGAGTTGATTTACTCTCAAGAGACTAATGTATAAGGTACCAATAGTAAATTTTAAATACTTAGTCTAAGTAAAATGGAGCTAAAACTTTACCTAAAGCTTGCTATGAGCAATAATCTCTAAGAGTAGCCTGGGTATTCTAGGGCTGCTATGAATGATGAGAAGAGATGCATGACAATTCATAGAAGGTTTGGTGACTTGCCCTACAATGTTATCTTTATTTTCACACTGTTGCAGTTTTAGCCTGATTAGAAGGTACCAGATAAGGAAAAGGCAGTATCACTGTTTTAAACTCTGGGAAATCTGTCAAGGGGAAGCTTTACAGAACTCTTTACACCTATTGTCACTCCAGCTAAGTTTTCTGGGGAAATGGTAATGCCAGAAAGTCATCCGCAAATTGTAGATTGAGATAATTTTCTTGACTTGAATGGCTACTTGTTACTTACCTTTCCTTTTTGTCTGTAGCAGAGAAATATTTGAAAGGCACATAGCACATGTGTATCTCACTTTTGGACATATTTGCATCACTTGGCTTAAAATCAGCATCACAATACTTAACTTATGAGTAATATATTGTCTCTCTGTTGCATTTGGAATTAAAACTGCAGGCAGGTTTGTGGAGGATAATTATAGAATGCTTATGTTCAGTCTTTGGTAAGGCAGTCATCTTTTCCAAGGTGTGAGCATAGTTATGTAAACTGTTTAAAATGCTAAGTAAATAATTATTTGATTTTATTCATGTTTATTAAGTTCCCTTTTGGTTTTTTTTTCATGTCAGCTGATCTATCATATTTCTTAGCTAACTGTTTGTGTAACTGTTTGGACTGGTTTCTTTTCTGGAGAGTAAAACTTCAGATTTCAGGCGTAAGCTAAGTGTGACTTCCATGTCAAATAGATTGCAGAATGAAGCTTCTTTAATCTTTTCTAATTGGTGAAATAATTCTTCTATCCTAAGTCACATGCAGTCCATTTAATTAAATAATTCTGGTATGGGTTTTCTGGGGTTTTGTTGGCTTTTTGGGAGGTTGTTAACGGTTTTGTAGACAATATGGTTAAACCTTTAATCATTGGCAGGGTCCTCCAGAACTACAATCCTCCAAGTAGTAAAGGACAATGCGCCAGTGTTGCAGAGCAGTAGTTGAAAAGTTTCTTGTGGTGACCACTCAAATTCCAGTTTTGACCACCCTGTAAACAATATTTTAAAAATAATTTGT
Source organism: Aphelocoma coerulescens (assembly GCF_041296385.1). Taxonomy (NCBI): domain Eukaryota; kingdom Metazoa; phylum Chordata; class Aves; order Passeriformes; family Corvidae; genus Aphelocoma; species Aphelocoma coerulescens. Next base: position 25,050,349 of record NC_091020.1, read on the forward strand.
TGGATTTGTGTTTGCAATTGCCCCAGTCTCCAGTTTGGGATTGATTTTATTTTGTCTCTGTTTAAATTGAATGCACTTATGAATTCCATGTTTCATGGGCCATGGCCCATGTTTTGAGAATCTCCTAAGATTGTAAACATCATTCTCCTTCAATGACAGTTGTGTCTGTGTTCAAGAGGAGTCTGTAATTAAACTCTCTGATTTGAGATTTTAAATACATTCCTTGAGACCCTGGTGGCTGATGTGTCATATATAAACACTTTTTCAGTCTTTGCTTCTTTGTGCTCCCTCAATAACCTTTAACTATATTCAGATTATACACAGAGTTGACAGATTCATAGTGTCTCACCTCTTTTGCCTATTGTCTTATGTTACAGTAGCTGCCAAATTACTCAAATACAATGCTTGTGCTATCTTTTCTTTTGATACTGTTTGGATTGTTCCAGTTTTCCATGTTTAGTGATGGAAAAGCCATGAGATTTGCAGTTAGAAAACAAAGCAGACCAAATTAATAGCACAGAAAGCAGAATGAATTAATAGCATAGACTAAAGAAAGAGTGATGTTTTATAATTTTTTTTCTCCAAAAACATATAAAATACACCCTCTAATTAATTTTTAATGATTTTATAACATAATTACAGTATGGAATGCTTGAAAGAAATTTAAAGTCTCAGATATATCTCAAATGTGTCATGTGGAAACACAGTTTCTCCACTCACAAATGGGAAGGAAATTTTTTTAGAGAGAAAGAAGACCCAGTATTTGTGGAATATGTTTGAAGGATGTCAGGCAATAAAAATTGTCTAAGTAATATTCAATAAAAGCTAGTAGGCTACCTCAAACCACTTTGTAATGGTATTCATACTTCAAGAAAAAATGAAGGCTTACTGTAAATGTTAATTTTCCACTGGCATTTCAGATTTTCTGTTGAATAAACTCTATATTCATGATACAAACCAACTGAAGTATATGCAGCAGAAGATTTACGTAAAGCAAAAAAAAAAAAAAGGCAATAAAACAGTAATGTAAGATTCTTTTAATATTTAATTCACCTGCTTAAACTACCATATTTGCTTTTAGGAGGATATAGTGTTTCTTGAAGGACTTCTCAATGTATGTAAAAGCAAGTTACAGTATTAAAGTTATAGATTTGTCTTTTTTTTTTTTTTTTTTACTATTTTGGATTAAGACTGGATTTTTCAGTATTTTGTGGGATTTCATGTGTATATATAGAGAGGTTAATGTAAGACAGCTAAGCATGAATGGTGACTTGGAAGCTAAGAGAGAGACACAAAGTATTTCCTCTCTACCTTGCCATATTTATATTTTTTAGCCATTTTCTAATTAGGTAATTACCTGTAGCCTAGAGCAAGAAATTGTTTAAACCTAGACTCATACTTGAATCAAGTTCCACCCAAAATGTAGCTTTAAGAATATTCTGACTACCTGAGGCATGCTATTCTATGATACAATTTTTAAATTTCACTTAATTTTCTGTGGAGAAAAACATGAAGAAGTGAAAAAGTACAATTGTTCTACAATAGTCAAATCAATTTATTGGTTAGTGTTTAAAATTTGCTTTATCTCTCCTTACTGTGGAGGACTGACTGTTACCTTCAAGTGCCCATCTTGAAAATTAGTCTGTTGTTTCAGAAAATTTGAAAACAAAGGATGCCATTGTGAATAAAGAAACTTTATTATTTTCAGGAAGAATTTTTCTGAAGTTGCATTTCTGCAGTTATTAAAAATGGGTGGGTGAACAGAAAGTGAAGTATTTTTGGGGGGAACCATTACCCCAGAACTGAAATTGTGCATAGATGACAATTGGTTTACTTGGTATGGATGCAATGGTGAATCCCCATCCTAAGGCAGAATTGGGTTTTAATCCATCTAACTTAGTAAGGAGCTGGGGGAAGACTGTCCCTTTGCTTCTTCATCTCTCTTTGAATGGCATTTTAGATCTGAGACTTCCTTGTTTAAGGAGGACTTTAAGGAACTGGGTTTTGTCTCTAGAAATGTTTAGTCAGGGCTATGATTCAGAAAGTATTCTTAGGAAAGTTACTGTAACTTTGTTAATGATACTGTAATAACTTGGCAACACTTTTTGCACAGGATTTTATTCTTTCTTTATCTTGTAGGTAATGGTTCTCTTGAAACAGATTTATGCTGTAAAAAACAAAGCTTTTCTCTAACATATCTAGATTTTGCATTATAGAAGAAAACTTTTCACTGTATTTCTAAATAGTGAAAAGGAAAAGAATTAATACTTTTGTAATCAAAAGGCAGCAAAACCTTAATGGAGAAATGTTAATTGAGTGCTTCAGCAAAAATTAGAATGTTGCAGTAAACCCTCATCTCCTTCACAGCCATTGTCTCAATTTATTCAATTCATATGCTGCCTTCTTTATTTTGTAAAGTTCAGTCTTGTTCCTGCCCCACCTTCAACTTTTCCTGTTTGAATTGAAGAGGTCCAAGCTTTTTAGTCTGCTTTTTATAAGACAACTGCTTGACCCTTTAATAATTTTGATTTTCCTTCTCATTCTCTTGCTTGCTTAACTTCTGTGGATGTCACAAGTCTTTCAGTTCACCGTCCAGGCAAACAGTCCTGGTTTTTATTGCTGGATAGTCAAGGGTCAGAGGCACAGGTCTGTGCAGCTACAGCACACCATAAGCTGTGATCATCGTGGGAAAATGTGGTCAGAAGAGTTTGAACAGGAATTATCCCCAAAACAAACTCAAACCATCCCAGTAATGTGGAGAAATAGATACTCTCAGAGTTAAGCCAAGCTTTTTTACTCTTTCACCCTTTCCAACTAGTTTTTGCTATTAATGGAGATGTACTAACCAAGTTTATAGGTAACCTGTCTGCTATTTTTCATCTCTGGGCTGGGAAGTGTGAAAGCTTAAAAATCACCACTTAAACAATACTGTCAAGTGTTTCCTATTAACAGGGATAGCTGGGGTACCTGAAAATGTATCCTTTGCTCTTGGCTGCAGCAAGAATTCCAAACTGTCTCTTGGTAGCAAACATAGGTGTTCTGGCCAGCTTAGGAACCCAGTAATTTGGTTATTAATTTTGCACGTTACATTTGAATAAAAACAAACAAAAACCCCACATACTGCCCTTAGCACTTAGAAGTGAAATATAAAAGTGAGCTCGTGTACAGATTTGTTTCCTCTACTATTTGTGGTGCCTTTTTTAGTGTTTATTGGTGCTGTTGTAAATTTGTGGCTTTTAGTGGCTCGACATAGGACCTCACTTTTAAGCCAGTGCAATATAAAGCAGATTCTTTTGAATCCCTGAAAAGCAGTAAAACTGTGTGGATCTGTGATATTTACTAAGTGAAACAGTTAACAACACACTGCTGTCCAAAGTTGTGCATTTTAGTAAGTACAGAAGTGACATTCAAATGATGAGTGTCAGGGTCTTACCTACTGTTTTCCACAACAGTTTCCGATGATGCAGGTCAATGCAGGCAGGGTTCTGACAGTGTATTCACCTTCCCACATCTTCCTTGTGACAGGCCTGGTGCTTGCCAGCCCCACGTTGATCTGGTTCAAGGAACTAAGCCACACAAAAGCTGATTGCCCATGTAATCTTCTTGGCTGCCCAGACCAGCTCACGAGAGGGCCAGACAAGTGACACTGCTAATGTAAGGGAAAATAGCCAGGACAGCATCAGCATTGGCTTCAATAGCCATAAAAGAGTGGCATAGCAATATTCTGAAGTTGTTACAGTGTGTCAGATGAATGCTTTTTTGTCAGGACAAAAGAAAAAACAGACTTGCTCCTGTTGTAGGAACCATTTGCTGTTAGCAACTACTAATAAAAAGGTACTTGTGGTAAATGCTGTTGGTGTTTTTATCAGCCAGTGGTTCTGTCCCTTAGCACCACTGATATCCATGCTAGGTGAATTTTGTTATGTAGGCATATCTTTAACTGCAAATTAACTATAAGCCTATGATCCCAGTTTTAGTTCAGGTGGTGATTCTCTTTTCTACTTTAGGTATGCTCAATAATTGCTAGAAAAGATTGAAAGTTTTATAATACTTCTTATTTGGCCCTAAATCTACCTTGTATGAGGAAAGTACAAAAACTGAATTGGAGTGAGTAGAGTGTTTTGAAGCAAGAAGTGGCTTTGATAATTTTCCAAAAGGAATGGAATTCTTCATTCCCTCTCTCTGTACAAATACACAACAAAAGATAGTCCTCTGCTTCAAAAAGCTTTCATCCTAATAATAAATTAAAAAAATAAACATGAGAGAGAGGGAGAAGGAGAATAAAGAGATGAAGTAGTTTTCCCTCAACAGATTTCCTCCTAAGAGCCGTGCAACGTCACATCCTGGGGACATGGCTGAAATAAAGCTTCTACAACTCCATTAAAAGTAACATTGCCACCCTGTTGGGAGGCAGGAACAGTGCTTCCTCCTGAACATCTTGTGTGTCTAACTGCTTAGTGTTACCATGACTCTCAAGAGTTCTGTCAGAGGAATAACAATGTTCCAATGTTACATGAAAACCTTGTATTGATAAAAGTTTGTTAGTTGCAAGTGTCTGAGTAAAGCACTTGGTTTTCTTTTGTGTATTTTTTGCATTGACCTTTGCAAAGAAATTTTGCAAGGAAATTTGAGCTTTGAAGAATTTTGTCTTTATTTATTTATCTGGATTTTTAAAAAAAATAATTTTTTCAAGTAATGCAATTATTCCCATGGCTGTTTGTGTTTATCAGTAGCATTCTAGGTAAATTCTGAACAAATTACACTAATCAGTAAAATGTCAAACAGCAAGTGCATAGAACATGAGAATTTGAAAAATATCATCAGCAGCATGCTTCTAAATTAAAATTCCCTTTGAAATCTGCTGTTAAGTAATAGGATTTGCATTCATATAGTTTCTCAGAGTAGTCAGTTTTCATAATTGGTTAGTTGTTTAAATTCAACAATTAAAAAAACACCAACAAACCGAACAGTTAATCTGAAAGGCAGCATCAGAAGCAGCATATTCCACTACTGTGCTGAATATGAATGAAGTTCATTTACAGAACCCAGGATGCTATTTTTGTGGTACTTGAATAGCCAGGTGTCAAGGAATACCAAATGTTTATTGAGATGGCTCTTTCTCATCTCTTGAGATCTCATTTTTGCAGCACAAAGGTAGCTAGCTCATCTAAACTGTGTGAGGCATCTTTTGAAATTTCATTTTGTGCTTGTGAGGTGCTGTGTAACTTTAGGGTCAGGATTAACAACAAAAGAGAAACTACTTGCAAGTCATAGGCTGTACCAGCATTAAATAGCATATACCAGCAGAGGGAATTTTATAATTAATAAAGTTTATCTTGGTAGGACTGACTTGAAAATAACTTGTTTATGTTGCAGAGCACTGAATGACACCAGCTTAACTCTGTTGATTTTTTTGTTGTTGTTGCTGTCTTTGCAGTTGGTTTCTGTTAGATTGCCTTAGAGATGTGTATGTAAGGCACCAATGACTCCCCTCTAGAATTCTAAGATTTTTTTTAAAAAAAATATATCAATACCATAAATAGAATATGAATTAGTTTCTGTAACAATTTTACTTAAAAGTGAGGGATGATGATGTACAGCTTTTTTAGTTAAAACTTTCTAAATCTACTCTACTTCTTGCTTTTACTCCTTCAGAAATAGAGGAAGTTTCATTTTAACAGACTAGAGTATGCATGAAGCAACAGAATATATGCTTTGATAGTTTTGCAAGAGCTGTTGCCAGTTTCAGTGTGGTATTGATGTAGTCTCATTTCCTTTCCCTCTGCTACAACTGTATCTCTTTATAAAACACTGAGTCTTAAACTGCATATATGGTTTATATTTTTACCTTAAAATATATGACGTATACTGCATTTGTTGTTTATTTTAGGAGGACAAAGAATGAAAAGGGGTGATGACACTTCATCTCTTAATTTTAATCTTTCCCCTCTGGCTATTTAGCTGTGCTTATTGGGAGATTTGAATATGGCTCACATTTCAGTATCAAATTATACAGAACCTTTTCTCAAATTGCCCATATATTTGAGCTAGTAAGATGTTTACACTTTAAATGATAGTTAAGTTACATCTGTTACAGGCCATCATCTTCTGCAATAAATATATAAAATAAATTGTCTTGGTGCAGGTCTTTTAATGCCTTCCTTCTACTATATGAAATGTAGAGTTTTTAATAATATTCTTTACTTTTTGGACAGCAATTTTTTTTAACTTAATGACTATGCCACATTGCATTTCTATGGTTATGTAGTTTCCCTAGTAACATGTCAGAAGGCCTTTGTTGAAGGGCTCTTAAAAAGTCCAAAGAAATTGTCATTTTTCCTTCTTTATTATTTTGTTGACTTGTTCATACACAGTTAGGAAGGACAGAATTTTCCATGCTCAAGTCAGATGCACTGCTTTTTTTCTTGTTTTGTTATACTGAATGGCTGTGCTGGGTCAGCAAACAGCTGTAGCCATCTTGCATCTGATCTGGCTGAAAAGCTCTGGGCAAAGCAGATCTCAGTTTTGTTTTGTAACTTAACTCCGAGGAGCTGTGGGTTGACCAAGCCACTCTATTTAAAAAAAAAAAAAGAAAGAAAAAGAACAAAGGAGTGTACTAGACTGGTAATCATACATCTGTGGATGTACACTACTCTGCAAAGTGCGAGTAAACAAAATGACTTTGTGCTACATGAAGCCAAAAGACTCGGTGATGTCTCTGTCTGCAGGAGGCTCCAGAGTGAGCTTTAACAACTCCAAATGTCTCCCTGGGAAAGGGGGTTAGCAGGAGTAATGCTGGCTCTGAGCTCCAGTGAACTAAAGCTTGTTACAGATGTTAAATGATTAGAAGCAAGATTCTAACAGAATCCTCAGGTGAAGGAATCGGAGGTTTCTTAAATCCTATGTTCAGACAAATCATAAAATTATGAAAAGCAAATCATAAAATTCTCCACCTGTCAGTGGGATAATTTTCTGACAAAACAACAGTCTGTTCACAGCATCAACTCTGACTTGTTGTTTAGCTGTTCACTAGAAGTAAGACAAAGTTAGTAATTATGGTTTGATTAAAAATTATTTATTGATAACATTGTTTCTTGGAAGCATCCTTAATTAGGTTATTTGGAATAAAGGTGTGTTTATTACTAGAATAGACTGATTTTTAAGCTGTAGTCACTAAAATAAATTAGTAAGCATTAAACTTTTTTTTTTTTCCTAATAGCACAAAACCAAATAAATAATTGCAGGATGTTTGTAATCCAAGATGAAGATCCACTGTGTTACTGTCTTTCCTGGGAAGTTTTAAATTAGTTTGGAGCTGACATTGTCTGTTGCTGGATAAAACTGAGAACCTCTGCCAGCAACTGTTAGTGTCCTCTGCAGGGGAAAGATACTGGCAAAGCAGCTTAACCCTGCAGGGATAAATCTCAATTTGTCACACCTCCCCCTTCTCAAGTTTAGGAGTTGATTGTAATGCAGTATTGTGTGTTTTAATGCTGCTTTAGCAAGTAGGTTGTACAGTTATTATAACTGAATTTAGGGGGAAAATACCACTCCTTTGCACTTAAACCTCTGACACCACCTAATGCTTTAGTTGCAAACGTTTTCCCAATATCATCAGCTGGTTTTCCCTGTTGCTTTTATGGAAGCCATCATGCAGCAAGAGAAGGGAAAATAAGATGTGTTATTATAGAACAGCATAGCTGTTTTCTTCTTGCCAGTATTTAGCAATTTTTTTCTTATTTTTCATCCTGTGTTTTAAATGTATTTGCTTAAATAAGAATTATGCTGAAATCTGAGATCCTCTTCTCTGTTAAGTTTACTCTAAAGAATTGTTTCAGTTATTTTGCACATACTTGCCAGTTCAGCCCATGTACTTTTCAAAGATGAATATAAGTATTGTAATTTCAGTGGCACAAAGCATGTGCAATCAGGATGGGAATTGTGCTTAGCTAGTACACAAAGTAACACAGAATTAATGAGAATACTTAGCAGGAAACATCAGGTTAAACATGAAAATTATATTTCATACCACTCCCAAAAATAACTTGTGGAATCCTCAGAAACCAACTGTGGAGGAAGCAAAGAACCACAGTAAGTACGAAGTACAAGGATAATGTTAAAAGAGTGAAGTTGTCATGGAAACAGCTCCCAAACGAGCATAGCCACAAAGGCAGCACCAGACCACAGGATCATAAAGATGCTTCAGCAGTTGGGGTTGAACCCTGGCCTCCACTTTCCTAGGAATAGCATTTGCTTGTAGGAAATAGAGGCACTTTTATCTGTATTTCTATTTCAGTGTTGTTTTTTTTTTTTTTCCCGGCATTAAACAGGGAAACTGAATTTAATTAACTTCTTTTTAAGTAGAAAAAACTGCATAGTAGGGTAGCTGTGATACTTGGTGCATGCTGGGAAAATGTTTGGCTGATCAGCTGTAGTTCAAGGGTGTATCATCTTCTTTGGGAGATACTGTCCTTTCATTATCTTTTGAATAGATCTTCTGTAACAGTAATTTCAACAAGTTTCAGCAGGTATAACTGAAATTAGCTGTTTTTTAATTCCTTGGGTCAACCATATCTATAATTAAATGAAATCATCTCCTTTAAAAAAAAATTATTACTATGACTATTTCAAACATTGTGCAGTGAAGACTGTTACAAAATAACAACTTCTTTGAAATGAGTGGCTCATTTTAATTTCCAGAAATCTGTGGAGGTTGCTGTCTTCATTGGCTGAACTTGTGATTTCTTGTTAAAATTGTGGTTTAATATTGCAAGAGTAGCTATTTGCTCTTGAATTCAAACTGATATTCTTAATTACATTTTTTAACATTTAGTGTTAGAATTAATGCTTCCTTTTATCTGACTACAGTAGACTTCTTTTCTAAAATTTGCTAATAAAAAACATCTTTCCATGTTTTTGAAAATAAATTTGAACGCTTGATACTGGTCAATCACACAGGATTTTTTTACTTTCAAAATATCCAGGACAATGTTAAATATACAAAACAAAGTCCACTGTAGCTGTTCCACTAGGCCAGACTACTTTTTATAGTTTTGTTTGATAAAGCTGCTAAAATTTAAAATGAGAGCGATTTTTTTTTTCCTTTATTCATATGTTTTAAGAAAGACTGAAATCTCTGCTTTGCCGTAGCTCAGAGAAACATCTTCTGCCTTTGTGTTGTACAAGGCCAGCTTTTCAGTACTGATTACCCAGGTACCATCAGAAAACTTACATGGAACTAGAGCTGACAATCCCAAGTTTACACAAAACTGGAGCTTTTTATGTGGGAAAAACATCTTTCGCTGAATAGGGATGTGCGTATTTTTCCCCTTTTGACAACTTTGATGATCCATGATTATAATGATACAGTTTTGTTGAGAAGAATGAGTCAGAAAGGAAATGCTTCTTAATTGATTTGTTTTGCTGCCTGCAAAACATGCAGTGGGGTTATGTAACATCTTACAAGAGATCAGGCATCAGGAGGAAAGGTGACGAATTATTTTCTCTCTCATATCTCAGCTTTGTTTGTGGCTGGCTGAACAAGAAGCGAAGGATGTACTTAACTTTTTTCCAGTTGTAAATATTGTTTAATTTTTAAAGCTGCATTGCAGAGGAGATGCACAGTTGGGAAGGAAGCGTTTGCTGGCAATAGGAAACTGAAACAGCTCCTCACAGTCAGGCTGAAACTTCATATTGGTCATCAGAAGATGAAAGGCTATGTGTTATCTCTGAGCTGTAATCCTATTACTCTGGAACGGTGGCTCTGCTCTCCCTGCTGTCCAGGGCTGGGAATATGCAACTTCTTGGCCTAGTGCCCAGATAGTAAACCTGCCTTTTAATATTCTGCTGTCAGTCTCTTCACAAAGCTTCTGCCTCTAGAACTTAACATTTAGTTATACGATACTGTGCAAAAATCCAGCATTGTTAGGGAGGAGTCACTAATTTCACATACTTGCAGGTTTTTTGTGGAATGGTTGCTCTTCTTTCTTGAGATGTTTTCAGATTTGTACAACACTTTTGTGCATTAGATGTACGTTGCCAGTCTTGTGTAAGGGATGTTTCAGACAAATTAATTTTCAAGTTGTAGTTTTTAAGATGATTTATTCTATACAGGCCTGCAATCCATTTTTATTAAAGTACTTCAATTTAGAATTAAGTGTGCTCTTCTGTGTGTTGACAGCTGATGAGACTGTGCCATCCACTGCAAAAACCATGCTGTAAAATACAGCTTGTTATTTCCTTGTGCATTCTCTCTCCTTAAGTTAAAATGTTTGCTGTCGTAACTTTCAATACATAATCCAAATAGGGGTTTTACTGAAAGGATTGCAATATTTGTGTGTTGTTGCATGTAATAGTTAATAATATCCATGTCATCTTGCATTAGTCAGATCTTGACAGAATGAGTTATTCCAATTCGGTTTTCAGCTATTATGTATGTATCTTTTAAAAAGATCAAGTTTTGTTAATGAATCCTTCTACCCCTTTCTTCCTTGTCTCCACATAAACATTGAATATGCCAGTTTGGATTTCTTCGCTTAGGACTGAGGTTTAAGTCACTTAATCATAGAAGCAGAATCAAATGTATTTAAGCAGAGCATTTAGAATAAATTGAATTGGTACTTGAGAGCTAAAATATAGGAAGAAAATGCTGGGCTACAGCTACTCAGAAGTTCTGCCCTTTCAAAATACGTCCTGTAACAGAAATGGCAGGGTGACTTTAAATGTTGGTGTACCCAAATGCAGAATTTCCATGTGCAAATCAAGACTGTGTCTACACAATCATTTTTGCTCTGGCTCTGACCTTTGGAGAACGTTATGTGGAAGAAGAAAGACTTCAGCCAAAGTTTAGAAAAAGCAAACATGCCCACACAAAGTTGCAAGTGCTTTTTGTTCCTCCTAATCCAAAGAGGTTTTTTTTCTCAGTACAGTACAGTGATTCATAAATCTTATGCATTAACAGTAAAATCCTTTCCTACATAGTTCAAAAGAGCACGTTTCTTACAGTAAGTCAAATAGATGGGTATTTTTTATAGCGTGCATTGTGGGGTGGAGATGACTAATGCCTTTGTCAAAAATAACTTTAAAAGATATAATTTTTTTTCAGGTGTAACTTGATGTATACTTAAAATGTTTCATCAGTCCTCAGAAATACCCAGTGGAAATATGCTAATTCTAAATATTTTTTTCTTTTAAGAGCTGGAAAAAAGTCTGGATCTAGACCTACAAAATTTTACTATTTTAAGTCAGAACAAAGGCAAACATTTGTTTTGTTTATAATTGCTAAGATGCTCATAAAGATAATCACACTGTCTCTATAATAATTCATGGTTTGTAACAAGGTGTTTTAATAGAGCTGCCAAAAGGAGAAAATCATAGAAACTTACTCAAAGCAGATTTCTAGTTAACTTCAAGCAAAAGGATCTGGGAAAAAATCAAAATACAAAGTGTTCTATCAGTAGAAAAAGACAATGTGTGCTGTAAATGCAGCAAATTCCCGAGTGTGTAATCATTCACACTAACTTAGCAATGCCTTTCTTGCTCAAAGGTAAAACGGAATCTGAAAGCAGTAACATCTGTTACCTGATGTAGATGGTTTTATTTAAACAAAATATTATTGCCATTATATAGTTTGGAAGCAAATTCGTGTAAAAATTAATTTCAGCTTTATTTTCTTAAGTATCCTTTAGGGTGCAGTGAAGAGTGTGTGGCCATGCATGTTTCAAAAAAGTACATTTACAGTTACAATTTGAGTTCTTTAGAAAGATGCTTTAAAAACTATTTTTTCTGAACATGTAAAGCTACCAAATCTAGTTCTGTTGTGGTCAGACATCTGTTTCACTTTTTGTGATAAATTTACAGTGCAGCTCTAGAATAGGAAGGTTGGTCTTTCATTCTTGCTACAAAGCATGAAACCAAAACAAATGTTGTTTGCGTTACTAAGCAGACCTTTTCCTTTTTATTATTAGAATGTGTGTTGGAAAGCTTCTCAGTAGTTGGTTTTCAAATGATGTTATACAGATTTCTTATCTTTGTTGTTAAACATGGGAGGGCAAATATTGAGGTTGGGAAGATTTGGTTGGTTTTTGTTTTGGAAAGAATATTGAGATAAAAAGAAATGTAATGGAAAACCTTTACCCTCAACATGAGATGAATCAGCTGGGACTATGCTTTAGAAGTGTGGTTTGCTGTTACTGCTGTTTTACTGAATGTTAATATAAATGTTTATCTTTAAATATTTTATTATCTTTTGCCACATTGAGAGAATTATTTATAGCTGGGCAAGTAATAATATTTAGACCTTCAAAATTATTCTTAAGAGTTCTTACTTGCTGTCTGATAGCAGCTTTTGTCTGATACTGGTATGAAGTCATTAGGTGACAAAGCTCAGGTTTTGGGATTTTTGCTGTGTCCTGTCCTTGGATCATCCCAAATAGGTTTGGGGCCATGCACAATCCACATCAGCAGAGAGACAGGATGATCCACCTTGTGATGCTTCACATCAAAAGTTGGAATTGCCCCTGCAGGTTCTTGTCTTTTGCTGCTTTGGAGAGAGCCTCTGTCCCTCCTTGCCATTTATTTCATTTGAATGTCAAAAACTCAGTGGAGTAAATGTAGGACTTCGCTTCATGGTCTTCACATACAATGGTTGAAGTAGACTTCAGTCCTGCACTTCCTTTATTCAGAGGTAGCCACTGGGAATGTCACTACTTGACAAAATAGTGGTTTTATGATGGCTTGAGAGAAATACACCTCCTTGTTTAAAGCTTGCTGCAGCTTGAAATTCAGCATTCCTTCAAACATAACTTACAAGAGAATTATTGGAGAGTGTATATAATTTTTTGTGATTAGGTTTCAGGAGTATTCTGTTAATAAATAGTATTTCCTTGTTTCTGAAATGTTTTGCTGTTTAAATAAGTCACTTGAATTGTCTGTAATTTATGTTTGAAAAAAGCCAAAGAATATTTAAATGCATAGCAGAAATGCCTTTTCTTTTCCTTGGGTACCCCCAGTCTTGTTTTCCCTTTGCTTGTTTTCCTCGTTCTGTATTTGTCCCTATCACTGCAGCAGCACCAGGTCCCCCCTGGTCTGCGGGTGAGAAGTAATAGAGTAGAGGCTGGCAGCATTTCCAGTGCCCCACCTTCCAGGAGTCCCCTCTGTGGGAGTCCTCCCAGGCTGCTGAAGCAAAGGGAGCAAAATGCCCAGACAAACTGATGATGGATGGCTTGGCAGCTCTTCAAGCCGGGAGCTTGCATACAGCCCCTGGCTGGCTGAAGAGGAGCAACCTGCTGGTTCCTGGGGGAGGATCTGGTTCTCTGTGCGGCTTTGGGAACAGCGGTGCTGCCACAACGTGGGGAGAGTCAGAAGGGCAGAAACGGAGGGTAGAGGCTCCTTCGTACTCCTTGCCACGTGTTAATGGATGGTGTTAGAGGAGCAGCACAAAACTTCATCTTAGTAAGGCAGCAATTATCCTGAGCTATTGACTGCATGATAATGGTTTAAAGAATGTGATGAGAATTAAGTATTTTTACATTCTTGTCTTTGTTTCTTGACATTGAGAAAAGTTATTAAACCCTTTTTCTACTAGATTTTATCTTCTCTTTAATATGCAGGTGTTCTCTTTTTGTAGAGGATGAAACTAGAGGCAGGAAAATTGTACAGAAGTGTCTAGAGGGTTGGTTTATTTGTGGGGTTTTTTTTGCCGGTGCCAGTTCTCTGGTGAAGTTCATGTATATGTTTCCTGTGACTTTTCTTTTGCAGGCTCAGAACAAAGAAACAAAAGTTCTGGCTGCTGCAAAGGTGATAGATACTAAATCAGAAGAAGAACTTGAAGATTATATGGTGGAGATTGATATTTTAGCATCCTGTGATCATCCTAATATTGTCAAGCTCCTAGATGCTTTCTACTATGAAAACAATCTGTGGGTAGGTATTTTTCATTTTCTAAATGCTTTTGCTTATTTCAAAAGGTTACTGAAATTACACTTTTTTCTTTATCAAAATATCATTTGTCAGATTTCTTCTGGGTTGTCACTGTTGGGATAACTACTCAGTTTCAAAACTAATTTGTAAATTGTGAGTATGACTTAGGAAATTGTCACTGTAGAATTGTGTTACACTGAGTCATTTGGTCAGGGGTTTGAATCTAAAATGTGGAAATTAGCAGTTCATTTTGGTGTATTGAGAGACTTCTCAGCTGGTGCTTATTTGTAACACCAGGACTCAGATTTTAATTACATTAGCACGATTTAGAGTGAGGTTCAGAACCACACCTGAAAAAATAAATAATATGCTGAAAAGTTCAGCCTGTGAAGTATGTACTTTAGATACCAGTGAGTTTATTGGCACTCCCAGGAAGGACAGTTTACCAGGACTTGAACCATAATTAATTTACTTAAACCCTGGGTATTTGTACCTTGATGTGCAGTGAGCATACGTGGGACTGCACATCCCTGCTGTGCTACATCCTGTGTGTCTGCTTGGATAGCTTTAGCTGTCACAGTACAGTTGGTACTTTTAGGTCATCCAGTGCAATATTTATAGGTGCTTTTGGAATGGTACAAAGAATACATGGTTGGGGTTTTTTTTAAAAGTTTATACTTCAAAAAGATACCTAAAACAAGTAAAAGAAAATTTCCTTGGGAGCCTTACAAATAAACTTTATCCTTTGAGCAAATGGTGGAAGTGTAATACTATGTTTCCTGATGCACATTTATTTTGCTAAGCTCAAAACTTGGTGATCTCAGTGCAGAGTAAAATATTATATAAAACAGTGGAATTCTGAAAAAATTTCTGTGTATGAAGGTCAGCATGAAAGCAAGTATGCATAGAAGCACAATATGAAACTGAGTGGGTAGGCTTCACTGGCAGAATAAAGATAGAAGTAAATACTTTGAAAATAAAATTGTAGCTACATAGTTACAGTGAAATGCAGGGGCTTGAAAGCCACGAGGATTATGATGTGGTAAATAAACAGAATTTCATGGGGGGGAAGAACAGAATGATAGTTGGACATTAAATACAGTTTTGCTTTCCAAGTTTAGAAACATGATTTCTCGAGCAAAGAGACCTCTGTCAGAAACTACAGATTTTAGAGAAATAAATTCTTTATGTACAATTTCCCACATTTAACTATTTGGCACACAGAAGCATGTAAATGGAATAATGTTTATAGGATTTACAAAGAGTTGCATTATATAATACATTTGTTGGTACCATTGTTGTGGGGGGGGATAATAATATTATTGTGCAATAATAATTTGAAGTATATGTGACATAAGTGGTGTATATATAAGTATTGTGGTACAGGGTATACTTTGAGGTCTCCTCTTTTATGGGTAATTATACTCTGATTTTTAAATTACTCTACAGAAAAAAACCAAAAGATACTATTTCCAGGAACATCGACTGTTGAGATTCTGACAAGAAATACTTCTTAGCTGTCAGACGGAAGATTATAATTTAGTGTTTAAAGTGCAAATTAATAAAAAACACATGAGGAAGAGTGGGGTATCAGTTTTGGATGACATTTCCTCTTTCTTGCTCTCCTCATTTCCTTTGCCTCCCCTCTTTCTCCTTTATGTATATTCTTTCTGTCCTTCATATCAGCATAATTTGTGCTCAAAAATAATTGCAATATATTTTTGTTTCAAATGGAAACTCAGAACTGGAGATGGACTTGTTCTAGTGTTATTACATTCTGGGATAAAGGCCTTGATGTATTGTAGGTATGAATGAAAATGCAGGAAAATTAATGTAAACATCTGAATTTTTAGTAATTTTCTGTAGCTTTCAAGTGTGTTTTTCCATGTTTTCATCTCATCTGAAACAATATAGGAGATAGCATCAGCTATTGGAAAATCATTTAGCCCTTGGACTTTTCAGTCAGAGAGATTATAGTATAGAAGTGGAGCTTAATAACCGAGAAATGAGTTTGCAGGCATTATGTAAATCACGTTACAAGGAGTAGATTTAAGCTGACTGTGTCATTATGTTTTATAAGTTTTATTATGCTGTTTTATACTTGGATTAAAACTTTTGTCTGAGGGTCTTGAGGCATTTTTCAAATAATTTGCTCGAGCAGCACAGCCCTACTTCTAGCTGGGTAACAGTACCAATATTTTGAAGGTTAGTGAAATAATTTGTTGAGGCCAAATAGTCTGAAACTCTGAT
Organism: Aphelocoma coerulescens; assembly: GCF_041296385.1. NCBI lineage: Eukaryota > Metazoa > Chordata > Aves > Passeriformes > Corvidae > Aphelocoma > Aphelocoma coerulescens. The sequence continues at coordinate 25,066,519 of NC_091020.1, forward strand.
CTCCCAGTAATGCTCCCTTAATCAATGATTCCGTTCAGTGGAACTATTTAATTTCTAATTTGTGTTTTTGTTTTTTTTGTTTATATACAGATCCTGATTGAATTTTGTGCAGGAGGAGCAGTAGATGCAGTGATGTTGGGTAAGTAAGACTTGTTTCATATGTGTATTGTATTGATATGCAAATATTTATGTAATTGGTGTGCTATATGTTTTGAATGTTGGGGTTTTAAAAATTAGTATTTACACCTGTATCTTTCATTTTGAAAGTGTCTATTTACTTTTCCAAGCATATTTTTGTCTTGATTCTTTAAGTGAAAGTGAAGAGTTGTTATCTGCTTATGGAGCTCTCTGCTGTCATAACATAATCTGTATGAGCCCTTTTCAGGATCTCATTCTTCTCCTTCCACTGCCACCTTCCAAATTACATTGTGATAATTCTTTATACTGCATCTACATTAAAGTTAGGGATTTTTCTCTGCTTATTCCTCAAATTAGGTGAATGCTAATACCAGTAAGTAAAAGACCTGGTCTTTAGCATCTCTATGTACTGCACAGAAGAACCAGTCTCTAAACTATGTAGCTTTTTCACAGTTCTGATATGTAGGTATACATAATTCATAATGAGAAGGGGGTTGGGTTCAAGGAATGAGATCTTTATTGGAAGGAGGAAATATTCTAAGAGAGAATTTTCTTCTGACATGTGATGCTTAGAATCTGTCAGATTAATTAGTTTTCCCATACATTACTATAGCATTTGCTATGAACACATAACGTAAAATGCAAAAATGTTGTGAGTATTTCTGTCTCTCTCTTGTAGAGCTTGAAAGACCATTAACAGAGCCACAGATCAAAGTGGTGTGCAGGCAGACACTGGAAGCACTGAACTACTTGCATGAGAATAAGATCATCCACAGAGATCTAAAAGCTGGCAATATTCTTTTCACATTAGATGGAGACATTAAACTAGGTAAGCACGTTGCAAATAAAACTCTGTCCTGGAACTTGGTATGGTGCTTTAATAGTATTTTCCTTAGGCTGTAGTTTGTCAGAGTTCAATATTTACCTACTGAAATACCAATCTAACAATGAGAGGTTTTTCAGAAGCAAATGGTTTGATACTATCAAGGAAAAAAAAAAAGCTTGAGCAAATATCCTGACCATACTTGTCACATCTTCCATACTTCAAAATCAGCACAGGAAATCATCATAGGTCTTACTGTTTCTTAGTATAAAGTTCCTGATTTTACTTACCTTTACTGTGATAACATCAGAACTTGCCTTTGAAGTTGTTTGTTTGGAAAAGGAACATTGTTCATGATCACCAAAAAGCAGTACCTTGTACTATTGTCTCTTCCTTTATTGAGAGAAAAGTAATAATCTTAATTAGCCATCTTAGTTTTCCCATGCCTTTTTCAATTGTTGCACTGAAATTAAGACAGAACAGTCTGGAACAAAATTAATACAAGCTTACTATTATTGATTTCTGATTTTTTTTTTATCTCAATTTAAGCAATCATCCACATGTTTACTCTGCTGAGCATTCCTCCATGCAGAACTGACAAAGGGCTGATGGTGGTGAATAGCATCCCTTCATTCAGCCAGGAAAGGGCAGGAATTATCTGGATCCGCTTTGTTTTAGGGGAAAATGTGTATAAGCTGTCAGCCTTTACAGTGGCTCTACCCATGGCATACTTCCATGACATCCCCTCCTGTGCTCTCAAAGCCTTCCCTCTGAGTGGTATGTGATCAATTGTATTTCTTTGGATGCACAGAGGGCAAAGGTAAGGAGAATCAGAATATTGCCACAGGGAACTGGGGCTCTAAATTTGCAGCCTTGATACAGACATTCCTTTTAAATGGAAGCAAGAATGTCAAAATTCAGAAATACATCTCCTGCCTAACTCGAATCGATCACAGTCTCAGCAGGGTACAGTGCACCTTCTCTATTAAGAAACTGAGAATATTTAGGAATCTGCTTTGCTCTATTGATCAGTTCAGTGTGTTTGTGCTTTTCCCTGGATCCCTTCATACAAGATTATTGCTTGTACACACAATCCTTGCATCTGTCTCTCTTTTAGTCTGCAGAGTACATGTAACTTTACTGGTGTAGCTTTTCTTTGAAGCCTGAGCATTTAGTGATGCACTCGGGGTCGCAGCCTGATTTTTAAATGTAATAGAACCACTGTCTTAGTTTCCTGGCACTGCTGTCAAAGAAAACTCAGATGATAGCAGGAGTCTCATGGTCAGAGTGAGTAATTTGTTTCAGTTCATTTCCTCACATGACCTCGCTTCTCCTCATACAGACTTGGAACTATTTTAAGGTTTTGTCAAGCTTAACTGGTACACAGCACCTTGCAGGCTGTCAAGATACTACTTAACAGTTCAGACCACAGAGAGATTTCTTCCACACGTGCATTTGGTGATGCATTCAGGTTTGCTAATTAAGATTTCTAAAAAAAGACTTGATTTAGTTTTGAAAAATGTACAGCATCCTTTGAAGGAGCATTTTACTCCTTTTAAACTACTTGTATTTGGATTCTGTTATACAAAGAAATGGGTAATTCCTTGTTTTACAGATATGTGAATGGCAGGTAAATTTCTTTCATTGCATTTTATTTTTATATGGATATGAGTTTTATTATTTAAATACCTGTAATCCCTCAAAATTTCAGAGTTTTTGCATTTGAACCAATAGATTTTAGTCCTGATTTTTTTTTTCACAGAGCAAAATTAGACTTCTCAAGTATTGAGCTCATCAAGTAATTTTGTACAGATTAAAGATGGCAACATATGGGTATTTGTCCCTTTGCTCTAATCTCTAGATCTTCATTAAGAAAATTGTCTGTTATAAGCATATAACACTTACTTGAATGTCATCATTTTTTTAAGTGAGAGATGTAATGCTTTATAGACAAGTAATTGCAAAGAGATGAAGTTGTATTTTGGGTAGATATTACATGAAACGTGCATATGCAAGCTTTCAGATATTTATTATAAAGTGAAAAATCATGTGGAAAGAAACCTGTAAGATAAAGGAAAGGTGTAACTTCATGAAAATCTGAGTCCTGAAATTAAAAATTGAATGAGTTTTTGAATTAATCAGATAGTTGATGTCATCTTTGATGAATACAGACTTCATCGCCTAAAGAAATTTTAATTAAAATAATTTAATGCACTTTTTCCTACAGTAAATACATATTTTGCTTTTGTCCCACCCAGCCCAACAGTAGCATTTTAGTTTGGGGTTTTTTTAGAAATGTAGAATAAGTTTTATTCAAGATCTTTTATTATAAATGCTATAAAACCTTGGCACTTGGCTATCAGAACACAAATGTTATCTCACTTTGAAGTTTTAATACTGCAGAATGTTTGCTCTGGAACATACACCATTTAAAAAGACAACTGTAAAGTAAAAAAAATAATATAGTATGTTTACCACCACCCTGTTAATAGTATTTTACTTTTTGCTTTAAGCGGATTTTGGAGTATCAGCTAAAAACACCAGAACAATACAAAGAAGAGACTCTTTTATTGGTACACCATATTGGTAAGTGCACTCTTTTGCTGACTTTTGAGTATGAACTAGTATCTTAATGTTACTTTTAATTTGATATTACAAGCTTGAAAATACTGTGTAAATATAGTGATGGTAGAATGAGCTTCTGGAAATGCTTCAGTGATTGTCTGTGTTTAGACCTGTTCTCAGAACAGATCAAAAAGCATTTTCTAATCTGGAACTTTGTTGCTCTCTTTGCAGGATGGCTCCAGAAGTAGTAATGTGTGAGACCTCTAAAGACAGACCTTACGATTACAAGGCTGATATCTGGTCTCTTGGCATTACTTTAATAGAAATGGCTCAAATAGAGCCCCCTCATCATGAATTAAATCCCATGCGAGTGCTGCTGAAAATCGCAAAATCTGATCCTCCGACATTGGCACAGCCTTCAAAATGGTTTGTGTTTTATTGACAGCTTTCCCACCCCAATTTGAGTACAAGGCGTGCAAAGTTGTGTGTTTGCTAAACTGATGAGCAGAGCCCTGTTGACCTTTGTGGTGTAGCTTTATGCATTAAGGCAGGTACATACATACCCTATATATGTTGTACATGTGTGTATCCATACGTATGTATTCTCACACAATTGGAACTCTGTTTTTTTTGTCACAGTTTTGTGTAGAAGCTTTTATACAGAAGTATTTTACAGGTTTTGCCTTAAAATGTGTGTGGAATAGCTTTTTTACAAATGTAGTAACAGCCTTGAAGGCCATCTAAAAACGATGGCTGAAAAGAAACTAAAGCATTTTTATACCAAGAAAATATTTTTAAAAGCCATTATCTATTTGGTCAATTTAATATCTTCACATCATTCAGTTAGTGATGTAGCAGATGAGATGTATTAATAGTCCAGAGCAAAAAGTAAATTCTTCTGTTAATGGACAAACCTTTTAAAGATTGTGCTGTATTGGTCTTGGTGTTCCTGTACTCTCTTTGTGTTTTCCTGAATCAGTAGCAGGACTTGGAGTTGTAGTGTAGGTTCATATGAAGTTAAAGAATATTTCAGTTTATATGCTACTCTGATGTTAAAACAGAAGAACAACCTCTGCCTGTTTGCTTGTTGTGTGTAGGTCATCAGATTTTAAAGATTTTCTGAAGAAATGTTTGGAAAAGAATGTAGATGCAAGGTGGAGTGCAACTCAACTTCTACAGGTAGGAAGAGTTAATTGTTCAGAACTGTTGTTTAAAGGCAAGTGTATTTTGTATTTTTTAAAAGCAGAGTGGTATTATAGTAATTACTTAAATATTTTCAAATTAGGTGTTTGCACACAATCTGTTTTTAAAATTGATCCTTAATTGGTAAAATTTGATTAAATGATACCAAATGTAGATCAGGTTATTAGTTTAACATATTTTGCTGTAATATAACTAATTACTTTGCATAAGTAATTATACTTTGATACTTACAAGGGATGAAGGAGTTGTTTACGTCTGTAGCCAGTTGCTGACAGGTGTTTTAAAAGCTTTAGTGCTCAGCCCTCCTCTGTAATGCTGTCACTGCAGAACAGCTGAACAGGAATAGATGTGACCAGGTACATTTGATTGTGTTTAACGTCAGCAACCATTTGCTTTATCCACAATCTGTCTGGCACATGCTGAATACATTTAAGCACTAGGGCCAAGCAGAGAAAGAAGATTCAGGCAATAGGAGAGGAACAGGTACCTGTTTGCTCTTAAAGAAAAAGATAGAATTCTAGTTTGTGTTAGGAAAAGTTGTAAAGACAAAGCTCATTTTTTCCTAGAAAGAATATTTTCTAGATAAAGCTTGTCAAGAAGTAATTTAACTGTGGAACTAAAATGAAACTTAATTCCAGGAAAAATAACCTTTTTAAAAATCTTTCTACTTCTGTTCTTTGGATTGTAAAAAAGGTCAGTATAAATGAATCATTTGTATTTTTAGCAAGTTTGTTAGACTACTTATAATGTATATTTGAATACAAATGTTTTGATTTTAAGACTTATGTAGAAAAAACCACATTAGGACAGTTATGATTAATATTAATTGTGGATCTTCAAATGTGAGAGAACCAAAGTAACACTTCTCTGAAGTTGTATTTCTTTCAAGTTATGATTTTCCACTGTGTACTATGAAGTCATCGCTTAATATTGTGCTGATTTTTTTTGTTTTCACAAGCATCCATTTGTTACTGTTACTTCAAATAAACCAATAAGAGAGTTGATTGCAGAAGCTAAGGCTGAAGTTACAGAAGAAGTTGAAGATGGCAAAGATGAGGATGAAGAAGAAGAAACAGAAAATTCTCTGGTCAGTTTAAAATTTACTTTTTTAAATATGTGGTTGCCAATTTCCCACCAAGAATTCTGTTTCAGTTGTATTAGCCCAACTTTGGCATCAAGTCTTCTAGGAATAATATCATAAACATACTCTAACCTTATTACAAAACAGGTAGTCAGCAATTTCAAAATTAGCATGTTTGAACTCCTTAAAAACTACTAATAAACAATAGCTAATAAAGACTAACATCTTCATTTTTTACACGCATATGTGATATTTTTAAAACTGCATACTGATTTTTATATAAATGGTTTTAAGTCATAATGACTGGGTGAATAGTAAACATGTGTTTGGATTCCATAGAGTGTTTAAAAGATTAAGAAAGGTATTTGACTATTATGCTGCAAACTAAGTTTGTGATTTTTACAGCATGGCTATCAAAGAAAAGGAAGAAGCCACATATTTTCTAATGAATGTAGTTCTAAAGATGCTTTAAGAATCTTACAGCGCGAGTGTGGTTGCTCAGAGGGAAAGCTGGGATGTCCAGGGATGGGGTGCAGGTTGCAGAGTGCTCAGACTGTGTGCTCCCTTGTGCCATCCAGAGCAGCTGTTCCCTGCACTGCTGGAGAAGCCAAGTGCTCGAGCAGGAGCAGGTGCCTCCATTCCCTCCTGTCCCATCAGCACGCTCCTCACGTCCCCTGGCCTTCTTACCGTGTTCCCAGTGCACCCCGCAGTCTCCAAACGTGCATTCCCACCAGCTCCCCTCCTGTGGATCATCCACCACTTCCTTCCACTGAGGAGCTGCTAAGCCATTGATCCCAGGAGGGTTGGAGTGAAGTCCACCCTGGGACACAATCAAGTATCCCCCAAGCAGCATTGTAGGAAAGTTTGAGGTACAGGCCTTCACATTATTTACTTGGGGTAGTTTTAAATGCTCCTGGGAGATCAACACTAAACTTCTAGAACAATTACATGAAGAAATATTTTAAATGCAATTTTGACTCAAAAGGAATTGTTTTCTGTATGCTTGGGAAGTCCTTAAGGTAGGAAATGCACGATCAAACCTGTGCTTGCTGCAACAGCAGCAGGATGTTCCCCATGGCAAATCAGAAGCCTGATCTGCAAATTACAGGGTTCTAACAGTAAATGCAGACAGATATCACAATCACTTTGAAGAGTGCCAGGGCAATTGTGGTTAAAAATGATGCTTTATTACTATATTCTTTTGGATGTCTCTATGGAATCTGATAACATTCATTCATATTCTGGCAGCGGCAGTTTCTGCAATGAGGTAACTGTTTCTGTTCTAGTTCTGTACTGCCAGTTAATCAGATCTGCTGGAGGTTTTCACCATTTTAATCAGGTTTCAATGTGATTAAAACCAGATAAAAAGTTTTCAGGCATTTTTAGCAAAAAAACCACAAAGTGAAGCAGAAGAAGGTCTTAATATTGCATTTTATCAGTGCTACACTAACTAAAGCTACAGTTTCTTCCTTGCCCAGGTGGCACAAAATTGTCTTTCAAATCCAGCTGCAGCTGGGGCTGTTGAGGAGCTGAACTGATTAAAAAAAAAAGGAATGTGAAAAGAAAAAGACCCTTGAAGAGTAGCTGATGGCCATGATCCCTTTTCCTTGATCACAGTGAAACTTTTCTGTTCAGAGCCTGTCTGCAGTTGTTCTGTGATAGTCCAAGGGAAGGACTCTGAGATTATCAAATTCACATAACTGCATGTGAATACAATTTTGATCTCTGTTCAAGTATTCTTCCATAAAACTGCTTTGATTAAGTTACAAAATTATTAAATGTTTTTCTTGCTTTAATTTTTTAGCAGTTACCTGCAGAGAAACGTGCATCCTCCGACCTTAGTATTGCCAGCTCTGAAGAGGATAAACTTTCACAGAATGCCTCTGTCCTGGAATCTCTCTCAGAGAAAACAGAAAATAATGCCATTGAGGACAAAACAACTGGAGATGAATCTGAGGACATTAAACTTAGGAAAATGGCTGATAACATACGCGATACTCCCGTTAGCGATGTGAAAGTGCAGAACGGTTCTGTGCCAACTGGTGAAGATGAGCAAGGCAAAATGGTGCCAGCAGAAAAGAATACAGAAAGCCTGGAAAAAATGCATGAGGATACAGAACCCCAGAAAGGAGGTAAAGAACTTGATGTGGAAATAAAGAATGAACCTAACTTAAAAATAGAGAAAGAAAATTCTGTGGCAAATGAACAGATAGAAGATGATGAACTGAAAGTAGTACCTATAACTGAAAATAAGGTAGAAACTGAAGAAGGCATTTCTGAGGAAACTGGTGAAAAAGAAGAGGAGAAGAGAACAGACCTCTTGGACAGTGAGGAAGAAAAGGTCCCTGCAGAAAATAGAGATACAGAGCAAAAGGAAGATAAAGGGGAAGCACAGAAAGAGGCAGTAATAGACACCACTACAGAAACTCAGCTTCATGCTACAGTTAAAGTGTCTGATGAAGAAAAGGAACTAATAAAGCATGGAATTGACAACATAAAGGAGGTAGGTGCTGTTGCTGAAACACCCATCAGTGATGGGGATAAAATACCTGAGCTGGAGGATAAGCCAGTGGAAAGTCAGGCTAAGCAGGTCCATGAGATAATCAGCTCTGAAGAAACTCTATCAGAAAGCCAAGATAAAGTGATGGAAGTAGATGCGAAACTGACAGAAAGTGAAAATGAGGATATCAGTGATATAAACAGCACAGAGGAAACAAAGATCAAAGACTCTGGAAAAGACATCGTAGACCAGAAGGCATTACAGAACAAACCTGAGGATATTTCTGATAAACTGGTGGATAAACTGACTGGTATGGACCAAAATTCAGGAGAGCACAGACCTGAGAATATGCAGGAAAACAACATCCAGGCAGACAAAGAACATCCAGAAGTTACCTCTGATGAAATAATGAAGAATAAGCTTCAAGATGCTGTCAGTGAACAAGCTGATGACTCTGAAGTCACTCCAGTCCCCAGTATTAGTATTAGCACTGAAGAAAATGAGAAGGTCAAAACAGATAATCAAGGCAATACTGAGACTTTACAGCAACTGGATTCGGAGAATTTGAAGGAAAATGATGCAGACTCAGGCACTGGTTCTACAGCTGATAACAGCAGCATTGATTTGAACTTGTCCATTTCTAGTTTCCTTAGTAAAAACAAAGAGACAGGATCAATATCTTTACAGGTAAGCGTAAGCATATATTTTTTAATATGGAATCTCATGTGAGTATAACCCTGAAATTATCTCCAAGTGTTACCTTTGCTACAAAGAAAAGTACTGAGTGAGAAACCAGTAAGGCACATATATACAAAGCTTTGTAGAAACCAAATTATTCTAAATTGCACAGTACAACAATGTCTGGATTTTGTGCAGTTATGCTAATTAGTTTCTACTGTATTGCATAATTGTATAACCTATAACAGGAGGTGTAACAATATTAAACATGAAGATTTGTGAATGGTTGTAGCTCAGAGCTGATACTCAAGAAGACCAGCTATATGCACAGAATTCCTGTTTAATGGGAAAAATCTCTTGGAACATCTAATCTTATAGTCAATTCCTGTCACTTCTGTCTTTTGTCCCTCTGTTTGGATTTGGGAGACCCAAGGCAGACATTCTGCTGGATTTGTTTATTCCAGTCAGTGTTCTCCTGTGGTTGTACTGTGTCCATGCAGTTATGTCACTATGAATGAGCTTACTCAGAGGAAGCAAATTCCAGACTATGAACTTTATTTGTAATCTTTGTATTAATATGAATATAGCCATGTTAGGGTAGTAATGGTGTAATGTGGGCTTGAATGGAGGGAAAGCAAACCTAGAAAGACAACCAAACAAAAAATCATAGGTTGGCATAGCTGTGCTAAACATGAGGGTGTTTGCAGTTGCCCTGACACAATGGAGATGATGCAGTTTCAGCTGGGATCCCTCTCTTCTTGTAATGAAACAACAGCAGCTCTGACAACTGAGACTTCCCCGCTTGTCAGCAAGATCATTATATGATTTTTGGCTAATATATATCAATAAAAAAATTAAACTCACTTGTTTATGTCCAAAGCAGAAGGAAATAGGTGAGTAAATTGTTATCCTATTTCAGAACTGGTTTTCGGAATTAAATACCTTGGTGACTGGGGAAATCATGGTCAAAAGCAAACAGTAAATGAAGCTGTCTTCAGCTCTTGAAAATAAAACTGCATCAGTTCTGTTCAGAGTTTACCTAGCCTATTTTTTTTCTTCTGGTACTTTGGACAACCAATAATTGCAGTTTTTCTTTCCTTACTAGAAAGTTTCAGTTTATTGGAATTTTTCAAATTCTCACTTGATTAGTGAGGCAACTAATAAGTGAGAAGGACTCTTGATTACTATACAGTAGACATTCACAGAAATATTTGATATAACTTAATATGAAGAAAAAGGGGAAAAATAATATAACTTAAATGATTACATAATAGCTTACCAATGCTTAATTTAGGAAACTAGAAGGCAGAAGAAAACATTAAAGAAAACTCGGAAGTTTGTTGTTGATGGAGTAGAAGTGAGTGTAACCACATCAAAAATAGTTACTGAAAATGACTCAAAAAGTGAAGAAATGCGATTTCTACGGTAAGTGTTTCTAAAAGTAAAATTTTCAAGAGGTTAGCAGCTGATTTGTTTTTCTTTGAATAAAAGAAGGGGGCTAATGATCTTATTTCAGTTATATTTGGGGATTAATCACTTTTAGTAGAAGGGAATGTGAAGTGTTTCTTATTAAGACAAACAGTTCAAAACTAGTTTTACTGGGCCAAAGCTGTCAATGGTCCTTTTTGTCTTTTGTCATTTTCCACTTCTTTTGTTTCCTCATCAGTATTAAGTGTTCTTTGTCCTTATTAGACGTCAAGAGCTCAGAGAGCTGAGGCTTCTTCAGAAAGAGGAGCAGAGAGCCCAACAGCAGCTCAGCAATAAGCTTCTGCAGCAGCGAGAGCAGATGTACAGACGTTTTGAACAGGAAATGACAGTGAGTTTCTGCATTTTGGTGCTCTTAACATACATCTTGATGGAATAGGCAGAGTAGTGCTAACAGCAATCAGGTGTTCCCTGCCATGATGGCTCTAGCTTAGCCTTCATTCTTAAATGAAAGGCAATATTTTCCATTGTGGGGTGCCCAGCTTTTGCAGGTGCTTGCCTGCCACACCAGTCCATCACGGCCATTCCTTGCTGTTCTACAGCACTTCACTTAACAGGACTTAGCTTTCTATAAAAAAGGTGCCAAATTATTTTCACAGAGTAAAAAGCGACAGTATGATCAAGAGATAGAGAACCTGGAAAAGCAGCAGAAGCAGACAATCGAGCGCCTGGAGCAGGAGCACACCAATCGCTTACGGGATGAAGCAAAGCGCATCAAGGCTGAGCAGGAGAAGGAGTTGTCCAAATTCCAGAATGTGCTGAAAAACAAAAAAAAAGAGGTAAGAGACAATGATAATATAGAAAATAACAAGTAAGGGCTTAGCAAACAGTTGAGATTAGGTCTCCCAGAAGCCTTGTCAAGCCCACGCTGTACTGAGGTTTGGAAGTGTCACTACCAGTCAGAATTGTTTCATTTGTTTGACTGCCTAATGTGATAGACAACCAACTGACAGGAAGCTTGAGGTATTGACTTAATCTAGAAAACATCATCAAGTTAGAAGATTTTATTTTTCACAGAATATTTAATAAAATATTTTCTCTCAAATACTAAATCAAGAAAAAGTATTTTCATAAAGATTATGAAAAATATTTCATATTTCTACTTTAAAAAAACCCAGCTATAGTTTCTTAGTAAATCTCAAATAAGAATTTTGAAGACAATAATATGGTCTTGATTTCTACTGTGAAACACTTTAATTTCAGATATGTTTTGTTTTTGTTAATTTGTTAGATTTCTTTATTGAGTGTGTGCTGTAATTGTTTAGAATTTCTTTCTATGAAGTGACAGCAGTAATATGGATTTGGTTTGTTAGCTCAAAAAGGAAAGTCAGGAGAGAGAAGTCTGGATAACCTAAAATATTTTACAGTTAGTTTCATAAATGTCATACAGTTAAGGCAAAATGAATGACACTGACAACTTGTACAATTAATTTACTTGTATTGGATTAAGAAAAGGTGATATGTTTCCATATGGATTTTGCATCTTAAAAGCTGTTTATTTCATTTTTGGTTCAACTGCGTAGTGCCCATTTGTATATAAATGGCTCTAGTGTTTACTCTAATAGTTATTAGACTCAGAGATTTCTTTAGACAGCTGAACTGTCCATGCTTTTGCATAGAATGATGCCGTAGCACAAAAGTGCATTAAAAATGAGTTGTATTCAGTTTGAACAGTATGCTCATATGTAAATAACAATTTTTCTTCTTTTGCGGTACCTCTTGCATTTTGAGTCTCTCTCTGTTCACTGGTGATTGGGTTCTATGTGGGAAATGGGAAGAATTTTATGTATTGCTCTGAGCTAAAAGCAGTTCTTTCATGGACACAGGAATAGCATGTGGTGATTTGGACTCTGTTTTCTGATGATGCTTCCACTATTAAACAAACAGGCATTTGTCTCTGGGTGCATAGTTTTGTGTTTAAAGCTTAAAAAGGCGATGTACAGTTTGAAGGAAAATGCAGGTGCTGCTCTAAAACTATCCATGTTATATTGGAGTGTACAATGCTACATTTTTGTAATTCTAAAAAACAAAACTCATCAGCAAATTAACAGATTAATAGTCAGTTGATTTAGCCAGGTTATATTTAGAATCTTTCTGCTAATCTAGTCTAATTCACCGTGTACTGAAACACGTTCCATCCCAGCATACGTGTCATGAAAAGTTTCTTGAAAACATTCTTATTCATTGGTGGGTTTTGCTTTAAATTCTTCAGAACCACTTACAACCAAATAATGTTTTGTTTGCTTGTATGATTATTTTAAAGACATAAGCTGTGTAGGTGTCATTTATAGTCAGAGGCACTAATAAAGGCATCTTGTTAATTCACATTAGAGACAGTGTCAGAAATAGCTGGTTTTCAATGGAAGTTATTTTAAACTTCCAACCATTTTTCACAGCTTTATGTGTGGTAACATACTCTGTAGTCCTCTTGCTGTAATGATTCAAGAAAATACCACTTTTCCAGGTGGTGGTTTTCTTAACTATTGACTCTCCTGGCGGCTGCATGGAAGCACAAGCTAGGCACTGCCATTTCTGAGAGCACTGGGCAGCATTTGCATGCAAAAAACGCTGGCACATCCCTCCTCTCTGCACTGCTGGCTTGCATAAAGCACCTATTGTTCCTTCTCTTTTCATTAAGCTCTTTTCACTAAACTAACATCCCTGCCACTGAAGTAATGCATGCTTCCCAGTACCTCTAGTGCTTGACCTGCATGTCCCTATGTTCACAGTAATGCTTGCTGTGGAGACAAAGTGTTCTTTTTGCCACCTTCTGCATGCTTATATACACTGTAGGTTTTATGTGAAGTGGAGAAAGCACCAAAAGAGCTGAGAAAAGAGCTCATGAAACGCAAGAAAGAGGAGCTTGCACAAAGCCAGCATGCTCAGGTAACAACGGCAGCTTCAAGCTACTAAAATACAAAAGGCAGCAGTATTCACACAGCTTGATGATTTTCACTTCTTGTTGTTGTTGAGTGAATATGGAACTTAACTCAAACTAACCCTACGAACTGCTCTCTTTCTTCAAGTACTCCCATGTCACATCATAGACTTAACTGGGTAGAAATGTAGGAGCAGCGGCTGCCAGGTTTGTACTGTCAAGTGTAGTATTTTGTGTGCTCTACTGACAAAGAAAGGTATTTTTCAACAGCAGGTTTATTTACAGTGCTTTTACAAGTGGTAAGTACTCCACGGGTCCTTCAAATTTTAAAGGTTATAGTCAGGAGGAAGTTTTGAACTACACAAGTGCAGAGGAGGAAAAATGTATATAATATGTAAGTGTGAGACATCCTGTTTATAGGAGTAGAACAGATTAGGTAAAATGTTACTTAAATGTCAAAGTGTAGGTGTATGGAAACTTTACAAAACATCGTCTGTGATTTCATGCCTTCAGACTTGCTGCTTTTCTATGACCCAGCTAGAAAGAGGGCTAGTATTTTAGAAAAATGTTGGCTTTGTGATGGCCACAGCTTATACAGAGTGAGTTTGAACTACAGCAGAGCAGGTTTGGATTGAGTAACTTAAAGATTAAATGTTTATGTGAGTGACCTAGTAGAAAATAATAGCAACTTTATTCGATTATGTGTTTAATTTAAAGTGATAGAAAGTGATTGAGTTGCAGCACTTTCCTCATACCAAAGATACCTGTCTCTAAACTTTTTAAGGAAACAAAAATCTAATTTTTCATAGTGTTTGTAGTGACATGGTTAATTTCCTTTGCTGGTTTCAATTTATTGAAGAGAGGTGAAAGAAAATTTTAAGTGTGAAATATCCTTACTTGGAATGATTAGTACTAAACAAGGTACAGCTGTTGAGTTTTAGAATATCTAGAACTTCCATCAGCATCTACTTGTGTGATTAGCCTTGACATTTAAAACGTTTATTACTAAAGTACAACAGATCTCATTTCTTCTTTTTTTTTAAGAATAGAAATACCTTTCACTACATTATGACACAGAATTACATTGTGTCCCACAGGGTGTTGCTCAGGTTATGATTCAGTCATTTCAGTTGTCTTCATGTACACTTTTCAACGCACAAATGCAGGATGTAAGTCTTAAAATGCAACACAATGAAAGTTTATTTTCCTAATTTTCTGGATGTGTGTTTTCTCTTCTCCTTCTGCTCATATGTGCTGATCAATGTCACTGCTGTCTCCAAACTGGTTAGCAGCAATTTAGGTAATTGTGCACTATCCATAGTCAAAAGATCCAAAAGACAGTAGTTATTCAGTCTGAGTAAGACACTGAGGGTTCACACATACAACATGATATTTGTTCAGCACATGTGAGAAACATTGTGTGACTTGTATGCTGTGTGTGCAGTGAAACCATGTATTTCAAAGATGTTTGAATTTATTTTAAGATATTTATTGGGCATAACCAAGTGGTACTTTGAAAAAGGTTGACTGCGTTGCACTGTCTGCCTTTTAACCACCCAACACTTTCTTTAGTAAAGTTGGTGACATTCATTTTATGTGTGATACTTGAGCAGATGTGGGAAGTGGAAAGGCCAGTGTGTTTCCTGAGATTGCCTGGTTTATCTTACAGTGCTAGCAGGTATTAAACTTCAGAAGTTACTCTGCAGAGAAAGCAGCAATGATATTTAAATGCTTAAATGTGTAAAGCTCAAGCACAATCACTTTTTGACCATGACTACACTAGAACAGCTTTCTCCCACTCCCTCCAAATCAAAAATCTCCCAGCAAATTAAACACTGTCTCAATTATGTCTACACCTGCAGAATAATAAATTTGTAGTAGTCTTTTTACGCTTTTCATCTATAAATGGAAAAAACTGTATTTTTTGTCAGTCCATAAATTTGATTAGGTGTGTCTAACTTAATTTACAGACATCACCTTCCAGTTTTTTGTACCTTCAGGGCTGTCACTATTGGCTTACTTCACCTTTGGTTTTGTGTTACCTGTCTCAGTGTAACTCTGCTGTCCATTAAGAGACATGAAAGCCTCATCTATTAATAACTTTCTGTGACGATGAAAACCAGGATTCTTCTGGTCATAATAAAAAGTACTTTAAACAAACATTTAATTCCATTTGTTACTTAGAAGAGCAGGTGCTTCAGCAGCCCACCTTGGCTCTGACAACCATGCCATTGTCCTTTCTTTTGACCTTGATATTGTGATGGAAGCATCTGATTCAATTTCTTATTCTTAAGGAGGGTGTGTATGTGTGCATGCTTGCATGCTCATAGCTGTGGTTTTTAATTAGCTGCAAAGAAGAAAGGCAGCAGTAGGTCTCGGGGCACGGGAGGGAGACTCTTACTGCTGCCTGCTTTCATGATGGGATGCAACAGTGATACACCTGGATAATGGGAAGATGCAGGTGATAAATCCCTTTGTGAAGAGCCAGCTCAGCTCAGGTGTGACCAGGTCATGGCCCTGCAGAACCATGGGGGGGGTCTGCACAGGGGTCCTGCAGAACTCCCAGCCTCAACAGCCCTGCCCTAAGGACAAGATAAACCACACAGATCTGAAACCCAACTGTGTAAATATATAGGCTTTAACTAACCACCCAAAGCAGAATAACCATACAAAATAACCTTTATTTTCTTACCTATATGAATAATTAACCCTTGATAGAATGAAACCATCTTTAGATTGAGTATTGTCTTTGCTAGCTCTGAACCTGCAACTTGTTCTGAGGAGAGACAAGAGATGGAATGAGTTGCAGATGGCTGGCTAGTTTATTGCCTTTGGTCTTATTTCTGAAGGTATTATTTAAACATGAATATGCTCTTACCTACTCTGTACATAGAAAATACAAAAGATGGCTAATTTGATAGCCAAGGCATGCTAGCTCAAACTTTTCATAGGTGTATTTGTTTGCATATATAGCTAATACTGAGAGAACTGGGGGTTTCATTAACATGTGATGTGGCTAGGAGAACCCAATTTAATTGACTTCTATTGGTTTTTACCAGGAGCAGGAGTTTGTGCAGAAGCAGCAACAAGAACTGGATGCATCTTTGAAGAAAATAATTCAGCAGCAGAAGACAGAACTGGCCACTATTGAACGAGATTGCCTCAACAACAAACAGCAGCTCATGAGAGGTATCCAGCACCAGGCTCTCTCTCCTCTCTTTGGAACAGGCACTGGTGTTCTAGTAAAACAATGGCCTGTCTTCACTTTATGAAGTCAAAAACCTTCATGACTGATCTAGAACTGTAATAAAAACATTTGCTATGAAACAGCACTGTTTTTAGTATGCACTTGTAGGCCACTTCTGAATGTACACCAGGAGGTTGGGAAGTATAGGATGGGATTGCTGTTCCTGAACCAACCTTCCTCTTTTTTCCAGCTCGTGAAGCTGCATTCTGGGAGCTGGAGGAGCGGCACCTACAGGAGAAACACCAGCTCCTCAAGCAGCAGCTCAAGGATCAGTACTTCATGCAGAGGCACCAGCTGCTTAAGAGGCATGAAAAAGTTAGTGTTGACTTTGACACTTTCTCTTGTGTATTGCAATATGCTTTTTTTTTATTAAGTAGTCCTAGGATCTCTCCTGGTGCTGTTTGTTTGCACAAGCCCACACAAGTATTTTGAAGCTGTCATGTGTTCTGTTGAAATTAAAAAAATCTTACTCATCTTCCTTGAATACCTTAGTAGTATATAGAAGTATAAATGGTATTTTTCCCTTTTGATTCTTTAAAAAAACCCACTATCCAGGCACAACATCAATCTCTTACTATAAAAATACCAAATTCTGCTTATCTACCAAAACCAATTTTGATTTGTGTTTAAACAAATCTGCTCAGAAGTAAATCATCCTGGAATTAAATGAGCAGAATGAACTGGATTCGCTTCTGGGCAAGTAGCTGCCAACTGTCTCTCTATAGCTAAATCCTTATTTTCCACAAGGCATTTTGGTTTTTATAGAATGCATGAAAGCAAATTGTTCAATAGGGAGGTGTTTGAAGATCTCCTTGGTGATCAGAGCATGAGCAGCCTCCACTGAAGGCATGTTCTGTCCACTGGTTTATCATGTGGGCTGTTGCTTTCCTCAGCTTTTGTAGCAAACTGCCTCTCCACAGCTGCAGCCCTGGAGTTCAGTTACACAAAAGGGAGTTTCTCCATTTGAATAACAGGCTTTGCAAAAGTCAGTGCAAGAGTTGAGTAAAAGCTGTTAAAATATATGTGTATTTACATTTATTATGGAATTCTCTCAGTGTTGGGCCTGATCCTGAGCTCTCTGGAAGAAGCCCCTCCTCCCCACTGTTATTCCTGAGGCTGGGAATGGTTTCTGCTGGGAGGCACTGACTCACACGGGGGACTTATTAATGAAAAGAGATGCACATTGTGTAAGATCATAGTTACTGTGTAGTATTTCCATGTGGTTAACATTTCAGGAAACAGAACAAATGCAGAGGTATAATCAACGCCTTATAGAGGAGTTAAAGAACAAGCAAACTCAGGAAAGAGCCAGACTGCCTAAAATCCAGCGAAGTGAAGCAAAGACTCGGATGGCCATGTTTAAGAAAAGTTTAAGGATCAATTCATTAGCCTCTCCAGACCAAGATCGTGAGAAAATTAAGCAGGTAATTAATAAATTAATATTTAGTTTTAATAATGTAAATGCTAAATGTGATGTAAATGTGAGGATGGACTAGAGGGCATTCTCACAAGTTCTCAGTTCTCCTATAGCTGTATAACACCAGCCTTGACTGATGCTTGCAGCAGCACTGCTGTGTCACAGCTTCAGAGGGAGGTAATTTCAGGAGTCTGAAAGTGAAATGTGCTGCATTTTAAGGAAAAATCATAGTGCAGACAGAGAAAGGGAATTAAAACTGTAGGTCACTCCCTTTGAAGGAATTTTAAAAAGAAAAAATACAGAAAATGATCACTTAAATCTTCCAGAACCGTTCTCAGTATGTGTTCATTCTATTAGATGCAGTTCTTTGACTCATGCAGACTGTTTTATTCAGAGGCACAATATAAATAATTTTATTTTTTATTTTAGTTTGCTGTTCAAGAAGAAAAGAGGCAGAAGAATGAGAGACTGGCTCAGCATCAGAAACATGAAAACCAAATGCGGGACCTTCAGTTGCAATGTGAAGCAAACATCAGGGAACTGCATCAGTTACAGGTTAAAAAGAGATGATATTAAATAACCATTCAGTGATAAGACTTAGGTTAATAATGGATGCAGGCAAAGCAGAAACACCTTTTCCTTAATTTTTACTGTGTAGTTTTTTCAACTTTATTTTCAAAGGCCTGAAGTACACTGCTTAGCCAGATTCATATGCTTCCATCAATTAATGAGGAGTCATTTTATATGCAAGAAGAGCATGAACCAGAAGCAGATGATCACTTCTGGAATATCTGTCAAGTTCCCAGGGCTATTTTCTGTAGGCAGCATTTCCTTTTAACCTGATTTTGCTGGAATGTCATTAATCAGAACAGAGGTAGGCAGCACCAGGCATTACCCACGAGAAGTTTGCAGCAATAGAGGAATGAGGAGGTTTTTACAAAGTGCTGCCACTTGCACGTGAGCTTCTGGAAGGTACTTGGAAGGAATTCTCTCCTTGTGATAAGGAGCTCTGATTTGTCTCTTTTGGTATGTGTTTTGTAGAAGTTTCTGCTGGATACCAGAGGCTGGATCTCCTTTTCTGTTAAATCAGCTTTTCCCAGTTTCAGGGGCACAAGGCAGTTTTAAAGCATTAAATGATCACCTGCTGATAACCTTTGCTTAGAGAAACTCTGCAATGACCAATGAAGCTCATTCTACTCTATTCACTTTCTTACATCCTGCAGAAACAGTCCCTGGCTGTGCCACTAATATGCCCCAGTAAATCCCCAAATACCATGGGAGCCTTGCGAGAGTTTCAGCTCAAGTAAAATTGAGCAGATTAGGGCTGCTCTGAGCTTCACAAGGAAAACTGGCCCCTTGCTGCACTCAGGTCTAGCCAAGTGCTTGTTGTTTTTGTTGCTGTGGTTCTGTACTCTGCATCAGACCCATTTGGGACTAGAACCCTAGAAACACAACCATTGCCAACTGCTCTTAAAAATGCACAGAGATTGAAGCCAAATAATTAATTTTTTTCTTGCCATGCTTCAAAAGTCCTCTGAAAGTGAGGCAGATGCTTGGGTACCTTAATGAGAGGAATGTGAACCTGAGGTGTGGTTTGATCCTTTTTATAGGGCAATTCTAGGCTGCTTCTGCAACCATGTTTGTCTCTTTAAGCTCCATTTGTTTGTCTCAGCTCTTGGCACCAAGAGTTGAAATATTTCCAAAAAACAGCTTCCTTTTAAATGTAATTGACTTTAATAAATTATACAGGCTGTCTTTAAAAAGCAAAGCAGAAATGCTGTGTGACCTTGAAAAGCATCATTAGGCAGTGAAACACAGTTTTGAGTAACACTCTCAGCAGCTGCCTTAATGATGCTCAGCAGTGTATTTGGATTTACGAGTGTTTCTTATCTCAGTTGGCTCCGATGGAAAGATCAGCTTTTGAAAACGCAGCCTCGTAGCATTACTTTTATCTTGTAATTATTCACGTCACTATTTACACAGAATAAGCTAATTAGAAAGAATTAGGACAACATATGTCACTGTACAAATGTTGAGTTGCCTAATCTGAATTAGTTTTACATAAGGATTATCTTGTTTTAAGAATGAAAAATGCCATCTACTGGTTGAGCATGAGACTCAGAAGCTAAAAGAGCTGGATGAAGAGCACAGCCAAGAACTGAAGGAATGGAGAGAGAAATTGAGACCAAGAAAAAAGGTAAATGGGAGCAGTTCATGAATCAGGAAATTATCAAGGGTTTGATCTAGCAAATACAGACAGTACAAAAGTATTGCAGAGGAGGAGAGTCCTGTACAAAGCTGTTGCAGTTCACTGTATAATAAAAGATGTTAAAAAATTGCAAAAACTGAGCAAAAGTCAGGTGCACCAGAACAGGCTGGGTGTTACCAGCCTCTTGCAGGGCTCCCACCTGCAACATGCGTGTGCAGGTTTGCATGGAAAACTTAGCTGGAGGCAAATCTGGGGTTAGGAATTTATTTCAGAAGCCAGTAGGTTACTACAAAAATTGAGTGATGTGTAGCAGATATATAGCTGGTGGTAGCGGGTTGGTCTTGGGGGGATTATCCTATTTTAAAAGGGAAAGTACTAGAGTTGCACACAGTTCAGAAATATATCAGACAAAATGTCTCCACAATAATGGGTTTCTTGTACTTTGTCTTGTTAATCCTGTGACAATCTGATTTTGGTTTTAGATGCTGGAAGAAGAATTTGCCAGAAAACTGCAGGAACAGGAAGTTTTCTTTAAAATGACTGGAGAATCCGAATGCCTTAATCCTTCAACACAAAGCCGGATTTCCAAATTCTACCCAATCCCCAGCCTTCACTCCACTGGGTCATAACTCTGGGAACTGCTGTAGGTTTTTTCATGTTTGGAATTCTCCCTCCTTGCGGTCTAACCCGACTTACCCACGGCGTACAAACATCAGGGACCTCGTGTGTCTTGATTTCGGTGGAGACAATCAGTGTCAGGAGCGGTTTCTTCACTCCCCTGAACAGAAGAAACGAACCAAGTGTTGGTGTACAATGGTATTGTTACGTCCTTCAGATGTTTCAAGACTAAGTGGGCTTTTTATCCCAGTTTCTAAAAGTACGTTACCTATGGTTTTGACTTTAAGCCTGAAATATTAATTATGCTCTTTCTCATCACAAAAAAATGGTTTCTCATCTGAACATTTAAGTGGTATAATATTAGTTCTGCTACTGTGTTTTTAAGCATCAGATTTCTCCACGAGAGAATTCCACAATTGAAACTGCCAAGAGAGGTTTAAAGTTTCATAATGTTGAGCAGTGTCTTCATGGCAAGGACTGAAACTAATTGCTAAGAACATGCCAGTAATCAGAAAAACAAACCCTTATATTTAAACACGATTGGCAAAAGCCTTTGCAACTTCTTTCAAAAGAAACATCTGGCGTACATTAAACTGAGCTGATCTCCATGACATGTTTTGTCCATTAGTTCCATAATGAAATGGGGTGCTAGTTTAATTAATACAGTGCCTGAAACACTTAGATATGCTGATCCTGGCAACGGGATACTGTTTTGTCATTTAAAAACACAAAACTCCTTAGCGTTGTTGTTACTGTACAAAACAAGATTTCTTGCTGCTACTGCCATTTTTGTTGTAAATCCTCACCCTAAAATATTTTGCACTAAAATATGTAAAGGTGAAAGAAATGCTAACTTTAAAATGCACAGTTTATTATTTTCCTTAGCTATTACATACAGGTGGTTAGTTCTACAAATTGAAAAACTGTAGAACGTATTTTTTAGAAAGCGGCGTGCAAAATGCACATGGTTTCTCTAACTGTACCTGGAATGGGTAGAGCCATTGTTCTGTTCTTACCAAAGCCTGTTCATTTAAACTCCATCGCAGAAGTGGAGGTGGATGGTCATATTTATAAATAACCATGGCTAAAGTCTGATTTCACTAGAAGTGTTAGATTCCATTTTCTTTTTTCTTTTAGTCATTTTATTTTAAGGAAAGATTTAAGTTAAATATATAGACAAACTCCTTTACGAAGCTGGGTGTTTTGCTTTTGTGTTGCCACCTACTAACATAGGCAGGTTTTATTTTTTGAGTTCACAGATGTACCATAAGTTATTTGCCTGACTGATCTGCAGTGGAAAATCTGAACTGTGTCTCCTATAGTGGGGTAGGGAAATACAGCTGTATTAGGTCATGTTTGCTGCACTCCTTTTGGTGGAGAGAGGTTGAGTCATATCAAGACAGTGGTATAAGCTGTACTTGGGTATGCTGGAGCTCCATTTGTAAAATAGTATTTGCTTTCTGTCTTTTGAGGCCTGACTTTCTCTGATCTCTTTGGGCATCAGCTGCACCCATTTTGTCTTGCTTGCTTGCATTGACTGTGTAACTGGTGCCCATTCCATGGTGTTCCTTTCATGGGAACAGTGTTGCTGCATGGCAATGCACTCAAAAATTAACATAGGACTTTCATCAGCTGTGTTGAAACCTTGGATGCTCAAATCCTTGGACGCTGAACCGATACCTTCTCAATGAAGACACTTAATTTACAGCACAGTAAAAAAAAATTGGAAAATGCATGTTTTAATTTAAATTTTGTAGCTTTTTGATATAGCATAATTACTTTAATAGCTATCCTTAATTTCTGGCATTTTATTATTATTATAAATGTGTATTGTGTACTGTTGTAAATTCACACTCCGTATCTCTAGAATGTTCTCTGTTGCTAAATGCAAAGTTTTATGAATTGTTTGTTCAGTAGGGAGAAAAAAGTCTTTGAAGACCTTTTGCTTTTTAAGCTCCACCTTCATAAATTGACTGTTACTAAGATAACATTAAATAATCTTCATCTCTATTTAACAGAATTTGTTTGCAATTTTGTATGAAGTAGGCTCAGTGCTTTACTTGGGGAGTAGGCAGGGCAGGCAGATTTCCTTTTCTGGATTATGTCTACATTCATCTCCATTAAATCTTCACAGGGAAATGTTAATAATTTTCTCCTTACATTTTTGGTAGTTTCAGTGATAAGTCGCTAATATATATTGGCATTCTGTTTACCTCTGTCTGAATCTCTTACATCTTTTATTTGAAGATTCTTTTCACACAGGCCCTGCAATCTGATCTCATTGTAAATTGCACAAATAACTGTAACTGAGCTCTGGGATGAAGGGAGGGATCGGATGTGGTGATGGAAGCCTTGCTCAGGTCTCCAGGTGGGGAGCCCTGTGAAGCAGTTGCAGCCTTGTGAACTGGGCTGAGAATTGATACTAAGCATGAAAATATGTTTTCTGGGTGATAACAAGAACTAGCATGGGTACTTACACATCTAGACTGATAAAATTGGGTTTAAGTGTTGCAGAACGTGAGAGAGGTGTTACAATATTGTATTAGTGTCAGAAAATTCAATTCAAATTAATTTAGTCTCACATAGGCCTAAAAGACATTTCCTGGGATGCGAAATCCAATCTTGATACTATCTCATGTCACCTCCCTCAAATGAATGTTAGCAGCTCCATCTCCAGGGTAGCGAGGTGTGTTTTCTGCAGCCAAAACAATGTACTTACTTACAAATTCTTACTATTTGGCAGATCTTATTGTCTCTGCATGCTCTTCCAAAGCTGACCACAAATCAGTATTTGCTCACCTTTGTGTTTACTACATTGTAAATTCTGTGCACAGGAAAGCGAGCAAAGGCAATAAATCCCTGGATTGGAGTGCTGTGTGTGGGTTGTCCTCCTGTGTTTACAGCTGATCCTCACAGAAAACCTGCCTGCAGGGCCCCAGCCTCATACCATGTGCTTCCTGAGGTCTGAAAGTGCATTTTGGCACTGCTTAAGGCATCCACGGAGATCTGGGGCTGTTTTTAGGAGATTCTGCAGCTCCCCTGAGTGGGGCTGACTGAGGAGGGGTTACCAACCCAGGGGAACATGGGCTGTGGGCAGCCCTTGATCTTCTGAAGTTCCAGGGGAACTTTGCTGCTTATTTTATGAAGAAGAAATACTTCAGCATTTTATCCTCTCTCATTCCCATAAAACAAATTTTTGTCCTCCAAGCACTCTGCTGTCTCTGGTGTATACACGAGAACTATATACCGCATGTAAAGATATGATACTGAAGTTGTTATGATTGACTATGTGGGTCCTGATTTATAAATGCTTACTGAAGGAAAACCTTTATTTGAATTGGCACTTGAATTCACATTCCCTGGTGGCAGGGCTGCACTGTCCTGACCAGCAGCATTCACTCAGAGTGATTTTTAACATCACATTAAAAACTTATGTTCAGTCTGAGCTGCATCCTTTTTTCCAGGTAATCTTTTAAGCTAATATCCTTCTAAAATTGCATTCATGGGTACTCAATATATAATCAGTCAGTTAAAGAAATTATTCTTCTGTCCCAGAGGACTTTTTCTTAAAAATTGGAAATGTAGCACCTTATTTAAGACAGAGCTAAGCAAAGCAGCAATGAAATTGCTTTTGTCACACCATGTCTTTCGTGAGAGCAGTATCACATAGGAAGTTTAAGTTGATTCTCCAACTGCCACAGTCTCTCCCTTGCAGGTATTTTGAGCTTGCTTTGGTATAGGAAAGATTCAAATAAGGTGTTTTAAATTCAGGCACTTGAGTCCACTTTTAGGCAGCCTGATTTTCAGAACTGCTGTGCAGCTGCAGCTCCCAGGACCTCAGAAATACATCCTTGCTGAAAACTGAAATGTACAAATAAGCTCAGTGCTAGTTGCTTCCACTGATCTTCTGCTTCTTGGATCATCGGCTGTGGGGAAGATGGGCAAGTTTGAGGATAGTGACTCTCTGGTGGTTGGAGGAAAGGGCAGGGAGGAGTGTTTAGGACCATCGCTGTGTAGATAAGTTCTCTATGGTAGCATTTACACTCTGGTCATTTTACATCAAAATCTGTACTTCTGGATCTCTGAAACTTCCTTGCATTTATGTGTCCATGCAAATTTCCCATTCCCAGACTGCCTCTGCCATCTTCACAGCAGTTGAAGTAAGATCAGAGAGAATTAACCTTCCTCATTCACAGGCAAGCCAAGGCCAGGATCCCCCATCATTTCTCAGTCTTGGGAAAGATGAGAACAGATAAAGGGAAGGAGAATACAAAGGAAATTATGGTGTTTCTTTTACAGAACTTTTACTTGTTCTGCATCCCCCTTCTCCATCTCAGTCCTCGTGCTTTGTTTCTGTAGCTCCTTTGCACATCTGGCATTCAGGCAGTGGGTGGTGCCAGAGGAAAACCCCTTAAGCTCAGCCCAACCCATGAGAAAGGGCTCATGTGCTTCCTCTGTACTGAAAGCAGAAGAGAGTGGCTGAGCCCAGGGTTATCCTGATTTAACAGAATCTTCCACAACTACAATTAGGTGGTAAAGCCTCTTTGGTAATGAGAATCAGTCCTAAAATGGTGGAAAGAACAGAAACTAGAAAGGGACATTGAGTGGCATCTAATGTTGAATTGTCACCCCATTTTCTGTCAAGAAGCCAAGCAGAGCAGGAGCATCCTGTGACAAAACACACGCCTGAGGCACTGCCAGCCTCGTGTTCTCCCAGCAGTTTGTTGAATGTTTTGTGTTAACTGCAAACCAAGTTATTTTTGCCTTATAGAAAGCAACCAAAAATCATGAGATTGATGAGTAATTGGCTAAGGGTCTCTGTACAGCTCGTGGAAGTGAACTTGCAGTAGCAGCCATACAACAGTTTTGGGATTTTTTTTGTCTTGTTTTTCAAAGTAATTTGATTTCATGGCTTTCTGTAGAATATTGTAATAATTCTGCTGTAAATACAATAAAATCACAGTTTGCTGAGAATGCCTCCGTTTTGTTGATGGAAAACTTGCATGAAATACAAGTGGTTTGTACAATTGTGAGTAAAGGGGACGATGTACAATGTTTGAAATAACTGAATATAGAAAGTATTTAATGTTGTGCCATTGTATTTACCATTATACCTCAGACCCATCTCAGGTGCCTCACCTTGCCCCACAACAGCCTGCAAGCACAGAACAGCCATCCTGAGTAGTTCAGGGATGGGGTTAAAAACACTTTAATTGGGCTGTTTACATTAAAGATTATTTTTTACCAGTGTTTAAAAAACCAGAAAAAATACAAAAATATTTTTAAAAGATAAACAAATTACGTTCAAAAGTGCTTCAGTTCAGTCCCCGTGCATGTTTGTCTCACTATGCTGCTGTAAACGGGCTCCACTTAGGGCTGGCAGAGCTTGTGGAGAGGGAATCCCAGGGCAGTGCAAGCTTAGTCACAGGGTTTCTTATGGGGCCTTGTGAGCTACATCTGATCCCTGACAAACCATGCATTTGGTGAGGATGGGATTGTTTTCTGTTTTTTCTTTTTGCTGCATAGTTGGATAGTTGTTAAAAAAACAGGTTTTTACATATCTGGGAGTAGTACAAGAAGCCTGGACTAGGTGAGACAGGAAGCCCTTGTCAGCCCAAGGACATCAGCCTAGGAGCTCAGGGGCATGAAGCCAAACATCAGTAACAGGAGCAAACACCCACACTAGGGCCATGCTGGACACACACAAGAGACATTCAGATCTGAATTATCAACTCTAAGGGGTCAGCTGAGCGGTGAGGATGTTTTAGCATCAAGGCAGTGAAGACTCAGGCTAATTCTCTACAGGCTGCTGGGAACGCTGCCCTGTGCAGAACTGAGCTACCTCTTTCCTTAAACACCAATGCTTCTTCTTTTTCTTCTGCCAACATACGCTTGTTCACCTGGGGACAAGAAAGTCAAAAGGAGGGTTAATTGGAAAGTTCATGTAAAAAGACAAAAGATCCAAACCAAAAAACTGGGGCTGTGTTTTCCAGCTATTCCCAGGGACGGGCTGGTGCCACTCCTTGATAGTCAAACCCTGCTCTCCTGGGGATGGCACGTGTTCCTACCTTTCTCTCCCTTCTCTCCTTTTGGTCCCCTGTGCCCATGTCGTCCTGGTGGGCCCATTGGCCCAGGGTCACCTGAAGGAACAAGAAGACCAAGTTTGTCCTTGAGCACAAGTGACCCACAGACAGGGATAGGCCAGGGGAAGGGAGACCAAGTCAGGATGATGTTTTGGCTGAGATCCTGAAGGTGCCACCTTCACTGTGAGAGGGTGTGACCTCGAGCAGTGCTGAGACCTCTGTGGTCACAGTGCTGCTTCCTGGGCATCACAGGGCTGAAGAGGGAAAGGATGGCAAGCCTTACCTTTGGGTCCAGGATAACCCCTCTCCCCCTTTTCACCGGCTGGCCCCTGGATGGCACCATGTGCTGGAGAGGGAAATGAAGGAGAGAGTGAATGAGTGGGACAAACCACTGCCCACTCAGAGAAG
Organism: Aphelocoma coerulescens; assembly: GCF_041296385.1. Lineage (NCBI taxonomy): Eukaryota > Metazoa > Chordata > Aves > Passeriformes > Corvidae > Aphelocoma > Aphelocoma coerulescens. The sequence continues at coordinate 25,093,852 of NC_091020.1, forward strand.
CTGTGAGTCACACTGGAAGGACATTTCTCTTGGTTAGATGGGAATAGACTGACAGCATCATTTTTAAAAATGGTTTTGGTCCCAACAAAGTCCCAAGGACAGGCTGTGATGTCATTTCACCAGCACTGCTCTGTCACTCTCTCTGTGTGTCCTGGCTGTCACTAGGGCTGGAGCTGGCCCACACTCAGGGTGGGGAATCTGAGAGCAGAGTGAGCAACTGGCTCATGTTTCTGTATGTGTGCCAGCCAAGCCATGTTAAAATGGGCCACAAAGGTTGTAAGCACAGAGGCCTTCAGGGTTTGGGATGAGTTTCCTACAAATAGTGGGAAAAACTGATGTCCTTCCTAATGATAAGACTGCACCTCTCCAGCAAGGGAGGAAGGAGATGGAAAGACCATCCACCTTCAACTCTGCACCTTGACTTTTGTAGTGTGCAAAGGTGAAAAGATCAGTAGGTCTGTGAGAGGTCAGGGAGATTGCATATGCATAAGCCAGAAACGCCAAGTCAAAATGAAACTTACTTCTAAAGAAGTCCATGAGGTCTGCGGTGACATTGCCATAGGCTGCAAAGACCTTGCTGATGCCAGGGGGACCAGGAGGGCCTGGGGGACCTGCGGGTCCCTGTGCAGTGTAAGCCATCAGGTCCTGGAGAATACCTCGGCCTGCAGAATTAAAGATATCATTTGAAAGAAGCTCTGGGAGAACTGTGGCTGGATGCTGAAGCAGAAGGTGTAAGGGAGAGCTGTAGGCAGCAAGAAAGGGAGGGAAGTGAAGAGCGTGACCAGGCACAGGGGATTTGGAGTTGTAGGCTGGGATAGGGAGGGTCAGGATGAGCAGGCATTGCACTCACTCTGCAGGCTCTCTGACACACGGAGTGCCAGCTTGTCGTAATCCAGGGAACCAGAGAAGGAGTTGCTGAAGGATCTGCTCGACCCTGCTGATCTCCTGTGTGATTCCTCCTCTGTCAGCAGCCCATCGAAGGACCCATCAGTGCCCATGGAGGCATCGTAAGTGCCATCGCTGCCCACTGAGGCGTGGTAAGAGGACATGCTGCTCATGGAGCTGCCATACGAGCTGCCTGAGCCCAGTGAGCCCCTGTGGGAGCCCTCAGCACCAAGGGACCCTCCATGCAAGTGCTCAGAAGCTCGTAACCCTTGGTATGAGGAAGACATAGACCCAGACACCAAGCCACTGTCTCCTTTGGGTCCTGGTGGTCCCTGTGGCCCAGGGGGCCCAGGGGGTCCTGAGATGTAGCTTCGAATTTCATCACCTGCAAAATACAAGGGGGGAACTTCAGGGACACTGAGCTTGGCAGAGGTCCTGTGGTACCACCTGAATGAAGAGTGAAGTGTGAAGTTCTGTCCCACCAACCATTGCAGTGACCCTCATCCAGTGCCATTTCTCAGGCAGCAGGCACATGTCAACCTTGGAATCTACAGATGGCATGACACCCTCCTCCTTCCCATCTCTTCCACAATTTTGTGTGCCCAATCTTGGGAGCACGCCCAATGATTTTGCAGAAGGGTGCACTCCTCAGGCCAATTTCAGCACTTCTGCCAAAAGAGCCATTCTGTGAACAGTTTGCTAAAACTGAGGTGTTTTTCAAAGACTGCCCTGGATAACTTGCCAGGATGAGCTCAGACCACTGGTGCTTCACAGCTGGCTCAGTGCCACCTTCCAAACCCTCCATTTTCCATGGCTCTCTGGGCAGATGCTTGCCAAAGAAAATGCTTCTCCCATAGCAAAACTCTGCTGGTGACCTTACTGGGGACTCACTGTTCAGCACAGGCCAGTTGTAGTTACCCAGTGCCTGTCCCTGCCGTCTCACAACACAGACTTTGGCTGGCAGTTGGACTGAGAGGAGAAAAGCCTACAGGGTGCAGCACAGTCCTGCACAGACCTGGCTACAGAGGGAAGGTGTTGCTGCAGCCCCAGTTCACAGAAGGCTCCTACAGGAATGTCTCAGCTGTGGCAGAGCCAGTCATCTACATAAGGCAAAGTATGGCTTGGGATACGTGCAGGGAGGATGGATGGTGTCCTCTTACTCTTCAGGTACTGGATCAGCTCACTCCTGAACTCGTCGCTGTGGGTGATGTCAGCATAGGACAGGAGGCCAGTTCCAGAGAAGCCTGGTGGTCCTGGAGGGCCAGGAGGGCCAGGTGGGCCCCGGACTCCAGACAGGGAAGAGTATCCAACATCTTGACAGAGAGGAAGAATTACTTTCCTTTAGTGAGAGGACAAGGAAATTGTGCGTGTCTGGGGATTTTGGAGGCTTAAAGGCTCCAATCCCGACTTCCATCCCTTTACAGATTACATTGATAAGATTTTTTTCTTTACAGTGACTTTGTTCCCAGTGGGCAGTCACATCCCTGCTACGCTAAATCTCAGCCTCAGTCCCTCCAGCATCTACAAACAGAATATCCCTGCCAGCTGTGAGAAACACAAGCGCCAGCTGTGAGAAACACAAGTGCTTACTTTGTAGGTAGGCAGAGACATCCTCAAGAGAGGTGCCTGGTGATCCAGGGATCCCTGGAGGTCCTGGGGGCCCTGCAGGACCAGGGGGTCCAACAACACCACTGAATTCAGAGTCTGTAAGACACAAGGGAAGAAAATAAGTCACCCAAACAACCATAACCCTGATGAATGTTCCTTGACAATGCAGGTTATGCCAGATACAGACAAGTATAAGGCTTTTTTTCTCTCCAGCACCTTTGGGTGCAGCCTTCCTGGTGCACCTCACTTCTCTGCATGTAGAGAAGTGAGGTGCATGTGACATTGGAAAGTCAGGTGATTCCAAAGACAATTAAGTCCCTATTTTTAAAATATACTTTTAAAGAGTGGCATAAGAAATGATGCCTCTATGCTGCAGAGTTTGTATACAACAAAGAGTTCCTTCATGCCCATCTCCAAGACAGCCCCACTGCTGTTGCTCCTCACAGGAGCATGGTGATCCAGCTGCAGCCCCCTGTGGAGTGTGCAGGTGCCAGCAGAGGCCTGCAGTGCTGCTAAGGACAAAGGGCCATCAGAGGGTTATTTGTGATGATGGCCAAAAAGGGAAATTCTAAGGCTGTAAAAAAGATCCTGGGGGCATGTAGAGCCCCATGGCAGGGGAGTATAGAAGTTGGCTTACTTCGCAGGTATGCTATCAGGTCACTGTAAGATATACCAGGTGTCCCTGGAGGCCCAGGTGGTCCAGGGAGTCCAATGCTCATCCCAGAATCTGCAAAATCAAACAGATCCACATTATCAGAACAGGCTGCTACAGTGTGAGCACACAAGATGCAGGGCTTGTTCATGGGCAATGCAGGAGGGGCTCCTGCAGAGTGGAGTGCTCCCATCAGCAGGTTGTGCAGGGAGCCAGAGCTCAAACCTTCTGGACTTGTGAGTTTGCCCTGAGAATTCCAACACAAGAACACCCACAGACAGGCAGACAGCAGGCCTCTATTCCTGGCAAAAGCTCTGCACCTCATGAACCCGTGATGGGGTGGGGGCACCCCTGGACTTGTAGCTCAGGGGTGACCCACAGGCTGATGGATGTGCTGCTCTCCCTGTGTCTGCAGCTCTGGGGCAACACTGCACTTTGTGACTTGCTTTAATGAAATGTCCCTGATAATAAAATGCAGCTGTCCTGCTTGAGCAATTGGGGTGCTGCCATTAAACTGCAGTTTCCTCCTGGAAATTCCCTCCATCTTAGGAGCAGTCCACTAGTGAGATCTGGGCACAAAGAGCAGTTCAGAGAAACTGAGCATGGACCCGGCTGTGTTTTTAAGCAGATAGTTGCAGCTACCAGGATTAGGCATTTTAGCACTGCTACGGGGGATGCTCAAAGAGTCCTCTCTGTCCAACAGTTCTTATATGCCATATCACCCCTTCACTGATGGGAAAATGAAGCAGAGATGTGGAATTTGCTTCAAATAACTTTAAACTTCTAAGAGTTTGTTGCCTGAGCTGCCTTGACACAAAGTAGGCACAGACCAACTCCTTCACAGGGAGATATATCCTGACCACAGAGATAAGGGTTAGAAAGGCACTTAAAGATGTTGATGGGACTTCTAAGATGTCTGAGATGAAATTATAGTCCTAAACTCAATTTTTAACAAAGAAAGGATTCATTACTAGTCTGTGGATGTTATCTTAGCTACAGGGTATCTTTGTTCTCTTCCAAGTCTCTCACAGTCCCTGTGAGGAGGTCTCTGTACACAGGGATTCACACAGTCAGCACTGGAATAGTTTCTACCAACTAACAGCATGAGCTTTGTGCTGGGTTCCCAAAGGAGCAGAGGGAAACACACTAATAAAACCATTACTTGACAAGTAGCTGATAAACCTCCTGGTCAGCTCATCATAATCCAGTGACAGAGACATTCCATCTCCTCCTGGCCCAGGAGGTCCCGGTGGGCCCCGAGGTCCAATGAGATACTGACGAATTTCTTCTCCTAGAAATGAAAAAATGCATCTTTTAAGGCTGCCCAGCTGCTGCACAGACACCAAGTGTGAGAAGTTCCCAGCCCATGAGCTGAGCCCCCACCACTAGGGAGACCATCAAAACCTATGGATGCAAAGCTCCTTTCCTCCCGCTTTTCTGAGTGAATTGTCCTGTATATGGTGCCAGAAACATTTGTGAAAAGGCTGGGAACCTCCTATAATAAGGGTGTGAGGAGGATGAGAATTTGGATTCCTTGTGCTCTGTTTTTTTCAGGACACCCTGGACAACTTCTTGGGTAAAGGGAATGAAAAGCAGCTCAGCTGGGAAAGACCACGCTGAGCTTTGTGGCAATTCAGTAGCCATTTGGAGCACAGTGCTGGCCAGCATCATCAACACCTTCAGGGACAGACAAATGACATCCTGGAGATTTACCTGTCAGACCACAGTAACAGTGTGTGTAGAAAAGAATACAGAGTTGAGGATCCCCCTCACCTTAAGAACAACAACATAGCAAGGCCATGGGGGGAGCATGGGGGGAGCTGGAAAGAAGAACACTTTTAAGCAGCTGCAGGTAACTCCAGTTGCAGACTGGAGACTGGAAAGGAAAGACAGCTCTCCAGGATGATGAGATGATTTAGCCCCAATCCCGTGTTTCCCTTGAGGGTCACTCACTCTGCAGCAGATCCAAAAGTTCTTGGTACAAAATGGATGTAGTTGATACTGAGCTAGAAAATGACTCATAGCGACCTGAAGAGCCTGTGGGAATGAAAAGGTTTTACATCAGGCAGGGTAAGACAAAAGGTAAGGAGGGGTCAGGAAGGGACAAAGAAAAGATGAATTAATTAACTGGTAGCATGGCCTTCGCATGCCCCCAGCTATGGAACAGCTGCTATCTCACACATCCTGGTCATCTCCAAAGCTGTGTGCTCTGTGCATTTCTGGTTGAGATTCCAAAAGCTTTGGGAATTTCATCTACTTTAGGAGGGCCCCAAGCACACAAGACAACCCCAGAATACTTAAGACCACATATACTAAATAAAGCCACCTCTGTTTGGGTCTTGGGGGTGTTAAAGGGTCTAACAGCAAATGTTTAGTATGAGACTTTTTTAACAGCAGCAACTGCTAGTTAATCTACCCATTAAAATAGGACAAGGCTAAGAGGACACCTCAGCTAAGTGGAGTCCTGGGCCTAGACTGCTGAAGATGAATAACCTGGTTGGGGTGCTGCTATTTAATGACTTGTTTCTCCTCTTGTTCTCACCTCCTAGGTGCTTCACAAGCTCAGCTGAGGGCCTGACTCAGTACAGAGTTTACGAACATGGTGCTTACTTGTCATATAGCTCATGACACGGGTAGCCAGCTCTGCATAATCCAAGGTCACCCCATCTGCAGTGGTGATAAGTCCAGGTGGGCCTGGAGGGCCTGGTGGGCCTTGGGCACCAGTCAAATAATGTCTGACGTTGTCACCTACATAGAAAGTCCCAAGATATGCCCACGTCACTAAGAGGGAAGACTGACCATATCCACAGACATTCTTCCACTGACAAAGAGCAGGACAACAGAAGGACAGTTCTGCAGAGGCCACAGTGGGCAACAGCACTTCACAGTATTCAGCAGAAATAAGCCCAGAGTAGCAGAGCTGCTGTTTCTAAAAGAAGAGGGACAAGGGCTTAGGGAGCAAAAGAGAGATAGGCATGCAACTTCTGACCCACAGCAAAAATTTCATTATACTCACTCTTCAGGTAGTCAGTGATATACTGCTGAATCTCTTGAGATGAACCTCCACTTGGGCCAGGAGGACCGGGTGGCCCAGGAGGTCCTGGGGGTCCCTGAATTTGTCTGGATCCACCTACAGAAAGCATTGTAAGAAGAAGGAATGTTTTTGGCACAGTTGCATTAGACCAAGTGATAGTAAAGTGTACTTGCTTTAAGCCGTTCCCACAGGTCTGGAAAGACCTTTGGAAATGGAATATGGAGGGGCTTCCCCTGCATCTTTAAATACAGTCTGAGCATGAGCTACTTGGCAGTATAATGTCTTCAATTAATTCAGCATCTTATAATTCAGCCCATGCAGGGCTGAGTCCAAAGACATTCCTGGCTTTGTACAGGCAGACCTGGTGGGTTTGTGCACTAGAGTGCAGTGCTGTGCAGAATACAGATGGAGATCATAGCACAAACTCATTAGTCTAACCTCACTGCCCTGCTGCTCCCAATCCCAGTCAGCCTGGGCAGCACCAGTTCAAGAACCTGTTTACACAGAGGCAAAACTCTGGCTTAAAGGATTCCCAGTGAGCTGGAAAAAGAAAACCGTAATTTCTTAAATTTTCTGATTTAAGGCAAGCTGCGCAAAAAGAGGTTTTGAACACAAATCCCATCAGCATTAGGTTGGAACACACACTGGTAAAAGTCAAACGAGCTTTTTCAAAGTCTCCACCAGGATATCAGCATTCCTTATTAAGAGCAATTACGGCCTGGCCTCTTACCTCGAGATGCTCCTGGGATGCCAGGTGCGCCTGGGACACCTGCATCACCTGGAAAAGAGTGAGGGAGACAGACAGTTGTAATGGGTGTGACTGCATGTTGCATACTTGGTCATGTGAAGCAGTTGAGCTACATGTCGTCAGAGAAGCAACTACCAGCCCTTGCAATGACTTCTTGAATGACAGCTTGTCGGGAAAGAGCATAAGGAAGAGGCCATGGCGGCCTTCCTGAGCCTTCTGTGACCTGGTCAAGCACCTTGTGCTCACAGCAATTCTGTGAGCCTGAATTCTGCTTTGCCTGAAAAGGCAGGGGTGAGCACAGCACTAGTTCCAAAAGGACCGTGTTGTTCCATCCTTTAGTCTCAACCATGCTTGGACGTGTGAGGCCATCCCCAAAGAAAGAAAGATTTTTAACTTCACCTTTTGGTCCAGGCGGGCCTGGTGGGCCTGGGGGTCCTTGTATGGTGACTCTTTCACCTGCTGTTGCAGAAAGAGAGTCGGAGATTTATAGGAATAAAGTATGTGGACAAAATCTTGGCTCCACTAAAATTAAGTTAGACTGAATAGAGCAGGATTTTGGCCCCTGATTTCAGCCTAGGGACAATGAACTCAAAGGAGGAAAGGGGGCACAGACTGACCGTGGGAGGAGAATGCTGAAATGCCAGGATTACCCGGTTCTCCTGCATGAGACACAGAAATGGAGGAGCAGTCATATACCCAGGCAAGCTACCCTGAAACCCACTGATATCTACTGGAAGCCTCCTTACCTGTGAATCCCCGTGGACCTCGTTCACCTGTGAACAGGGGAGCAGAGGAATGGTGTTAGGATTTGCTTTATTCTCATCAGCAACATCCCAGCCCACACTGCAGCATATCATCTTGGCCTTCAATTTGTAGGGGAGCAATGGGTAAAGGGAGCAGGTCCATGCTTCCCTGCCAGCTGAGAGCTGAGCTACACTTTACAGGGCCACCTCAGTGCAGACTTAGTCCACAGTGCATTCTGCAAAAAGGCTGCCCCCTTCAACAGCAAATCTGAAGCTCTGAATATTCTTGAGTCTAATGGGCTTGCAAAGTTGGGATCTGAATACAGTGACTGCCTTGACACCAGTACTGGAGGCTAACAAATTTCTTTGATAAAGACTGACTTGTTTTATAGCAGACAGGAGTCCTACTTAATGACAACTGGGCTACCTTTCTTGCAGACATAGAAAGGCAGAACTTTATGCTCATAAGCCCTTCCTTCTTTTCAGTCTAAGGTGCTGAGATCCCTCTAGCACTTTGGTGAGGCAACAGGATATACCCACCTTGGTCTCCCTTCGGGCCTGGTGGTCCTGGTGGACCCGGTGGGCCTGTGAAGAATGCTTCTGCAATTCAAACAAAGAGATTTCTTCATGACATCCAACAGAACATGACACAAGGTTTCTCTGGCTCCACTTGGTCCTAGCCATGTATGTGCTCTCTGGAACCCCAATCAAACATTCCTAGAACCAGGTGAGGGAATGAGTGCCAAGAGCCTACCTGAGGTGGACATGGATGATCCTGGTCTCCCTGGTGGGCCCGGAGGTCCTGGCAATCCCTCTCCTAGGCAAAAGGGACACAGAAAGGCTTCAGGAAGGATCAACCTCAGCAATGTAAGTTAGTGCACGTAAGAGCTGCGACGTCTCCAGCCACAGCCTTAGCATGAGTATTTCCCAATGTAAGCTCTTACCACCGTTTTCTTCACGCATCTATCCCTGATAGTTACTTTTCACTATCATTTGCCACTGCAGCAGAAAAGGACAGAGAAACTCCTTACTCTGTGGTACTGCGGGCCTATCCTGTCACACACCCAACCTGCTCCCGTTTCCTACTGAGCAGAGAGCAAGGAATGGGGTTCTGCTCCTGTCACATGTCCTCCCACAGCTTCCCTGTCCTGGCTGCAAAAGGGAAGTCTGTGTTACAGGATGGCACATGGGGATATGTTTCTCATGATAAGAACCTCCCCATCTGTCTGCAGTTGAAAGTTAAGGCTGGACAAGTAAGAAGTAAATATGGAATTAATTGCAGTTACTTCCTTTGGCAACTTGAAAACTTTGAGTGTCTTCCCAAAAGGTATGGCTTTTACTAATTAATACTCTGGCTAGAAATCTCTGCCAAAGTAAATGTCCTTTGTTGAGCAGCATCTTGCTGCAGTGAAATTGTGTTGATATGAACCCATTATGTAACATTCTGCTTCCAGCCCTAGGCCTTGGAAAAAACCTATCACTTTCCAATTTGGTTTCAGAGGAACAAGCTCTTACCTGGGGGACCACGAGGTCCAGGGGGTCCCTGCACAGATTCACCTGATGACAAAAGAAACAGGAGTATTAGAGAATATTTACTCAGCATACTGCATGACCCAGAAATGTGCCATGTTGTGTGAGAATCCCCCAGCTTACGTACTGAGCTCTGTATGTGACATACCTGGTGGTCCAGGGGGACCTGGTGGTCCTGCTCGCCCTTGCAAATCTCCCAGCACTGTGCAAAAGAGAAACACAAACAAGGGAAAATTGTTGCTATGGAACTACTGCTGCTATGGAAACTGTCAATATATTGCTGTTAGAAGCTCTTACAGTCAAAGGTGGACTAAGACAGGACCTGGGTGATCTAAGCCAAAGATGAAGCAGAGGAGGGAGAGGAGAGATGTGTTTGGTGAGGACATAAAGCAAAATACAGCGCTGAGCAGGATGGCAGCAATTGGAAACACGGAGGAGAGCAATGGTTGTTGAGAGAAAGAGAAAAGGACTCAAAGGAGGGAAAGCACTTTCAAGGAGATGAAAGATTCTTTAAAAGAGGCAAGTTTTGGGGGCAGAACATAACACAGACATTATTTAACAAGTAGCTGCACTGCGTTATCTTAATTGTACTGTGAGATGTACCCTCACCTCCAAGCTGAGGCACAAACTCAAAGGTCAGTGATGCTGAGAGCCAAGACTCCTGAATGAGGAATTGGATAGTACTGAAGCATGGTCTGAATCTACATGGCCCCATTCAGATGGTGATCAGGCAAGGATCATTTATAATTTTATGGCCTCTTCTATGTTGCTGCAAACTTGCAGAGGTCCCAGATCCTAGGAATACCGACTCTAAGTGCATCACACATCTAGTGTTGCACAGAGCAAGCACTTTTCTTGGGATGTTCATAAACCATTCTGTTCTGCTCCATTTATTTTCATCTTAATATTTAAAAATTTTACAAAATGTTAAATTTTTTTCATCTTAAAATTTATTTATTCCCCTGTGAATTCATCCTTTAATTTGAAGAGAGATTATTCCTGTTGGTTAGATTACATGCCTTTTCAAAGTGGTTCTCCTCGTACAGATAGCTCCATGTTCACATTGTACAAGGAACTGCCCTGTGTGAACTCAGTGGCTGAAAGTTCTCAGCTCTGTGAGTATTTCCCCTGTTAGTGGCTGCTCAGCAGTCACCATTCCTCAGCTTCCCTCTCTGTGACATGGGCTTGATGCCATGTGCCTCCTTTTGAAAGGACTTCAGGATGCACAGAGGGCTGTAGAGGTAGCTGAAGAGGTAGCTGGCATTGCAGACACACCACCAAACACACAGACACACAGACACACAGACACACAGACACACAGACACTTGCCCCATGTCACACTGAGCAGAAAGAGTTAGGTGCATCTCCTGGTAGCTGTGAGCAGGCCTTGAGGCTCTGACCTATCTCCGAGCAAAGGAGTGGAAAGGCAGGGTCACTCACTTTGAGATGCTAATGATGAGACTTCTGTTCTGATGGTTTCTATCACAGCTTCACCTGGGGATCCTTTCTCACCCCGTGGACCTTTTTCCAGGAAAAAAAAAAATCAACAGAGAAAGGGATTTATGTAACAGAGAGGGTGGCATTTTGTACCTACTCCAACAAGAGGTTTGGACCTTTCTTATGAGAACTGGGAGCATGAACTCAGTCCCCAGATCTGAGGAACACTGCATTCAAATATGGAAATTACTGTCCAGTTTGCTCTAACAGGATCATAAAAAACCAGCTAATGAAGGTTCTTAGGGGTCAGCTCTGTTCAGGCCCTTCCAAACAGATGTCTGCCCAACTGGCAGTGCTTCCATAGTGACATTAATCCCAATTTGGCTCCAGTTTGTTCTCCTGCCTTTCAAAATGGTAGGAGGTATCCAGCTGGGCTATGTCCCCTATCACAGAAAGGTAACTGCACTTAAGAAGTGCCTTAGAAATACCAGCCCACAGGAAAAATAGCATAAGAAAAAAAAGACATTTGCAGTATCCACATTACACTGGCTCTTATCACCCTCTTACCACCCCCCCTTCTTCCCCTGGGAAAACAAAAAAAAAATGATAGAAATTCTTTACAAGATTAATTAAGCCAAATAATGCAACAAAATGAACTGAAAGAAGAAATCTGAGAACAAAAGGGAGAGGGAATGTGCCAAGGGCTTAGAGAATTAGAAACAAAGGAAAACTAATGAATTCCTTTCTCTTAAGAAGCATAATCAAAGCTGAAGGAAAATGGTACCTTGCTGTCCAGGGAGACCAGCTGGTCCAACAGGACCTAGTTTCAAAGGAAAAAAACCAAATTTCATTAGATTTTACTGGTTGTATTTTACAATAGCACAAAAGAATCAATAGGACTTTTATAAGAACTGAGACTATCAAATAATGTATTTTTCTACACAACTAAATGGAATTGCTGTGGGGTATGAATTCATCAATGCCCCATGTATTACTTGACTTTCCATCATCTGGCAATTAAAATGCTTGGTGCTTCTTGGACTGGGGAAATAACCAGAATGCCACTGACCACAACAGAAAAGGAATGCAATAGGCCTCTTCTTGCATTCTCTATTGGAAACTGAGACTGGCTCTGCCAAACCAGCTCCAGGAGTAGCTCCAGGCACAGAAGTGCCATGAGAACCAGGGCTCAGGAACTCTGCTGCCTGACACCAGCATGCTGGAGGGCAGTGTATGACTAGGACAGAGGAGTCTGAGGCCCAAGCTCATGCACAGCCAGAGTGCATGTGTGAGAAAGCTTTACAGATGCTTGAGTGGGAGTTCTGCTGCCTTGAGCTCAAAGCTGAGACTGGAAAACAAGCACTTCCTGATTTCAGCAACAGTGCTGGGAAAGGGATTAGACACGAGCCTGCCTTCCTGAGCAGCCAAAGAGCTTGATTCTAGTCCCTGGATTTGATGTATCACTACTTTGTACTCATCAGTACTCACCTGGAACACCTGGGGGACCAGTGGGGCCAGGTGGGCCTGGGGGACCTGGTGGGCCTGGCAGAGTAATAGTTGATGAACCCTCTGAAAAACAAACACATAGACTTGCACACAGACACTTATATTCACACATCCAGTGAATGTGTAACAAATCTATGCTGAAGGAATCCCACATCTATGGCATAGATATTCTCCTGACACAGGGAGCCCGGGTACAGGTCTGACACACAGTCAAGATGAACTGAAGAAGCACAAAAAAACCCAGAGAAAACCCTCCTAAATCAGAAGTGTGACCCCTCACAGCACTACATACCTGCACTTATGACTTTTCCTGGAGCTCCAGGTTCTCCTAGGAAAACAAAGAGACAAAAGTTGAGCTTCTTTTTTGGGGGGTGGGTAAGATCTATAATAAGCTCAACAACATTGTATTATCAAGCATGTAGTTTCTGTTCCCTCTGCCTTTGATGTCTTGTCTGAGAAGTCACAGCACTAGAAGGAAGGTCAGGGGGGAAGCAAGAGAGCTGTGCTAATCCAGAGAGACCCTCTGATCAGCTTTCCAAGCACTACATCTGCCAGCATAGGCAATAGCCTAGATTTATCCGAGGCAGGCACACGGCTTCCACTGCAGTCACCAGACATCTTACTCGTGTTCAGGGCAGAAGCGGGCTCCAAAGGTTTTCTCAGAGGAGAGCTGGCATGCCAGGTCTCTCAGCAGATGGCCTCATTGCCCCCCGTGTACATTCAGGGAAGCTTTGGCTACCGTGCTTCTCAAACCTTCCCTTCCCAAAGCCACTAGATGCCACTGTTGATCCAGGGACTGGTCAGTGGAGCAGCTACTCCTCGCCAAAATGAAATCCTTAGAGAGAAAATGAGCATTAGGGAAGAAACAAAACTCACCTTTAGCCCCTGGTCGGCCTGGGTTGCCTGGAAGTCCTGATATGAGGTAGACAAACAATTTAAAATGGTTAGTGCAAATATTGTTTGCTGTATGTTTTTCAGGTACCCCAGCTGAGTTTCACTTGTGGGTTTATAGAAGGAGCTCCCTACTGAAGACCCTGGCTTTCAGCCTTTATAAGCAGGTCCCTGATAACTTTATAAGCATGTGGAGGAACAGACTGAGCTGGTAGTGTCCCTGGGCTTCCCTGGTTCCACTGCTCCCTGGATGATGAGACTGCTTCATAGATTTACCTGTAGCTTCTTTTAGGTACTGGTACCTGTCCTGAGGCTCCTGGATAAATTCCCTGATGAACAGCCCCCCCAAACCACCTCTGCTTACAGATGTCACATCCTCTGTCTATCTCTATTGCTACATCCTCTCCCTTCTGTTTCTGCTGCCACTTAGGACTTCTCAGTGATGCACAGGGAACTGAAACGCTATGTTTTGGAAAAAGGCAAAATTTCAACACTCAAAAGCCCTGCATTGCTCAAAAATTACACATCAAGCATAAAACCTCTCTCAAAAGCCAAAGGAGATGCAGAAACCTTGGGATATCACTTTGGAAGCCCTGAGCAGCACAGAAGGAAAATTACAAGGGTTTTTTGAGCCCATATCAAAGTGTGTCAGTGTTAAATTGGAATATGGTGGAAAAGCCTACCTGGCGGTCCCTGGGGTCCTGTAAGACCTGTCAGAAAAAGGCAAAAACTCTTAAGATCTCTAAAAAATTTCATGTGGGAAAAGGATAGACAGGGAGAAAAAGATTACATTTATGTGAAATTATAGCACACAATTCACAAGTGGTGGAATCTGGCCTAGCAACTGGTATGTGAATCAGCTCATAGCAACTGATGTTTGCACTGTGGGCAATTTTGGGATCATAAAGGAAGGATCTAGATTGTCTGAGTATTTTCCTTTCATCACCACCTTAAGAATACAGAGATCCTCTGCCAGACTTGAATTCAAATTAAGACTGGAAATTGACAAATACATCTGTGTTCCTGATGGAGCAAAAAGCAATTTTGTTCTCTGTATGCTTTTACCTGGCTCCCCAGCATCTCCAGTGGGTCCTGGAGGGCCTCTGGCACCTGGCATTCCCATAAGACCAGGTTCACCTAGGGACAAAATCACCATTTACACGGCAGAAGTCACTGACATACAATCTACCAATCCATTCAAGCTTGGTTGTCCTGCAGCACTTTCTGCCTATTGTACTCTCAGCCAACTGGCCATCTCCAGCATCAGTTTCTGGGAAGGGAACATCAGTGACAGAAGAGCTCTGTAGAGAGGTGTAACTCTGTCACAAGTTTACAGCCACTGTATGTCTCTTCCATGCTTACATGGTGACTCTACAGTTCTGAGACAGCAAGATCCCAGAACATGAATCTGCTGCCATCTTTCTCCCACCCCTTTTACAAATCAACCTCTTGCCAAGTCAGAAAGTACCTGCACTCAAAGGAAGCCCTTACCTTTTTCACCTGGCTGTCCATCACGACCAGCTTGTCCTGCCCAAAGAAAGAGATTGTCAGGGACTCCTGAAACTGTACCACACTAGTCCTGTCCTCCTCCTAAGTGGAGCACAGCCCTAAACCTAAGAGTGGCTTTTCATCACATTGCATCTGAAAGAAATCTTGGCTGCAGTTACTGAAGATCCAGGAAGCATTCACTCAAAATTTAACTGTAGGACATTTTTTCTGAGTGTACAGACTAATCATAGGTGTCCAAAGGAAAAACCTAGGATCACAACCAGCATGATTCCACTTCCATGTTGCTTCCTTGTCTCTCCTCACAGAGACACAATCTGGGTGGCACTGACATTGCTCACATATAAATACAGCTGCTTTCTGGTACCCACCTACAGGTCCTTTAGCCCCTGGCTCTCCTGGAGGTCCAGGCATTCCTCTTGACCCTTGTTCACCTGTAGCAAAATAGTACAGAAATTAATCAAACAACTCTTGGACAATGCTGTCAGCAGGAATTGCTGCTTTGCAACTGAAAACCAGCATTGACAGGATATTCAGGCCTCATGATTCACGACTGTCTCTGGGCATGAGAATGCTCAAGTGACATACAGGGCATGTGAGAGAGGATTTTCCTAGAGCTAAATACAAAGATTGTTACCAGGATTACTGGAATCAAGAATGGGACCTATTTGTTTACAATTCTGGTGCAAAAATAAAACTCCTATAACCACTAACATAATTTTAGTGTTTCAGAAAGCTAACTGAGATTGGCTGGGCTATACTTTTATTAGGTAGGCTGCTACTCTAATATTTCAATTCACTGACCTGTCAATCCACGAGAACCCTTCTCACCCTGATCACCTGTGGTACAAAAAGGGGAAGGATTCTGTGAGATTGCTTCATTGTAAAATGTTTCCACCAGAGAAAATAAAGTCTGCTTTCTGACAAGAGCACAGAAGAAAAAGCCAAGGATTGGGGTAAAATGCATGGATAGTATCCATAACTAAAGGAATCTAAAGAAAATAACCACAAAAGATACCTAATTGAGCAAAATACCTTTGGGTCCAGGGGGTCCACTGGCTCCTTTTTCACCTGAAAGATACATGGATGATTGAACAATAGTAATAACAAGTCATAAGGGAAAGGCATCTAATGCATCAAGAAAAATCATACAGGAAATACAGATTCTCTGTTACCAGACAAACTCAAACAGGAAATTATTTAACACAGCTCCATCCATCCCACTGTTTTTCCTCGCTTAGACTGCTCTATTACCTCTATGTCTCCCACATTTCTCAATATTTGCTTGCAATCACTGACTAAGTTTTGTTTTGCCTCACCTTTCCTCGGTCTTATGCTTTTCTTTGCCCACAGAATCAAAATCTGACATGGTCAGACCACATCTGCTGCTCAGAGAAATGCCAGAAAAGCACCTCAGCTAATGCTGCTGTAACTGCCAGGGGGAAGAGAAAGTTACCTTTAGCACCTGGGAGTCCTGCTTCACCTCTAAATCCTTGTAGGCCAGGAGGACCTGCAAAAAAATGAGATGGGAGGTTTTCATTCATCCCACTCAACACAATGCACCACTGATGCAGAAAAAAATATGAGAAGCTGTCACTCTGTTTTTGTTCTCCCCAGTCTCTAGATGCCACAGCAAAGGAATGCAGCACTCACCTGGAGGACCTTGTGGGCCTGGAGAACCCATCAGACCTGTAAGGAACATGGATTTCCTTTTAGCAACACCACAAGCAGAAAATGAACAAATCGCTTTCAGTTTGCTCAACAGCATCCACAACCCAACAGGTGTTTAGTGGATTGGAATTTCCCCAGCCACTAGAAGAATTTGCATTACTGGCATCCTCAAAACCAGGACAACAAATTTACAGAACTTAGTCCTTGTGACATTGAGGAAATGTTTTCCACTAAAATAAAAAAAGTAAAGAGACCCCAGCCATCCATCTTGCCCGAGATGCTGGGATCTGTGCAGCTGGGATGCTCATTTACTCCTAACCTCTCTGCTAGGTTCGCTCTCTCCATCTTCACATTTACCTTTTAGGCCAGCAGAACCTGGGGGTCCTGGTGGCCCTGGAGGACCTGGCTCACCAACAGCACCTGCAAAATAAGAGCATGAATAGACACATTAGAATACAGCTGTGATCCCATTTTCACATTATCCCATCTACTGTTACTCTTTTTCTGGCAAGTTTCATGAATAATCTGCTGGTCAGTTCAAAACACCCAAATACATATGCATTGTCCGAGAAAAATATATGAGCTCACTGGGCTTTAGCAAGACAAATCTCCCAGCTTTGATGATTTGGATAACAGGGAAGAAGATGACCTTGATATCAAAGTGACTTTGGTTCTGTCAAACTCAAACTTGACTGTGAGACCTGGGAAACCAAAGCAACCCTTATTTACCCATTATAATTCTGGCAAAAAATATCCTTTAGGCCATATCAATCTGTTCTGGGGAATGTCTAGACATGAAATCTGAATTTGAATAGTGAAATCAAATTCTATCACTGAGGTGTTTTAATAATTGTGACCAAACTCTAGCTTTTGACCATCTCTGTTTTATCCAACAAGAAGACACCTGGTTCCTACCTCTGTCTCCTTTTTCTCCAAACCCAGGTGGTCCCGGCTCCCCTCGAGGCCCTGGTAGCCCTTCTCGACCTCTTTGTCCTATGGGACCTTCCATGCCAGGCTCACCTACAGGAAATAAATGCCTTGAAAAACCACGTGTCTGAGGGAGGGAGGCCTTGGGCAAAAGGATCCATGGCCCCCTCCACTGGGGAAGGCAATGATCACACCAGCCAGGTGTCTGTATTCCCATGCCATGTGTCAGTCACTTGTGAAAGACTCACAGCACTGACAGAGATGCTCACCCATGCTGCCCTTCTGTCCTTTCGGTCCTTCTGGTCCTGCATGCCCAATTGGACCAGGAATGCCTGGAAAGAAAACACAGTAAATGTTCAGAGTTCTCAACTGTGTACCATAAAAGAGTAACATGCAAGTTAGGGGAACCTGAAGCCTGGAGAGGTTAATTCTATGGGGTAAAAAATATATTATTCAAAAGGTGAGTACTTGATGTCTTTAGAAGTACACAATACATATAAAAGCACAAGAAAGCTGGACCAATTATTTATGCAGCTACAGGAGTCTTCCAGTGGTAGACTGGGATCTTCACAACCCCAAATTCAGCATGTTCAGCTAAGAGGAAGTCTGTCCAAGGCTTTGCTTGTAACCAAGTCTCTGAGCTGTGTCTGTAGCTCAGCACCAAGGTAATAATCAAGTGACTCAGTCTATGCTAAATATTGACTTTTTAGAGAGCCATCTTGAGCTAAGTTTATGGTACAAAACTTGTTCTTGCCTACAGTAATGTCACTGAATGTCCTCTCTCAAAGAGGAATTGAACTATAGCCCACCTGGGACACCAGGAAGTCCTCGGTCACCTGTAGATGGAAACAAAGAGACAGTCAGTGGGGAATAAGTCTTCCCTTTTAGTCACTTTGGCTAACCCTCAACCCCACAAAAAAGAGTTTATGTTCCTGGAATATTTACAAGTTCTAGTGTCTCCAGCAATTGTCTCCCTTGTATTTATGCAAAGAATTGAGTCATTCACACCATACAAAACCCTCTGTGCACTTTCAAAGTGAGATCTGTTATCTCTTCTACTATGAACTCTAAAATTTTCTTTCACCAGAAAACAAGAAAAAAACTCCAATCTTCACAACAATATCTGAACTAACAGATAAATAGCATCAGCTTCTCTAAATACTGGAGTAACAAAAAACCATTTGCTACCCAGGTCCTATGACAGGCTGCCAATCTACCTGAGAAATCAGGTAACTTCAGACTCACCTTTGGGACCTTGTATTCCCATGTCACCTGAGGAAAGTGGAAAAAAAAGTTGAATCAAGAGACATCCTATGATTACTCATTCATTTTTTCCTCTAGTTGCTTTCCCACCTTCAATGAAACATGAAGGAATTATGGCCAAAACAGGACACTTTACACTTGCACAGTACAGGATCGGACCCAACCTGGCCTTTCAGACTGGCACAATGCAAGATTTGGCTTCCTGTATTGTTCTGTGTGGGATCAGGGTCTCCACAGTTTACATGGCAAACTGGCAGGAGCAGGACAGTGACTACCCCCCTGCACTCAGCACTGGTGAGACTGCACCTCGAGTGTTGTGTCCAGTTCTGGCCCCTCACTACAAGAAGGTCTTAAGGTGCTAGAGTGTGTCCAGAGAGGGGCAACAGAGCTGGGGAAGGGTCTAGAGCACAAGTCCTGTGAGGAGTGGCTGAGGGAGCTGGGGGTGTTTAGCCTAAAAAAAGAGGAGACTAAGGGGTGACCTTATTGCTCACTACAACTGCCTGAAAGGAAGGTAGTGAACTGGGAGTCAGCTACTTCTCCCAAGTAACAAGTGGTAGGACAAGAGGAAATGGCCTCAAGCTTCACCAGGGAGGTTTAGATTGGATATTAGGAAAAATTTCTTCACCAGAAGGATTATGGGGCATTGGCATGGCTGCCCAGGGAAGAGGTTAAGTCACTGTCCCTGGAGGCACTGAAAAGATACGTAGATGTGGGCCTTAGGGAGGTGGTTTAGTGATGGACATAGCAGTGTTATGTTTATGGTTGGACTCCATGATCTTCAAGGACTTTTCCAACCTAAACAATTCTTTTTGTTCAAATATAAACCATTTTCATTTTTCTCACCACTAACTGTCCCTTGAAGCAACAACCGCCCCAAAATTGTGCATTGCTAGAGCCAAGGAATCGGACAGGGCAAGAGAAGAACTATATGGCTGTACCTTTCTCACCACGTTCTCCTCTCTCCCCTCGGAAGTAGCCTGTAACAGGAAGTGAAAGGGCTGTTAGGGTGCATTATACAATACAGCTACTCATTTCAAAAACAAGGATCCATCTATTTGGATTTGAGGCTAAAGGCAGCACAGTATGGTTTTGTGAGTTTCCTCAGTAAATATGTTTTCACAAATACATGAAATCTCTAAAGATGGGAGAACGTAGCCTCCTCTGTTGTTAATCTCTTTCCATCATTTGCTAAACAGAAGTAAATCACCTTTCTCTTGCTAAAAAAAGTAGCAGGAGAAATAAGGTAAGGTTCATTTTTTGACTCTGCTCACCTCGTTCTATTTCCTTATTCAGTCTGCTCTTCACCATCAGCCAGACTGACTCTTCATTTTCATATGGGAAGGTCGAAGAGGGTGAGATACCATGAAGAAAGTCTACTCTTGAAACATCCTTTTCTATTTTTGAATTCCCTTGGTTAATTGCCAGGAGGCCACCATTGATTTTTTCCAGGTCTTCCACACGAGATTTCAGCTTTCTCACTTCTTCCGCTGGAAGGTTAAAGGAGAACACTAGGGAACATGCTGCTAGATATACATGCCTGAAATACCTCGTGCTATCACAGGGACATGCCAACACTGTCAGGTAGCTATGACCACTGAGTTTTGCAGAATTCTTTGTATCTTTTCTTTTCCCAGCAGGGATATCTGGAGTTTAAATGACAACTTTGGAATATGTCAGTCTCAGAGCAGTAAGATCTCAGGAACTTTCCTATCCTGCTCACCCCAAGACTATATAACTCCTTACCAAAGACTGTGTTCCTTATCCATTCCTTCTGTCCATTTGTAATATTTTAGTGGCAGTCACCACCAAGCTGAATGTTCTCCTCAGTTCTCTGGCTTGGTATCTCTGGTGCTTGGGCTCATTGCCAGCTTAAACCCTCTGTTCTTCTATCCCATTCAACATTTTTTTCCTTAGTTTTTTCTTACCCAGAGCAATGAGTCCAAAAAGCAAGCCGAGGAGAAACAACCATGCTAGAAGCAAACCCAGGAGCCATTTCCACCAGCTACAGCAGGAACCACAGGGACACCAGGATGGTGCTGATCCAATGGCACCCCCTGCATCACCACCTCGTATTTCTGCAACAGGGAAGGAGCAGTGTCCTGGTTAATGAAAAGTTCCTTGACTTCAGTGTTAAGAATCTCTAACAAGAAGGACACCAAGGTCTGATCCATTATACAAAGGGCTATAGAAAAAATCTTTACACCACTCTGTGCACATGGTGAGTGTAATTCTAGTCCCTGTGGAAGATTGGAACAGTATTTCCAAAGGAATTTCCAACAGGGGACAAAAACATTCAGTGTATTTTAAAATAACAGCTGGAAAACATGATCCCATAGGGGTAATTTTTTTCTACAGATCTGAGCCATAAATGACAGCAATAGCCAGCATGCTCTGTCTGAGCCCTCTTTTCCCCAAAAATCTGTCCCAGTAGCAGGATGTAGCTGGACTGTCAGCTATCTGATTTTCTTTAGCCATAAAAAAATATCCCAACTGCCCACTCATCTTCAATCAAATCACTGGTACTAATTTCTCTGGTAGCCTCCTGAACATTCCCTCCCCCTGATTCACTACACAGAGATCCCTCATGTCCCTCAAGAACGATTGCTTTTTTGTATATCGTGCTTTGGTGATTCTTCCAATGAAAGACTGAGTTGCATCACTTACCTGCATAAGTTTCTTTGTCCCTTTTTGGCATGGATTTCAGCCCTCCTGTTTTAACAACAGTAAGAGGTTTTATCAGTCTTTCTGTGCATAATAAAATTTAGAGTGGGGGCTTGAAATGGAAAGGTAGTAATGGAGGCAGAAGGAGAAAGTTCTGTTGCATTTCCACAGGAACAAACTCTTACCATTTGCATCTGATTTTAGGCCAGTATCTGTGGCATAAGAGGAGGAAAATCCCTGCTTCTCTTTCTTCAAGGTGTCTTCTACAAAAGACCCTGAACAGGAACCAAATATAATTAAAAATGTTACACCAGAAGTTCAACCGGCCCTATCTTCTTTCATTGGCAAAAGGCATATTGTTATTGGGAAGACACAATAGCTCTGCCTGTTTAAACCAGATCAAGGATTTTGCTCTCAAAGCTCCTGAGCTTTGTGAAATATCCCAAGGAACACTCTGGAGCTTCTAACGCAAAAGCCAGACCCAGATTTCAGCTGGCATGGTTAAAAGCTGCCTGCCTGCCAGAGGTTCTTGTATGATGTACAAGTCAGGTATAGTGTCCTGAACGCTGAACTTCCCTTATGATCAGTCTCCATTTCTCTGCCCTCAGAATAACCACATGTCCTGAAAAAAGGAAGTTACCTCCATTAAGCCCAGTGTTAGAGGCACTAAAGACTTTGCCACTGTCCTTTGTCATGACCAAGAGCTCCATCTCCTTTGCTGGTGCCTTCTCCTTCTCCAGCAGCAGGAACTTGCAGTCTTTGCGCAGAACGTCATCTCCCTGGGAGCTCAAAACAGTTCCTCCTGGAATATTGGTAAAAGCCAGTAAAGAGGAGATGAGTGTGAGCCATTGAGTCCATAACTACAAGCCACATCACTTTTGTTCATAAAAACAGGTGGTCACATTGTGATTGGAGTTGCCACTACCATAAGCACCCTGTAAGAGACACACTGGTCACTAAAGGTAACAGGAGAGCTGTGCATGTCATTAGGTTTCTTTGGAGATGTGCATTTCACTAGCAGGGGAGCAACTGCTGCCAGAAATGGAGAACATCTGGAATTCAACCACATGTAGAAGTGATTTGCTCAATGACCTCTTCGCTCCTCAAACACACTACGGAGTCAAAGAAACTCAACCTGAGAGAGAAATTCAGGGGTCAGCAGAGCCACCACAGCTCAAGCTGAGGAGCCCATCAAGCACTGCCAAGTTACTCTGTCAAGCACAAAGCACTTCATATCCTGGGAGCCAGGCAGGGTTAGGAGACACTGAACTGCAGTTTACTGAGGTTTGGCACAGGCCAAACAAGGTTCAAAACCATCACTGTGGTCACTCTTGTGCCACAAGGCATTATAAAGTATGTCTGGAATGGTGTACAAACATGAATTTGCACACAAATTGACACAATATTGAAAATCAAGATGAACAGAAAGGTATTATTCCATTACTCTTGTGGAACCTGGAATAAACCTTTATTAGAAATGTTATCCTAACTTCTGTGGTCTTTACATCTATTTTTTAGCCTTGTCTTTGGGAGTCCTTGGATTACAAAGCAAACTTGGCTTACTTTACACACACAGAAAAGAAAATATAATTTATAACTCTCAGAGTTGCAGAAAAGAGCTGGAAAGAATGAATCCTAACTGATCAAGGACAAAGGGCTTCTCTCATTAAAAAAACATAATCTGGTCATGTATAAGTCAATTCCTTCATTTTTGAGTGGTTGAAGCTGAAAAACTATTTTTAAGAGCAACCTTGCAACTGTTTTGGCTTCAAATGAAGTACAATTTCATGCGTGCTTTTCTATCCAGCTCCCTGCCTGCCAAGCAGAAATAGCTCAGAATTAAAGAATCCAAGTTATTACAGAGATCTGAATCAGACTAGTTCATTTGCTCATTCTTAGCTTCTGACTCCTTTTCTGAAAGGTACTGGTAGGAGACTTGGCTAGTGACAAGTTATGCACCTGAGTGTCACTCAGCTGTGCTGAATCTCTAACTTGTTTTTATTATGATATTCTTATACAAGGCCATGCCTGAACATCTGTGAATGACACACTCACCTGCTGAGGCAGACACACCAGTACTTGCCATGGTGTTGCTCTGAGAAGTGTTCTTCATCCCATATGCTGCAAAGAAAAAAATCAACAATGACAGAGATGAAGGATAACAAGGGATCTACACACACCAAAGCATTTGAAAATCTTTTCTCATTCAGTGTTCCTAGGACAACTCAAACAACCAAGGCAAGCAAATCTCTAGTGCATCAGCACTGGGAGCTATTCCTGCACATGCAAAGCGGAGGAAATGTTCCTCAATATCCCTTCATACCACACTGTGCCACACAAGAAGATGGTGATGAGGGAGCCTCTGTCAAGAAGAACTTTCTAGTCACTGCAGAAAAGGTGGAAGAAGGAAGGACACATTGGTGACCCTCACATTTTCTCTAGGCTTACTTTGTTGCTGACCTGCAGAGGCTGCTGTAGCATTCTGGGTCACAGATGAAGAGCTTGGAGACAGGTTGTTTTGAACTCCAAACACTGCAAAGAAAAACATTGCAATGAGGGTTATAGGAGTCCTGCAATGCAGGTGGCATTCCGGCTAAAATCCAAACAAAACCAATGATACAGTAATAACGACCTCTCCAAAAAATTTCACCAGCTATCTGGAGGCACCACGGGCATAAGCATTTCTGTAGAAAGATCTTCCTCACAAAATGTTTTGTAACTTAGATCACTTTGCTGTATTGTTATTGTAGGCCCAGGACAATAATGGTGACCATTTTAAAACATTATCTCGAGTTACATTGCAAGGCCACTCTCATGGCTGCATGGGCATTTCTGCAGGTGGGGCAGTTGGGAAAAAGCTGCTGACACTCAGATCAGGAATAGGAGAGAAACTGGTATATAGGTATTATCTCACTGTACTTGTTTGCCAGAAATGTGGTGCTGTCAAAGCGTGAAGGGAGAAAAATCTGACCTGTAGAGGAAGAGCTCAGGCCTGCATTCAGGGTATGATTGGTGGGAGCCAGGTTATTTGGAACACCGAAAACTGCAAAAAGAGGAAGTAAAATGTTACTACTTCTCTCAAATCATAAATCCAACACTCAAAGGTCAGTGGCACAGTCCCAGAAATTAAGAGTCAACTTGGAAGTGCAATTTGATAATGCACAATAATTGCACAGAGGAAAAATCTTGAAAATTTTGACAACAAACCACCCTTTTACTGACAAAGAGGAAATAGTCCTACCTCAGACAAGTTGAGATCGTGTGACAGTGAGAGAAAGTAAAGCTTTTAACAGTATGCCATCATAAAGCCTCCTGTATTTTTTCTCTGCAACTGGGGAATGCAGAATCCCTGGCATTTAGAAACGGGCCTTACCAGGTGTAAGAACACATAAAAATTACTTATTTTTAGTATATGAGCCATTCTTACAATGGGCCAGGATAATTCAATATTAATTTGAGTCTAAACTAGTTTTTATAGGGAATGTGAGCTTGACCTCATTGATAAAGATGTCACTAAAGTTTAGTGACAATTAGAGAATCAGGACAATAGGTCCTCACAAAGAATGATTTTCAGATACAGTCAGTGTAGAAGCAGAGAGCACCAAATTACAGAAAACCAGAGAAAGTTCAAGCATATCCCTCACCATCTCGATCATTCCATCATTTTAGTTTATGCTGTGCAAAAAAAAGGCACTGCTTTTGACTCAGTTTCAGGATAATTCCATCCTTCGAACCTGAGCAATCCAGGGAGCATACCTGATCCTGTAGAGTGAGACATGGCATTGATCAAGGAAGAGCTGCTTTGGTATCCACCAAGGGAAGAGCCAGCAGGCAGAGTGGAGGACCACATGTATGAAGGGAGGGCAGTATTCAGTATGGTAGTGTCATATGTCCCCGACACTGTAAAAACCCAAACAAACAGAAGTGGTTTTCAATGAAACCAGGCGTGTGGCTTAGCATGCACTGCAGGTTTATATGGCAAACAACTTAAATTTCAATTACCCTTGTGGAGTCAGTCCAACGACTCCAGATCAACATGGCATAACTGACCTCAAATGTCAGCTGATTACAGCCCACACAAATTTTAACCAATGGAATAAAGATTGACCTGATAGCATGATCATTCACAAAACACCTTTAAGAGATTTCATTGCTCATAGATGTTGTGGTACCAGAATAAACCACTCCAGTCTGCCATTCTATTAATAAATCACCCTGAGCCATGGGATGTATGGCTTTTGCTTCCCACACGTCTCTGACTGGTTCACTAGTGTATTGGACTAAAATTCTCAGTTTTAGACAGGATTGGAGTTCTGAGTAAGATAAAAGATATTTTTCTTAGATACTGGTGGAAGACAATGGAGTGAATGTCAATACCACTTCCTCAAGCCCTGTGGTGAGGCGTATAAATAACTACAGAAGGTTGAAGTATTTTAAGTACCACTTCAATTATACAATCACAGGATCCTAGAATCACAGAATGGTTTGGGTTGGAAAGGACCTCAAAGACCCTCTAGTTCCAACCTCCTGCCATGGGCAGGGACAGCTTCCACCAGACCAAGTTACTGAAAGTCTCATCCATCCTGTCCTGGAACACTTCCACGGATGGGGCATCCACAGCTTCTCTGGGTAACCTGTTCCAGTGCCTCACCACTCCCAAAGTAAAGAATTTCTTCCTCATGTCTGGTCTAAGCCTGCCCTCTTTCAGTTTGAAGCTATTCCCCCTTGTCCTGTCACACAGTTCCTGATGAGTTACTACCAAACGGTATGGCTAATAAATCACTCACTGAAATGCTATCTTCAGTACTATCTCCATCTTACTTGGAGATAAGAGATCAAATCACTTTCAGACACATTTGCTTAGAGCTCCTATCTCTGCCAGAAATACCTCTGAATTGAAGCTGGTAGCAGAAAGAATGAACTTACTTTTATGGAAATTAGACCAGTCACTAGAAAGATGGCTCTTGTTATGGCAACACCTGGACAGTCTTTCAGCATTCTGACCCTTTTTCTGTACTGGGACACCATGTATTCTTACCTGGATGTTCTTAGCAACTGAGTACTTTTTATGGCAAATGCTGTTTGGAATGACTTCAACATTGCTAAAGGCCAAGTACCTGACTGAGAGCTCTCAGTGACCATCTTCGTCTCCACCACAGCCTTTTTTGGTATCGGGAGTGTACTGGATGATGACCGAGTAGGGCTGCAGCTGGCAGATCGACTTCCTTTCAGCAAACGTTTCACATCATCCAACTCTGTCCCTAGCAGGAAAAGCAAGTGTCCAGAATCACCCAAAAGCCAGTGTTTCACTGATCTGTAATCTTGCTCTGGATATAAATCGTTCAGTGGAAATTATCTGCATGTCTATGAAGTTGTAACTTTCTGGGGTGCCACTTAATGAGAAAGCTCCAGAGGATGTTTCTGGGACTAAGTACCATTTTAAATCTTTGCAAGAGCACCACCTAACCCACAGCATGCTTCCTTGTCCAGAAAGGGGACTCAAATTAATGTTCTTAACAGGAAAAGACATAACCCTAGCAGCAACATCCTCTATCTTATCCCTGATACCCCTGGGATAAAAGTCATGGCACTTACATCTGCCAGAGGGAGATGCGCTCTGCAGTCGGACTCGTATTTCACTCTCTGGGAAGATAAAAAGCAGATCATGAATATGGAGATTTATTTGTGCCCTGAGCTGGGAACAAATCTTTAGGCTGAAATGAATTCCTTCCTTCTTGCTGTCTATATTCCACCTTGCTGTCTTGCTGCTTAATCTGAGCAGTACTCATGGCCCATGTGAATTGGCTGCAAATTGGCTTGGGTGACTTTTTGTTTTGGGGTCACATTCTGTTACTTTGAATTCCAGGGAATTTCACTCATTGATGGCCTCTGTTGAAGTCAATAGTGCTGCCACTGTCAGATAAACAGAAGGTCTAATTATGCAGTCCTCAATGACACTGATGTTCCCACTCATCACAAATATTATTTTTATTGTCCTTCTGAACAAAAAATCTAGAGAGCCAAAATAAGTTTACTAAATACACAAATTCCCTACTACTTCTTGGATAAAACTGACATCTCTACAATGGGCTGCATGGTTCAGTCTCTTAGCATATGCTGACTTATGTTTTGGCTCACTGAATGTAACCAGTCCAGTTTTCAGACAACATTCTCACCAGGTACCCAATGTTATTACTTTGCTTTTACTGGACCTTTACTGTCCAGCACACGAAACTACAAAGTCAATGTGATTTGGCTGGGGTAAGCCTTTAAACTGGCTTCCCACCAGCAAAATGGCCAGCCAGAACCTGTGATACATGCTCCTCAAGATGAAATCTGACAGTGCATGCACTATAAAAGAAACACTATCTTGGCAATCATGTGGAGAAGATGATGGATTGGAATTATTTTCTGAAGTAATATGAGAAGCTGGACTTGATTCTCTGGTGTCTACTTTATTATGCATGGCCTAGTTCTGCTGGGAGCTCAGGTATGTAGTGTGCTAGAGGAAACTGTGATGATCTGAGGCAGAATAATTGGGAATGTGACACTCCAGGAGGACTGTGCAAGACCATGCTGTGATTTATACCCACTGCTAAAATTAACTTGAATAAAGTGACACTATAGTTTCCTCTTCAAGCAACTGGAAACAGATATTACACTCTTTGAGACCAAGATAATCCTTCTTTCCCCAACACTGTTAATAAATTATTAGGAGAGCTGAATGATTTAAACAATGCAGAGCTTTACAGTGAGCTGGCTACACAGACCACAGTAAGTCCACAATTTTCTTACCATCTCTTTACTACCAGCATGAGATTATTTCAGGGTATGCCTTTACGGTTTGCAAGAAAGATTACAGTAGGAGAAGCATGTGCAATTACTGTAAATATGTCAGAGGTGGGACCCAGAGCATGGATGGACTAAGGTTATGGTAGTGAACAGACAAGATGGAAGACTATGTCCTATGCCTTCAGACATCCAGGTTCCCAAGTAGATCCCAACACAGTCCAAACTACCATGACCTTCACCAAGGTCAATTTTTACACCAAGCATGTTTAAACAACTGCTTACATATTCATGGTTCACATCTGAAGTGGTGTAGATCCACGTACCTCATCTGACTGCTCTACACGTAAACTGGTGGATTCCAGCTAAAGAATAGGTCTACTGAACACACCTGAATTATGCTGAACTGAAAAAAGTACGTTTCTCAAAGAACAGCATCACTCACCTCGACTTTGGCTTCTCCCCCTTGTAGAGGCAGATGCTGTGAACAGCAATGAGAGAAAAGCAGTATTAGTCTTTAATGCCTATGACACCTCTGAAAATTAACATACTGATCTTATTCAGGGTGCTCATATTCAGACAGTAACTTTTCTTGGAGCACAACTGGGAGAATTGAACCATAAGAGTTTTTACCAGGCCCCCTTTAGACTATAAGGTATCTTACAGAATCAGTAGCACCTTTATCCTTTCTGGACCGGATGTTTCTTATTGTACAGAGAAATGTTGTTCATATATGGTGATGTCCCATTTCAAATGGGCAAAAGGAAGTTAATAGGCCTGTTTACCCCACTGACCAATGCTGGATATTGTGAAACCTTGCCTTCTCTGTGAGCCAAAAGGTGACCTGATCATAATGTTTCACTATCTTCACTGAGTAAAATCAGCAGCTCAGAGTTTGCACAGGGCAAACTCATACCTGCTGGCAACATTCACTGTAAATATATCACTTGATAACCACTTCATCTTTCCATATATACTTGCTGAAGTCTAGAAATGAGCTATGGGAAAAGTATATCCAGCAATGGCTCAAAAACCTAAGAGTCTGGACTTTCTTGCTTGCAGCTGTTCTCCCAGCTATTTTGGAAGGGTGAAGGGAATGCTATGGAGTTACCCATGTCTGTCTTCTCCTGTCCATGTCCTGTATCATACAGGGAGCATCACAAAAGCAGCTGAGAGTAGCAGATACAGAGTATGCACCCTCTGTTTGAATATAATCAGCTAGAGACCTGAATGTCACCTGTTAATGTAAATCCCAAATAACTCCTCAGAAGGAGCGGCATGACTGCCCAGGTAGAAGCAGCACAGGTAGAGCAGGACACAGCAATGTGCAAAAAGCCATTATGGTCATCCACTCACATGACCTTGCCATAATGTTAAGAGGAACAGCTCTAAAAAGAACATACCAAAATCTTTCCTGGGAAACTCAGGAGAAGAGTTGGCACTGGAGCTCCCTGCAAAGAACAGAAAGGTGCTCATTAATACTTTGCTTTGATTAAAAGCTTTCAAAACGTGTCTTCCTGTCAACTGTTTAATCTCAGTGGGCAGTAAACATTTCCATCTAAAAAAAGAGCTATTCAGGTTTCACATGAAAGAACTGCTAATATCTTTCAACAAATATGTGCCACAGCTCCTTTTAGGAATGAGCATTACTCTTAGGATAAATAGGATGTCATCATTAAATTGTGTCCCTGATGGCTTATTTCCTAGGAGAACCACAATGGGATTCTTGTGTTATTGGGGACAATTCTGCATTAATGTGACCTCAGAGTGCACTGCACATTGCCTCCCTTCTATGGCATGTTCGGCGATACCTTCATATGTTGCATGGCGGTTGACATAGGTTTTTCTTTCAAATGTTGAGCCAGGTGATTTGGTGAGAGTAGAGCTGGGAGACTGAGCTTGTCTGTAGCTGGAGGATGATGATGTTGAATTCAATCTACCACTTCCACCTATAGTTAAAACAAAACGTCCTCAGCAAATGGAAGAGAAGGCCTGGCTGTTCACTCTATATGCCCTGGGTGCTTTATGTTACTGTCTTCTGAGCTGGACAAATTTGCATTGGTGTTTCACAACTAGAGATGGACAAGAACAATATTTGGGTCTAACTCTGGCTATCCTCAGCATTCAATGCAGAGAGGAGTATTGGCTATTACTGTGGTTTCAAGACAAATCTTGTCAATAATAAGTATGAAACTGGGTTCTGGCCTAGGGCAATAGTGAGCCATCTCCCCCAAGCAGAAACCAATCTAGTTCTGGATGATGCTGAGTTTTGGTTAGGATATAGATTCACTTGTAAACTCAAGTGTTACATGACACAGGCTACAAAAACTGTGAGACTGTTAAACCAAACTCAGAATGCTGAAGGATGAAGTTTATGAGATAATGGAAAGCAGAGATGAGTCCACTTCCCTATAAAGCAGCTATCCACGCTCTCACTTAGTCAATTTTCTGGAGAAGTGATTGAGGTGTGCATCAGGCCTGAGACAGCCTGGAGGTTAAAAGTAGCTGTTATTTGTAGACAGAGGAAACAATTTCCCTCCTAATTCACATCAGTGCTGTGGAGAAGGAACTGAGCAGCTGTAACTAATGCGTTCATACTCTTGCACAAAATCTTATGCTGGAATATGATCAGGGTGCAGCAAAAGGGAGCTCTGTGATAAACTGCAACCTATCTATGCTGATCAGCAGCATCAAACTGGATATTGTTTACCATAAGTAAACATATTACCTATAAAAAGAGTGTGTCCTCTTAGTCTCAACAGTGTTTTCATGCCAACTTTCCCTCTAGAAGGACCTGTTTTGTTCTGTAACTTTTCCATTCAATTCAGCAGAAAGAACTACTGTAACAAGTAGGCCTCTGTTAGAGGCATTCTGCAAGAAAGTGGGAAAGAAGAGACTACGGAATGCTCTGTGAAACTGCAAGAACTCAGTATCTCTGAAGTTCAGGTTCTTTTCTCTTCTTCCACATACTGAAAAGTAATCAAAGGAAGATGGTAATGCTGCATGGCCCTCTGAGTTTGCAGGACTGGGTTTAGTTCTCACACTGGTGCCAGTCCAATTAGACTGACATCTTTACTGGAGTTACTTCACATGTGCCCCGAGGCAGTGATTCCACACTCTGGCCTTTAACTGGCATGCAGGTGTCTGTCAGATCTGTTTGGTATGGCTAACTCTCCCCTTGAGCTTCCAATGTGCACTTCACTCCCTTTGGTTTGTCAGCTCCCTTTGAGCACAAAGAATGTTTTCCATAAGGAGAGTTATACAGTCAGTCCCACTGGACACAGAGAAGCGTGCCAGGTACCTGGCTAGGAAGCTTAGTCTTTAGAAGCCTTTGCTATGACAGTCTAACAGCTGAGCAAAGAATGCTGTTAGAGAAGAATCCTGGTTTTATGGAGTGGGCAGCACACACTGATTTAGCATGTCCAGAAAATCTGGCCAAGTGTTCAAAGTGCTAAAGTCATGGACACACAAACATAGGAAAACATTTTCTAGGAAATTCTTTAATAATATTCTACCCTCAGCAAGATCAACAAAAAGATTAATCAAAACTGCCTTTAGAACAAAAATTGTCAGAAACACTGTGATTTGGAAAAACTGAAAGAAGGGAAACTCAGCTTCTGAATGATTTCTTAAAAACAGTAAGAATGACATTTTTTGTTGTTCTCCTGAAATTAGGTTTTCCCTGTGGAAAATTCAACTTTTGCCACTAACTTACCCATTCTCAAACCCAACTTTAGGGACGGAATACCTTCGCTTTGTGTGTCTATTTGCCACTGTTACTTTCATAAACCCTGTTTTCCTTACCCCTGTCTCACCCTACTTCCCTGCCTTGAATCTCTCCTCAGCCCATTTCTGCTGCCTTTGCTCTCTGTTTCCTACTGGGCAATGCTTTCATTCCTTACTTGAGGTCACATAGCTGCTTCCATGGGTGTACGACCGCTTTTCCACTCCACTTCCTCCAGTGTGGGATGATGTTTTGAGCCCACTGCTGCTCCCTCCTTCTGAAAGAAATGAGCACAAAATGAGACATTGTCTCCAGCCAGGAGATAAGAAAGGCAAGGACACTTCAAGACAAGGCAGGAGGGACCCAAAGCTGTCCACACACTCAATTACAAGTACAGCTTCCTATCTGGTGAGAGATCAGAGCTGCAGAGAAGTGTCTTGGCAGAGCAGACAAACACTTGCACTCCACAGCCAGCAGGTTTGTAGTCAAGTTTTCCTCCATACACAGACTGAAGAATACTCCTGTTAACCCTCATCATAAATGAGATGATAGTGCAATTCCTTGCCAACTCAGCTGCAGCAAGCTAATCAAGGATATGGTGAGAAAAAGAGTGTGGAGGATTCTTCCCTATTTGGAGCTTGTACTTCTCTGCAGAGGTAGAAATAACATGTGACTTCTGATATTACCCGAAAAAATTCACTCACTGTTGCCAACTGGGTAAGATGACAGGGAAAATAATACACTGTAGCCCAAGCAGTGGAGGCTGCAGACACATCACTTTTGATCCCTCTTCCCAACAATCACCTCTGGAAACCCAATATCTGGACTTAAATCTTTGGAGAGTCTGGTCTTCCAGTCTTAATGGAGTATGGGACTTTGTTTCTGACACTACCCAGACAGGTCCCCAAATACTACTCCTCTCTGGTAACGAGTATTTTGGGAGAAAGGCATTTCTGCTTTCCTTTGGGTGCAGATCTTTATGCACTGAGACCTGCTGCACCCACGGATTTATGGAAATAATGAAAATAATGCAGACAAATAAATAGCACGGAGAGGCACAGAACATTGTGCAGAAGCAATGCAATGACTGAGAATTACTTACTGGGTGGCAAGGATGTCAGTCTTGTGGTTACAGTCTCTGTAATAACTGAGGGAAGAAAAGGGTGCAGAAGTAACAGCATATTAATATAGCCAAACTGGATCAATGTTCTACCTATTTTCCATGCAAAAGCATGACTTGTTCAAAGAAGATTGACTCATTTAAATAAAAGTTCCTTAAGACCACACTGCCTGGGGCTGTGGCTACAGGCTCATTATCACACAATGCTGTGTTTCTTTGCAGGTCTTTCTAGCTCTGAATGCTAGCTTCTGCCATGAAAGATTTTTTTCTTTACCTGTAAAACGATCCCTGTAAAATTTATGGGCACTTCTGAACCACAGCCATTGCTGTAACAGCAAAGCCCATGGTCAGATCCCTTAGTATCTTCCTACTAGTTAATTCTCATAAGGTCAGTAGAAAATTAACCTTTGTTTCACACAAAGCCCTCAGACATTTTCTAGGCCACCCAGGGTATTGATATCAGAGGTAGGAGCAGCATACCAATGTCTACACTACTGGTTAGACATGCTACAACAGGGCAATCATCTGGTTAAACAATCAGGTCATGATACACATCTCTAAATGTCTGATCTTGGCCCATTCTATTCCTTATTCTGACTTCAACACAGAGACCAGGGCCAGGAGCAGAATTTAGTTCTGGACCTCCGGTCAGCATTTAATCCCTTACAGAAATGGCCATTCACTTCTGGGGTTTCTGGGGTGTGATACAAAAATTTAAAATCTCCTCCTTACGTCTTTCAGTAACTTCTGATCCATCTTGCCTCGTTTTCCTTGTTACAGAATCCATATCATTGCCACCTGCAAAGAAAACAAAGGGACTGCACGCAGAGCTCTGTGAAGAGTAAGAAATGACAACAGCTCCCCACAAGTCCCACCACTTTGCTCCCTTTGGATGGGGACTAGACTGCCTGGAAGATGTCTGTGCCAGGGAATTTACAGCGCCCTTCCAGAGCCATATGATTTTTACTGACGGACTGGCACCTACAACACTGGATGCTGCACAAGGCGCCAGAGCTGAAATACCAGGAGGGGCTGTAAAGCCAACAGGTGAGGTCGAGGGAGTTGAAGCAAATCCACTCAGTGATGGAGTTTAGACCTGGATTTATATCCAGACTACACTACATTATGGTTTCCAGCTGTGCCCCTATAAAGGTTTGATGAAAACCAGAAGATCCAAGCACTACTCCCATACATCTCTTCTGGGCAGGACTCAACAGTACAGGGTTAACTGTGCAGGCAAAGTTGAAGGAGTAAGCTACCTGCACTTTGCCAGTACTGTCAGAAAAAACTCAGCAGACATACTGCTGCTCTGCTGACAGTAATAGCGCATTCTCAGGGTACACTTATGCTAAAGCCACAGCACAGCAGGTTTAGCAAAGCAGAAAAAGCACTGAAGGTACCTTTGAACTAGCTATTTCTGGCAGCAAGGAACTTAAGGTAGGAAATGCTTTATCTTGCTTTACAAGCAGAGCAGCAACAGTTTGGAGACCTTGTCTGTGGCTTTGGAATCTGATCTAATTTAATGCCAGCTCAGGTCAGTCTACACAGTACTGGAATCAATGCTGTGAATGCTGTGTACACACTTTTTCGCTACTTGGATCCCTCTCTAGTCACAATTATAATCTCTAGAAGAGGTATGACTGTCTGCCAAGGCAAGAATACCATCAAAAACATGATTGTGGAAAAGAGACATCATCTAGAAGAGAAAACACTTCTGTCAGAAGGAACCACACAATTGCTCACTCCTAGTCTTACTAAGATAACATTTCATCTTGTGCAGCCACAGACAATGAGAAGTAAAAGATTTTAATTTACACTCAAGCTCACCATAGGGCAAAGCCCTTCACTGGATTTGAAGTCTCCTCCTTAAAACTGAAGGCCCAGCTGTACCAAAACCAACACATTTAAGATGCTGAGTCTAAAATAAGCTTTGGGCAAAATTCCTTCCAAATTTTAAAGCCCAGCTTGATGCAGAACCCAAGACCATGTCCCCCAATTCTGTTAAATTTGAGTTTAATCCTCATCATCCCTCTTACTCTTTTGTAAACTGCAGCCCCCTTGATGTTACACTTGTACTGCCCAGGCACAAATACTGACACAAGGCAAGATGTAGCAGAGAATCTGCAGGAATATCCAACATTCAGTTTTAATTCTGTCTTTAACCAGCCCCTGCTATTCCCAGAGCTGGACAGGAATTTCAGTGAAGAAGGCACAGTGCCAGCCAAGCCACTCTAGCTCCCCATGACAGACTCATCTGCACTTTGCAGAGAACACCATAGTGCCCACTAGTCCTCACTCTGCACTGCAGACCCTGAGCTTGTCCAAACAGCCCTGTAAGTGGGGCTCCCGAGGCCACATCCAAATCCTTACACAACCTGCTGGCAGCAGGATGCTGCTCAACCCTTACAATGCTTGCTAAAACTAGGGATTTCCAAGGGATCTTCCAGGGTGTCGATTCCAAGGCATATGCAAGACTAGAGCTATATGCATTAGGAGAGTTCCTCCTCCAGCAGGATAACAGACCCCTGCAACAGAAAGGTTTCTGGTCATTAACTCCAAGGAAAGGCATTATCCCTGCTACTCTTCTTTACTGCATCAACAGTGGAAGCATCTTTCAAGCTCTCTCCCTAGAAACAGATGCTGGAAGCTGTTGTGTAGATGTCAGCACTGTTGGCTTTATCAGTGTTTTTGGCAAGGAGCACAGTTTTGTATTTGGAAACTGCTTTCCTACTGCTTTGTAGCCCCAGAACTCCACTTTCTCTCTGCTGTTGGGAGGTGGTGCGAGTTATGGATGCTGGAAGAGGCCAGCACCACCATGGAATGAATGCACCTTTTGCATCTTTGCCTTTCCTTGAGAAAGGGAAGTATCTTGCTGTGATATCAATTAGGAAAAAAAAAATAGGTTAAAGCCCATCTTTGGAGCCATGCATGCCACAGCCTGGCCCCAGCACACAGTGCCTTTGCATGTGTGCTTGGCACATGGATGCCAGCAGGCAGACTGCACTGCATTTCCATTACCTGTCAGGCCTGACTCATCTCCCCAGCTCCTATCTGGAGTCACAAAAGCATAGCTGTGGGCTATGTCTGTGGCACAGCAACAGTGCTGTTGAATCAGAGAAGTCATCTGCAATTGTCTTGAAGCAACAAGCAGCAACTTGTGAAGTGGGGTCACTCAGTGCAGGAAGCAACACCATGGCCCCTTTTACATAAGCTCAGGGGCTGTAGTGTGCTTGTGGCACCCACAGAAACAGAGAACTTGCAGCCATTATTGGCACTAGGAACCAGGAGAGGTCTGGCACTGCCACACTGCCACACTGCAAGCTGCTTCCTCTCTGTACAGCATTGAAAGCAGGATAGTAATAACTGCCCAGCACTGCAAGACATGCTCAGATCTGTGCTTTCCACAAAAGCCTGACAATGCAGCTGACCTCTTGCACCCCCTGTTCCACTTCACTGCAGGGCAGCACACTGGCAAGGACATTAAGCCATTCTGAGATGGCACATTCAACTCCCTTTTATTATTTTAGAATCTAGGTATTGTATGTAATGGTAATAAAGTTTATTACAGACATTTTTCAAAGGGGAGTGGAACAGCCACAAAGCTGTCCTTTGGTGGAAAAAAAAAGCAAGCACGTTTCAGATACTTTTATCCCTCCACAATGTTCTCCCAGTTTTTATCTCACAATGCTGTTGTGCTCACAGCACATCTTTTCAGCTCTCTCCTCTCTCCAGAGGTTCCCGCTGTAATACACTCCATTAGGAGAAAGAGGCACCTGCAGGTGCTGAGATCAATAATATTTAATGTCAGCAGAACTTTTTGATCATGAATACTCTGACACTCAGCAGATGCCTCCAAATTATACCACTGACTATGTCTCCCATCATATCACATGTCTTTTAGGGTGCCTCTTCCTTTTAACCAAGCCTTTCAGGTGCCACTGGCCTGGAATTAAAAGAACTGGTTAAAAAATGATCCCTTATCTCTTTTACCCCACAGACTAGGAATTTGATCTTCTGTTCTAAAAGCTGTTGCTTTCAAGTTATTTTGCCAAAACCCACACAATCAGAATTGAATAAACCAAATCATACTTCCAAATCTGCTCATTTTGTAGGCTGAAATGATGCAAATGCCAGGGAAGCAAGTTAGATGCCCAGCCAAAGCTTGGACATGCTGTAGGAACCAAATTCTTCCCTGCCCACAACCTGTCCTGGCTTCTTTGACACCAATATGTGCTCACAACTCAGAGAACAAGCAGTAGAGCTGCCCAGACTTCGTTCTGCTCTGCCAGACACCTTCCTTTCAAAAATGTGTCCTCACTGTCCCTACTTAACTATGCTACTCAAAAAGAAATAGGCCATTCTGACCTGCACAAGCTTCTTGGCTCTGGCACAGAAAAGGAGACAAACAATCTGGTATTAATGAAAAAAGTGTTTGCAGAAGGGGAAAGATCTGCTGTCACCATTTCACAAATGAAGCAACTAGTCACAGACGGACAAGTAACTTCCCTAAAGTCACTCAAGTCAGTCTGAAGACAGGAAAAGGTAAATCTTTTACTCTATGTCACTATGTTCAAATTGCAGGACCTGCTGTAGAAAGCATTCAAACTGAATATCAAATCACACTTTTCTGACTTACTGTGACCAAAACACCTCATAATCTTCTATGACAAAAATACAGCACAAAGTACATGATCAATGAGTCACTGCTGATAATCAACCCACTTCTCTGAGACAAAGCAAAGTTTGTCCATGGCAACACAAACTTTCACTCAGAAGCAGTTCCACGCATTCTCAGGACTATTAATTCCTTAATATTACACCCTGCACCCACCATCTGAAGCTCCAATTTACAATCACTACTCCTCCACCACATTCCAGATCTGCTCAGTTTTAAAAACAGCCAACAGATGATCTGCTTTCACCATGCCAGTGCCCTTATGGAACAGAGAACATTCAGCTAAACTTCATCTATTTTGCAGTAGTTTCACAAAATGCATTAAAAATGTACCTATAACTTGGCTTCAAATTTCACTTCTCCCAGCAGGTAAACTCCTTTCACTGGATACTCACTTCAAAAGAGTAGCATTCACTGACAAAGAGAAACCCCAAATGACCCAGCCCTTATGCAAACTTGTTTTCATACTGTATTCCCCACAGAAAAATGTAACACCTCCTTTATCTTGTATGAAAAGTCAGCGTTGTTCTTAAAGGAATCTGGAAGACAGAAAATAAAGGATACCTTTTTGTGCCCTTTTTTTTTTAGTAATGTAACTTACCTGGAGTGCTTTGGTTACTGAAATGAAAATCTTTCTTTCTCCTCAACTGCTTCCCTTCTACCAAAAATTTTCCACCTACACTTTATATCATGTCCTTCCAAAGGTGTGTGGAACCTGAGTGATCATCCAAAAATGTTCACCTCTTCTTTATTTATCCTGTTTTACTCTCGCCCTTCTTTTGCTTTTCTATTCCCTTGCTTTTATACAAGTCCCAACAAAGGCGTGTCGTGGTTTCCTGCCTCACCCTACCCTTCAAATTATCTGACACTCACTGAAAAAAAAGATCTGCCTCCAGGAATCAAACTTTATTGAAAGGAAAAATGCTCCTTCCTATTTGCTCAGGTAGATTAACTATTAAGATCCCAGACAAAGGTAAAAAGGCTTATATCAGGGAATATGAACATGTATAGCAGTACTCTCTGATACATGATCTGAGACCTGTTTGGGCATTTTCTTGCAGGAAATTACACAGCACCTGCTGATGCTGCTGCAAAGCTGCCTGCAAGCTAAGCATGTTCTGCTGCTTGCAAATACAATGGGCTGAACTACCAGCTACTACAAAGTGGCTGAAAACAACTCAAGTCAGTGATCTGAAGTGTTTTGCCAACACCATAGATATTTATTTCTATTCAGAAGATAGCAATATTGATAAATAAAAAATGCACCAAACTAAGTAAGAAACAGAATTTCTTCCATGTATACTACCTGCAAACTTCTCACTGAGTAGGAACTGAAGCAGAAGCGCAGCCATGGTGGGTCAAAGCAAACCTCCATCTAGCTCATGACCCTGCTTTCTAACCACAGCTCATTGTAACAGCCCTGGGAACACCAGGTGAACAGGAGAAGCACATGCAGATATTTTCCTGGTGTACAGAGTCAAAAGCGACAGCACTGCAGTCATTTGCTGACAAGCGATTTTCCATTAACTTGTCCAATTAGTTTTTTAATCTGTACATTTTAATATGTACAGTGTCCTACAGCAAAGATTTTTATAGCTTAACTATACCTTGTGTAAAGACTTTTCCTCCTACTGAACATAACAGTGCCCTGTGCTGCTTTGTAAGAATCAGAGTTCACTTTGGCTTTTCTCACCCCACAGATTTTGACAGATTTGTTCTGCTTAACATTTCACGTGGATTTTTGCCCAGACCTTTTGAGGGGGCATAGCCTTGTACTGTCAAGACAGTGCCCTATTAAGTTCCATATTGGAAATTTCCAAAGGTGTGTAGGGACATGGCTGCTCTACAGCACTGCACTGCACTCCACTCCAAAGGCTATGCCCTGTGTTTTTGATGGGGATCAAGAATTCTCCAGAATTGATCAATACATCTCCTAAATCCCAGACCTTGTATTTATATTTATCTTCAGTCAGACAGATATTTATGCAGCATAATTTCTTCCCTGCATGCAGGAAGCATCTATTACTCTGCTTTTGGAACACTAATCAAAGAACACTTAGTTGTCTAAACAAGCTGCATGTGGTAATTAAGTCATTAAGAGGTGTAGAACTCAGCCTGAGACCTGGTCAAATTGCATTTGGCTTTAAGACTTGACCAGGAGGATAAAAGTGGCTTTAGCTTTCTGAACTTGATGCTCTTTGAACGTGACACAAAACTGTCCCTCTTGTTATCAACTGCACCTAAAACATGCACTTCATTCATCTTATTTTACATTCACTTTTAGCATAATTCAGTGTGTGCTTCAGACACACAAGTTGCTCAAGGAAAGACAGCACTGAATGCACTGGGCTATTCTAGCTCTGTAAAATCTATCAGTATGAGGAAGATTTACTGGAATGGCAGACAGACTTCACTGGAGCAGGAGACAGGACGTCACATTTTCAGACAAAGTTCTCAGGATTGGAGACATTTCCATCCTCCTTTACCTCTGTCTACCAGTTTTCTTTATGTATAAACAAAATGAAGCCATCACAATTTCAATAAAATAAGAAAATTACAGTATTTTAATCCCTGCAATGTTGTGACAAAGATCCCGGTTTAATGTTTATTAAGAATGAAGTGCTCAAGGAGCATCTTTTCATGAGTCATTCCAGTTTCTCACTGGAAAGTTAAAGAAGGTGGAGGTAGGGTATAACATGAAGGTGATTTAAAAGGAAACTGAAAATAAATCACATCTTGAGAACCTCTTGAGAACTGACTTCACATTTAACAGGGACAGTATAAGAGAAGATGGAGTTGGGAGTGCTGCCTGCTGAAACACACTAATTAGTTCACTCAGGTTCCTACTGGGCAAGTGTCAACATGAAGGACATAATTTAGAGAGGTCCTGAGCTTCTTTACCTTTTACTGAAGTCAGTGATTGCCTCAGATACTCAAAGTCACTGAAAGTCAGATGTCTAGTGGCACAGTGCAAAGAACTGTAGCAGACCCAGCTTCAGGTCATCAGCTGCCACTCCTGCACTAACAGTGATGTGTGGACTGGTGGTGAGAGCAGGGGAGGCACCATGAGCTCCTCTTGGAGTAACAACCATCGTCTTCCCATCCCCCATCTGTCCTGCTTTATTTTGCTTGTAGAAGCCTGTTGAGGTAGAGACATGCTCCTGTTGGGTGTACCTGGGAATGTTCTACCAGATGCAGAGTTTACTGCTTTTCCTGCTCCCAGCACAAGAAGCAGCTGCAGAGACATTGAGCTTTCAGCTGATGCCTCAGTCTGGCAGTTAGAGACATCAAATCACTGTTGAAGACAGCACCATTTTCCTGGTGAAAGATGCTCCAAGAGATTACGACACCTGATGATGACACTGAAAAGGCTGAGAAGATGAAGCAGAACTCTATCCTGCACATTCACTGCTCCTGGAGGTGAGCTGTGCTACAGCACATCTGAATCACTTCTTACTCTCCAAGGGGAGTCCAAAGATAAAGGTCCTCAAAGCTGAACCTGCTCGTTTTGTCATGGCCATTCTCTAAAAGCTTAAGGTGTGTTCATGGTTTAGAAGCAAACCAGTTATGATAACTTGTCATCTTCAGCTTCAAAGGAAGCTGTGGAGCACAGAATAAGGTGCATCTTGGTCTGATAATTCTGTCTTGATTGACACATAAATTACACAACTCGTGAATCAGCCAAGAAGCTGATTGGAATAGTGCAGGCCCACACAAAGATGGTTTGCACAAGGAAGAAGGCACACCTATTTCTGTATAGCAACTGTAGTTCCCTCCATGCCTTGGTTTTACACAAGGCAGGCAGGCAGCCACTGAACCAACCAGAGCCTCTTGAGTCACTCCCTTGACTCAATGCCCTGAGTCCATGGCTTGCACATCACTTGGGAAACTCACTGTGAGTAACCTTGGGCATGAATAAAAGCCTTGTTGGGAACTGATCATCTTTTCTGGGGTGCAGGGAGGTGAGTAATGTCAGGATGCAAAAAAACATTGCTAACTCTCTCTCTCAGGTCCCAGGATACTTCAGTGATCAACAATCTTGGTTGTTTGTACTCATTAATACAAAGATTGTACAGCTAAGGACTCCCTTTCCTCTCTCCTTCTGAGTTTATATAGCATTCCACACAGCTTCTCAGTGCAAATAATAAATAACAATATTTACAATAAAGCTATAGCTTCATATTATGGAGTATAGCAAAACACGGTTCCTCAACAGTGCAGGACAAACTGAATTGTACTGGCCCACAGATATGGGGCTGGACTGTTCTGGTGGGGCACAGCAACTGGGAAGAAGCAGCTGAAGACTTGGGCTTGATGCTCTTATTATCACCATATAGACAGGAGGAGTGAGTCTTTTCAGCAGCTGTAGACAGCTGTGTATCTCTGCTCAGACACAAGTCTGTACAGACAGCAGGGCCCTGGTGCTGTCACGGTGCTCTGCAATACAACTGCCTAATAGTTACTAGCAAGCAGCCCAGTCCGAGGGCTGGGGATGGACATGTGCATTGTCTTGTGTCTCTGGGACTGCTCCTGATAATGTAAGTTTTGGTGACAGATCCAAACAAAACACACCTGTGACGTCTTCAAGTCTCCTTGTCCTCCATGCTGCTTTCTATGCACATTGATGCTTGGGCACATTTTACATCTCAGTACAGATCAGGCTGTACAGCAGGAGCTGGCTGGCAGAGCCAAGAGTTATTACCCATGTCAGACTCACCTCTAATGGCACTGTGGCTGGCTGACCTGGGTGCAAAGGTGACCTACTGTCATCTCTCCCTCCCCCTCTCTCCAACCCCACCCCGCTGTCCCCATAGAAATTAGGGAGCTACCCCAGCTGTCCAGCACACCACAGCATCTGCCAGGGAACAAGGCTGTGAAACAGATGATCCTGATCACTGCCACTCTCAGGGGTTTCACTGCGAGTTTAAATAAAGTAATTTGCATCCACAAGATTCTTCTCCTTCGCAGTGCTGGCATGATGAATAATCCCTCTCACTTTGTCCTCTAGGTAAGAGTTGCCTGCAACACATGCTGCATATGGCAGCACAGCTATGAGCTGAACTGAGTCTCTTGTTTGATGCTGATATTTATTCCCAATAATCCTACTGCCCAATCTGCTTGTTCAAAGGGAACCAGTCCTTGACTATTTTACTTACCATAGAATGCAAGTTGCATTCAAGGAATCAAATAATTTCCTATCCCCTGGATATTAGAAAACTCCTGCCTGTTTGAAAGCCCACCTGCAAACCCACCTGCAAACCCTTAAAACAGTTTTAGCACCAGTGCCTTCTAGAAAAAAACTATGTGTGCTAACTTCACATATCAAATGTTTCAGGCAGACAGCAAAGGGACACAACCAGTGCCAGATGACCTGGCTGTGGTGTTGCCAATATACATAGTGGAGAAAATTCAAAGCAAGCTGTTTACAAAAAACTGGCACCATGGAAAAAAACCCCAAAACACTAAAAAAAACCCTGTCTTTCTCACAGCACCAAAGAAAATAAGATATGATTTGTAAACAGCTCATCAGCATGGTTTCTCCATGGCTGAAATTTCAATGAATTAGTATTTCAAACAAACAAACAATTCTACCAGTTCTACCTGTGCCAGTCCAAAGCCTGCATGTTTAAGCACCGTTACAAAAAGCAACACAAGGAGAACTGCAGCGCAACCCTGCATACAGGACAAAAGCTGGAGACAAAAGCTGGACAAAAGCTCCGCTTATCTTGAAGATCTGCCCCAGAAAATTATGGATGTTGGCAAACAAGCATGATTTCTATCTGCAATCTTGACAGAAAATTCAAAACACACATTGGCAAAAGAATCCTGATGAAAAATCTCTGGCGGGCTCAGCCACAGGTTGTAGCAACTCACCTCCTGTACAGAGAGATGGATTCTCATTAGCAGGAAGGTAAATGCTAAAGGCAGGCAAAAGGGGATGGTGTCTGAAGGGTCTCCAAGTGCAGTTTTCTTTTGCTTTCCCCTTTTCCAGCCCTATACATTCCTGCCCTGCAAGCCCTTTTCCCTGCTAAGTTTCAAAGGGTCATTTTTGGATCAAGGATTATTTCACAACCCAGGAGTCTTTAGGAACAGAAGAGCCACTGATGCTGTGTCACTCAGGTGAGTTTGTGCACACAACAAGAATATCTCCTGGAAGTACCCAAGCACTGAGAATGAAACTAAACACAAGATTGTGATTAAAGCCCACAGCTCATACCCAGTCCAAGGAACCTGGTCAAGCACTTGTGATCACTGCTGGGGAATAAGTGAAGAAAGCACCAGACTAAGTGAAGAAAGCACCAGACCTGCTGCAGCAGGGAGAGTTGAACTGCAACCTTAGTCTGAAACCTATATCAAAATGAAATCAAAACACTCTGATATTTTGTGAAGAAGTGAGAGAAGGCCATCCCAGTGGTGAATATAGTCACTTGGAACATGTAAACACCTGTACAGTGATTTAAACCTGTGATTTTCACATTGTTCTCTCCAACCATGAGATTAGACAGTCTGTCCTGGGCTGAAGGGGCTTTGAGAAAATGCTTCCTTTAAAATAATGAGATTTTCGAGGCAACTGTCAGGCTTTGCTAGCAAAGTTTCTGGGGGGGGGGGGGGGGGGGGGCAAGGGGTTTGTACAAAACATTAGAACAGAATTGCTCTGTATATCCTGGGAAGTCCTGGCTATCCCCCAGGACCATGAATAATAAAGACTGAGGCTATTCAGCAAATTTCCTGAGTCAGACTTTGAATGGAAGACTGCAGAGTTCTACCAGATTTCTGTCTAGAGATGGTCCCTGTCACCATGATCCTTCTTCTTTGCTAGGAAGGTACTTCCTGTGATTAAGCTCTTAAACATTTCAGGGTG
Source organism: Aphelocoma coerulescens (assembly GCF_041296385.1). Lineage (NCBI taxonomy): Eukaryota > Metazoa > Chordata > Aves > Passeriformes > Corvidae > Aphelocoma > Aphelocoma coerulescens. The sequence goes on from NC_091020.1 coordinate 25,138,084, forward strand.
GTGCTCACTTTTCACTGCCAGTGTAAACAACAGAACGAAAAGTCCCTGCTGGGCTACTACGGTATCCCTCTAAGGGAACATGCTCTGCTGTAAGCCCTGTTTATTGCCACTGATCATTATGGATTTATCATGGATTGGAATTTATCACAGTACAGACTGCTGTTATAATAAGGGATGGGCATTTCAGCTCATAGCAGCTTTTTGTTCTCCTGGGTTCTTCACAACCATAAAAAAATTTTCAAACGTATGCTTATCTGAGTATTGCAAAACAGTTTTAAATCAAGAAACTGGTTTTCATTAGCATAAACATGGATTGGGCTTGTTTCTGTTGCATTTGTTTAGATCTGGATTAACAGTACACAATAAAAGAGCAATCTGGATCTTATTTTGGTTCTGAAGGCAACATAGCACCTGTTTTTACTGCTTATGGCAAGAAGGTGTGTGAAACTGCTTTTATTCTTATTTCTACTGCTATTTATTTGCTGAACTGGTCCTCAGAAAGGCTTGAATCCTTCTTCTTGGCTGCTATCATGCTGCACCTGCTTTTCCTGGGGCACACAGGCTCAACCTGTCATGTGCAGGCTTGCAAAGCTCCAATTTAAATGGCACTCCTTTATTAGAGGATACATTCCAGAGGCATAAAATATTATTATCCGATACACATGACTAGGAGACTGCTGATCTCCTGCAGGACTGCAAGCACAAGATGGGACATGAGACTCTTGGTAAAATCGCTCTCCAGAACACACCTCACGTGGCAGCTGAAAGCTTTGGACACGTTGTCAGTACTGAGGTTGGAGACCCTTCTCTCTCACACTACAAAAATTACTGAAGTAAAGAATAAGTCAATCTCATTGAGACAGTAGCTCTCATTTCTTCAGTTGTGTCTTCTGTGGAAATATTCCCTTAATTATTGAAATTATGTTTCCAACACTTTTCTACCTCTTCCAGTCTTCAAGAATTCCTTAGTATCCTCCTCAAGACAGAGATTAACAGTCTTCTTTCTACTTCTTTCACAAATTTTCCTCATCTTCTCTTTTTAGCAAGTAGTTATGGGAATTTATTAATTCCTAAGTTTTGTGGTCATAGGAAGGAAGCTGTTATTTCAATTCACAGTGAAACAGAGTTGTGTGAGTTTTTCAAATTTAGTACTTCAACAGTGCCTCTATTTCCACAGGGAAGTTACAGGTGTCTTCACCAGAACATACTTCTGTCTTGACTTTTAGGGTGAATTGGTTGTTCACAAAAAGACTCCTTTATATGATGTTTGCAGAAAGCATAGTGGTCTTTCTTTTTTCAGCTGGTCATTGAAAAAGTTTGGAGAGAGTAAAGTGTCTACAGTGTCTACTGCCTTCTCCCTAATGGTTATTCTGGAGATAATGCAGATCTTTGCTCTGTTCATGAGGAAGTTGACACAGACTGAAATTGGAATCCATTGTTTTTATACACTGGGATTTACTTTTGCGATCTTGGTCAAAAGGTGTAAGGTCTATTTTTCTCAAATTCCACCGTTAAATATGGATTTTTGAAAATAGTAATTATTTATCTCTTTCACAGTGTCTTTCACCTGTATCTTGTTGTGTTAAAATTATAGCTTTTGCAGCCTTCCTTCTATTTTGACATGCAGCACTTCAATAATCTTGATCAAGTTCCTCATTTACATCCATCACCCTGGCACAGAATTCCTGACCATACAAATGTTCCCACAGAAACAGAACAGACCAGATTCCCCAGAGAACAGTCACAACGCAGACTCAATACTTCCCTTCAGAAACCATTTGGAAAAGAACAGATACAAAGGTTAAAATAAGACAGACCTCACATTTTCTTTTTTGCTTTGACTCTGAGTCAGTTAAGAACAGACCTACGTAAAAGCTGGAAACTGTGGCTGGAGTTACAATGCAGTTAGAGACACACCATTTATCAATAGTTAGAATAAGAGTAAATATTTGAGCAATATTATAGAAGCAAAAAGTCATGGCTTACAGCTCATTAACAAGTGTTTTTCAATCTTTTTTTTATGATCTTTCACTGTCCTTTAATCTAGGACTTCTTTTAGTTTGCAGCTTTCCTCTCATGTGGGTTTAAAGCAGTTTTCAGCACCATTCATGGTTATTTTGTTTATGCTCCCATTCCCTCAGAATGGGAAACTCTCCAAGTTTCTCACTTTTCATTAGAGATCATGCTTCTGCAAGCAAATCTCTAGCTAGACACACCTTTTCCATACAAACCAAAAGTGATATGCTAATTCCAACCCAAAACTGTGTGTTCAAGAATAAACAGAGAAGATTTGTGACCCAGAAGAGAACAAAACAGATGAGTGTGAGCCCTTTCATATTATTTATTTCTGCCTTGTAAGAACACTGAGGAAGAATCATAGAATCACAGAATGGTTTGGGTTGGAAGAGACCTTAAAGATCATCTAGTTCCAGCCCCCTGCCATGGGCAGGGATCCCTCCCCCTAAACCAGATTGCTCGGAATCCCATCCAACCTGGCCTTGAACACTTCCACGGATGGGGCATCCACAACTTGTCTGGGCAACCTGTGCCAGGGCTTCACGAGCCTTACAGAGAATTTCTTCCTAACATCTGATCTAAGCCTGCCCTCCTTCCGTTTGAAGCCATTCAGCCTTGTCCTGTCACTATCTGCCCTTGTCAAAAGTCCCTCTCCAGCTTTTTTGTGGGCTCCCTTCAGGCACTAGAATGCCATAATTAAGTCACCTCAAAGCCTTCTTGACTGTGCAGTCTCTGGAATATTTACCCATGACTACTAGTGTAGTAGTAGTAAAAGCAGTAGTAATAACAACAGAACAATAATAATAGCTAATATTATTTTTACCAAAATCATGCAGCTCTTTCATGCGTGGTAGTCTTACAGTTCCCTCATGTGTAGTTAGAACTCAGACAATCCTAAATTGCTGCATCTATCACAATTCATTTAATTGAGCTGTCACTCTTTTTCTTATGATGAAAATGACAATGGTAAGGTGACATTGTAGGACCAGCTCTCCAACATGCCAGAGCTGATGGAGATGTCTTTTCTTTTCAGCAGGACTCATCTCTGTGGAGTTAGGCAGCAACACTTCTTCACTTTACCTGCTGACTTTTTTCACTCATCTCTCTTGATGATCCTGAGCCGGCTGAGGGTAACACTGCCTTGCACAAAGGGGTTTTTCATGGAATAGCTCACCATCTTTGCTAAACGTGAGTATTAAAATTTCAGTTGCAATGAGCAAAACAACAAAGATATAAGCAAGGAATATTCAGAGAAACACAATGAGCAGCAGCTGGCTTTACTGGGAAAGCCTCTACATAATTTGTTTCCCAAGCTCCAAGTGACTCTTTTACTCCTTGCTCTCCCCAGTCAGGAACAGTGGTGATAGAATCACTCTATCACTACTGCTCTCTATCACTAGAGAGATTCTATCACTCCTTCAAAATGTCACCTATAAGAGGATCTCATTTTACAAACCAGCTTTTCTCCAGTACCAAGAAGGTATTTAAAATCAAAAGTAAAAGGATGAAAGATGGCATGATGGCAAGTACTCTGTGCTCCAGCTGCTCAGCTGGAAAGGCAGAACCCTGGTGAAAAAGGAAGCTTTCCTTTTCAGGCCTTGATCACTGACTTCAGACTAGCAGATTATTTTTTCTAAATAGTTCTGAGGAAAATATTTGCAAATGAACACCCAAAACTTGGATCCAAGCTATTTAAGTTGCATCTGCTTCCAGTTTCTGGCAGGTTTTCTGATTTGGCTCTGAACCTTCTGACTGTGCCCATCTCTATTTTCATGTCTCTGCTTGAAAAATCCTGTTTCTTATCCAAAGCACAAAAGTATTACCTTTTCCAAAAGCCAGGTCTGTTGTTTGTCATTTCTTCTCAGCAAGATGACTGGCTGGAATCTTAGTTGTTACTCAAACTTTTCGTTTCACAGCCATTCCGATTCTCATTAGTATGCTTCCATCAGAAGTTTGTCTTGTGAGACCTGTGATAACACGCAGCTTTCTCTTATTAAAATCAAGGCATTCTGGGCTCATCCTCACTCCATATGTTATGTATTTCAGATGTTCTTGCTTCCATGGAGCCTTTTGGGTATTTTTATTGTTATCATAGGGTTGCCAGATGCATGGTATGGTGGCTGCCTTCCTTATCCAGTGACTGCAAAGGTGCTTTTTGGATTCTACTTTAATAACATCCATGATTAAAGTTGTCAGCTGAAGGCTTTGTAACTACAACACCTAAAGATGTTTTCAGTTTTCAGCATAAAGAGTTCAGAACAAAATATTTATACCTCCTCCCCCAAATACTAAAATTTTTACTAAGAAATTGTTCTGTTAGGCACAATGGCAATATAAAACTAATGGATAAAATAGAATATAGGTGGTGATCTGAAGAACCCTCACTTACCAGTGTTTGCATTTTTTGGAGTTCAGTACACTGAGTTCACTGAATCCATTCCATTTTGAAAGATGAGGCCCAATAAGAGCACTGATCCACTGCTCCAACTTCTGTCAGAACAGCATATGTCTAAGCCTGTAAAGAAGAACACTGTGAGAAGTCTTATAGACTTACTTTGATGTACATATGTAATTTTAAGCACATAAAATTATACAACTGTAGAAAATAAGGCTGAAAAGGCCTTCAGTTAGGCATCTTGTCCATCTCTCTGTCCAAAGCCTACCTCCACATTAATTATTCTTCACAAATTTTTCTTTAAAACACTTTTAAAACTTTCCATGAGGTTTCAGAGCCTCCTGATGTGATCTGCTCTGTATCTCCCACACTTGCTGTTAGAAAATGTCTTGAGGATCCAAATAAGTATGTTGAGTTGACAATCACTTCCTCTCTTCCCTTTCAGTGTAACTCATCTCTTTTCTTGCTGTCACCTTTTATGTATTTGAATGCTGTTGTCACATATGCCATTAGGGTTTTCAACACCAAACTAAGCTTTTCCTGTTCCTGAAGCTTTCCTCAGACACTGAGTTTCCTAGATTTCCAATCACTGGAAACTACTTCCAGCCTTCACAGGGAGTATCCACGTGCTTAAAGCTACACACCTATTTAAGTACTGTGCTGAGCTGGAGACTTCATTTCTAGTGTTGCCCAAGGCTGTCAAACACATGCTGGTCTGGTTTAATTGCATGACATTTCAGTTAATTACTGTTTTGACGATAAATCTGGCAGTTTTGCAAATGTCTTTAAATTTGTAACTGCAGGTAAAAACCAAATTTTGCTAATGGACAACCACTGCCAAAACTGTTGTGAATCTTATCTACCTGACCAGCAGGCAGTGTTTAACTTACAGTTTCATAAGGTATTTCCTTAAGAGTGCAGGCATGAACAGTGTATATTGGAAACTGCTGTTCTTAATAGGTCTAGAAGCAAATTCATTTGAAAATGAACAGCCATGCCAAATTCCTAATACACACTGAGACATTGATACACAAATATATCCCCAACCTCATCCATAATGAGGTTCAATCCCCTCTATTTGAGCACCCAAAATGCAGCAGACAGAACAGCATCTGTGGTAGCTGACACATGCCAAGTGTATGCAATCAAGCAAAACATAAAGAAATCAACAAGCCAATACATGTGCATAAAATATTATAATGAAAACTTAGGCAGACAGAGACCAAGTGGGAATAAGACGGAATGGAAACAGAGACTGAGCAACTGCCAGAGGCAAGAGCAATCAGCTCACAGGTGGGAGGGCAGTGAACCATGACTGGGCTGGTGTTAAAGGGGCTATTAGAATTACAGGTTGCTACTTCTGTTCTGTTTACTTTACTGCAGCTATTTGCAGTGTAAGTGGAATCTTTCAGCTTTGCCTAAAACAAATGCATAGTGTTTGCACAACGAAACAATAACAAACTAGTAAAAAAAGACCAGCATCTAGAAGCAATACAAGTCAAGTGTACAATAAAAAATTTGAGATGTACAGGTCCCAACACATAAACAACTTAGCAATAAGCAAGTGTATGATCCAATACAAGAGAATTGTTTACTGTGTATTGTGTGAACGGGCAATATTCATAGAATAGGTCTGTGTCAAGTATTCAGGAACTGTCAGGGACAAATAGTCTCGCATCATAGTGGTATTTGTGAAAAAGCACATCTCTAGGTTTGAGAGAAAACTTTAGGACTAGGAAGTGCTAAACCAGAGAGTTTCACAGCTTCTAGGCTTGATTTTAGATAGTTAGAATCCTGCTTTAAAGAAAAATATTTCTGACCCAGAATTCCTCACTGAGATGGAAAAGAAACGTCACCAAACAGAGTGGACTGTAGGGAGTAGGTAGTAATATTCTTGATTAATCTTTGCACCCACATCTCACACGTGATTAAGTAGTGTACACCCATATGTGCACTTTTCATCCCAGAAAAATGAATCCCACATAAGACTTCCTATCCAGACATCCTGTGGACAGTTTTAAGGCCCAGTTTCACAGTCTCAAGAACAGGCAGGGTATACACCATGTAAAATTTAAGAGTGATCTATCTGCTGATCTAAATCCTGAGGAGCCTTTCAAGAGAAAACTTGTCAGTGCATACCCATGTGTTGAGTTACCACCATGTATTTAACAGTGATGAAATAGCTTATTCTGGCATATGTTACCCATGAAATGATTGTAATTAACTCAAGGAAAAAATGCACTAAACTTTAAAACTCTTTCAGGTATGGATGAAGCGCAGGATTTCTGTTTTCAGGAGCGTCATGTAATATGGTGTGGCGTGGCTGTCATCAAAGAGGTTGATGACAAAGAGAGCTTGTTCAGTGTCTGTTGATATGTGTGGTGGAGGTCGCTGTAGCTAGGACACAGACTCAAAAAGTTACGTGGGCTACTGATGGGAAAACATCCCATCAGTTAAAGAAGGTGGCATTCGCTAACTTGGTTCACTCAGCAACAGTTCAGTGTTCCTGCACTCCACTTGAGACAAATGTTCTTCACCCAAAATACAGTTGCCTTAATGTGTTGAGAGGGAGACTGGTTGCTTTCCCACACAGTGTGAAGCACTTACACTAATGCAGTCAGCTGCAATTCCAGTATCCTCAGCACCACATGAAATAATACCATTAGCTAACTCCATATGCCACACTTCCACTAACTTCCATGAGGATAGCAGAGCTCTGCCTCCCTTCAGTTCAGCAGGAACTTTCTCAATGACTTCAAATGTCACAAGGGCTAAGCTGCCCTTCTGCAGGAAGACAACACAACAACAGTAAAAATAACGTAAGAGTAATCACTTGAACCTGCTGAGGTTGTAAGAAAATATTACACACTCATCGGTAAAGCTTTCTGTATGTCTGTGTAGAGAAAGAGACTCAAAACGCAGTTATTTCAGGTAGGAATATGAGTAGAAAATTTGCACTGAAATTGCTTTGGAAATAATTGGAACAAAAGCAATACAGGTCATAAACAATAAAAAAAAATATTTTTTAATAAGCCATAACTGGCATAAACAGCATATTTCACTCAAGAAACAAGAAGTCAAAAAAGCTTCACTGCACATTTTACTTGCTAAAGGAAATGGCACTGAAGACATTCTTGTTGTCTTCCCTTTAGCTGAATATTTTGGGAGAAGGTGTGATAAAAGAGTATTTATTGAGTTCCCATTGTTTTTGAGTACCTTAGATATTTTGACTTTTAAGAATTTGCCTCAACCTTTACATTAAGACCTGACAGTTTTATATCTGTTCACAAATTTTGGTGAGTTGCCAGCCTCACAATTCTGAGGCAGCTGTCCTCAGAACATGTGATTTGGTTTGCACAAATAATACACAGACGTATCCTCCATCTCACATCAATCATGCACATTTGAAATGTTATATCTTTTATTAACTGTATGGAAAACAGGAGAGAGCTTTAAGCCAGCTCTCACATCAGTGTACTACTTGTGAGCCTGATTTGCAACATAAGGTGGTGGTCAGTGTCTGACAACATTGCCACACTGAAATCTCAGCCCTCTAGATATGACTTTATTCTCAGCAGCATAAAGAGATGGAAAACTGCCATGAACACTTTAATATTTCATCTTTAGCAAAAGACTTCTACATTTTTACTTTATAAGGCTTTCTCTAGCCTCAGGTAAATGACCTAATTTGTTTCCAGGGAGGAAGTGTATTTTTAAACTTTGCCTGCTGATGTTGCAGTTTGGTAGGGTGTGCTCAGTAGAATGGTTATTTGTTCTAAAACAAAAAAATAAGAAGTGGTGCTGCTGAGGTGATTACGGACACTATTCACTCATGTCTGCACTCAGAGCAACAGCGAAATCCCCAGACTTTCAGGAAGAAAGAGAAGTCTCCATCTGTGCTTACCTGCTCACTGGATGACTTGCTTGGTACACCAGCTTAATCCACTGGGTCCTGCCAAGGCCTCCAAACTATGGGTAACTGCTCAAATCAGCTTGGCTACACTTGCAAACAAACCACGTTTACTTTGTCAGCTTCACCAACTCCAGCAGTACAGGTAAATTTGAGCAACCCAAGAGTTAAGTGCACACAGCACAGAGTGAACTCTTACATCAGGTATGTGAGAAAATGAAACAACTCTTCAAGCTCCACTACAATTCAAATACTTTTAACACAAAAATATGCTCAGACCATCAGAGATGATGTAAATGCTGTACCAGGGACTAGTTTGGGCAAGGGCTTAGATTTAAAAGGCTTTTTCTTAAAATAATGATCAATCAATTTTCCAGCAAAGACAAGAACACTGAAGGTCTGTTTATTGTTTCCTTTGTCTGCTACAGTCTCATTAAGACTTCAAACTGTAATCTTTAGCTTGCTATGTCAGAGAAAATCCCACAGACACAGAAACAAGAGACAATTCTATGCCGACCCCTTTTATTAGCACTGTGCCCTCACCCACTTGATTATTCACACATGCACTTGATTATTCACATGCTGCCCATCCTGCCTGGCTCTTACATTATCTTTTGTAATGGCAAATTGCAGTGCCCCTCAGCTACAATAAATCCAGGAAGTTTTTCTTTTCAAATCAGGTACCTTGAAAATTGCAAGCCACAGATGTAAAGCAGAAAAAGCAAAATTTACTTTTGCTTTAGCTTATGCTGATGTCATTCTAGAGACTTCACTTTTAGTTACTGGGCATCTGCACCACTATGACAACAGAATCCATCTCCCAAGAACAGCTTTTGTTGTATTAAACTGGTTTTACTCCAGAAATCTGGTCTATAAAGTCCTTCCCCTGGTATATTTACATGGCTATAAGCAAGTCAGAACATCATTCTGAGAAGTGAATTGCAGCCAGCAAAAACACAGCCCTAGGCTGATGCCGAAGTGGGTAGGATTTTAAAACTTTCTGCAGCAGTTAGTGGTTAGGCACATAAAAACACCCCACCCTCCTGCCCCAGGCAAGAGAGAATATGCAGACAGTGCAGAGTGTACTTCATGCATCAGGATACATCACTTGGCTTTAAACAAGATCAACGGATATGAGAAAAATGAGAGAAGGGGTAATACATGTGTGCCTTAAGACATAGTATGTTGACTAACATCCCAATAACTCAGTGGCAATGTTTAGGGGGAAAAGGCCTGGTTGTTGTGCCCAGAAAACTGTTAAATGGAAGTTCTGCGATGTTCCTGACACTCTGGAAGAACCCATAAAGGTCAAACTGGAGTTTCTAAATTCAAAGCTAGTATCCTTTACTGTTACTTTCTATTTTGGCTTTGCTACTACAGATGATGCCCATAGGGGAATTAAAACATGTCCTGGTCCTGAGAGTGCTGATGTGTCAGCCCCAGTGCTCTTCTGGTACCACAAGATTATTGAGAGGGTACATGGATACTATCTTTCAACTGCACAGACAAACTGGTGTATACTTGGAATTAAAAATAATCCTATCACTAAAATGTCATCACAGAAATACCAAAGAAAATGAAACCAAGGAGGACATTTTCCTTTTGGTTCCTTGGGGAAACTAATTTATCTGAAGGGAAGTAGCATGTTCAGCAAATACACATAAATAGTTTTATTACCCAGTCCACAATTTCCTAATTTTTTTTTTCATTTATTTTGCTTATCCTGAACTATTCTGATCACAAAAGCAATAAAAAAATCAAACAATAGCATTATAGTGCTTAATAAACACTGCATTGCAGTGAACGTGCTACTGTGTGCCCTTACTGGTGAGCTTAACAGAACAGCAGGAGAACCACTCTGCAGTGTGCCATAAACATGTCAGTACCAATGACACATGGATAATCTGTTTTCCTCAAGGGAAACAGATGTGCAGTTTTTGAGAGGAAGTTTTCAGTCTGACTCTGGTTTGCCATCTTTAAATTGAAGATAACATAATATCCATCACTATTGTGCTTCTGCAATAAAAATATTGGATAGTCACTGGATAGTGCTTGATGGCACTCTAGTTCCCAGCTCTGTCAGGCGCCTCCAGCCAAATGTTGGGAGAGTCATGTTTTTGCAGTGCTGTGTAAACACCAGGTAAATTCATAGGCAAATGGAGTAAACACAGCTAAACACGTAATACCAACCTGAACAGGATCTTTTCATAGAGTCATTACCCATCAGTGAATACTGATGACAATATTTCCTTTACTTTAAATGTAGCACACTAAACTCATGCACATGTAGCACCATCCTTCTATACTCCCAGTCTCAAACAATCTCTAATCCCCTTGGGGTGGGGCACATGGGCGTTGCTCTAATTAAGTGCAGTGATAATGCACAGGATGATTTTTTCATGTGTTATGTTCCTGTAAAACCTTACTGGAATCTCGCCTGGCAAATGATCTAAAATCTCAAACTTTCTGTTGTTCTTGTGCAACTCATCTGTTAACATGTCTGTACAACAGAGCATGAGTAATTTAAAGCAGGGACCATCCTTGAGATTGAAAGAAATACCCTATGAATTTGGAGACATGCCATCTCAAAGCTCCAGAGTATCTGACATCCAACCCTCTTGATAAATTTGCAGCAGAAGTTCTATTAGCACTTTCACCGTTGCACTCAGGAGTCCATTTTTAACATATTAAAAAAATTAAAATATTCGTGACATTAAATTGGCTGAAGGTTTAAAAAAACAAATCCAAAACCCAAAAAAGGGCAGGTTTAACAAATGCATCCAAACTGCCTCAACACTTGAGGTATCGTGCAACGGGGTTTATTTTTGCTAGATGGTTACAAAAGATCGTACAACACCACATACTGTAAATTCCCACATTTGCTACTGAAAAGATTATTTCTAAATCAATTTCACCCACAGATAAAATCTTATACAAGGAGTAACCTAAAGGCCTCAAGTTTTCAGACTTCCCAGCACAACTTGTGGATGGGCTTTGAATGCTTTGATACCTTTTACTGTAGGAGAGTAAAAGGTTGCTATCATCCCAGTTAAATTCTATTTGAAATGAGTGAATCTATGTATACTCATGGTCAAAACCGCAGCAACTGCTAACATGTTATCACACCTACAACACTCAGTGCTTACTCACCTCTCAGCTCAAGACTGTCTCTGCTCTCAATAGAGATGGGAGTTACCCAAGGTGAAGAGAAAACAGACCATCCTCATCTGTAGCTGTGAGGAGGAACCAGGCAGGAAATTAATGCAGTTCTGACACACAAGCTAGGGGCACGATCCAGTGAGAGCATGTGGGTGCCCGTACCCCACGTGCAGCTCTCAGCACAGCTGGGTGAGGCATCGATGCACAGCTCGGGGCCGTTCGGCTGTGGGCAGTGCTGGAGCAACCACTAGGACATCATCGCTAAGGGCTGGGAGCTGTTGCTGTTACGGCTTCCACAGCTCATTTTGTTCATCCTGAAAGTTACAGCTGAAAAACATTTTGTACAAATCAGTTCTGAGAAAAGTAAATCCACATGGGGAAGCCAGGTGTGCAGCTGATAAGAGACAGGAAGACCACTCTTGCTTCAGCGGCGCCTTTTGAGCATCAGGGAACTCTCTAATCCTGAACTGCACAGTGGAGCCATAGCTGGGGTTGCTCCTTGTCACAGTCACAATCTCCCTGCATGTTTCTCCAGTCAAATTTCTTCATTTTCACTTCTTTCCCACAACCATGACAGTGCTGCTCAGGTCACACATCTCCCAGAGTGTCCCTCAGTTACACTTTTTCCCCTTATGTGAGGAGACGGTGCCTGAGATAAACGCTTTGGCAGCTTGAGGTGGAGAGCTGTGGCTCCCTTGGCTGTGACAAAGGCAGGGCCTACTGTGCTATGCATGGTGGGGAGCACTCCATGCTGAGGCAGAACCCTGCTCCCCGGCACAGGGACACTTGCAGGGACACTGTCTTATCGTCTTAAGCTAGGCCAGGGAAGGTTTAGGTCGGTTGCTAGAAAAATTTTTTTCACAGAAACGGTGTCTGGAATTGGAACAGACAGCCCAGTGAGGTGGTGGAGGCATCACCCCTGGAAGTGTTTAAGACTGAACGTGGCACTTGGTGCCATGGTCTAGCTGGCATGGTGGTGTTGGGTCATAGGTTGGATTCGATGACCTTAACGGTCTTTTCCACCCTAACCGATTCTGTGATTCTCTGAGGTGGCACCTACCCTTAGCCCTGACCCCAGCCATGCAGCGGCGGGCCCACACTGGCCTAAGTGACACAGCACCTCCTGGCATGCCCAGATGCAACAGGAAAGTCTACGAGGTCCTCGGGGATGCCCTGCGGTTTCCACCCGCGACATCGGGATCCGGAGCGGGATCCGGAGCGGGATCCGGAGCGGGAGCGGGAGCGGCCCGCCTCAGCCCCACAGCGCCTCCCACTGCGCGCAGGCGCGAACAGCTCGCGCCACCCGGGCGCGCGCGGCGCGCAGGCGCGGGGCCGCCCCGCCCCGCCCCTGCCGTGGCAGCGGGAGGTTGAACCGTGTGAGGGGAGTGAGGGGGGCTCTGCCTGGCTCCTTCCTTCTTCGCCCGGTTCTGGGGGGTTTGTGCTCCCCGAGGGGCCTCCCCGCTCTCCTCAGCCCTGCGGGTCGGTGTTGTGGCTGCGTTTTTGGGGTGCAGCACCTCAGAACGAGCTTCACGGGTCTGTGGCCCTGCTTGTGGGCTGCCCAGCCTTCATCCTGCTTTTCTGCGGGTGGAAAACTAGCAAGGCAAAAGCTGTCTTGAGTGTTAATAGAATCTTTTGTTGTTGAGAAAGTAAAAGGAATGAGTGCCGTTATATAACGTAGCTATAAGCAGGAAAACTGAGGACGTAGTCACAGACGTACCCAAGGTGCCAAAGTCAAGTAAGTACTGAAAAGCAAAATTGTCTTTTCCCCTTCTATCTCAAGTTTTCTTTACTTGCTGGACAGAATTATTTGTGTGCTGAACAGCATCACTGCTTGAAAATGTCAAGGATTCTTGGCTTAAGATACAGGGAAAGGATTTTAAGAGTGCAGAAGATCTGTGTGTATGTGCTGTCAAGTAACAGCATTAGCACACTAGTGCAAAAAGTATTTGTTATGGTCATTTGTAAACGAATCTGCATTAGAAAGTAAAGGTAGAGAATCATAGGATTGTTTGCGGCTTTTTTTTAAGCTATCTATTTTTAAAGCTATCTCTTAGCCTTGAAATGATTTTGCTGCTTGGAAAGACTTATTACATATTTCTGACATACAGTATACATAAGCATGATGTAGCTTTTTCTAGACTCTTGCTTACACCAAGAAATAATAGTATTAAACTTCCATGATATTTAATGGATGCTGTGGGCTTCCTGTTTAATTGATAGATTGCTAAAGTACCCAATTAACTAGACTCTTTGCTAAGGTCTGGGGTTTTTTAGTAGAGTACTGTATGTTCAGTTTTGAACAGCTGGGGAGGAATGTTGACTTCAAAGATAAATGAGTACCTCTATCCTTTAGTATCAAGCCAGGAAGACCAGGGTTGCTGGGCTATTAAGGCTTTGTCATAATAAAGCTTTGGCATTTTTAATCTCTGAAGAGGAAGCCCCTTGTGCCACTCCTGTGTTGCCTAGTTTTGGTTCACAGGATTTTATTCTTGAGCGGCTTCTGTTTCAAAACTCCTAATTGCAATTTGCAGGTGAGCAGAGGTGTAGCTGTCGATTTTCCAGCTGCATTCTGGTCGTTAGCAGGTGGCTCACAATTACTAAATGAAGTTAAACATTGCCAAATGGATTTGAAGTTTGTTCGTGCTGGGAGGTGTGACTTAACCATTTTAATTAAGGTGCCTTTCTGAGTGAGCTGGGGATGCTTCCTGTTAATCAAAACTTCTACCTGTGTGAGTAATTACTTTTTTAAGCAGCATCCCCAGAAGGATGAAATGAGACTGGATTATTTTCACAGACCTGGATACCCAATTATTTTGTTCTGTAAAAAAGATTAATTGTTTATATGTGTGGACAACAAAAATCTTCCTGGTTCCACGGAACTTTAGGAGCGAGGGGAAAAATAATATATAAAATTGATGGTAAAATACTTTATAGCAGTTAGTAGTGTCATGCATCCTCTTAAAGAAAAGCTGTTCACAAAGCAAGATGCTACTTAGCTCATGAAACAGTTGTGTAACTTATGCAGATGTCTTTTTTGAACATGCCAATTAGAAAATAAGCCTCAGAATTTCATATTAGAGCTTTTTACTCATTTCTGCAGCCACATGGCTCATTATAATCAGGTGAAAATGACACCATAATTCATTCTGTTATTTAACAGAGACTGCTATTCATCTCGAGATGGAAGAGTCAGTGCTGGATAAATTGCCATCTTTGTGCAATACTCCCAAGGATTCTGGGGCAGCACCTCCACAGGGGACTAGTTCAGGGAAACAGGTATGAAAACTTAATGCTTTTCCAATAGTGTGATTCTTCACAGTAACAAAAATGCTTGTGAAATCATAAGGGAGTCAGAAGTCACTGAGATATTGTTTGCTGGAAGTCCAAAGCCAGGTACCTTATTCCTGTAGCTACAAGGCTGTGCAGGTAAGCAATGTGCCTGGTATACTTTGCTCTGAAAATGCAGATGTTGGCTGTGAATACAAAGTGATGGAGCAACATAATCCAAATGCCATATTAATACATTCAAATACTATATAGGGTGTGGGGTGGACTTTTTGCTTGTTTCAACCTGTCATCTTCAGTTTTCTCAAATCCTAGTTTTCTGGGTTGCTATGCATGCAGGATGACTTTCTGTGACTTCTGCCTGCAGTGGAACAAAGTACAATGCTTTCAGTTTGTATATTCTCCATAGTGCTGAGCTCTGCTTTGGTCTTATCCTGGCATTTGAATTGGTGATACTGTTACACCCAACATCCAGATCAATGCAGGACAGGCCTGGCTTGAAAGTATTCTATAACTAATCCCTCACTCCCATATTTTAGTGCATTTCTATAAATAAAAATGTTAGGCATAGATTATAAAAAAATAGTTATTTTGAAGAAAAAACCTTTTTAGATGTTTGTGAAGTATCTCAAAGCATGAACAAGTCAAAACTATACAGATATTTTTAATATGCTCTAGAATACAGATTTGTGTACTAGTTCTAATACAGATGTATATATGTGATAGGGTGGAACAGCAGGAAAAATAACCCTCACCTCCATTAAACTAGAGGGGAAATTGAACTTGATCGAATAAAATTAGCCAAGATGAAATATGCTATATTTCTTTTACACAAAGACTAGACAAGTAAGTTTGCTTCAATAGAATACGGGATTTTGTCCAAGAAAATGTGGAGCTACATCTTTCCATATCTTGCAGCTGTGTGTGCAAATACATGTGAAAGGAAGAAATTAACTTTGTTCAAGTTTTTGAAGGCTATACAGAGAATTAGGAAGTCTGGCTTTACAATGATACTTAAATATATTACTTATTCTATGTAAATAATAATGATGGGTGAACAGTTGTTTGAGATTTGATAAAAATTTGAGATTATTCTGACCACCTGGGTTTTTTGGGTTTATTTATTTTATTTTTTAGCAAATGAGTGCAGCTCTGAGGGAACGATTAAGGAAAACAAGACGTTCATTTAATGCCAATTTTACAGTGGCAAAGAGGCTCAAAATAGACACCGAAGAAAAAGACTCTGCTGCTGCTGACACAGGGTGCTTGCCAGAGACAAGTACAGACTGTTCCACATTACAGGATGGTTCTGAAAATCTGGAAGGAAATAGCACTGGACATACATGTTGCAAAAGTCCCTTACAGGAGAGTGATCCGTGTGGATCAGCAGAGAATTTGGGTGTGCTACAGGTTGATCTTGGGCAGCAACAGTCCCTGGAAGAAAAAGTAAAGCTGGTGAAACAAGTGCAGGAGAAGGAAGAGCTACTTCGTAGGCTGAAACTGGTGAAGATGTATCGATCCAAGGTGAGGCAATACTTACTGTTTTTTAGTGTGGTGTTTGTGTATTGTCTCAGTTAAAGGCATTGTATAACAATACCTGCAGGGTATCAAAACCCCCTTATATCAGCAAATGATGACTCTTTTTTTGTTTGTCCCAATTTCAGAACAACCTGTCTGAGCTGCAGGCTTTGATAGCAAAGTGGAGAAGTAGCACCCAGATGATGCTGTATGAACTGCAGTCGGCCTTTTCTGCAGATGGCAAGAAAGTGAGTCTCACTCAGCTCATTGATACTTTTGGGTTAGAAGACCAGTTACTGCACTACAGCAGAACAGAAGAAGATTTTGTAGATGCATAATCTGCAGCTGCAGAGTTTTCTTTACACAGACACAAAAGCAGAAAAGACTGAATAAATTCTTATCATGCCAGAAGTGCTGGTCAGACAGTGGACTTTATGCTTTGGGGTTAGGCGGTTTTCTCCAGAGATAGTTGTAAAGCTTTGTACATACATACAGTAGGCACTGTAAAAGGCATTACTTAATGGAAAAAAATCACACTGGTGATGTTTGGGAGAACCTGGCTTAATGACTTGGTCAGTGAATTTTTATTTAAGAAAAATAAAATTAAGTCATACTTTAACAGGTAGAAAACAGTCCATTTTTTGATTAGTCTCTGCATGGTTCCTTGTATTGATGTCAATTCTGTTCATGTTCAGATGGGGAAGAGTTCAGTTTGTTTGTAGATACACCTCCATTTTACAAATGTCTTCCTGCTGCCAGTCAGCCAATGAAGGCTAATGACAGCATTTTGTGAGTTTAGTAAAGGTAACTAATTTTCATGATGTTAATACACCAAAGCTGAGATAAGATGTTCTCACTAGCTGTAACTTTTACTGAAGGAAATGTGCCATAATGCAGTTGCTTTCAGGTACTGGTCCAGACAGTCTCTTCAGGGCTGCCGTCTCATAAACATTCTGCCACAGCCTGAGGTAATACAAGGGGAAGGCAAGAAAATTGAAACCAACTTTCTACTCTCATACTATACCTAGGTGTTTTCTCTCTTCAAATAAATAAGAAAAACAAGGCCTTATTTAATGGGATTGCTTCAAACACAGCATCTTAAAGCTGAATAAATCTTTATAATTTCATTTCTTCTCCAATAAATGCCTTTTTTAAAAGTTATTTTTTTAACTTGAAATTGTTTATTTTCTCATCATGATGACTTCTGTTTTTTATTTTCCCAAAATCACTGCTCTTCAAGTGTAACAATACACAAATCTTAACTACTTTACAACTCTCCCTGCTAGGAATCTTGTTTTCTTATTGGTTATACCTTAACCTCTTTTGTTTACAGGTGCTATATCCTGTTTCCTTAATAAGGGAGTAATTTCTTAGACAGCTCAAGAGAAAGAAAACCAAAGATCATACTCACCCTCTCAACAGTGATAGGGCTCATTAGACTCAGGCCTGTACCTACAGCTTGCTCTTAAGAATACTGATTGTTGCTGTCCACAGAGAATTAATGCAGAACACCCTTTATTGCTAATAGTAGTTTGAGTATTAAAGCACTATTTCTCTGCCTGATGGTGGTGCCTGGTGAAGGGGCCAGCTCTCTTCCCTGAGATCCTTGGTGCATTTGGAACTCAGGTGCTTCTAGGGCAGTTTCAGCAGGAAGACAAAAAGTGTTTCAATAAGTGAGATGTAATTAAAATCCTTACAGATGGTAAAGCAAAAAAGGAGATGTACAGGATCACAACAGAAATAGATTTTTCTTTAAAATGTAGAATTTAAGCTATCAAAGCTATTGATGCTTTCACAATGAAATGGGTTTAGATGTCATGTGAATTCATGAAAGGAGAAGAATTGACGCACACCATGAAGCAGGGAAATAAAATGCAGGGAAAATGCCCAAGCAGGTAGATTGGGCTCCAGCAGTAGTTAATTTTATCACAGGTTCTTTATTTTTCTTAGCTGTTGTGGAGGGATCTGGCAGCATATACTGCATCTCAAATATAAAGGGGTGGGAGATGCTAGCAGCTATTTCAGGAGGCCAGATGCTTCCAAACCTGTTTTTCCTGTGCTCCTGCCTGTGGCAGCAGCCACAGCTCCTGCTGGCTGTGGGTAATTATACCATGATAAGACGCAGCTGCTTTTGGGAGGGGGCCAGGTCGCACACATGGTTAGGACCAAGCATCCCTACATCTGCTCAGAAACCTGCACCTGTGCCATCACAAGGGTAAATTATGTTAAATCCACAGACATTAATTTTAGCAGATGCCAATTCAGAGATTTCTTTACCTTTAAAAGGTCCTACAATTGCATATTGCAAACAATGGACATACAAATGTACCTGTTCTTCTATCAGTCTACATTTTCTTGTATCCTTTGTTTTCTGTAATGAGCTACATGGCTGTCCCGGTTTGGCCATTATATATGGCTTATATAATAAAACCAGTAGAAATAAATCTCATCAACTGAAATATAATGGCAGTAAAAAATACAAACCAGACAAACCTGCATCTTTCAAATGGAAGTTATATTTAAAGGAATTACAGAAGAAATAATTTGTGGGAAGAAAAGTTCAGGGAGAAGAATCAGCTGTCAAAACTCTTTTCCTTAGATAAGACCATGGTATTATTCATCTACCTAGACTCTGATTTTTAAACAATATGGAGTGTTCTTGGTTTCAGACTTTCAGCTTCTGACTGAAGAACTGTAAGCTGTTTTTCCTGTTCCCTTATAAAGTTGCGTAGATATTTCTGCTTCAAAATCTCTTGGTAACGCTGCTTTGTGATCTTTTCAGAAATATCCTGTGTGTCTGCATAAAATAAAGTATTAGTGTTAGCCTGTGCTCATAGGGCATGTGTAGTCTACATTTATATGGGACTTGTCCTGGGGTTATTCCAAGTTCTGTATAAAATAGGCAAGCATTTTTAAAAAGGCTCATAGTTGGGCTTAAGAGCCTTTATAGTACTGAATAAAGCAAAATATTTCAAAAAGGTACTGGGCATGCTTTCTTTAGTTTCTAGCAAGTACCCACTGTTTTGAAAATCTGTAACTGTTTTCCACTAGTGGAAAGATCTCTACAGTTTTCCTAATAGTGAATACCATTTTTAGCTCCACATTACTTCCTGTGTTCTCTTGGAAGGGTGGAAAGGAGCCCATTGAACAGCTCTCAGAAAAAATGAAAGCATGTTGCCTAATGAAGTTATTAATGACTGTAATATTTTGACTTGAATAGTTTCAGGAATTTAGTCAGTTAGCTTTAGTTACAAGAGCCACAGTCTCCCGGTAGTTCTTCAGTAACCATGTTAGGCTGTGGCAGGAGGGACTCTGCTCATTGTGCACATACAGAAACAGACAGGCATTCCTTGCCCCTCAGCTGATGGTGGAGAACAGCACTGTCCAGCCTTGGAGTTACTTTCTGAGCATTCTTTGCTTGTGCCTTGAAGTGCATCCCTGGACTCACCAGCTGCCTCAATGATGTGCATCCTTTCTGACACAGAGATAAGCATTTTCTTCAGCTGCAGGCTCAGCTCGTAGTTTGCTTGCTCTTTTAGACGGATGCACTTCTTCAGCTCTCTAACTTTTTTCTGATGGTTCTTCACATTCTTCTTGTGCAACTGTTCATTTTGAAATTAATAAAGAAAATATGTGAGGTCATAGGAAAACTGTTCAGACAAACTTATGATGAAAAGCTATAATCTTAAGCACTGTGTTGTATCTTGATAAACTTACATGTATGTTGATTTGACTAGTAGCACATTCTAAGCTTTACTTTGCATAGTGTCTTTCACACACTGTATCCCAATATGATTATGGAGTTCTAATTTAAGGAGCAGCCAAGGAATAAAGAGGTATGGGTCAGGAAGAGAGATATATTAAAGATAAAACTTGTAAGGCAAAGGGAGGAAAGGAAGTAAATGGAATCGGTGAGTTAAGGACATGCTCTTGGCTGCTGGGAGCTGCTGATGCTGATGGATGGGCTGTAAAGGGACAAGATAAATACTAAAGCTTGAAGAGGAAGAGGAGGCTGATGCCAACCAGCACAACTTGGAGAAAATCCAGGGGAATCACTTAAAAACAAGGATAGTCATAATCTGAATGAAGAAATAGATGAGATAGCCAGCAAATCAGATTGTTGTGTCTGTTATTTTGAATACAGGGGCCAGGGATACTTTGAACAGGCTGGTGCTCTTGGAGAGAAACATTAAACAGTGCAGACTGAAAGAATGCTTCATTAGAAATGGAAGAGTGACTTTTATAGGCGGTGCTGTGTAAGAAGTGATTAGCAGGTCTGCATTCAGATGTTCAGGATAGGAAAGTATTTAATTCCAGTAACAGAGCAAGTAGATTTCTCTCCGTAGGCTTGATCTCTGCAGCAATCCATCTATGATGACTGCTTCCAAACACTAGAGAACTGCTGCTGTGGACAGCACAGCTCAAGTTGAGGAAACTATTGAAAGCCAGATGTACAAATACATGAGATATATATAAATATATTTATGTGTGTGTGCTATTATGGCTGTTCTCCAACAGTCCTTGAGTTAGCATGTCTATATCAATTGCCCTTACTCTTTCCAACACCTCTTGCTAATGAAGGCAAGGAGCTGCATTTAAACTTTCACATGTGGTGGTTCACTTAGGATTTACCTTATCCATGACACCAAGACTCTGCTCCATCCCGGCTAGGTGCTGAGCGATGTGGGTGTCGTAGTTCTGCACGGTTAGGAACTGAAGAAATAAAACCAGAAAGAAATTATCTTATGCCTGTTAATTCTCAACCATTCTACCCTTCTATAAAGAAAATCATACTATGTGAAACACAAAAAACTAAAATTGTGCAGTGGTAAAGCCTTACTAGTGATCATAAATGGATATTGTAAGGATACTCTTGGATGCTATATGAGTACTGGGCTGTGCAGCTGTTAAAAAGGAAGTTATCTATTATATAATTATGATGGAAACAAGGGCCAAACAATTACACTGAGATTGTCAAAAGCCCCAAGCTATACTTTTGTTTATAACGTAGTCTAGGATAACACAGCTGGAGGCCTAAGACAGTCTGTCTTTAGGCTAGAGAGGAAAATTATTTTCTGTCTAATGGCTTCCTAGTCATTCTTACTTTTTTTATTGTTCTAGCTGCATAGTGATTGAGATTTTAGAGAAATTATTGGTTTTTTCCTTGAGCACACTGCTACTAAAATACTTCTTTATCAAATGACAAATGGTAAACCCCATAATGCTTTATGGATCTGTAACGGGCAGTAGACAAGTTTCTGTAGATGTAGACTCATCCTTCCAGAGTACTGTCCCACCAAAGTGACAGGTAGAATTCTGTGGACTGTTCTAGTTAGAAGAGGAGAAGCAGGAAAGACCCAGAAGGCTCCTTGCCTACAGAATTAAACTTCTTTGACTCACTGCTTCATTAACAGCCCTCATTCCAGATATTCTCAGGTCCTTGCCCACACACATTTATCTAAGCCATCCTTCTTTCCGTTCCTATTGTTGGGGTATTTGTTGCCTTGTCTTTCCCACTAACCCCATATTTCTACTCAAAAAGTGACGTAAGTCAAGCCCCTCAGGGCACTCAAATTCTGATAAAACTGGAAAATGCCTTTGCTATGGGCAGTTTAATTCTCTCTGAAGGGTGAGAGTTGTGCTCATCAGTTATTGAAGTCTGAGCTAACGGCAGCACTGGTGATAAATTTGCCACAAGAATTTTTCAGTGCGTTGTCACATCACCTCTTTGGAAAGCTGTTCTGTTGACTGGAGTTAGTTACTGAAGTCCTGTGGCTGTGATTCAGAACAAGCATTTGGAGAGCAGCAAAACAAACAAAGATTAAGGAAAACGTATGGTTTGAATTTTCTTTTAATCTTTTGATTGAACTGCAGTATCCTTACCTGCTGTCCAACACTTCTCTTTTTCTCTGTGCTTTATAGCTGTCGCCACTGCTGCATCTTCAGCCTACCCATCCTCCAGCATCCCTCACTCCAAACCTTTATGCCACTCACATCATCACCACAAGCCCGTAAGATTTCCCTGCAGTCTCCTACATCCCATACTGCAATACCCTCAGACTTTCCCTACAACCTTTCTTCTTCCTCTTTTCTTCTCCCAGCAGTATCCTTGGCTGCGTCCCACGACCTTTACCTGTGTTTCCTGGCCTGCCAGCTGGGCTTGTTCAAAGCTCTGTCGGTTCTGACATGCTGGCCGGCTGCCCCCTCTTGCCTGCCAGGCATGGCAAACAATTCCCTGTTCTGCTGCTGGGCCAGCAAAGGGGGCAGTGAGAGGGTGGGACTCCGTGAGGCTCCGGCAGGAACGCTCAGTGTCTGTGTGGAGCAAAGTTACGGTATTTCTGTGTGACACCAGATGGGGGCACCTCAGACCTTCCACTTAAAAAGGATGCTGCTCGGTTTAAAAGATCTGTTCCTTGTGGCGCAAAATCCTGATTCCTTATTCAACGCCAGTTTTGACACACTAATACTTAGGGCTAATTTTGCCTTAATTTACACTTGAATGTCCCAAAGAATTTCATCACTGCTAATCTCATGAGTAAAACTTCCCTTTGAAAGCTGACTTGTTGACCTATTAGGTGTCATATTTCTCAGGTAATAAGAGACTTACGAGGGATAAATATAAATGATCTTTCTTACAGGTATAGGCAGCATAATTTTCTGCAGTTAAAATATAAATTAGAGAAAGCAACTCACTAGCTGGCAATCTTTTGAAATAGGTAGTATTACAATATCCCGAGCCTTCTCTGTCAGATCTTGTATCTGCATTTTCATTTTCTTGTGTTCCCATTCCAGCTGTATTATCCCTTTAGAGAAGTCTTTAAATTCTACCATGGCAGTAATTTTTTTTTCTCCTTGAGCCTAAAAAAATAGATAAATCTTAATTAACACACTTTGCAGATTATGGAATAGTTGTTTGCAAGAAGAGGGGCAAGCTTCCAAAGTTATATTTTTAGTCAGTTAAACATGCTATACTGCAGTCCTTTTCCAGAATTTGCTCCAGATGGTTATCTTTTAAGGAAGTTTGTTCTCTTTTATGCTCTATGTCACAGCCTTGGATCATAGAAATAGATGAAGAAAATGACAACTACCCTCTCCCTCCATCTATCTATCTTATATAAGAATGGAAAGGCATTTTAGGTCTACAAAATTGAAGCTTGCTCTTTTAAAGGTATTTTGCAGATGTTACTGACGGCTTTGTGCAGTAGCAGTAAAAGGCAATTTTTGTACAGCTATAATGCCTAAAAAATGAACAGTTCATGAAGGTATGAAAACTATTTTAAGTATCATCACCAATTTCACCTTACATAAAAAACTGTATTAATTTTTTAATTTAATGTGAGCTATTATTCAAATGCTTCTTAACATGACTGTAAGTTTGCCTCGAGGGAATTTTCAGACTGGTCCCAGGATATTAGCATTTTCTATTTACAATGTATGTGTAAGTGATGGAGTGTCTGAAGACTGTTACCATTTCATTGATCTAAATTGTATTGACCAAACATCAAGAAAGCAGGCTGCACTGCAATCTTTACATCATGAGAAGAGACATTAGAGAATTCTTAATAGCTTCTAGATTACAATTGAGCCTGCTGGTGTCTTGTATTGAATTGAAACTAGATGTCAAACTGGAGATAAAGCAGAGCCCCCGAAGGACAATACATTTGTTTAGAAAGCTTAAATTCCTTTCAGATAATGTGAATTACCGCAAGAGTGCTATTCAGTTCTTCGACAACACTCCTATTAATGAGAACAGCATCACTGTAGTCTGGGACCTCAGTACTTCCCAATTCCACCTGTCCTTGTTTTAGCAAAAATTGGACCATCAAATTCTGCTGAAGCTTCATCTTTTCCTCCTTCAGCCTAAGATGGCAGAAAACAGAAACAGCATTTAGTGATTTCAACAGGATTATATAAATCCTCCCATGATTCTCAATGGTTGTATTTATTACATAATGGTGGTATGTCCGTGTAGGGCTTACTCTTTAACAGCCTGTCTTCTGTTTGCTTCTAAAGTGACTACAAAATCTGCAATTTATGGTATGTGTATACATGAAGTTTTCAACCACTGGATTCAGGTTAACATACTCTAGCAGATGTTCTGAGGGAAAACATTATTACTGAAAAGAGATCTTAATATCAACGGAAAAGAAAACAGAAGAGATTTCCAGCCATTTTCCTGTATATTTTACTTTGGGATTCGGTCTTGATGATAACGAATGTGAAAATTATGTTATATACATGAAAAAATTAAATATTGCAGGTCCAAGCAACAATGAAACTTAGATAAAAGAGTGTTGGAGAACAGAGATGTGTAATTTTGTTTGTAACTTTTGTTCTGTGTTAGTGGAGTATTAAAGGTTAGCTGAACATAGGAAAAGACACAAAATTACCAAGTGAGTTCTTGGAAAATGTTCTCTAATTCTGACTTCATCTTCTCATTTTCATCCACTCTTCTCTGGAGAAAGGCCTGCATCTCTTCCAGTGCTCGGGCCTTCCATTTCACCTAGGCAAGCAACATTGTGACATTCCCAACTTTTTCAACTTTGTCAGTGTATCAGGGCAAGCCTGACGAGGACAGAGAAGACAACTTCCTAAGAAGATATCTGTATATATAAATATGCAGCCCAGTATTTTGAGAATCTCAGTACTGCATATGAGACATAAAAGTTACAATCCTTATACTCTGCTCAGAAAATTATTTGTTCATATATGCATAGTTTATTCACTTGAAGGGAAATCATATTTGCATCTCTTTTGGTCAAATTTCATGTATATCTTTTTCTGGATAAATCAGATTTATGCATTCATGCTTTCATAATGAACAAATACATCTCCAGAAACACCTTTTGTTAAGAATTGCTCTTTATGTTCTAGAAAAATATTGGAATGCATTGGTGCAAGTGTAGAATGCTAATGGGAGAGGATGACTTCAACAGGTAATGGGAATCAAGTACCTTATAGGTTTTTTTGGTATGGATAGAGAAAAGGAAAGTGATATTTTTTTATTTTTAATGAAACCATATCAAGATCACAATCACTCTGATCAAATCCATCCATGTTAATATGCTAATTTTTCCTCTGAAGATTAACTCAGCTAGAACAAGAGAACAGGCTTCCTAGTTATTCTGAATTGATGTGGCCAGAAGAAACTTTCAAAGGCCAATGGAATTTATGGATCCTGGATTTCACCATTAGCTTGACCATACATGATAACTCCACTTAAGTTTAAGACTCAAAAATATCAAGAAGTATATGAGCAAAATAAAGACTTTTACGTACCAGCTCCTCACTCTCCATTTTATTTCTTCTAGCTAGACAAAAACGTTCCCACACAGACTGGTCTAAGCCACTAGGCATGTGCTCAGGACTATCCAGTTCATCCATGGCTTTCATTAAAAGGGAAAGTGCGTCTTGGCAATCCTCAGGTGATCCCTTCACGTAGGGGTTAGCGGTGTCAAGGAGGGTTTCAGTCCATGGGGTCCTAGTGCACACACACAGCACAGACAGGATGTACTTTGTATTTCCTCTTGCATAGAAGAAGGTCACAAACAACTAAGAACGTTTCATGCTCTCAATCTCTTGCAAAAAGCAAATAGGTAAGACTACACAAACTAAGAATATTGTCTTGGAACCTGATGATTATTTAGATTGCATTTAAAATAGGTTTTGTGGAGTGAATAAGGAAATGTACATTCAAAATAGCAATTGTTAGCATGATGGGAAATTAGCTATTGTTAACTATCCAATAAAAAGCAGGCAATATAATTTAGACTATTAGAATAAATAGTATTCTCATTCTTGACTCATGAGAAATATTAGCAGGGGAGGGGATCTTACTCTGGCCGATGCTTGTAAAGTTGTAGAAGTTCATGAAGGAGATCCTCAGGTATATCAGCAAACTCCTCTATAAAATGATGTTCCAGGCTCTGGGGGTGGGGAAGAAAGCTTTCTTGTTACCACAGTATCATTTTTTAAAAAAGCATCAACATGCCCATATCTTTGAAATACAGGATACAGTGCTTTTCCAAGCACTCCCAAACATCATGGGAATCTGCACTATTTCATAAATTCTTCAACTTAAAGGACACACACTGTCCTCTATTGCCTAATTTCATTGATCAGTGAGTTGACCAGAACTCTTGCTTACAGAGAAGTACATTCTTCTCATTATCAAGACACAACATTAACTTTTAACTTCTGAACCTCCTTGTGTTTCCAAGAGTCTCACCTTCCCTTCATGTATTGCATCTTTATAGGGGCCTGTGTAAGCCTCAACACCATTTTTTGCAGTCAGGATTTTTCTTGCACTCTTGACCTATAGTAAAACCAAAAGATTTCAGGAATGAAACAGCCAGCAGAAGCACCGAATGGCTATTCACATACACTGATAAAGCTGACACTTCCTTATTTCTAGAGAAACCATGTGAGCTACTTTTAGTAACCATAGAGTGCCTTCTTCAGGGGTCACTTGTAGATAACTGCTAGAAGATGAAGTGCTGTGAAATTAAAACTAGCCTGCTGCTTAAGAATGTAACAAATTTGTATAAGAAATGCTTACAAGCATTTTGAAACACTGAATGTAAGGACATATGTTCATTCTTTTTTTCCCCACACAGATTTTCTTTTACTTTCACATCATCTCAGGTAAGACCAGTCAAAAAAATCTCAAATGTTGTTCAGTGGAGAGTTCTTAACTTTAGAATGCAATTTCCCCATTGTCATGGCAGAGTTCTGCTAAGTGTCAACATACTAAAGTCACGTTTTATAGACGCTGTTAAATGCTAATACTCTGCTGGGGAGACAGTTTTGTTTTATTTGACAGTTTCCAGGGACCAAAAGTTGTACCCATGGGACCACTGAGAAAATGAAAAGAAAAAAAGTATTTTGAAAAATGTAAGCTGGTGTACACTTGGCTTCAGATGGCTTTAAAACTAGTCCAGCCAATACAGTGGTAGGGGCTAGGTGCCTGTTTGGAATCCCTCCCTGCAGCTCACAAAGTGCTACTGGCAGCTCCAAACACGGTGCTCTGCACAGGCTGAGCAGGAGATCTGACATGTGGAGGCAGCAGAATATTATCTGTGGACTCATGAACAGCTCCATGAAGACAAAGTGGGCAAATGGGATAATATTGTCCCAAGAGCCAGAACCAACCTGCAGACTTGCATTGAAATCCAGATCTACTACTGTGCTATCCAGGCTTTTGTTGACTTCTATGGGATTAGACAGGAATGGATAAACTCTTTAGGAGGTTAAACTGGTTGATAAAAATATAAACACTTTGTACTCTGTGGTATGTTCTGCTTCCGTGGTCAGCTACTCTCACTCTGTCTTATGCTTTGAACTGGCAATGCACATCAGCATGGTCCTGGCCTGCACTGGACACCTCAGTGAAAAATGGGATGGCATTACACATTCTTTGTGCATCTTCCTGTCATAAATCCAACATAATTGGTACTTTCAGCTTGATACCAGGTACTAAAGAATATTATATGTAGCAAACAAATAGCAGCATGCCCTTCTGAATGTATAAAGTTTTACCAAAGAACTCCAGATGATCCGAGCTGAGTACCTATTAAGAAAACCAGATGTATTTATAATGTATGTCACATGTACAGGTTGAAAAAAACCCCAATGACCCTGTAAATTGTCAGAAAGTCCTTTATGGCAAGATTTTGGTTTGGAAAGAGCAGACTTCACATGAAACTGTACTGTAAACATTACATTACTCCTAACAACATTCCAAATGACAACTTACTTTTTCTTTCTTCTTTTTTGTAAGGAATTTATGAAGTCCAGCTTCTCTGGTGTCCAACTCTTCATCCAACAGTAAAGCATAAATGAGATTGACTATTTTGAGTTCTTCCTGTGAAATGATTGTAATATAATAAAAGTTAACATTTCTGCTGCACAGAGGCAGAAATGAAAAATTAATGCTTTTTGCAACACCTGGTAGATGACCATCTGTGATTTCACTTTCTTTTCAGAGAGTTTGCAGACACTCTCATCAAAATTTTGTGTTGTTTCCTTGATGGAATCTTCAAGTTTCTTCCATTCATTTCTTAGAAACTGGGGAAGGGAAGGACAAGAGCAGTTATATTGCATCTGGAGGAACAAATAATTTCTGATGTCTCTCTAGATATATACCTATATATATGAGATGATGGAGAATGCACAATATGGAACTGTGTAATTCAGCCAAAAGGCCACAGAAATTACTTGCTTGGAAAGAGTTATGCCAGGCTATAAAGTTATGTTGTTCCAATACTATTTTGAAGAATAAATATAACTGTATTATTTGTGTATGGCATCAGCAACTCTGGGAATGGAACCTGAAAAACACATTTCAGAAATACTGGTACATTTGTGAAGGAAAGTTACCTTCTTAGGCTATCACAAGTTTTTACCCATAGTAATTGTTGTAAGTGGAGACTGCCTAATTCTACTGTCTAAGGTAAGATTTATTTAATATGCCACATGATCTTTGATGATCATTTATTCTTATTCTAGCCTGTTTATTGGTATTCATTTTTAGAACTTGCTTCTGAGAAAGATAGGAAGCTTTGGTCATGAGCACTGTGAACAAATCCATATTTTCCTCATTTTAATTTACCTCTCTATACTCTTCTTTGTCTTCATTCAGTTCTTTGACTTTTTTCTCATAGTCTTCAAATCTTTTCTTTTCTTCTTCACTCCAAAGATCCTCAGGTCTGGATATAAAAGAAGGTGGAGGGATATCCTGGAAGTATTGAAGAAAAACATGCTTAAAAAGCAATATTAAGTCTACATCAGCACACTAACAAACTACAGCATGCACTAAATTTCACAAAGGTATTTCTTAGTAAGGTACAAGTCAAAGTAACATATATATTCTGTTGCTCTGGTCTGTTACTTGCACCAGTAATTTT
Source organism: Aphelocoma coerulescens (assembly GCF_041296385.1). Lineage (NCBI taxonomy): Eukaryota > Metazoa > Chordata > Aves > Passeriformes > Corvidae > Aphelocoma > Aphelocoma coerulescens. Next base: position 25,167,272 of record NC_091020.1, read on the forward strand.
AGTGTAATTATTTTGTGCTAGACTCACTGGCTTACAGGAATTCACTACTGGATCTTGTAAAATACAAGTATTTGGTACTCAAATACTACTGTCAGTACAAGACACACCACATTTTCTGTCTCAGAACCCCAAATCTAACTCCATGCTAATGTAAACTTCTAAGTGGAGTCCTAATTTTTCAAAACAGATCGATTTCAGAGGAGTGCTTAGGTCTGCCCTACCCTTTTTCTGTGGCACTCCTTCACATCCTTTCCTTCCTCTATCTAGTTAAATGAAACAGTGTTTTTCTGTAAGATCACATCCCCCCAGCAATATAGTTGTTATATTGGTAATATATTAGATAGATGTAATGATGATACATTAAATGGATAATGTTCCTACAGTATTCCACTGTGACAGGAACAGGTGTTGATGGATAAATCATACACAGGCAGCAGAATCTTGGTCTTTTTTCGTGTATGCTCTCTTATGGAGCCTATCTGGTCATAATTCAATTCTACAGTTCTCCAGCTTTCTTCTGTCACTGAGGTTAGAGATATTTGCTGGTTGAATTTCACATTGCCATTAAGAGCCCACAAATTTCCTAAAGGACATGGCAGAAACACATCTCACCATTTTCAAAACGTCTTCCCTCCTGATTTCTAGCACTCCACCCATCATGTCATCAAGAGCACGCAGTCTTTCATCATCCTGGGAACATCCACAAAAAATACTTGAAGGTACAAAAGAACAGTAGCAATTGCAAGTTTTGGGGACAACACCAGTGTTCACCTCTAGATTAGTCAGTGTGTCACTAGTAGATTGATGCTCTTTGGGGATGTGTGTGAAACATGCCAAAAGTTTCAGAGTTTTTACTGGTAAACAGATGTTCATATGCCAAATAACTTACTAAAACTGCCATTTTGGTAGTTTTGGAAAGAACACATAGGCATAGGGTATTCCTGGCCAATTGGCAAGCTATGATGAAGGAAGCTGTAGTGTCACTGTCTTATTGTGGATCTGTTTTGGGGCCAGAACCATCTTAGTTTTTTTACAGATACATTTTAAAGCCAGAGGAAAGCTCTATGGTCCCCTAGTCTGATCCCTGCAGAACAGAGGCTGCTCAATCAACAAACACATATCAAGCACAAAGCTCCTAATTGAGCAGTAGCATGAATTTGGACATGTATCTAGTTCCCAGCCACCTGATATGGTATTTTAAATTGCCCCTAAGCACATGCTTAAAAACTGTGAGTCTAACACTATCTTTTCTCCCCCGAGCTGACCTATGTAGTTCTGATTGTAAACAATAATGAGGGGAAAGGCACATATCATTACCTATATTTATTCTCCCATACTACACGACTGGCATGTTTCAGTGCTGCATTAATTAAAAAGCCTAACCAGAGACAAAGGCCTGTAAGAAGGATACTACTTTAATTACCGTAGCAGCAAGGCGTCTTTCCCTTTCAAGCTTAGCCAGCAATTCCAATTGCTCTTTCTCCTCTTCAGTCAAGTATTTCTCAGCTTTAATCTGAAGGAAGAAAATGAGGTTCATATCAGGGTTCTTTTCTCCAAATGTGATCACATGGGGACTAAGAAGCTTTGGAAGAATGGTGGTCCTGGTTTTGGCTGGGATGGAGTTCAATTTCTTCCTAGTAGCTGGTACAGTGCACCCCTCAGCCTTGGGATCAGTATGTTGGTGGTGAGCAATTGTTTTTCATTTGCATCAGTTATTTTTCCTGGGTTTTCTTTCTCTTTTTATTATTTTCCTCTTAATTACATTTATGATTAAGTTTTAATTTAATTAATTACATTATGATTATCATTGTTGTTATTATTATGATATTTTATTTCAGTTATGAAGCTGTTCTAATCTCAACACATGAGTTTTCTCACTTTTACCCTTCCAATTCTCTCCCTCACCCTGATGAGATGGGGCAGTGAGCGAGCAACTGTGTGGTGCATAGTTGCAATGCTGTAATACAAATTCTTAATGCTTTCTCTATCTCTGCTCTATGACAATATTCCTCAAAATGAAAATTATCCTTTTGTACAGCTACAAAAACTACATTTAAATATCCTAAAATATAAACCACCATCACTTTTGTTGATACTAGATGTGTTTTGTGCATGCCTATTCTTACAGTGGGATAACATGGATTGGTGAGAGAGCAAGGAGAAATGGGAAAAGATTGGCCACATGAGCAGATAACATCAGTGGAATATATTGCATAAGAAATATGCTGTTTCTTTGTAAATAATTAATTGAATTTATAAGTACATTACTAAGTATGCTCTAATACTTAGATTTTCAGTTGGAAACTACTTTGTTTCAAAATGGCGCCCAGAGAAAACAGAGAAACCCTTAACTATGGAAGCAGTTCCTGAAAGCCCAGTTTGAATGTCAGGAACAAAGAATTCCTACCTAATTTATGGGCATTTTGAAAACTTTTAACATCAATAAATTAATTATGTATACATTTTTCATTTCAGATTGACTTATTAAGTCTTTTCTCCTTAAAAAAGAAAGGGAAGAAAATGAGCCAAAAAGATGATTTTAAGTATACAGACATATCTGCTTTAAGGTTTTTCAGTACTGACACAATGTCTGGAAATGTGAAGAATTAGAGAACTGGATTTGAATGGGTGAAATAGAAAGATGCATTTTTCAGACACCTCTGAATCCTGAACGGTGAGCGCTCGCTCCGGCATCTCATCATCTGTAAGGACTGGCTCCCACACTTCCACTTGAAGTTCAAGCTGTTCCAGGATTTCTCGGATCTTCATGTTTGCTTCTTTCACTCGTGCTATCTCCTGCTCCTTTTGTTGTACAATTGCATCAAATTCCTCATTAAAAGCAGTTTTCACTTTGTAAATGATGTCCTGGAATACCAAAAAAGGAAACAGCAGTACTGTTCAGGTGATGCCATAATGACTTTTTGCCTTTTCTTTTATTCCTCTTTTATATACCTTTTTATAGTTTCTTGTATTCTTAGTGTTTTTTAGCCTACCTTCTTAGACTTATTTTGTTAAGCTAGGAGACTAAGCATCTTAGAAGCTTTGGAGTTAGGGATCAGTGTGCCCCAGACCCCAAGGTCCCCTCCAGAACACATTCTGTAAACTGAGATAGAACCATCCAGGGGAAGGCTCCTTGGGGGGGGGGCGGGGTGGGGGCTCACTCAAGCCTCTCACTGGGGAATTTTTGATAGATATGCTAATTAGTAAGACCTATAATGTTATACCAGATCTTTTGGGGGTGTGCATTGTGGTGTGCATTTCAGGGCATTCAACCTGGACGTAGTGCACCTAAGGGTCCTTAAAACAAATACCAAGGTAATATCCCTTTTTCCCTTCTAACTGTGTTTGATTCTTCCTTTTAAGACCAGGAAAAGGCATCACAGGTCACATCCATCCATGTTTATATACTACTCCTCAAGCCATCAGAATCATAAATGTGTCTATTTGTGTGTGTGACAGGGAGATAAACTGATAAACCCTTTATGGGAAAATCATAAGGGCAGAGTTCAAGCTTTGTTAAATGGAGTTGGGCAGATGATCTCTTTTTGCCTCTTTTTTCCCAAGAAATTTTTATTCATTTCTTCTACGTATTTGGCATTTAAGAAAGAATCTGAAAGAAACATGCTGCTGCCAAAGTTAGATAAAAAAATCAGTCTGTCCTCTATTTGGTTTTTTTTGGCCCTCTTCAGCTGAAAGAAGGAGGAGCTTCAAAGAAATAAACATGTGACCTGTAAATCTAGAGACTGTAAGTCACAGGTGTAGGAAGGGAGAGCAAAGGATATACTTTCCTGATGCAACCTGCAGTTTCAATATGCTTTCATGTGATTCTCTGACATATGTAAGTAAAATGTGTCCATTAAACAAACAAACATTGGAAACTGACTTTTTAAGAAGACCTCAGACCTTATAATCATTTAAAAAAGCATGTATTCTGAGTGGATAAATTCTTCTTTTAGCAGAGATAATTGATCTCAACAAAGAAAAGTAGAACTTTAAGAGGGTAGCATATGTCTCTCTTACTGTATCAATTTACTAAAATGCACCATGAAAAGGATACAGATACCCTGAAATTGGATAATCAATTTCATAAGATGTTGTTCTTCCAAACCCAAGCTGGAAAATCCACAGCACTATGTGCATTTATCAGCTTTTGTCTCAGTTACTCAGAGACTGGTGCAACTCTCCATTGTTTAGCGTCAGTATATCCAAAATCTAACAGTGGCTGTGACTGCTGTGAAAACCAACAGATATGAGAGTGTCACTGCACTAAGACAAATTTCAGAAGGTATCACCTTCAATAATATTGTCTGATGGAGTTTCTGCTCCCTGGTGTGCAAGTCACATTGGTGGTATAGGGTAGAGGTGTCGCCACCATACTGACAGCTCAGGCTTCCGTTTAGGCAGTGAGATGCACCATCGTCGGCCACTTCTTCTGCTGCCTTCTCTCCTTCTTCCTTAGATAAAGCAGTCTCAGAGTCAACCTCAAGATTTTTCTTCTGAGCCTGCATGTCACAAACATGGCAACTGTGTTAGATTTGTACATGATCCAGTGGCACATGATGAAAAAAATTCTAGAGGTTATATTCTTCAATTAAGCTCAGTGATCAAAATAATACAAGTTGAAATGTTCATATCTGGAATATTGGGTCCATTGTAGGTTCCCCAGTACAACACTGGGAATACTGAAGCAAGTCCAGTGACAGGCCACCAATATGAGTAAAGATTTTAAACATTTTACATGTGAGGACAGACTAAGAGAACTGGAATTGTTTACCCTCAGGAAGGAGAAGGCTTGGGGGGTTCTTTTTCCTGTGAGGGTTGTCAAACGTGAGAAAAGGTAGCCCAGAGAGGTTATGGATTCTTTCACCATGGAGATATTCCAAGCCTCACTGGACACAGCCCTGAGTAAATGCTCCAGGAATGTTGGACTAGATAAACTTCCAAAGGGTTCTTCTAACCCCAGATATTCTGTGATTATTTAAGACTAATACATTTTTTTTAGCAACATTTTGTCTTTATTTCTATTTTTTAATTTTTTTGGCCAACTTTAACAGCAAGAAAATGAGCCTTAGAAATGTAACTAGATAAAGAAGTGATAAGATGCCAGCTCAAAATACCATTATCTGTACCTTAAGATCAGCTGTCTCAGTCTTCTTTAAGTGGAGAACTTTCTTCAAAGTTTCCAGCTCTTCTTTACTACGTTCTTTCAGTGGATAATTACTCACTTGACAATCCATATGGAAGCACTGCTCAAATTCAAAATACAAAAACCCAAAGTAAGAATTTCTTCAAAATGTTTCTATCAGTTCATTTGTTCAATACCTGAATGCTAAACAATTACAAAGGCTTCTTAGAATCAGGAATAAGACTGAGGATCAATTAGTACAGACAATGTATTAAATACAGTTTTTAAAAAGAATCTGTGGATGTGGTCTCTTTATCCATCTTCATCCACAGAATTAAACCAGAACTAGTTTTTTTTTTGTAAAATGACTTGCTCTTTCACTACCCTTAGGATAATCCAGTATCATCAGTTTCACTCATCTCCCTCTGTTTACAATAGGCAAAATCAGGATTAAGTTTTGCCTTTATGTTCTGTGTAGCAGAAGTCATACGGACTGCACAAAGAAAAATAGTGTTTACTTCTCCTTTTAGCAATACTGTGTAAATATATTGTCTGAGATCAAGGAATTAAAGTGTTGCCTATTTGCTAATCCACACCCTTTTCCACCTTAGAAGGTAAAATCAGCCAGGCTCAGACAAAATGAACAGAATAAAAGATTTCCCTGAGCCCTGGGAAGAAGTAAAATTTTTCCCACACCATAAGCAAATCAGAAACGTGTTATTTTGTCTCAGTACCTTAAGGAATAAATAAACTACTGCAGAAAATGTCTTAAAAAGAAGAGGTTACCTTAACTGCACGCCCTTTTACACACATAACATCCCAGCAGTCATATTTGATTAAATCTTGCAAATAGCAGTAGGATAAATTCTCCATCTCAATCTCCTTCCTCACCTTTCAAGATACAGAAGAGAAAATAACAAGATGTGATGCAAAGTAACAAGATATGGACAATGTGCATTGAGTTATTGAAAGAAAACTAACAGATGAAATGAATCATCAATATTTCATCATCTTAGACTATCACTACTATCTTCTCCAAAGCCTATATTGCATAGTACTGAAGGCATCATTTTCTATGTGACGAAAAGCATTCTAGAACTTAAGCAACATGCCCAAGGCCACAGTGTGAGATTTATAGTTTCTGGCATAAATCATATTCCAATTTGCATTGTCTGCATCAGCAGTTTCACCTGCTTCAAAAAGTGACTTTAAATACTTTTCAGTTTTTCTGCTTCTCAGCAGTGAACACAACTTTGAGATAATCCTCTGTTATTCACTCATTTTTCTCCTTTCCACTTACAGTTTTAAAATGTTCCCCCATTCTGCCATACCCTGGCCACGTCTCGTTCAGCCTCTTCTTGCACTCGTTCCTGTTCTTCTAAATCCAGGTTGAACTCCCAGTGCTCAAGTTTCTCAATGTCTGGCACCTGCTCGTTTTCCTGCATCATTTTCTGAATCTGTTTTTTAAAAAATAAGTGTAAGGAATAAAAAGTAATTTGAACGTGAATAGGGGAAATGCTATTTTTAACACTAAAGAACTTGATATCAGAGAAAATTATTTTAATTACCTGCACTTTTAACTGCTTTATGGGAAGAAACAGAAGAAAAAGAGAGGACAGTATTTTCTATAATGGTATTTTCTATCATTTTCTAAAGGTTGTTAGGCAGAAATAAGCCTGCTGAGGGGACAGATATAGGTATAAGGTGCAAGGTATAAGGGTGGTACAAAATATTCATTTGGAGCAAAGGAAACTGAGAAGCAGACAGTAACTCCTGGCAGTTTTAGGAGTTCTTCAGGTCCCTGAAGAAACACATCTCTTTAATACCTGTCTGCTCAGAGTTTATGACAAAAATGTAACTGAGCACTAGAGCTCACAGCTATAAAGGAAGTGCTCTTGTAAACAAAACTGGGAAGCTGAGCCATTACCCTTGTAAGAAACTCACAGTTTCACGCAGCTTTTTAATTCCCATTTGCACTTCTTCCTTCTGGTTAGCAAATCTCCGAGCGTCTTCTCTCATAACCTGACATACAACAAATTTATTGTTGAAAGACAAAAAAAAAGGCAAGAGGAAAAAAAATACTAAAGTAATCTAAAGGAACATTTTCTATACAGAAAATAAAATGCCATAGGGGTTAATACCTGAAATAGATACAACCCTAATTGAATAGGATATCCTTAGAATTGCACAAGAGAAAACAGATCTTACAGTCAGGTCACACTGTAAACTGGTTGTACAGCAACAGTGCTTGAAAAAAAGAAAATACTAAAGAAAGACGTAATTACAAGTGCAATGCTTATAGACCCATTGACCTGCATGAAGCCTACTGCCAGAACTTTTTAATCCTTAGATTTTTCGTTGTTGAAAATTTTCACCGCTTTCATTTTTCATTGAGTAACCTGCTTGGTTTCTGGTAATAATCTTCTGTGCAACTTTTTGACATTTAGGACAAAAAAGTATAAGTTTCCAAAAGAAGTGAATTTGTCAGGCTTTTTTTTTCTTTGCTTTTTTTTCTTTACTCCTTGTGTAGAAGCGCTCTTCTGGTCTTCAGAGCTCCTATTGTGCTTGGCACGTTCTCTGATGTGTTTATAACCTTGACCTAGAATTTCTAGAAGTCTAGATCAGAATGGTTGAAGAGAAGTCCAAATGTGAGAAAAGCTTTTGAAACTAGATCCCTTTACAGCAAATACCTTAGCACCCCAAGTAACTAATGACCCTTGAAAACTCTGGCTTCGATTAGTACTTGTTCTGTGAAAGTACCTTCTGCATTTTCTGGCCTATCCATGTCATGTCATTGGTATTTGTGACGTTTCCATCTTCTTCTGCCACCTCTGCACTGGAAGATTTCAGTGGTGCCTCCTGAAATTAAGGATATAAACGTCTAGCTCAGGTACTTAGAGAGTGAAAGAAAGATGGAAATTAAAGAAAAAGTGGACTCCCATTAGAAACACCACCACCACCAGATTAGAGTGTTACATTTTTGTTGCCTAACCAATACCCAGATTTGATCCTGCAAACCCTTGCTATTGTGCAAAGCCTTTTGAGTCAAATGATCAACTGGACTAATCTCTGTAATCACAAGTTTGATTGATTCCAATGGAAAAATACATTTTACAGAATTAGTAACACACAATGTATAGCAGTAACATCTCACTGGGAATGACACATAACTTCACGTGAAGAGAAACTGACTTTCACAGAGTTTTCTGTGCCTTAGGAAATCAAGTGAAACTGAAGATGTGAATGTCATCTTCCCATAAATATTCCATTTCTTTGATAGTACTCTTCTGCAAATTACTATTTAAGCATAATCAGCCTATCCTCAGAGTTATTCTTCCACTTTAACAAAAGGATCAGTGGATTAAGGACAATTTTTATCATGTACAATTTCAGGATAATGATCAAACTTTTCCCCCCATAAAAATAAAGAAAACACATTAAATTTCTTTACTGGAAGTGATTTTGATGTGGACTCTGGGTCAAACTTCAATTCTGGCATAGATTTTAAAAATGAATTTTCATCTGAAGTAGACTTGTTCAGTATTTCAAGAAGAGATTGCCAGTAAAGAGCAGCTTCCTCTACTTCAGTTTCTTTTATCTCCCTGGTAAACAGAAAGGGAACTGATGTATTTTTTGTATATTATAGAAAAGGACAAAGTATTAAATACTCATAACACAACTATTAAGTTATTTAAAAATGCCTATTCAGTATTTTTGTATTGTTTGAGTTCTAGAATTGCATAATTAAGTGAAGTCTCCACAAAAGTAAAAATTCTTAGACAGATTGCCCATATTAAAAAATTGCTCTGACAGAGTCATCTTTAATCTATGCATCTACCTGAACATTGATTTTACCACAGAAAAGCTGTACATTCAAGTGTCTCTTACTCCTAATGTCTGTTAAGAGCTCTCTATAGCCACAGTAGAATTCCCATTAAAGCTGTGATGTCTCCTTATCACTGAGTTAAAATAGTAACTCAGGAGATTACATCCCTTACATCCCCAAGGAGCCCTTTCCAGAGCTGATTTGAGAATGATAAGAAGTATCACTACTGGTGATACTTCCCAGAAAATACTCCTGTATGTTGTGCTGGAATCAGACCCAAAATTGCAATACTTTTCGAGCTAGGGAGGCCAGCTGCCTCTAAAGATGAGAGGAATGATTTTATTTCTATCCAATTCTTCTCCTTACTTTGAGACTAAGAAAAATGAAGTCTAGAATCACAAGTAGATGCAAAAATTAATCTGTCAGGATACAAGAAATGACAAAATTAATATTAGTTGCCACTTTATACATACTTCCACTTCAGACACACCAGGGCACAATCATTTTCACCGTTAACTAGGATGAAATTGCCATCCAGGGAGAATACCATGGATCTGATTCCCCCTCCTTGATATGACTGACAATGCTTTTGAGCAAGTATATCCTAGAGAAGTCATAGAAGCAGTATCAGCAAATATATTTTTATAACAGAATATGTCTTTAAATTATTTTTATTATTTAAATTTTTAAAATATTTTGATGTTTCTTTATGTTTAGATAAAAGTCAGTCCAAAATGGCAACACAAAGTACATAAAATACTAGGGTTTTTAACTTTAAAAGGTTCGACTACACATGGGACAAGTTTGTAGTATATTGATTTTGCAGGAGATAAAGAACAGCAGCAAAATTATCTACACTAAGATTTACTGAAGAAGGAAGTAAGTGGTTTTTATGATTGTATACACATTCATTAAAAAAACAATGGTCCTGTATAATGCTGTATCAGTCCATGTTCAACACAAATTTTTCTCAAACACCTTCTATTCAGGTGAGGAAAAGTTTACAGTGAAGGAAAGTAATTTTCACACTTCTGTCTCACGTAAATCAAACAAAGCCTGTGCCCAGACGCCCACCTACCAGAGTAGAAGTATTGTAGATAAACAAAACACCATCCTTGGCTGCTGCTGCCAGCCACTGGCTGTTGGGTGATAAACAGAGCAAACCTGATCCAAACTGATTGCTAGGAATCCTCTTTTCTAATGAATATACTGATGGATCTTCCAACTTATTCTGCCAAACAAGCAAAAGGTTAGCAGCAGTTCAGATGATATCTATGAAATATCTATGCCATTTTGAGAAGATTAATGACAGGTTTATAATGACACAGGTTTATAATAACAGGTTTAATAACACTGCAGTTTAAACTGTTGTTGGATTACTAAGCTCAGGAACTAGTGCCATTGCTGTGCTGCTGATTTGCCTCTCATCTCTGCAAAAGGGTCTGGATTCAGTGTGTTTGAGCCTGGAATTTTTTGGCTGAGAAAGGATGTGACATGTCAAGGAGGAATGCTGACCTTTAGAATTCACCTTTTTACTTACCTTGACTCTTAAACTCTGGGAGACCTGTGTGCTGCAGAGAGCTGCAGTTCTTCAGCAGGCAATGACAGTGGCTTCCTGAAGCTCCCACTACTTCATTGTGAGGCTGGGCTGGGTTTGCATCTGAGAGTCCTGGGCTCACGATGGCTCAGCCCCTTCAGGAGCTGCATGCCCAGGTCACTCAGCAGCCTGCACAAACCCACAGCTCCAGCACAGAAGCCACATGTGAAGTGCCTGCAAGTGGTGTGGATTTTAAGAACCAATATAATAGGACAAGGACATTATTTTTGCCAGGTTTCTGAGCAAGTGGTAGGATACTAAAAGTTGATGAGTATGTATGGAACAGGTATTTTGACTGGAGAGAGGATTTCTTTAAGATAATATCCTGCTATATTAATTTCATCTACAGCCTTTGTTTGCTGGTATTTAACCATTACCCAAAGTAAAGCAACTGCAGAGAATTACCTCTTCAGAGAGGTGGTATTTACAGATGAAAGGTGCACAGGTGCAGTAGCCATACACAATGTTATCCTTCAATCTGACTGCTGAGCTCAAAGGGCAATCCAGATCATATCGCTCCTTTTTCAAGTCACTAGCATTAAACATTCCTTGTTCATTCACATACTTCTCATTATCTAAAAGATTGACAAAAGAAAGAGGGAGAAAGAGGCATCACTACCACTAATGCAGGTGCTTTCTCTATCATGTAATTATGAAAATGATCCTCAGCAAGGAGTGAGCGTGATGTAACTTTTCAGGGAAGAGATTGGGAATTCATGACTTAGATTTAACACCAACTCAGGGAGTTGTGCTGATGTAGCACACTGCAGTGAAGCAGGGCAATAGCTCTACCGGCTCTAAAGAAGTACGAGAAACAGTTTAACCACAGTGCTGTGACAATTTGCATACACTAATTTACTCTGCTTCTTGAGTATTACGTCAACAGTGCTAATTAGTTTGCATGAAGGTTCTTGTCACCATTGCCTTCATCTAGAACTTATTTTAGGAATCTCTGCCATGAGGAACACACAGTGGTATTGGTTAAAACACTGCAGTTCACATCTTCAAAAGGGCATTTTATTCTTTTTGGTTCCCTAAATTGAGCTTTAAAGGGACACCTGAAATTAAGACTGACGAGGCACCTGATATAAAACTGAAATGAAGACAATAACTGTAGATCTTCAGCAACTTTGAAAATAAAGCCCCATTTTATATGTCTAAAAATAGGCACAAAAAAAAAAATCTAATATTACTGAATATTTAAAGAAAATATTAACTTTGTTGAAAACTACAAAACTACTTTTTGAAAAGTTTGTAAAATGTACGGCCTTTTAAAAATTAAACGTAAGTAACTTAAAAATCTGATGCTAGGCTTGTTGCCCTAGAAAAAGTTAGTATATATTGCAATTCTTACCTGTTGCAATTGCTGAAGACAGATGAAAAATTTCCAGTCGTGCTTGTTGGATCTCTGCTACATTAAGAAGTACCATCACTTCAACTAAGTCATTCTTTAAGTCAGAAATTACAGAAAGGTGGAGCACTTCATCTGCCAGTACTGAAGCAGGTAAGGAACATCAATGGAAATTGTTACTGAAGCATGGTAACCTTGTTTTTACTAAGCTATCCTGTGACACAAAATGAGATCCCAGTTTGGAATACATCTCAGCTCAGGAGTGCTGCATGCACTCAACTCTGCTTGAGGCACTGGGTGCTGGGAATCCCTAAGCACAAGCTCATTATTATTACATTACACAGTCAAATCTGAATTTACCTCCAGCTTGAATTGTAGCAATTTTGAGGCTGTCTGCTGGTAACTGCCAGATAAAGCACAGAAACCCCCTCCTCTAACAAGCCATCCAGACAACGATCAGGCAAATTACAAAAATTATTTAAGGAGATAAATTAATTAAAATGGTAATATAATGTCCTTTATACTTAAAATTATGGTGAATGTCGATACACAGATATTATCTGTAAGAATACTGGTTTTGGAAAAATAAATTCACAAATTTCAAAATTTTTTTGTGAGTTAAAATTCATTGTATTTTATTCCTCACTATCAATCAGCAAAGCTGACAATTTCAGCAGTCCCCATGTTAAAGATGTCTGTGGTAGAAATTTGTAACAGGAGATTACACACAATGATCATAATCTACAGTTTTTTAATCCAAATTCTCACAAAATTCTTTAGTTTACCACTATTACTTTTGTGCTGGAGCTATGATCAGTTTGTCAGCTAATCCATTCTTTTCCCTGTGACTTATACATACTCTGAAATAAGGTAATATTGGTACATTTGCTAACTAAAATTACAAAGGGGGAAAAAAAGCAAAAAACCAAAACCGACCAAGCAACCAACCTCCCCAAAACAAAACAAAAAACCCCAAAAAGAACTCTGGTCCTTACAAAATAAGTGGGAGGAATATGTTTAGTCCTCCCAGAAAATAAGTAGAATGAAGGTGAGCGGCTTAGCCTGACTGGCAAGTACACTTAAAATTCAGAAAATAGTGAGAAGAAAATGTAATGAACGTTGTTACATGTATTACCTATATATCCCAGAACTTGGAATAATTTTGATGGACGAGCATCTAGAATAAAGATGTGTCCTTCTGTAGCTCTTGCAATGAGGAACTGGCCCCTCTGATCATAACTAGGTAAAATGCAAATCCAAGTAGAAATCAATTCAATACAGTCAATAAAGAGAGTCAAATGATTTCACTCCCTTAACATGCTGACTTCATTGAGAGCATAAACACAAATTTCAGTTTCTGGGTTTACACAGTTAGGGTCTGATATAAAGCGCAGTGCTATGAGTGCAGTTTCTAATTGAGGGGGTGGTCAATCTAAAGCTGATCATACTCCACAGCAGTCTGCATTAACAACTTTGTTAAGTCAGAATTTCTTTTACATTCACTTTTTTAGAAATAAAACTATTATACAGATCTTGATATTATTTTGAAAAAACATGTCTTTGCATTGACTGAATTTTGAACAAGTTGCTTGCTGTATCTATTTTTAAAGTTCTGTCTTAGGTAGCTGTGAAAAGAGATACATCTGAGTCTCAAATAACAGGCAGATTTATATTAAAGTTTAGCAGTTCAAAATCCATTGTATCCTTTGCAAAGTAGAGTAATACACCCTCAGATTTTTCAGTAACTGGGGGGAAAAAAACCCAACCAACAAAAACCCTAACCAAACAAAAAAAGCCTTTTAGATCACTAGAGCGAATGACAAGAGGACTGGTAAATTCCAGAACTTTAAGCAAATGAATAATTAACAACGGTAACAAAAATGCACCAAATAAAAAGAGATGACCAAAAGGCTTAAACTTAACTTCAGAAAACCTCAAATTTACATTCGGTGATAAATAACCCTCTAAAGTGAGATACATGGAATTGTGAATAGTTACTGCATATGGTGATCTGTCAGAAAGCATCTTACACTTCAGTATCTCCTGTGTTCAGTTAAACCTTCTTAAAATACAGATTTATTACATTTCTCTTATATAAATCCTGCTACTACCTGTTGCAAGCAGTTCAGAATATGTTGGAAAAACATAGAAGCTGTTAAAATATTTTAACTGGTTATTTGTAAAACAAAAATTTCATTTTTTTTGTTCAACCAATATCATTACTCAAGCAATAAACTGACAATATTCCTACCCTACTAGATACTTACTGCAAAGACAGCACTGGAAGTTTGGAAAGAAAAATTTTGTGAACAACCCGTGGAGCTTCAGCTTTGGTAACATCAACGAAACAGATTTGACCTATTTGGGTCCCTACAGCAACACTGTTGGAGGAGGGACAGCAAGCCATAGAAGTTGCCTAGTTGAGAAGTAGAACATACTTAACAGTTCAACATATTTTTATATATTATGCTATTTGTTAGTATGAAATTTCCTTTGCTATTTAAAAGTCCCTAAAATTTGAAGAAGAAAACCCAAGTCGTTTATTTAAAAACCATGTTTTTAACAAAGAAAGTATTTTAGAGCCATCATGGAAATTTAATCTATGCTTTGTAGCTACACATCAAAAGCTAATTCTATTCTTTCCAGAAAAAAAACAACCATTATATCCACTCTCCAGATTTTAAGTAAAAGAAGCTTCACCTAAATAAAACAGTGAATGCACTGTTGTGTGTACAGCTGCTACAGAAAGGGATTTTCTTCCTTACTATGTCAGATTTCAGGGTTTGAATACATCTTAAATCAGGACAAAGCATTAACACTTTGAAATACTTTTATCAACTCAATTCTTAAAACCTGTTTTTCGTATCAGTCAAGGCATTTAGCTTTTATACCTTCAAAACTTTTCTGTTACTCATTAAAAAGAAAAAAAAGAGGAATACCATAAAAATTAAAATTTAGATATTGTTTACAAAGATGTGCTTAAAGACACATCACTAGGACATTTGGCTGAAATGTTTCCTCTGCTTTGTAGTCAAGGTAAACACATGACATGATTAGCTCAAGGAAACATTCTGAAAGATAATATTCTTTAAATCTCATCCATGGGTTGCTCAAAGACATTACTGAGCTTTGCTCAGCACTGGTTGATCCAAATCTGTAGAATATTATGCTATCAATAGAAAAATATAAAAATTTTAAGTATCAGTCACAATATAAGATCCTGGTTTCATGTACCTCAATACCAAGGTTTAGCTTGCTGAGGAAAGTTCCATCTTCCAAGGACCAAACTTGTACTTCACCTGAAACTGTTACAGACTGTTGAACAGAGAAAAAGAGAGTCAAAAGAGGATGAAATAACCAAATAGTCTGGAAGTGACTAGTGATCTCCTATAGAATATAAATTCAACTAATCTCTGAGCATAGCAGATTAAGGGTTACTAGCTTCACTTGGGATTATTTAGCTTTTCATTAAGTCCAGTTGCTGCAAGGTACACCTGCTTAAGGAATACTTTCAATATTTTTTGTGCATTCCTGCACATACAGGAATGATCTTTAGGCAGAATGAGACAATTTAGGGCAAAATGTGGAAGCTTGATCAATATTAGCACTCCTACCATTCTGACTGCAATAGAAGAACCTGCTTATAAATTTCTTTGCACAGGAAAGCCTTGAGGAGAGGTCTTGTTTTCTCACAAGAAAAATGATGGATATTGAAACAATACTTGATTTCTTCTTATATCCAGGAAATTTTGTAATCCCTCAGTAATGTAAGGCTAGAGATCACTCAACCTTCACACTACTCATACACAGTCAGGTAAAATTCAGCGTTCCCATGCTAATGGTGAACAAAGAGATCCAGCCAACTTAATTGACTATGACTCCAGATTTTCTAGGCTGGCTTCTTGGAGAATTCATGACCTGGAAATGAATTTCTGGCTAAAATATATGTCTTTCAGGAGTAAAAGACAATGAAAGCAAGGAATTTCTAAGAATGGACAGGTCCATGAGTAAGGCATTCTTTCTCCCTGGACCCAGAGCAGAAGTATCTCTCAGGATGTTCCAACCTGTGCAGAAGGCTGAAAAGATCATTAGCAATTGTTGGACAACATCAGTTCTCTGAAGTAAATCCATCTTTTGCTCAGCTATCTTCCTGAACAATATAGGTCACACAAATCAGCAGCAGAACCAATACAGCATAAATGACCCAACCTGCATTCTAGGGCAAGTTCTGACCCCTTTATAGGCTATAGCAGAATGAATGCCATTTACTTCCTTAATGAGAAGTTACACAACTGTAACAAATATCAGAACAGTCCTGATTTCTGCAAGGCTTTTCATTTCGTGCCTTAGCAACATATTGGTTACCTGAAAAGAGCCACTGCTCTATATTAGAAATAATGCAATTTCTTACCACACAGTAGTTGTTCCCTGGAGTAAGAAAATCAGCTGCCAGAAAACAACTGCTGGATGTGTCCAAGAGTTTGACAGCTTCTCCACTATGGGCAGGTTTGTAACTATAGACTGTCCCCTGACAAATAAAGAGAAATAATCCATCACTGGCTATGAAACTTTTCATTAAAAGCTTTCAAACACTTAAAAATACCCCACCATCTTTCTGAGCTTCACTCTGAACTTTTATATTTGACTCTAACCTGAGGTAAAAAGTGCCCAGTAGGATTAATCTGAATTTAGTGGATTATATTGTTACCCTAGCTGAAGAGGAGGTTAGCTCATTTTAGAGCAATCCATCTAATCACATTTTCAAGAAGTTTTGTTTCTCAAACTTGCTTTAATAAAATAATTTCAACATGCCAAATCTCATGTGACTCCAGAAATTAATAAATATTCTAAACCAACACAAAACTTCATGTCTGTATAGAGAACAACTCTACTGCAGAGTCACAGTAGATCTGCCACACCCAAACTACACTTTTCTCCCTGTGCAAGCACACATCAAGCCTGGAGTTCATGCCCAGTAGGTCCATGACTTGGACACATGGGAGACCCTGAGCATGTACTCAACTGCACACACACAAGGATTCCTGTTGGAAAATCTCAACATTAGGTACTTTATAGTCCACCATCTGTAGGAGACAATTTTCTTGCACTTCATTAAAAGTCTTTCCAATTTTCAGTGGAAACACAGAATGGACTATGTTCACCTCTGATATAAATTGTTGACTTGTGTGATTACATTAGATGTTTTGTACTAATAGTATCAGCATATTCATATAAAGTCACAGGAATATCCCATTCTGTAGTGCTGTTATCTCAAATGCTGTACCTGGTCAGTGATAAGCAGAAGACTGGTGTAATCAGGAGAAAATATGAGGCTGGAAATGGGCTGTGAGATATCTGCACAGATTTTCATCTCATACTGCAGCTCTTTGATGTGATAAAAGATTAAAATGCCCTCCTGTGCAGAAAAGTACAAATCCACATGAGGTCTATGTCACTTATACTATCAGGCAAACTGAACTGCAAGATCTGAAAATCCCTGGAGTAGCAGTGTTTAACTGCAACCCATCCCCAATGGTCTCATTTTGCTTTAGTATGTTTAAGTCAAAAGGACTCTACACAGAGATAATAAATCTATTGAACATGAAGGTGTTCTTTAATACAGTTCTTAGTGACAGTCCATGTTTGATAACAACAGGCTCTCACATCAGCTAATGCTTTAGATTTCATGTTCTTTTTGAGACAGTGTAAGAATTTGTCCCCCTCTTAAGCACGAATGTACAATGGCATTGTCAGATTGGGTTGGATATTGAGTTAGATTTTGCACAAAACAATTTGGCAATTCCATTGGCCATTTTCTCTCCTTTCCTGTTTTTTGTCCATCCTTCTCTTCTGTTCCTCTACAACATTCTTGAATAAAACCAGGATTGTCCTCTTTTATTGCTTCTTTGATTACAAAAATAGAATATTTTCCTGCTCTGCTCCCCTGTGTCAAGTCTTCACAAAGTGAATATAGACAGCACCAGAAAGGACCTTTATAGTCCTGCAGCCCTTCACTTTTTCCTAACTCCTGTCTTTGCAGTGAACTCTGCAAATTCACTCCATTTGAATGTTCTTTGATTTTCACACAGTAAGTTAAAAGCATAAAGGATGCCTTACACTTCCAGCTGCGTACAGTCCCTCATTACAAAATGCCATGGCAAGTAAAACTGGTTTTTGCAGATTGTTTGGTTTGCCACCTAAAAGCACAAAATCAACATAAAATATCAAATTTAATTTATTGCAACAATGTGTCACAACTCCACACAAATCTGGGATGATTTACTATTTATTTGTGAGTAAAAAGATCATAGAGTCATTTAGGTTGGAAGGGATCCTAGAAGTCCTCTAATCCAACCCCCTGCTCAGCACAGCCGACTTCAAACTCAGAACTAACTTCAAAGTTGGATTATGTTGTCCAGAGTCATATCAGCTAAGGTTTGAATATACCCAAAAATGGAAATTCCGTATCTTCTCTGGGCTACGTGTGCCAATGTCTGACTACCTTCACTGTGAAAGTATTTGTTTCCTAATATACACACAGAATTTCTGTTGATGCAAACAGTGTCCTTTGCCTGTCTGGTTGTATCTTCTCTGTAGCCTTTCATTGAATAGCTAAAGCAATAGTAAAATCCCTCATTTCCTTTTCTCCAGGCTGAACAAACATAGTTCTCTCAGACCATCTTTGTATGTCATGTACTAACACTGCAATAATCTTTGTGGTACTGTGCTGAACTTCATCCATTCTATTGTTTTTGTACTGTGGAGCCCAAAACAAAGTGTTTGAAACAAACCCCTAAATCCTAACTCAGATAAATTACAAGGGACTGCAGTTCTAAAGAAATGCTAAAACTAAGCAGTAGGGAACCTCTTCTACCACCACTTACTCCAATTTAAATTAGAACAAACAGAAATTTTTCCACTGTCACTTTCTCCTGAGGCTTTTAATTTGGCTGTCTATGGGCACAAAAGCTATTAATCTTTTGTCATGTAAACACACATAATATTGCCAACGTGTCTTACAGAGGCCAGTGTGAGACGAGTTTTTCTAACCAGTGGCTTCCAGCTGTACTCACATATTATTACTCCCAGAAATCAGCAGTGCTGCCTAGAAATCTATTAGCTTCATTTGAGCATGGAAATACCTTTCTTTTTCTGCGCTTCTCTACGAACATAGGACACCACATCCGCTATTTTCTGCATGAACTCTGCACAAAGGAAAACAATTTATGATGTCAACCTTGTTTGTACGTCAATATTGCAATACAAGTCAGTTGTATTCCACTCTACTGAACAAAAAAGGCCAGGTTCAGTACACTAAATGAAAAATGTGCATTCTTCCTCAATATCTGCCATTTCTGCCATCTATGCAACTGAGCAGGCACAGTTCTCTTACTCAGTTTACAGCTGTAAAAAGGAGATAACGTGGACTAGGCGTGGAGAGTGGTACAGATGCAGATTTATCTTCCTTCTAGTGCTAAGTTATGGTATTCTTATTTCTAAAAATGATTCCTTTTTATAGATACATTTACAAGGAAACTTCAGCCAGTCTGAAAACAATGCCTAAGTGACATGTTGTGGCTGCTTACGATTCTGTTTGCAACACCATATCAGGAATTCAGCATGTGCTTAAAGCTGGCCATGCACTTAAGCATTCTGCTAAATAGATACAGATTGCAGCCTGTTTTAAATTAACCAGAAGCTTCAGTATAATATAAATACAGACCATTTTGTTATACAGTTTTAGGACAGCACTCAAAGATGAACATACAGGCCAAGAAAAAGCCCAAATGGCAAATATTCCTGTTGCCTTCTACTCAACTGACAAAAACAGTTCTGATCACACCTCAGCTTTTCATTTCCAACTCTTTATTTACTAAATTTAACACTCTGATTGTTTCAAAAAGAGAAATACTGCTGGTTTGTTAGGTTGTTTTAAAAGCAGCCTTCCATTTTGGTGTTAACTATCAAAAGTGAAAGTCAGGGATACTTGCTGCAGCTTCAAAAATCATGTACTATATGTGAACAGAAGAAAATAAGATTACCAGGAGATTAGCTATTACCACTAATTCAGTGTTTGTTAGAGAAACAGCTCTATGCTAGGAAGAAGCATATTCCAGTACTCCTCCTAAACGTGACCAAAGCATGAACTTCATGTCCATGGCAGGACTGACACCTTCCATCCCATCAAAGGATGATGGGGTACAGGTTGCCAAAGGAACAATTTTTGATGGCTGTGTCTCAGCATTCTCCATTTTGGCAACCCTCTGAATGGGCACAGAAGGGCAGTGGCATGTAGCAGAGGAGACACCTCAGGTTTCCCAGAAGAAGAAGGTGTGAAATGGGTTGCCCTTGATGTAAAACTTTAGTCAGTCACAGCCTGCCAAAGGTCCCCATGAAAAAAGACAGGTGGGAATACTTATAGGGCACACAAACCAACTTGGTGAGTTGCAATCAATCCGAGGTCCTCCCATTCCAGAATAAATTTAAAGCAGATTCCTTTGTCTGAAGCCAAAGACATCTTCTGTTCACTCTCTGTGCCTCACACATTCTCCAGTAAAGCCTGGTAGTGTTTACAGCCTTGTTTTCATTATAAAATAGTCTATGTAAGAGCTGGCATTAAGGAATGCTATTAAGCCACGCTGCTTCAGTTTTGTTGTTTGAAGACTCGTGAGCCCTCAAAAATCACTTCTAACATTACCTAACATAGCAAATGAAGACTATCCAACATTTCATGCAAAAGAAAATAAATTATTGGTACTTAACTAATAGTAAAAATAGTACAGCTGTTAGTACTACTAATAATAGCTGGTATATTAATAGTTTAATGTTAATCTATTAGGGCTGGTTAATAAGATCTGGAATCCTGGAAATATAGTGAATTTAATCAATTTTGATGTATGTAAATTTAATCAATTTTTATGTATTTACAGTTGTTTTGGTTTTGGTTTGTTTGTGTTTTCACAAAGAAGAATGAAAGTCAGCTATTGGGTGTTAAAAACACCCCCACAGAAGCTCAAAAGACATTCTCAAATTTTACTGTACTAATAAAAAAAATAGGGTTCTACAATATAGCTTTCTAATTTCTGTAAGGAGAGCAGAAGAAAGCACAAAAAGCTTTCACCTATCCCCTTTCCTCCCTACTTGAATGAAACACACTCAGCTATTTCTTACCAGGTGGAGCTTTTTGTTGAAGAACAGAAACACTGTACTTCTCAGTATCAATGGCCAAAACGTATCCTTCTTTACAGCCCATGTATATTTCTGAGGTTGCAGTCCAGCAGTGGGCAGTGGGATGCACAGAAGTCTTAATACAATTTCTAGGCTTCAGCATGAAAATAAAAAAGTTCAATCAACAATTGACAAATATCTGGACAAGCTGTTACATACATTTCAAGATAAGAAAAAAAAAGATCATTACTTCATAGAGTCTGACATCATGTTTAACATCAGCATTATTTTATTCAGTCATCCCTTCAGTGAAGCCAGTAACTGGAAAAAGAACATTCTCCAAAAAAGTATATGTCTGGAGAAAGTGGTGAACTCACTCTCTCTCTAGAAGCTTGTTTAAATGATGAATTATATTTTCAATTAAAAACTATATATTTTTAAGTTTGCATTTATCTGGATTTATTCTCCAGCACTTGAATCTGTTACAATTTTATCCCTGGCTTGGAAATCCCTCCAGTATCTTCCCTATCCTCACAAAGAAATTGACCCACCATAACAAGGGCATCTCCCAAACTTTTAATGATAAAATTATGACAAAATTCAACACACTGAGCCCCTAGAGGTTTCTTTAAATGTCAGAGGGGCACTGGAAGCCCCAATTTAAATGGCTACTTATTATGACCTTGCCATGACAAATGCCTTTCAAACTGCTTTTCAGAATATTCTTCCACTTTATAGCCAAACGTGAACATGTGGTTCTTGCCTACCTGGGAGTACTAAAACACATTTTGTTTGAATAGCTTATCTTATTGTATAATCCAAATTGCTCTGTAAAACATGTCAATCTTTGTGTCAACTGCAAATAAGTGCTAGATATATCCCTGACCTGGACTTCCCATGTGCCTTGAATTTAATTTCGCTAAAATAACTCTCATAAATCTGTCATCCATAAAACAGGAAGAACAGAACTTCTCCAGCAAATATTATTAAAGACAGAGTGGCCTGTTCAGATACAACAGTAACAGAGATCATAAAAATACCATGATAGAAAGAACCAGATTAAAGAGAATTCAGGGAGGGGAAGAGGGGGACAAAACACAAGAAAACCTTGGGAGAACATTTAAAAGAGAGGATTCGAAGCACCATGCATGTGTGCAGAAGTGGTGAGGATCACTAAACAATATGATGGATGATAAAAAAGAAGATTCTATAATTCTATGCAACACCTGCTGTCTCACTAAAGTTTCTATAAAAAGAGGAAATATGGATGGACTTTTGATGAAAACACAGGACAAAGATTCATAAGTACCTAGATTTCATTAGCAAAATATACCAAGCACTTGCTGTATGATTCCTGGTAAGTAACTTACATTCTATTTATGCTTCCAAAGCATTTTTAATTTCTCAGGGGAAAAATGTTACAGAAATAAAGTATATTAATATTTACCTTATAAATCAAATAGGACTAACATTAATAAATCTATAGCAAATAGGGCTTTACATCACCCAGAAAAACATTTAATACAGGCATTTTCACTGATTTTATAAGGCTTGAACATCACAAATCTTTGGGAAGGTCGTAACTGAATTTCTGCAGAACACAAGCTTCCTGTGTAAACATAACTTCTGTAATATTCCTTTGTACCTGCTGTCATGGCCGTCTTTACACATAAACTAGGTAAAATATGCTAATCCTAGGATAAGATTATGTAAATGCCAAACCAGGTTGCTTCTTGAAGTGTGCATTGGTACAGCGGTGCATAATAATAATAATAATAATAATAATAATAATAATAATAATACTGCTTTTTTTTTCCTTAACTTCTCTCCCTTTGAGTATTTTTTTTAACCTCTCTCCTTTTGAGTAGCACCTCTTTAGGGGAAAAAAATTCCATGATGGATCCTTGCCACAAAAAGTTTTATAAAAATACAATAGAATGAAATTGGTGCTAGAGATGAAGTCTATTCAAGTGGGCTTGATTGTCCCACTCTGCTCTGCACCGGTGCTGCCTTACCTTGAATATTGTGAGCAGTTTTGGTCACTGCAATATAAGAAAGATATTAAACTACTAGAGAGTGTCCAAAGGAGGACTAGGAAGATAGTGAAGGGTCTAGAGGGGAAGCTGTACTAACAGCAGCTGAGGTGATTTGGTCTATTCAGTCTGATGAAGAGACTGAGGGGAGACCTCATTGCAGTTACAACCTCCTTGTGAGGGGAAGAGGAGGAGCAGGCACTGGTCACTGTGGTGATCAGTCACAGGACCCAAGGGAATGCTCTGTGTCAGGGGAGGTTTAGGTTGGACATTAGAAAAAAGGTTCTTCACCAGAGGCTGGCTGGGCATTAGAAGAGGCTCCCCAGGAAGTGGTCACAGCACCAAGCCTGACAGAGTTCAAGCAGCATTTGGGCAATTCTCTCAGGGACAGGGTGTGACTCCTAGGGATGATCCTGTGCAGGGCCAGGTGTTGGACTCGATGATCCTTGTAGGTCCCTTCCAACCCAGCATATTCTGGGATTCTGTGGTAAAGCACATTTAGAAAACTCTGATCTAGAAAAATCTAATGCCAGAAACAAAAGGATGGGAAGCTGTAGGATATTTGAATTCCTTTCCCTCTGCTGCCCCGCTGTGGTTACACTTGGGTACATATCCAGCCTCAGTACGTGGTTCTAGAGTATGGAACACTGACACACGTCCAAGAAGCAAACAAGCAGACTGGCAATAGGCTTGCTTTTCAATGCTGGGGTGTTGGAAAGAGGTGCTTAACTTGGCAGGACTTATGCATGTGACTTCCCTCCAGTGTCAGGGCTTAGAAGATCTAACAGTGCTCAGTTTTTCTGCTTGGTTAGAAGTTTATGTGCACAGACATGCATTGAGGAGAGAATTAGTGCTGCAAAGCAAAATAAATTCAAGTCCTAAAAAAAATTACTTAGCTACCATAGTCTGGAGCAAGGTGAAAACATGCCAGAAGCAGATTCATTGCCTCCCAGTGCTGAACCCACAGTTTAGTACAAGGGAAACATACCACCACCACAACAACAAAAGGAACAAGAGCTAGTATTTTGGAAGAAAACCTTTCCTTTCTAAATAACTTGTTGTTCATTACCTTATCAATATTGACAAAAAAATACACCCATCTAAGAAAACTAGACAGTAAATAATTATCAAAATATTTACCATCTAATTTGAAAGAAAAGGAAATCTTCAATGAAGACTGTTAGAACAGCCTACTTGTACTCCAGAAATACTTCTATGGATAAGGACAATACAATCACATTGAGGGTGCTAAAAAGAAATCTAGGTTTTTCTGAAGGCAGCTGGGAATGCAAAATCCCTATAGAGATCTTTAGTGTATCTAGTATCTATATATCTAGTATCATTGATAGCACAAACTTTTCTATGTGGAAAAGTTCACAACATGGTTCTGCGAGTTCAAGCATAAGAACCTACTACTACTGAGCAGAACAGCATCCACTCCAGGACAAATTCTATTAAGCCTCACAGACCTAATATAGGAGCTGTTTTTTCCCCCAATACTTCTTGTAATTCACTGTACAGAATAAAGAATGCAGTGGGTTTTGCAAAGTTTGTCATCTGCAATAACCTAAGAGGCAGTAAGGCAGAAGAAAAGGGCAAGGCCCCAAATGAGCACATATTATCTTCATTTTCCACGTTCTAAGTGATTTCAAATATGAGCAGTTCACATGTATTTAGAATCAATATAGGATATTTGTTTCTAGTTCTTCACTGTCCTGAAAACCATGGGAAACCAGTTACGCAGTTAAAAACCTTTACCATTGTGAAAGCATGAAGCAATGAAAAGAGGATGAGGTCAGGAAAACATCATTTCCTGTTTCTATTTTTTGATTCTTCTTTGCACACTATCTGATCATACAGAACTCCCGTTTGTCCACTGAGAAGATGTAGTTTAATGCCAGTGTCATCTTCTGCATGCTAGTTTTGTTGTCTCATATATATCACAAGCCACCAAATAGAAATTGATGGTCTTTTTCTTAGAAGAGAATCCCAGATGTTTTCACACTTCTAGTTTGTAGTCAGGTGAAAAGTAAATTTCAAACAAAATGAGAACACTTTTGAAGCCTCTAAAAAGAGGCATCTCAAGGGAGAATAAAAAGTAAATAATCAAATACAAGTGAGACAAATGGCAAGGTCCAACACTGACAGTGGTATGGGAATGTATTTCAGAAGCAGGGGTTGCTGTCTGGAATACAGCCTTCAATGTTTCCATAGCCTGAGGCATTTTCAAAGTCAAAAAGAAAGCAATCCCAAAGGGATATGTGAGGATTACTATCAGTTTAGTGTGGGAATAAGTTTTCAAGGTTTCAGCAGGTCATTTTAGCTTGGGCATAGTTAAATGCTGACACACTTCATGCTGCTTCTGGGATACAGATTCAAACCTCCACTGCACAGATGTATGACTGTGCTAAGATCTATGTCAGACATCTCACCACTGTACTGCACTATGCAGCAGCTCTGTGCCTTCTCAGTCTCCTGTCAAAATGGGTTTCAAAAATATTCTTGCGGTAACAGATCCATTTGCTGGGTTGTACCTATTTAATAAGCATTAAGAATTATGAATTTATTAACACCTATTTGTATAGAAAGTATAATGACTTGGAATAGTAAAAAGAAAAAATTTAGTAACTACCACAAATGTTTCTGCTTCATCTCCTTCCAGTCCAGCAATGGCTGAAACTGGCAAATCAGGGCCATGGTATGGATCATCATTACGAGAAGGTGGGAAAAACAAATCCTCGTGAGGAGTCACAGTCCCATGACCATCAGGGAGTTCCACAGGGCTGTGAAAAGGCAAAAGACACAGTCTGAGGAGAAGAAATGTGAATAGTAAATGCTGATACAAAACAGAGAAGCTGTTTTCAAAATGGGCTTTATTTCTGCAGAAGTAATCGAGGAAGAGTGAGTATGCCTATGTATTTACATGTGCATTCTGTAACGCCAAAACGCGCAAAAACCTTTGGTATTTTTTTCAGATCACAAATTGAGGCCTTGTTTATACTTTCATTAGTATAACTGTCAGTGGCAATATATTGATTATGTTAGTAGTTAACAAGATTAAATACAGTTGGGAATGGTAGAGTAGCTGCCACCTCAAAGCATATGTTTTATACCTTGAGGACTCCAACTTGAATGATACATACTACTTTTATACCAACCTCAAAAAACATTGTGGCATAAATAAATTCTAGTTTTGCTGTGCTCAGTGAACTGCATTGACAGAGCCATCCTCTCTGGACCTGTTAAGTAGCCACACAAGGTGGAAATCACATAGAAAACTCATACTGCTTTTGGTACAATTTGTGATTACAACAAGATATTGTTTAACTATGCTTACTAAGAGCAAATTGATCCAAATTTGATGATTTCATAGCTACAAAAGCAATGCTCAATGTAGTCACTTACAGAAAAGCAGTCCAGGCACGACCTTAATGCACCTTAACACAGCTTTTGATCGAGGCTGCCAAAGCAACTGATTAGTATTAGCTTCATGGAATGCATAATCTGGTCATGTGAGTACTGAGAAATGAAATCATAAATTTAATTCATTTGATTGACTAGACAGATTTATAGTGGTTGTGATTTAGCAATTACTGACTGCAATTGCTAGGTGAACTAAGTGGGACTAAATCCTTTGTAAATAGACATATGTTGTTAGTCTTTGATATTAAAATATACTTGTAGATTTTGCCCTTAGCCTGAGGGGTGTTCCACTCACTGTCGCGTAAGGTGATGCTCGTCCTTACACCTCTCAACGTGCCAGATGGTAACGGAGCTCTCAGCAACAAAACACAGCTGCTGCCAATTCATAGGGTTAAAACTCAGAGAGGTCCCCGTTAGCCCTGGCTGAGACTCACTGCACAGGAGGATATTTTCTTGCCAATTCCTTCATTAAAGAGAAAATCAAATTCATTAAGCAGGCAAAAAACATTGAAGCCAAAGATCTGGATGTGATTATGACTGATGTTCAAGATCCAGTTTGGAAAACAAATACTTCGTCACTGACAAAAAATTTCTGCTGTCAAACAAGTTAGATGCTCTTGAGAATGAAAAGGATGTGGTTAATTAGCCACACATAAAGTTATTACTGCTAGAAAATGATTGAATAACTGACATTTTAGAAACACTATCATGCACTCCCTTCTGTGAAAAGACCAATGGTCACGAGAAATGGATTTTTTTTTCATTAGCTCCATCAATGATTACTCAAAGGGGCCCAAACAATTAACTCCTCAGCACCCCAGCCTTGCTTTTCCAATCTGTAACATAATGACTGTAATGCTTGCAGCTGGAAGGTGTTATAATAAGGAAACAAATCACAGCCTATGATTATCTAACGATTAATTACCTAGGTAATACAGTAATTGTGTTGTGAATGCAGACATACAAGCTATGGCTGCATTAACTAACTTGGGCACAAACCAGGGCAGAGTTTGTGTGGGGCTGTTATGTGTAGCTGACAGAAGCCTGGGAATCTGCTTTCCACTGACTTTTCTTTTGTCCAGTATAACCTGTTTTATGTTCTCCTCATTTAATTTCCATATTTTTCACTATTCAGACTAATATTTAATGGCATTTGCATTTTTAGGTGCTATCCAAGAACTGATTAACAATATTTGAAGAAAATAGTTAAAACCATTTCTTAATTTATTGGACAATCTATCTGATTGCTAATCTAAATAACATTTATAGCTTTGGTATTTGTCATTATTGCTGAGAGCAAAAATCTAAAATGCATACACTACTGTAAATGGATTCAGTATAATCCCTTAGTCTGGCTGTAATAAATTCACTCACAGCAATAATCACAAAGCAAACAATGATTAACATTTATAACATATGCAAAAAAATGGGAATTATTCATACATATGCAGTAGCCCTCATTAAAATTACAGGAAGCTATAAACTACAATTCTCACTTTTAAAGATATCAGTGTATCATGCTTTCTAAAGATCTGTCAGCGTGTTCTTGTCTCATACCTACCAGATAACACCAACTGGGTTTTACAGTAGATAATTTACTAAGATCTGAAACTATGGTGAAACATGTATCTGAAAAGGAATCTGACATTAAGCTTCTCCTTTGGACAGAAAAGAATAAAGATTAAGGATAAAATATCTCCGATGAAAGGCAGCTTTTAGTTATCCACAAGCTCTTTATACAACATCTCTTATACCTCTGATCCCAAACTAGCTGCTTAAAGTACTGGGGCTGTGCAATGGTCATATAGTCATGACATCTAATGCTCAACACAGATTTCTGTCAATGAATGCACAATATAATCCAATCACAAAAATTAAGGTCCTGATTTCACAGTAAACTCACACACCTCTGTTGAAATTATCATAAATTCTAAACTTAATATTCTAATGTAATTGTATTTTGCTATTAAATTCTTTGTGACTTAGGATGGTTTTTTATGACAATTAGCTGCTGACAGTTGTAACACGCTGATTCAAGCTGGTTAAAATTGTTTGGCCTTGGAAATTGCTACTACTATAAAGCATTTAAACATTTCTAGGTATTTCTGGTTTTAAGAATAATCTAGAGAAGTCTTTCAGGATGGAGCATTTTTGTTTAAGAGCACACAATGAACACATTGGACCATGTGTGTTACTTCTGCTGTAAGTGACAAGTGCATCAGCTGTCAGGCCAGTGAGGCTTTGTTGGTTTCCAGTGTGATATACACAGACATCCTTCTTGAACTACTGTGTATGATCAGAGCTCAGAGCAAACTTTATTCTTCTTCAGAAGGGATAAAGAAGAGGCATCTGTAATAGTATCTACTCTCGTTACAAAATTCTGAAATTCCAGGAATTTCTGCAACTTCACTTGTAATTGTACAAGAAAACATCATCATTAAATTGAGACTATACCAACTATTCCTTATATGTCCTTGCTTGCCTTTCTCCCTCCTCCTTTATTTTGAAGTGCTCAGACACCAGAGTCAATGGGAGCTTGCTGGCAATGGAGGCAAGAGCAGGGCTGTATTTTACAGTACAATTAAAATATTACATATTCTACCTTTCTGTATCTGCACTGCATTATATATTTCACGTCAGTGAACAGAAAATTATGATCTAACCCAGTGATCCAAGTTAGTGTAATCACTGAGCAAAATTATAAGCCAGAACTAAGATCAAGCAAAAGTAATTAAGAGGACCACTGAACAGTCCAGGGGGACAAACCAGTGCAAATCGGCTTTAGAACCTTTTTCCTCTTTTCAGCAGGCAACTTTCTTCCACAAACAGCATGGGCTCAGCTTCCAACAGTGAACAGATAATTAACTGATGCTGAAGGCTCTGGAATTACTCCAAAAAACAAAATTTGGAAGAAGGTAGAAGATAACTTTGGTACAGCTAACAGCCAATTTGACTGGTGTCTACTAATACTAGAAAAGTAACAGCAATTTTGGTACAGAAAGTTTGCAGACAATGATCAATCGGGGGGAAAAAAAAAAGATGAAGGCAAACAGTATGTTTTCCAAATTTGTTAACTTAATCTGTGTTAAAACAGTAGTCAGACAAATATATGAATTAAATGCAAATGGTATGAGAGAATTTTATTTTTTTACTCTTACCATACTGAAAGAACAAATTCTGGGATCGAAGAGTAACTGGCCAGATATGGGCCTGTGAAACTAAATGCAAGTAAGGTGTAGTCCAGCTGAGCATCACCTGAAATATAAAGAACATGGTCTTTGATTGTCCCAGACTTTATTTTATAGTACCACAGATACTCTTCTCACTTCCTTTATATCCAGTTTAACTCTTTAAATATTCTCCAGGCCCTTAATTTCTTTGCTTTACTGCAGATTATTCTTTTGACTTGATCATAAAAATGTTCCCTATATATCACTGCTTGGAATTTTTTCAATTTTTTTCAATAATACTTTGAAATTGTAAAGTATTTTTTCCCAAGTCCATGAAATCCTTTGCAGTCATGATTTTATTCATATACATGAAAAAAGCAAGTAGCATGATCCTTATTTAAATGGCAAGGGAACTGAAACATGAATAGGGTAAGCAACTTAACTATGGAGAGAAATTACATGAAGCAGGCAAAAATACACACTAAATCCTGGACTCCAAAGTTGAACTGCAAGACCCTTCATCCCTCTCACATCCCGAATTTCTCATCTGGCTTTCAGCAGTCTGCTTGGGAGTCTATTGCAGTATGATTTTGTTGCTTATTCTGACTACATTTTCCTAAAACTAATTCCATTTAACTCCTTTTCTTTTCCTTTTAAATTAGCTCCATTATGTATGGTCATATTCCTCCCTAGCTTGAACCCAAGTAAGAGTAGTGCAGTGGAAAATTCCTTCCACTGCCTTTCATAAATCTCATCATGAGATTTATGCTGTCACACTGTTTTTCAAGTCTTATTAAAAAAAAAAAACCAACCTCAGAAACTGGATGATTAAAGCATTGTTTTAATGAAATGATGATGATGAGGGTCACCACATCACTACCTTTTAATTCTGTCGGTTTACTCAGTTCAGGAAAAGTGTAGATGGATATGATGGGATTGAGCTTCCGGTCGGAAAAGGCCAGCACTTGACTGTTGGCATTTGCTGCAAAGGCTCCCACCTGGCCAGTCTGACACTGCAGTGCTCTTGTCTTCTTTGTTTTGATGTCCAGGAAGAGGATGTAATTACCACAAGGATAGCAGACAGTCTGATCGTTGATAAAGCCAAAGTTCTTGCCTGAGAATCCCTGAACCCAACTGAAAATAGAGCAACTGAATGTTAGAACATTAACCAAAGACACACATTTCTCAAAAAACTGTGCAAAAGGGAATGTTGTAGCCTAAGTTCCACTGGACTAATGCTTGGGATTTGTTAGATTCATCCTCATACCCATGTTGCAAAACCACAATAACTGAGATTTGGTATTATGAGTCACTAGTTCAGTGCTTCCAAAAACAAACAGTTGATCTTACCCTGATGGAGCACAAAGGACTGGCCTAAGAACATGGAGAGATGCTTTTATTTCTTTCAGTTTTCACTAAAAATAAAGTCAGCCAAGTTCACAGGCTCTGGTTTTGTACTCACATATCTCAGCAAATGGCGTAACTTTATTTGAAAGAATTGCATGGGTACAATCCATACTTGGGACCCAGTTGTGTTTGCTTAACCTTTTTGCACTTTCATAGTTCATCCCATACACAGAAAATAAAAAATATAAAGGCATAGCTTCTGTTTATATGAAGCAAACCAGGAGGACTGTTCTGCTTTAAAGACTCCAGTACTTTAACATGGTAAAACTCTGGAATGTAAACAGGATGTGTTACACAAGGGCTGAAATAAATTATTTAAGAGGACTCTGCTTATGAACTTACAACATGTCAAGAAATTCATAACTGCTTGCAGATGTTTTTACTTTTCAAAAAGTGTGTGGACAAACATCAGGGTTGTCTTACCAAAGGGATCTGCATTTACCACTAAGCGAGGATGTCAGTTTAGCCTGCTGGTACCACAGCAGGAAACAGACAGGCTCTGTGTATAACACTGCTGTTAGCATCTTCTCTTGGAATTATCATTCAGAAACATCCCATCTCTGCTCTTTTTTCAAAATCAGAGAATTTGACTGGGAGAGACCTTTGTTCTCTGCAATGACCAGAAGCATTTTTATGCTCCTTTCACAAACATAAGTCAGTCATAAAGTCAGCTCAGTTGCTGATCCTTTGTACTCTTAGGAGATGGTACTACAGCCTCAGCACTCTCATACTTAGGAACATTTTAAAATTACTGGTGTTGAGGTAAATTTATGCCCAGCAATAACTTCCCATTATCTTTTCCGAGGAGTTTCTGCTCTTGGCTTCTTTTGCTACAAAAGAGAGGAGTCAATGTAGGAGCCAGAGAGGAGTGGGAGCGCTGACAGTGTGCTTGTGGAAACGAACTGAATGCCATGGCAACAGAGGAGACATTTCAGCTCATGTTTTTCTGGGCCTTCCTTCATACAAGAACAGGTTGCATGGAGTGCCATGGCACGAGACCTCTCTGAACCTGTTTGCAGGACTACCGCTGTGCTTTTCTCCAACACTAGGTCTGAATTAGTGGAAATGAAGTATTTCTAACTTCTGTTTGTGGAGGTAAAATGAAATCTAGAAAACATGTATACAGGGGTAAATTAATGGAGTGACAGTGCAATTTATCATTCTTATACATCCTAAGGGGACAAGGGTTCAGGCTGTTATATAAAGAAGATAGATAGATAGATAGATAGATAGATAGATAGATAGATAGATAGATAGATAGATAGATAACGTCTTCATTGTGCGAGTGACCACGCACTGGAACAGGTTTCCCAGAGAGGCTGTGGAGTCTCCATCACTGGAGCTATTCCAGAACCGTCTGGATGTAATCCCATGCACCACGCTCTGGGATGACCCTGCCTGAGCAGGAAGGTTGGACCAGATGACCCACTGTGGTCCCTTGAACCCGACTGATTTGTGATCCTGTGATCTGTGCCCGTGCAAATGCTCCTTTCCCTCTCCCCCCGCCCTATCCTGACAGATCCCGACAGCGCAGCCTCCTTTCCTCTCCCTGTCTGACCGCCCTATTCACAGAGCCGCCGCGGGGTGAGCACAGCGCAGGACACCGCGCACCCCACCCGCGCTCAGGAGCGTGTGGAGGCTGTGCCGGCTGCCCCACCTCACTTCCAGCGCGGCCTCCGCAGCGCGGGCGGGGCCCTCCATGGCGGGGCCCTCCCTGCCCGGTCCCTCCATGGCGGGGCCCTCCATGGCGGGGCCCTCCCTGCCCGGCCCCTCAGCGCCCGGCCCCTCAGCGCCCGGCCCCTCAGCGCCCGGCCTCGCCGCCGCGGAGCCCCCGCGGCCTGGCAACAGCAACGGCCCCCGCCATTGGCCGGGCTCGGAGCACGCAGCTGATTGGGCCGGGCTCGGAGCACGCAGCTGATTGGCCCGCGCCCCTGCGCTAGCCAATCAATGAGCACGGGTGGGTATTTAAAGGCCTGGTGGGGGGCGTGCCCGCTGCCATTTGGAGCAGTGGGGAGGGCTCGGGATGTTGTAGGAGTGCTTGTTGTTGATAAGATGGAGTGGTTCTGACCCTGAGCCGCTGATACCTGTGGCCTTTATCCTGGGTGATTATTGCTGCTGTGTCTAGGAAGCAGGGGCTGAATCAAGTGTAGGAGTGCACCAGCCTTGGGGGAGAGACTGTGGGTTCTGTCTCTTGGTCACCCTGCATGGCCATGCATCTGGTCCAGTGTCATCTGCCCGTCTCTTACCAGGACAGCTGTACTTATTTTCCTATTGTCTCTTGTGTCTTTCTGGAGTCATTATCCATAAAGGTGTTCATGAGGGGTCCAGATTTGGTGCTGAGTGATATGGCTTAGGGGTGACAGTTGGGCTTGATCTTAAATGTCTCTTCCAAACTTGATGATTCTGTAATTCTGTAAGGTACAGAAGTTGTTACTGGACTGTGTATGATAAAGCTCCTGAAGCTTCAGAGTAAGCTGAGGAGAAATTTTCCCTGGGAAAGAGAAGAAGGTACAGCTGCAGCCTTTTCCTTTGTACTTGAGGCTTTTAGCCTGGTAACATAGTAGGAACCTCCAAGTGTTTAAAAAACAGATTTTATTTCCTAAAGGGAGGATTGTTATTTATAGTGTCTTGCTTGTGTTCACTTGCTGTTATTTCCCTGCACAGTGGCAGTGTGCAGTTGTGCAGTACTGATGTGCACTCTTGGTGCTGGAGAGCGGCATTCCTGTCCAGAGGCAGGAGGACAAGCCTGTTCCTTACCTCTTGTCTCCACAGGCACTCTGCATGCCATGCAACAGCAGGAGAGAATGAGGAAGTGGGTTTATTTTCTTTGGTGTTTCTGAGGGCATATTGTAGCATGTGGGTCTTGTGATGTTGGTTTGAGTTCCTATATCCTGTCTCCAGGCTGTGAGTTAGCAGACTGCTTCTGTGTTTCATAACTGCTATGAGAAATTTCAAATTATTTTTCTCTATTTTCATCCCCCAAAATTTTGCTCAATTTTTCCTAAGGATAGGTACTTAGAGGAATGAGGACTATGTCCTCTAACACAGTTGTTTGTTTTTTTTTATGGCAGGAGAAATTATTTTGTTGGCAAAGAACACTTTGTGTACAGGTTCTGTTTGCCTTGGGCATGGCAGACTTGTGCAACAAGTTGCCATTCCCTTTGTCTGCTGATGTGCTTAATATATACATAATCAAGCAGCAGTGACTCAACAAAAATCATGTTCCTCCATTCCCATGGATAATGGTGTCAAAGCCACAGTTATATTAACAGTGACCCTCTTGGTGTTTATCTGGTGGTGAGATCACCACAGAAAATATTGGTCTTTGTGATCTGGTGTCTGAGGCCCAACTCCAGTGACAAAACCAAACCAAAAGTTCTCCACAGGTAGAACTTGCCCCCTGTGCAAGCATGGATCCTCTGATGAGACTGGAGAACACTCTATTAGCCTTGGGGGTTTGACAGAGAAATGTGCATTGCCAGGAAGGCTGGAATTTTCCCTCTCTTTGGCAAGAACTGTGCCAGCCCATAAACGTGCTGTTTCCTATTAATGTACAGCTCCAACCTGAAGATTATGTGGAGCCACGGGAAGGGAATCACTTCACCTCTGTGGTCAGAGATTAACCTGGACACTGTGTCAATGTGTGAAACTCATAAGAGGCAAGCACTTCAATTTCTGTTCTATACTCCAGGGAAAGCTGGTGCAAGGAAGTGCCCTAATCTCAAGTGAAGAGGGAGCAAAGGGACAGAGAAGGCTTCAATCTGTGCTTTGGTTCTTTATTTTGCTCTATGCATGCACTGATGCTCTCACAAAGATCCTGTTTGCAGAAGCAAGCATGAATCCCTCTATGACTGCATGGTAATTAAGTCAGATTTAACTTCAGCTGTGCCCACTTGTCTGTTGGGTTGTTGTCTCCTCTTGGGGTCTTCATCATGAAGCAGAACAGGTGCAGGAGAGAGAAACCCTTCTCGTTACCCTCAGGGTGGGGTTGGATCGGGTTTTGGAGGGTGGTAGATGATGCAGGACGAAGCACTGAGGGGAACCTGGTGCCTCACCAGCTGCTGGAGGCACTGCTTATAAATACACCTGGCCCGTGGGGTGGAGCTCAGCCGTGGGTATCCTATTTCCACGGGAGTGCCAGAGGTGGTTGCGCTGTTATTTGTAAACGAAGAGAGGGAGAGCCTCGAGAGCAGCTGAACAGTGCCTGTCGCAGCTGGGTGGGCAGGGCGGTCAGCTCACGGACAGACCACCGGACAAGCTCTCCCGCTCAGCAGAGGGCAGCAGCGCTGCCCCGGGCCGAGAGGGTGGGAAGGGAGGCCGGGAGAGGAGGGGCGGTGCCGGCGGCGCTGGGGCCGGGCGGCGCGGAGCGGCAGTCGCCACCCATCGCAGTCGCCCATCGCAGTCACGGGTCGGAACCCATCGCGTCGTGCCGGCATGTCGGGCGATCACTCCCGCAGCCTGGGCAAGGGTAAGCGCCGCGGGGCTGCACGGCGGGGGCTGGCGGGGCGGGCGGTGAGTGCCGGCGGTGACAGCCCCTCTGCTCTCCCCGCAGGCAGCGCGGCGCCGGGGCCCGTGCCCGCGGGGCTGGTCCGGCTCTACAGCATGCGCTTCTGCCCCTACGCGCAGCGGGCGCGCCTGGTTCTCCGCGCCAAGGGCATCAGGTGAGCTCTGCGCGGCCCCGCCGCACCGCCCGCACCCCAGGGCGCGCACGGAGCCAGCGGCGGGCCAGGCTTCCTTCCTCTCCTAAATTAAACATCCCTGAACGAACTGATTGAGGTTTCTGTGAGTGATTTTGCTCTAAGGCTTGAATAAGTAGGCTGTGTATGAGATCAGCTGCATAAAGGCCCAAAGTAAAAACCCCAAATTTATTTTCTTTTATCATTCTTGCTTCTCATAGCTTGTCCTGGGCGAATGTGAGTAGAGACATAACATACTTCTGTTTGGTTTTGGTGTGAGTGGGCATGAAAATTCTGGAAGCTACGAATATTCAGTGTTTCTGTTGTATCGCTGCCCAGCAAAACACAATAGTGAGTGAATGGCCTTTTTAAAAGAGGAATGTACTGTTACAGTGGGGATACTGTAACGCCTTTATCAAACCAGGAGTCCCGTGGAAAAGAAACAAATATATGGACAGATTCTTGCTAGATGTTTCAGAGATGTTTATTTCCCCAGCCGCATGGCCGGGCTCTGCCGAGGGACTGCTACAGTCAGGACCCGAGCTCCTTCTGCCCGCGCAGGGGAACACAAACCAACCCATGGGGAACGAGGCTGAGCAGGGGCAGGGAAACCCCGTGCCTCCCAGGGCTCCCAGGGCTCCATGGCGGGGGAGGGACCCCGACAATGTACTGAGTTCCTCTAACGTTGTCTTGTTCTTGTGCTGTAGTAAGTTAATGAAATTCAGTGTTTGTTTCTTTTTCAAGATAGCCATGTCATTTTAACATTCTTAAATGTTATTTCAGCATTCTTCAATGGGGTCTAATGTCCCTCTCCGTTTACAAATTAAAAGAAACTGTTTTTCCATCTTTTTCTGGTTCTCCCAAGTCCGGCCTGCCACCAGTTTGTTAACCAACACAGGGCTGGGAGTTCATGTTGGAATAGGAAATGCTAACGGGTCTCTTGATAGTAAGTTGAGAGTTGAATTAGTTAATTTTGTTTTTTACATGGGTCTTTTTTTTTTTTTTGAAAGAGTAGATGCAGTAAAACTTCTGGGTCAGTTTAATTCTGTTTTTATTTAGTGTCTTTGGACTGATTTTGGAGCTGGTAGGTTTGTTGTAGCATGGTGATTTTGGAGGGGTTTTATGGCTACCTAGATGTGACAGTTGCCTTCTGGTAACTTCTCAGTTGTTTTGAAGGTTCAGCTGTGTTTAGCAGACTTTTGGGCTTACTAGGAATTTTCTGGGGTCACACATATAACTCAGCATAAACTTATGGTTTGTTAATATAGACATATTTCCCATGTATCTTGTTTTTTTTTTTATCAATAGCTATTTCCCTTTACCATAAACACCTGTTCTGTGTGAGGCCATAGGTTGGGAAGATAAGTAGGTAGGATGCTCTCCTGATTTACTCTTTGGTGTAAGGGCAGGTTAAGGTTCAGATGCATTTCTTAATTGGGGTGTAGCTCATTTGCAATCAACTGCTTCTTTCTTAGACTGCCCTTGAACTCAAATGTGATAAGTGTGCTGAGTTCTGATCCTTATTTTTAGCCCGATAGTTGGGTGCTTGTTAAACTAATAAAAGACATGCATACAGTCTGCAAACAACTCATTTTAAGTCTGTGCTTGCTTTCTCCAGCGAAGTGTGGCAGTAATTCTGTGTCAAAGGATTAGTTGCAAACAACTTCAAAGAAAACAGGAGTACAGGGCTTGAGAGTTGAGCCTCTCAAGTACTGAACTGATGAGGTGACTGTGTTTCACCATGGTATGGGGTGGACTGGAGCAGAACTGAGCCTGTCTGGGTCTTGTTTCTTTTGCTCTTTTAGCCATGAAATAATCAACATCAATCTGAAGAACAAACCTGAGTGGTACTTTGAGAAGAACCCTGCTGGGCTGGTTCCTGTTCTGGAGACCAGCAAGGGCCAGCTGATCTGTGAGTCCCCAATCACTTGTGAGTATTTGGATGAAGCATTTCCAGGGAAGAAGCTGATGCCTTCAGACCCATATGAGCGAGCCTGTCAGAGGATGCTCTTGGAAGACTTCTCAAAGGTACTGTGTGAGCAGAGTGCGATTGTGTTTCTGA
This sequence comes from Aphelocoma coerulescens, assembly GCF_041296385.1. Classification (NCBI taxonomy): domain Eukaryota; kingdom Metazoa; phylum Chordata; class Aves; order Passeriformes; family Corvidae; genus Aphelocoma; species Aphelocoma coerulescens. The sequence continues at coordinate 25,205,110 of NC_091020.1, forward strand.
CTTCACCATCGCACCAAAAACTGCAGCTGTCACTGATGCTGCCTTCATCCTTTAAGGCAAGTCTTGTGTCTGGGACAAGCATTTAAATAAGCAGAAGTGGTATTTGGGGCCTTTTGCTGTGAGCACATACAAAAACCATCGTGTCTTTGTATTGCTCCCAGCATTTATGTGCAAGGATGGATGCAGGAAGGCATCCCAGCTAGTGAAAGTTTGTATGACTGAGGTAGGGTTTTGAGCATCCTACAATAGAGCAAAGGTTAGTAGACCAAACCAGCTGTATATGTGAGACCTGGGAAGTGACAGTTGCTGTATTTTATTCTGATTCTTTCTGTAGGAAGTACTGTGTGAATGCAGGATGAGGAGAGTGCCTGACAGAGCCTAAAACCATGGACAAGAGATGGCTGTGAACATGGAACATGTATAGGGAGGCTGGTTTTGGCTCTCATTTGTGATTGGAGCTGGTTGACTGGAATTAGCCTTTCTGTACTAGCATGTGGTTTGAGGAGTTTAGGAAGTGAAAGAAATCAGCTTGGATATGAGATAGGAGAGGAATCAACAGAAGATGACAAAGGGATGTAGACAAAGAAGGGGCTAGGAGAGAAGATATATTTGCAACAGGCCTTTTTTAAACAGACATGATGAGAAGAGAGTTACAGGGAAATATGTTGCAAGAAAGAAAATGTGCAGATGGGAAACACCCTTCTATTCACTATTCTCATATTACAAGACTAAAATTCATTACTATTTGTATTCATTCTTCCTCTAGGCTTTTCCTTGCCTTTTATGAAATATAGATTTTTATTAATGGGCTTTATTTAACTCTTTAAAGTCAGATCTTTTAAGCTTTAACTTGCATTTGATAACATCTATGTTAACGTTTTGAGTGACTTGCTTGTATTCTTGTACTAGGTGCATTAAAAACTTTATACTTTCCTTTGTATAGATAACATCCTTGCTTTTCAAGCATGTTCTGGCAGTCAAGGATGGACAGGACACCACGGCACTGAAAGCAGAGATTGCTGAAAAGTTTGGCAAACTTGAAGAGGTGAGAGTATTTCATGATAATGAGCAGATTGCCAGCCTTTATATGATTCCTTTTTTTCCTTTCATGCCATGGCCTTTGGAGGTGGATCTCTCATTTAGTTGGTAGTTACAAGATATGCTCTCTCAATTTACTACCCCAGCCTAGGATGCACAAGGACACCATTAGAGTAAATTTCAAGTAGGTGAACTAAACTTCATCTAATGATGAACTTTGTAGACTTGTAGAGATTTTTGAATTCTAGTTGTCTTGGATATTTTTGTTCTGCTTTAAGTGAAGGAGACCTTGCAGGATTGTAGGTTGAAACTTAACCACAACAAGCATGTACTCAAAGCAAGGGCTGAAGAGTCTGAGCTGTGGAAGAGCATCTGTGCTGAAAGCAGTGCAGACACTTTGGTGATGACATAAAATCTTTTTCATTCTAGGGTTTATCTTTGGGGGTGGAAGCAGAATGTAATGTGTCCCTTGTAGAAATCCAACCCTGGACTATGTTCTGCTACTGGTGGTGTAATGCAACTTCAGTGGAGCTCCAGGAAGTGTCAGGTGGCTTTGATGCTGTATTAGCTACTTGACAGCCCATGTCAGTAATGGTTCTTGGCTAGTCTGAACAGCTGTTGGACTTGCCTTTGTCACGAACCCATTCCTTCTGTCTTTAGCAGCCACAGCCAATGCTTGGGTGGATCAATGAAGGAGAGTTCTTCTGGAGTATTTCTGTTCTGGTGCAAAGCTGCCAATAACCTCTTAGTACTTTCCTAGTTCTCCTAACAGTGCTGTGCATTCTGCTTTCCCTTCCCCTTGGGCTGCCAAAACACAATTGTTTCCAGGGTAGTCTTGTCCATCTGGTCAGACTGAGGCTGGAGTAGTGCAGATAAAGAGTTCCTGGGGGAAGTTGTGTGTTTCACTTGCATGAAATACAAGTGTATTAACCTTCTTCCTGCTTGATTAATACTGTGAAATAAATTGCTGTTCTTTCAGTGTCTCTATTTTATTATACCCTGAATGATTTTGCAGCAGCTGCTGATGGTCTGCGAATGGGAGGCTGGAACAGAGCCATGCAAACTTCCCTCAGTGTATTGCAAGAGATATTTCAGAGGGGAAGTACTTTGGAACACTTCTGTATTTTGACTTCTGCTGCCCGACAGAGGGGGCTGTGTTCCCGTCTCTGCCCTGTGCAGCTGCTGGTTGTGTTCTGCCTGGGAGCTCAAATAGCTCCGTACTTCCCAAAGGGCTTCTTTAAAATTTCTGCTAGATCATGGGGGTTGTGGACAGGGAATAAATGCCACATGAGTGTATAGAATGGTGTGTGTCCAAACAGACCAAGATTTTTGTAAGGTCTCTTGAGTTCCACCTATAAAACACCCAGGTGCCCGAAAACAGAGGCACTAGTGTAATGAAAGAAGATACCAAGCTCTGGAGGGTCCTTAAAGGATATTAAACTTGGATGACCATGGCACTTAAAAATGCATCAGAATCATAAGTGTAACAGGAGAACTTGCTGCATTCTTTGTGGCTCTGCTTTCTGTGCTGAGCTGTGAGGAGGATCTCTTTCTGATGTAAGTTACACTTGCTTCCTGTTGCCTTTACACCTGGAATCAAATGCAGTTTGAAATGTAATGTTAGAAGTACTTCCCTGACACCACGTGGCCTCAACTGCCATGGCAAAAGAGTCCCTGCTAAAATGGTGCTCTAATTTACCAGGATGACAAATTTAACTGGATTTGTTGCTCAAGAAATGCATGTGTGCTGTTGTGTTCGATTAGTCTGTGCCATTAATGCTTTATGACACGCAAGAAATCACAAACATATTCTGAGCTAACCTGCTCTTTGTGCACATGCTGCAGCTTGCTAGTGATTCATATTTTGTGGCAGTTTTTGAACCTCTGGAGAAGAGCTGGGCTTAGTTTGTGAAATACCAGCTATAGTATTAAGCTTAACTCTACTGACTAGATCCAACTCTGCTAATACTGCATGCACAAGAGAAATATACTGTATCTCCTTCGTTTGCTCACTGATCCTTGTAGTGTGCCTGCCTTCCACTAGGAAGTGGGGGTTTTGTGTAGTGTTCTGCTGCACTTTTCCTTCAGGGGCAACTGACATCTCTCACCCTTCACAGGTTCTGTCCAAACGCAACACGGTATTTTATGGTGGGGACTCAGTCTCAATGGTTGACTACATGATCTGGCCGTGGTTTGAACGTCTGGAAGCATTCCAGCTGAAAGAGTGAGTACCTTGCCTGGCTTCTGCTGTGTTCTGAAGTGCCTCAGCATCAATATTCCTTGTGTACACTGCAGCAATGGGCCACCCTTGGGGGCTGCTGAAGAAAGTTTGTATTGTGTTGCAGTTTGGGGGAAGCATCCTGCTCTAACTGGGACAGAGAAAGTAGTAAAATGGAACTGTTCAAGCTGTTTTGTTTCCTTGATGCCCTCCAGATTTTCCATTTGCGTTACTCAGTCCCTTCCTTTTTCCTGCAGCTCTTTGAATCACGCCCCAAAGCTCCAACGCTGGGTGGAGGCCATGAAGGAGGACCCTGCTGTCAAGGCTACAATAACTGACCCGCAGACATTCAAAAACTACCTCCAGCTGTATTTGAAGAACAGCCCTGAGGCATGTGATTATGGGCTCTGAGGTGCCAGTAGGCACATGCTGGCTGAAGTGTCAGTGCTGTTTTTCAGTGTGGGAAGTCAGTGTAATTTGCTGGGGGCTCTGCTGTGGTTGCGTTTCATAATGGGGAATAAATCAATGCTGAAAAGGCTGAGAAACCTGTGAACTCCACTCCTTCCTGTCACGAGAAGGATGTGCTGGCTTCAAGAAGGAGATGGAAAGTCATTGTTGGCCATGAATATTGCATAAAGGAAAACTTCTCTATTCAGAGGTGATGGTCTGTAATCTCTGGGCTCTTGGTTGGCATGGCAGTGGGCAGTCCCTGAACTGATGCTGTTACCTGATTTAAAAATTTTAATACTGGTGTCTTGAAAATGAATAAAAAGCAAACAATGTTGTCTTCAAACAGTTTTTCCTTCCTGTTTCTGGGCAGCTATTAGTCACTGGACTGGTTATGCAGAGAGAGAGGAGCAGTGCACTGTAAAGGCTACAACAGATAGTGTGGCTTGTGAAGTTAAAATGTGATTCCTAGTGCAAACTGGTTGGTCTCTTCAGACAGCTCTACTGCCAAAACACTGACTTTGCAGGCCTGCCCATCTACCCCTGCTGAAGTCATGTTTGCAGGAACCATCTACTAAGGGCTTCCAGTTTCAGTTAGATATGCTGGGTTGTAATCATTCTCTGCCCTTCTGAAGTAGTGTTGTGTTTATTGTACGTTCTAACCTACAGGCTGGAGTAAGGAGTAAAGTCAAGAGAAACCATATGCTGAGCAAAAGGACATTTATTTTCTGTTCTCAGAATTTAAAGCATTGCTCTGTTTGTCAAGGTGTAGGTGAAATTAGAGAACAAGTAAAAGGAGTTTAGTCAGAACATTATGCTGGTGATGTCTTGCTGCTGGTGAAGGAAAGATAATCTGTTTCATCAGCTAAGTGGCAGGATCAGAGCTTTTCAGCTGAACATCTCTATGTTAGTATAGCAGAGTGGGGACAAGATGATTTGAATCACAAGCAGTCACAGGGAAAACTTCTTCCTCTTCTGTTTCTCCTTTTCTTTTTTCCTGTCCACATCTGACTCATTCTGATGTTGCTCAGCTGTGTATGTCTGTCAGACCACTAGTTGCCCAAACTAGCCATAAAAACCAGCACACAGAAAGAAATAAGGCAAAGCAGCATGTCCAAGGGCAGGGCTGTGGTTCCCATGGGGCTGTGGTGGTTGTCATGAGGGATCCAAGGCTGTTCCTATCTGCCTCCTATTACAGTGAGGTGAGGTAGCATAGCAGAATATGGTGGTTCATGGGTTTCATTGTAATTGAGGCACTGGGAGTCTTGGAGCTTTTCTGGAGGAAAAGTGGCCGGATCTTTTTCCTGTAACATGTTCTGCCCTGGCACATTAACTCTGAGGCAGTGCATGCTTGTGTAACTTCAAGTAGGAAAGAGAGATTTGATGAGGAAAAATAATGAGCAGGAACTTGGTCAGTCAGCCTGTGGCTATTGGAGGGGCTTGTTTATGCTGTTACTAGCTTTAATTCAAACTATGCAGCTTTTCCCCTCCTGTTTATCTTTGTGGCTTTTAAACACATCTGGCACTACTTAGAGAAATAATAATTATGCTGCTGTTCCTTCCAAAATACTGTAGTTTTTAAAAAAAATTTCCAGTCGGGATGTGATGCTACACATGTTTTGTAGATTGTCGTTAGGGGACCCAGAGGAAGCCTAGAGCTGTGAAGTATTGTCAGGATGTGGATCTGGGCCCTTTCATTAGATGAAAGCAGGGTTTGAGCTTTATGAAGCCAATGTCTCTGAAGCAGTGTTGGTGGGATCTCGGTGGCAAATCTCCAAGAATTATCTGCAGAGCATTTTGGTTTTATTAGCAGCTCTGCTTTGTGTAAGGCTTGTTAAAAGCTGTTAGGATAGTGCTAGAAATATGTTACAGTTTGCTCCAGTGTGTTATTTGACTGTAGTGGGAAATGTGACATTAGGGAGATCCAATAATAGGTTAAGAGCAGAGATCAGCATCCAAAAACTGAACTGGCTCCAGCCAGACTGCAGTAACCCAGTGATTGTGTTATCTGAACAGAAAGAAATGCTCTCCCCATCTTTACTTAGTGGCTATAGTGTACCATTATAAATGTCCTACTTCAGAAAAAAAAAGAAAGTAAAATGAAATATTCTGCCTTATAATTTACTATTAAATATCTGTGTTCTAAATCCCCAGGCAAACAGCTGGGGTCTTGAACTCATTTCAGCGCAGCAAGAAATGCAGGCCTCAGGCAAAGTGTTTTTAATGTGGTAATGAATATGCAATACTGGCCCAGTCTTGTAAGGAAAAGACAAGTTATGTGGAATGGACTGGCTCTTTCCTTTCAGGGTGAATGGGTGTAAAGGAGACATTTGCATTTTCAGTTTTGGTCAACAGAAGAGAAAGACGGAAGCTGGTAAGGAAAAGATCAAGCAGATGAACAGCTCTTCCCTTTGGTCAGAGCTCTCCTTAAAACATGTGGATTAGATAGTCCAGTAAGTATGGTCTTTACTCATCTTCTGCTCCATGTTTTGCCCTTGAAAATTGTTAGTGCTCTTGCTTTCAAAAAAAGAGGGGTTTTTTTGTTTCTTTGTTTCTTTTCTGTTATAGTGCTACAAAATATAACTGCTACTAGCACAGGTTAAAAAAGATAAATTCAACGTCAAGCAAACAAGGACAGAGTCTGTCTTACAAAAATAGTGAGTTTAGTAGCAGGATAGGTAATAGATACTTCAGGTTAGCAAGGCATTGGGCCTTGTTCTGTCCTGCATTTGTAGCATGTCCTTGTATCTTTACTGATGTCCTTGAGATGTTTGGTACCCTCATACAAGATGTGGTCCAGTGTACTAGTTTGAAAACAAACCAGTGGGAGGCACCAAGTCAGAATAACAATTTAATGGGGAAATTAAAGAAAAGGAAAAAATAGAAGAAAACACTGGTTCAAACTGACAGAGTCAAGATACAACCTGAGTCCCTGTTAGGCAGGGTGGTGGTAGCAGTCTGGTAGAATGGTGGCTGCAGTCCTCTGAAGCAGTGATCCTGTAGAAAAAGGGTCTGCTCTTCCTCAGGTCCAGTGGTGGCTGTGTAGCTCCTGTCCTCTGGAAATCCACTGGAAAGGTTGCCTGTGGTGTTCAGAGTCTCAGATTATATCCAGGATGGAATGCTTGGTTGCTCCCTCTGGGTGGAGCATCTCACAGTGGGGTAATGAGTCACGAGGCCAAGTGTTGATTAGGCTCATTAACAGAAGATAGTCTGGAGGGAGTTATCTCTGAGTCATGCAGCAGGACAATGATGGGCCATTAACAGCGAGATAGTCTGGGGGGAGGAGGCAAGGAAACACTGCCCCGCCTGATTTCAACAGCTCATGAGGATGGTAATGGAATACACTGCAACCCAGGATATCTGGTGTTTTTTCCTTATAATTTTAGGATCCCTTATATTGAAACAAAAAGGTAGAAGGGAGCCAAGATACGAGGAAGGAATGGGGATCCCAGGTTCTCAGATCTGAGTGTTGGGTAAGTTGAGTGGGAATTTGGGTGAATAGGACTGTGGCTATAACAGAAAACACTTCCTTGGGAAAACTGTTGAGAAGTTGCTGTCTAGGAAGGTATTAAAAGGGCCAGTGGTTCCTGTGCTGAAAGTAGTAGTAACTGGAGATACTGGTTTGAAAATTCTCAAAAATCATGTACTACAGACACCTGGAACACTTGAGTCAAGCCCACACAGATGCCTGTGGATTTGTTGCTTTTTCTAATCAATCAAAAAGAAAAAGGAAATCTCAACTTCTTGCTGTGTTTCACTTAATCTCAGCTTCTTGCCATGCTTCATTTAGCAGCTGTCTGCCCTGCTCACCAGACAGGCCTGGCTGTGAGTGCATGTGTTGGGCATGTGGTGTTGGCACAGTGTTACATGTCCCGGGACTGCTCTCCCCAGTTTTCCACTGTTGTGGCATCTGTAATGTTCCCCTGCATTAGCAGGGTTTGAGAACTGCCTGTTTCTTATCCTCTCTCCTCTCTTTACTAGTAGCTTGATTATTTCATCACTGTTCCTTGGTCACAGATTTCACTTGGGAGCAGCTCATGAAAATGCAGTCTCTTTAAAGTCATGGGGTCAGGTGCAATTCTACGAAATCACTCCTATTTTCTGTAAGATGGAAACAGTCTTTTCTAGTGCTGGTCCAAAGCCAACAGGGATGGCAGTTGCTGATTTATCTGAGTGAAGTAATGATGCCACATGATGTCATTAGTATTTTTCCCCTTCTACAACACTTTGATTTACTAAAACAGGAGTTTCAAAACTTGTCAGTGAGATGCAGCTGTGCTTGGGGTGGAGTGTGACAGCTGTTTAGCAGTCTGCAATAACACTGTATCTGAGTCCAGGAGGGAGTGAGAATGCAGCTGGTATGAAGGGGCTGATGTATGGAGCCTGTTCTGTGCCTCTCACAGCATCTCTTGGTGAGCAGGAAGCAGCTTGTGAGAACTGCAGCATGTGCTGCAGGTTTGTGTCTTAGAAACACCACCCTTGGCAAAGCCAATGGAAAAAGCCATCTCCCCAGGGGAAAGGGAGCCAGGAATAGGGGCATTGAACAGCCACAAGCTGGGTAGGGAACAGACAGTGTTTCCTGTAAGCTGCAAACCATTTGCATGAGTCACCTATGTGACTGCACAGCAAAAGCATAGGAGGGCTGAGAAAAAAGGAGGAAAAAAACTGCCAGCTTCAGAATGCCTGAAGAATCAATGAGGACCAATGGAGGCATTATGACTTAATACTGTCCTTCCTGCAGCTCTCTGCAGCATTCCTGCTACACCAAAGGATGCTTTTGTGCCTTTCCTCCTGTCACTCAAACCATCCTCAGAAGGGAGCTCTCAACAAGCATGTGCTTTGGGCCAACCCACAGGTTGGAGTGTGGATGTTTTTTTCCTCTATACATTCATCACAGAGCTCTTTCCTGTGCCTGTTCAGGCTTGGAAGCAGAGTTTGTCTCCTCTTACTTGTAGTAATTAAGGCATGGTGATTAATCAGCTGTTTGTCTTTGTGGGACAACAGCTCTGATATAACCTGTGTATTCAAGCCCACAGATTAGGTGCCTCAGTTCCTCTCCATATGCTTTATGTGCCTTGGCTGTTTTGTCCTGGTGTATCTCTGCTCTGGATCAAAACTTTCACATCCAAAGCTTTGCCAGGTGTGGCTCTGGCAGGGGAGTCAGTGTGGGGCTAATGGTAGAAAGCTGCATGTGGACAAGCCTTGCTTTTCTCTCGTTTTGCATACAGGAGGTTTGTAATACTGACATGATGTGATAGCCCTGAAAGTGAACTGAACTGGCAGGAATATCCTGCTGAGAGTGCAGAACACCTCTGTTCCGTGGGAACACCCGTGTGAGGGAGGCCAGGAGGGGCTGCTCTGGATCATCTGTGCTTACAGGCACAGGAGCCATCCAGGGCTGCCCTGCCCTGCCCTGCCTGGTGTGAGCTGGCACATGGTATCTAGCTTGCTAACATCTCCCTAAGGATTTGGGAAATCCCTCTGTGCTGTCTGATTCCCAGCAGAGGACTAGAGAGCAAGACTGAAGATTGCGAGCCATGGAATGGATTTCTGCCGAGATGCACCTGGGGAGGTGAAGTGACTGATGAGTCAGGCTGTGCACTGTGGTTACTGATCCCGGTCCTAGCTCTGCCCCCTGGGCCTGTATTGCACTGTGTTGGATCCTGAATGTTAGATTGTCTGCAGAAGGGTGCCTAATAGCACTTCCAATGGCATTGTGTCACGGCTCTTCTGGAAAGTGGGACACTACAGACAGAAATTTAATCTTGTCTCTTTACATGACTAAGTCTTTGAGTTGAGGGTGTTAGTGGCTATGGGCCCACTAGTGGATTTGAAGATAGTTTCATGTCTAAAATAGACTCTTGTTCCTGCTGAGTGCCTAAGATACCTTTAAGACCTTCATTGGTTTTATTTTGTGGGGGGGTGCACATTTTTTAACCCAGTGCCACAGACAGACATTTTACAGGCACTCACATATCTGAACAGGCTGTATTTAAATGTTTCAGCTCAGCACCTTCTGTGCTTCCCCCTCAAAACAGATCAATAAAGCTAATACCTTTTTTTTTCCTTTCTCTAACATTCTGGGTGAGCTCTGGTTTTAGCTAGACAGATTTATAATTACTTGTAAACTCAGAGCCTTTATTTGCAGAGGTGCTGCCTTTGAATAATGACTGAGAAGTTTTGTTCTCTGCCTCTGTAGCCAGAGATTTTACTTCCAGCAGCTGAGGAGTCTCAGATGACACTCTTAAATGTAACATAACTGGAAAATGAAGTTTCTTGAAAGCACTGTAACATTAATTGATCCACTGCAGGGGCTTGTTCAGATTTCTGTTTTGAGACCAGACTGGTCCAATAGATATGATGGGAATATCTGTTTGCATCCATCTTCCCTTAAGGCTCTGCTGCAAAGCTGGGTGGATCATTTTGAGAGTAGCAGAAGCAGTAACACAGCTCTGCCCTTTCTCACAGCTTATTTCTTCAGGTCAAAGAAGACATGAGTACCTACTACCTTTTACTGCAGTGGGAACATTCAAAGTACATCTTCTGTGCTTTTGCAGCATTATGAGAGTCTCCTATCCATTTGCCTGCTTGCTTAAAGATTATCAGAGTTGTTTCTGAGCTCTGTCAAATTTAGTGAAAGTTGTTTGAAGGATTCAGAAGCTACTTGGTAGGAGATGAAAGCATAGGCCCTCTTTCCCCCCAGCCCATGTGTGTGAACACACTGACTGCATAGGAGACTGGCTAAAAACAACCTAGTTTATGTTGCCATAAGGAATTTATCATTTCAGAAAAAGACAGGACTGCCTGGAATTTTACTTAGAAGAGATGTGACAGCTCACATTTGGTTGGACCCAATGACTCAACACCTTGAGACCTCCTTTTCCCAAACAAATAGAATCCAGTTAAATACAAGTGAAAATCTGATCCTGTGCCAGTGGTGCTTGGGGACAGACCTGTGTTAGCTTTTAGTCCTGCAAGCAACAAACCCTAATGCAGAGTTGAGCAGAGTGGATGGAACATGCTCAATATGTGGGCAAATCCTGAGCAGTATCACACCGAGACCAGTGTTACCAGTTTGATCCCTGGTGGTACCTTACCTTTTACAGCACAGGTATTTCTGCCTACTTGAAATAGAGATTGTGTCTTTGCTTACAGCTATCCCATGAGTGGTAAAAAGTCATTAGATAAATTTTTAAGCTAAAACCCAGTCTCTGGGGGATGGCTTTCTCTCTCTGCTCTTACTCTGTAACAGATAATACTGCAATAGTGGTCATGGCATGGGCCAAAAATCTGCCAATCGCCCTTCTGAAAAAGGATTTTATAGTGATGTTACCCTTTCTGCTCCACAGCAACACTGAAGCAGTAAATGAGGCAAAGAAAAAAAAATGCTGTAGGAAATCAAGAGCTCAATGGAGAAAATGTTGCTGAGCTTGTCAGATAGCTTTGAAGCAGGATGGGTTTATTTTTGTTTGGTTTGGGGTTTTTTTTGTTGCAACAAAGTTGCACCAACCAAGGCTGCTGATGATCCTGGGCTACAGAATTCCCTTTCCAGCAGTATGTGGTTGACCCTGGGAAACTGTAACTTCTGGCTAAGTAGATTCTCAGACCTGCTCAGTGCTGATTCAGCCCCAGTGTGCCCTCTGGAAGGCAGAGTTATTAAAGATGTGCAGGGCATTCTGTGGGGCTGGGAGACGTTTTGCCAAGGCAACAGTGGTGCTTTTATTATATGAATTAATAACTAGCCCTTGGTGTGCTTCCAGAGCCAGACCATATTAGAATATTAACAAGGAGGTGCCATTCCCTTAAACCAGGCAAAGGGGTGAAGCAGGGGGCAAAGTGGTGGTGGGTGGTTGCTGAACTTGGTTGTGGATACCCATAAAACAAGCAGGTAAAGAGGATTCCTCTGGCTGAACTGGAAATTCAGGACATTTCTTGTTCAGCCCATAAGGGCAACATCTATCAGCATTATTTAGGGCTTGCCACAAAAGGGTGGTTTTAAGCAGACATTCAGAATAATTACTTTGATTTTCTGTGGGTTCATATTCTCAAGAAGAATGACATCCCTGGCATTACTCTGGAATAGCTATCCCATTTTATGTTCATGTTGCAGTTTATTCTGGAATAATTTCTACAGGGATTCTTGCTGCTGAGCTCACTGTGCTAGGATCACACTGGAAATATCCCCACTCCTTCCTTCTGTTCTCTTAGAAACATTTTGCAGGGAACTAGAAACAAAAGAGACTTCATGCTCATTTAGATTTTGTACAAGACTTCCTTTATTATAAATAAAGCTGCATGAGAAGATCTATACAAATTCAACAGTGTCCTGCTATAGAAGCAGCAGTTTAAGTACAGCATTGTCAATCAAGGAAGACCTTAGTTTGGAGAGTTCTGGTGTCATTGCCCATCTTGGCTGCATCCAAGATTGATCTTTGCACTAGTTTTGCTTCTGAGCTAGCATGTTATACACAGACCCCCCCAGTTCTAAAAAACGACAAATAATAAATAAAGCTGTTTACAAGGTAAGGTCCTATGAGAGCCAACCCCTCACTGAGCAGCAGCAAAGCTGTTACAGGTGCCTTAAGTCTCATTTCTTCACCACAGAGAAAACACTGCAAAGACTTTGCATTAAAAATGGCTGGTGAACACCAAATCCTGTTGCTTGAATACTGGATACATTTTTGGATCATTTTGCTAAACTACATTTTTACACCCCTGTAAGACCTGTATACAGAGCAACTTGCAGAGAGAGAAACTGTTTTCTGTGTCTGCTTAACAGTGAACACCCAGCATCTCCCCTTAGAAGACATTCAGCTCCTGAACAGCAATAATAACCTTAGACCAAGACATTTTCTGAAGGCAAATGGCTCCTGAGACTATGCTGTAGATCAGTGGTTGCTATCAACCGACCACTAATTCCATTGCTTTGACAGAGCCTGTAATAAAATACTAAAACCACAAGTTGAGGGCACAGGGAGTGGTTGGAAAGCAGTGGAAGGCACTCAAGAGTTCATCTGTTGAATTCACTTGGTTAGCAGATAGCAAAGAACAGTTCTGAGGCACAAGAAAGAGGCCATTTACCTTTCCTTAGGATGTCTCACATCCTAAGGATGTGAGATACAGGCATGCCAAAGAGATGTTTGTTACTCAGGTTTGTTACTCAGGTGTCATATGCAGTTTGGTTTTAAAAGAACGTTTTTCACTTTAAACCACAAAATCTCACTTCCACTCCCACCCTTTAAAGCTGCTTCCTATGAATACCCACCCAGATTTTAATCAAGGCAGAACATGAATCATGGGCAACACTAAAAATTCTTAGGACATTTTTGCTGGCTGATGGAACTGGATTGTCTTAAAAACCTTATTTTGTGAAATGGGAATGTGGGCTTTTACTGATAGGCTAGTATTTGGTGGGCAAAGATTTGACACAGGAGAGACAAGGAAGTCCAAGGAATGATGTGCTTCACCTCACGGCCTCCTTGTACCACGGCAGAGGTGTGGTCCGAAGAAACAGTGTGTACCAGCCTCTCTTCTGAGGGGACATGTTGGTACCTTCGGCTTCCAATGAAGATCTCCTCTCTGAGGCTGACTGGAGCACAGCTTATAATCACAGAGAACCCTTCCCCCCAACAGGCATGAGTGGGTTCCCTCACAGCCTAAATGCACAAACCAGATCACTTTAAAGGTGCTCAGGGCAAAATGAGCATATTGCATGTAGGAAAATTAAGCCAAGCAATTTGCTTTCAGTGGAATCAAATCCATAAATTACTTGATTCAGCTCCAGCTTGTGTTCAACTAAACCCCATGGGAACACTTCAGGGTCAGTTTGGGCATAAGAGAGAACAGGCATACAAGTACAGAAAACAAAGAACAAAAGATTCAATCCACTTATCAGTTCAGGTTCCCTTTGAGTCTGAGCAGTGGTGCTTGGGGCTGTGTAAAGACGAGTTTAGGCATGTTTACAAGCCCATTGCAACTGGCTTGCAAAGCTTTGTTCTGACATTTTAATAGGGGAGTTACCTTATTCTGTTTAATAGCCTTTTCTTCTCATGCTCCCCCCTGCTCAACCTTATATAAAAGTTATTTTTCAACTCTGAATGTAATTTCCTGAGGGACCTGGGTTGCAGATTTGTTTCTGTTCTTTGGACAGTCTAAATTTAGACTCCTGACAGGAAACGGCAGAGAAATTCTAATTTCTCTCTGGCTGGGCTTGGGGCACGTTTAGAAGCAACTCCAACCACAACTGCTCCAGTGTGACCTGTCTGCCAGCAGTCCATGTAAAGCTGGATCTGCTACGGGCACTTAGCAGTAAACCCTGGCAGGTAAAAATGGCAAATGGCCTGGGTTTGCAAACAACTTACACAGCTTCCAATGCAGCCTCCAGGCTCCAGTATTGACCCACCCTCCCTGCACCTCTGCTTGTCACTACCTGCTTGCCATGTCCCCTGAGATTGCTCCTGCTCTTTCCTATTGAGGAAAGCCCTCTTGGCTGTACTAAGGAAAGCCAGGGGCTTACAGCACTCGTTAGCGTCAGCAATTAGTCCTGCCCTTTTGCTCTGCCAGCCCTGGCAATCTCCCAGGCACTCATCACCAAGGACGCTGAAGCAAACACTGATGATCCAAGACTTTTGCCTGCTGGCATTACCCACCAGCCTCTTCTCTCCCATTCCTACCTACCACTTACTTTCTGCTCAGAGATCCTACTTAACTACCTGTGGTAATAAAAACCAAAGGAAGCAGCACTTTGAGCATAGTTCCCTGTCACCACCTGTGCTTTCTTATAAACCAGGTGTGGAGACACGACTTACAGCTTTCTCTGCCTTTGTGCGTGAAGTGTCCCTCACTGGTGGAGGGAGAGATGAGCAGACACCAAGGAGGTGGTGAAACAGTTTTTACCAGGAAAAGGGAGGAGAGGACATGTCTATGCAGAGTTTGTTTATTAACTGGATAAGGCTGGATAGCAAGCTTCATGCTGTATGCTGTCCCCAGCAGTGATACAGGATTCAATCTTCTCTCTGATGTGAGAGGATTGATAAAAAGGGACCCGTGGAGTGACAGTAAAAGCATCCCTGACGGGTCTTACCTCACAGAACAACTATCCTCTTGTAAACAGGATTAAGGGAAGCCCTAGTGTAAAACTTTGCAGGAAATCCTAGTGTAAGAAAATGGTAGGAAAGGCCCCTTAGCACTGGAGGCCAGGCTCCTGGGACCAGCATAAAGCAATTATGCACTGAGGCCCTGGCTTGGACCCCACACTCAGGAGGTGAGGATCTCCTGAGTCCTCTCCTCCAGCAAAACCACCTTGCTGGGGCTGGGCAGCCCACTGGCACAGCACTAATGTGCTTCCTGGGGGATTTCAGGCATTTCCACTTCTGCACTGGTTTTTTTTTTTAGCACATGCCTCAAGATTCTCCCCTGGCCTGAAAGCCTGCAGCAGCTCTCCTCCTTTGCACTCCCAGCTCAGCAAACTACAGTCCACTAGTGCAGCTCCTCAGAGTAGCAGTCTTTAAAAAGATTGAGGAGAATGTATAAAGTAACTATTGCCTGCATATGTGGAGCAGAAGAGATGCAACACGGATCACAAGGCAGCTGCAGACAACACTGCCCAGGTCTACTACATGAGCATCTTTTGCATCCCTTCCTTCTCCTCCCTGCTGGCCTTGGCCTAATTAAAACCACATGCAGAGTCACATTCTCATTTGGAGGGTGATTGCTCACTCCTGCTACCAGACCGCTGAGATTGGTTTCATTACAGGATAATTTTGGAGAACTGCTTCTTTTACAAAAGCAAAACTTACAGCAGTCATAGAATCAGAATAGTTTGGGCTGGAAGGGACCTCCAAAGATCATATAATTCAACCCCTGCTTTTCCTTTCTCTCTAGGCTGTTCTCAAGCCTTAGTGCCCCAAGGTAAGGAAAACAAACAACCCAAAATGTCAGAACTCAATAGTGGTGTTTCTGTTATCTAAGCTAAAAAAGGTTCCTGTTCATAAATCCATACAAAATGGGCAGGAATATAAACCACTAGCCGTGTTACCATGGAAGACTCGAATGAAATGGTCTGAAGACACAGACCCTGCTCTGCTACATCTTCCCACAAGAGAAAAAATGTGCAGGGGTGTTTTTGAAGGACAGGACAAGCCATTTAAATTGCTGTTGCAAGTCCAATCAAGAAGGCTTTTTCTTCTTCTTTTTTTCTTTTGTTTTAGTTGCAGTTCCCTTTTGAAGCTGTGTTTTATTTAAGGATTTCCATCCAGTCCAGATCTTGTGCATGACCCTCCTTGTCTCCACACCAGCATGGAGTCTAATGGTGCCCTTTCCATTGGTGAAAGAGCTCCTGCTGTCTGCAAGCAGACAGGCTCCTTTGATCCCAAGATCCTGTCTCTGATTTCCCGCACCCTGTTCACATCTCCCTCTTCTGAAGGAAATGAAGTATATGGCCACCATCACACCCCCACCCCCATTTGCATTGCAGGCATCTGAATAAATTACTTATATTTCTTGCTCACCACTGCTGTAGCATGACTGAGACAAAATAGAAAAATATAGTCTTAGCTGCATAAAACCAAGCACAGCAGTGGAGCAGAAACCTACTTCAACACTGTATCTTCCAGTTTCCCCCTATTCTCCCCTCATTGCCTCTTCCTTTCTGCAGGAACCATGGTCCAGGACAGGTTCAGCTCCAGACAAGAAGCTGTATTGGCAAAGTTAGCTGTCTCCAGTAGGCTTCAGGAAGTTGCCCTCTGGACTTGTGCTTAGAGTTTGGCTTTGGTTAAAGGGGCTCCTTACGGATCCCATTGGTGTGTGCAAGGGGAATGTGCACTGTGTACTCATTGATCAGTGCAGACATGTTCCTGAGCATCTCGTGGAACGTGTCCACCATCTTCCTGTAAATGTCCCTGCGTAGCACAAAGGGACGAAAAAGGTTGAGAGGCTCAGCCCTCTGAAATATGATGGGGAAACCCAGCTCTGCTGGTACCTTCCCATTGCCAATAAAGAAGTGATAGAGCTTCTTTTCATGCAAACATTTCTCTAGGAATTTCAGCATGTCCTGTAGGCGGGCCTCCAGCTTTTCTGGGGCCCAGTCCTGACTGGGACATGCCTGCAGGAGATGCAGCAGCACTGTCTTCAGGTGGTAGTTGGTGAGCCCGCTGGGACCTGTGAGGCTGCATTGCTTCCCATGGAGGAAAGAGAGGATCTGAAGGCAGCTGACGTGGCAGGCATTGGCAGGCAGTGTTTTGGAGACCAGCTGGATGAACCTCCTCTCATACACTGAGAAGGTGAGAAACCAGTGGGTGCTGGAGGGGATGTCTGCTGCCAGGCTGCTCCGAGGGAAGTGGGAGATGAAGTAAACGTCAGAGTTCTCATACTGCACCACAGGGGTGAGGTTGAAGGCAATCGATTTCCCCGATTTAAATTTTATCTTCAGGGCTCCTGGTGAGTCCAGGAGGCTGAAGGAAAGGTCAAATTCATACTTGTGGGAGATTCTGTTCCAGGCCTTGGTGACAGCAATCTGGAACCACTTCATGACTTGGTCGGCATCCAGATATTGAGTATTTTTGAAGCACAGGAGATCTTCCATCTCACTGCTGGGCCTGGTACTACTGACCTGGCTATGGAGGAGGCACAGCATATCTTCCCCTAGTTTAGTCTTGTCACAGATGCAACCTGTCGCATCCTCATCTGCCCTGCACACCTTGATAGTGCCGTAACCTTGTTCATCTGGGGGAAAAGAGTCACCAGAGCACCAGGTTTGGCAGCGAAAGCAGTAAGGCTCTGGGGGGGCAAAAGGCACTATCAGATCACAGACGAAGGGTTTACGCACTCTCCAGTTTTCATACATGCTCCCCACACCCACGCAATCTTCCACTTCCATGTCGGCATCCCGGTTACAAACACTCCTCAAGGCCTCCAGCAGGTCATCTGCAAAGCCCTCCACCATCTCCCGCATCCTGGCCATGTCTCCAGTGGTACCCAGGATACGCTTCTCATAGAAGCTGGCCAGAACAGCCTTGTCAGGGAAGGCCACTCCTTTAAATGCTTTCCCCAGGACTGCCATGTCATCTTCTTCTCCTCCTGTGTCCTGCCAGTTCCCCTCTTGGAAATCCTGCCTCCACAGCTCAATCAGCAGGAAGATGACCATGGAAAGGGCAGTCCATATATCCCATCGGACCTTTTCCTCTTTGCTTTCCTCCACTACCACTGCAGCCTTTTCCAGAGCCTTCTGTGTGGCTTCCTGGTCCGCGATTTCCTGCTCCAAGCGCAACTGCTCCAGCCGAAGGCTCTCCTCCCGCTCCTTCATCTTCTGGATGATTTCTTCCGTGCTCTCGGGGACGGTGCCATTCTCCTTAGGGAAGAAGAGCGGGTGGTTGACAATAGCTGTAATCACCAGTAGGCACACCCGGAAGAGTCCCACGGGCATGGCAATTCCTTCCCTGGAAGAGAGAGAAAGGTGGAATGACCCATGATTCTAAATATCTTCCCTCAAGTGAAAAAATGAAAGGAACTCCCCACTGCAAGAAAAACTTTGACATCCTTTCTAGCCCTGAAAAAAATGCTTGAATCTAGAAACTCCTACATGCACAGCCCTTTCTGCAAGTTAATAACCAACTTCCCAAAGAGGCTTTATCAGCTGACAGTGAGATGAAAGAGGCTCTTATCAAATGAACTTCGAAAAACAGAACTGTGAAGGCACTTCCTGCTGTCAACCCTTTGCGATGCTGTTAGGCAGTATGGGAGGGCATGTCCTTCCTTTGCCTCTCCTTTAATATTCCCTGGACAGAAAGGGAAAGAAAGAAGCAAGCAGAACCTCCCCAGGTGTATAAAAGCAGGACTGGAGATGAGCACTGCTTTTTCTCACCATAAAGCTAATATTTCAGATATGGCAATGGCATAGGCAGGTCTGTCCTGGCCACCTTCCATGTTAAGCATGTCTGGGAACCCACACAGCCTGCTTGGATCAGGGCAGCCTTCACTGCCCTGCTGGTGAGGCGCACATGAGTGGGAACAAGCCTGCACAGCTTTGTGCTTCTAAGCAGGAACTACAGGCAAAGCTCTTCCTGCCTTTCAGCACCACCAGGATCAGGCTGTGGCAAACCCTCCTGGCCCCCAGGATGCCTCATGATCACAGTCCCCAGAAGAAGGGCAGAGACTCTGCTAAAATGGAAAGGGTTTCCTTTAGCTCAGTAGTTCTAAAAGCATCAGGTTGCTTATTTTTGGTGCTTACAACACTACTGACCTGTGGAAGACATTAGTAAAAACCATGGCTAAGCCATCTCCCCCAAGCAGCCCCTTAACAGCTGTGCTTGCAGCCAGCTCACTCCTGTTAGCAGTGACCTCAGCAAGGCTGTGAGCCACATCCCAGCCATGTGCCAGCAACAGTCCCACGTGTCACCCCTTGCACAGGCCCTTGGCATGACTGAGACCACTATGGTGTTTTGGAGTGACTTTGTGTGGTTACTGGCTCTGCTGCTCCAACCCCACATTTAATAAATCTCTCTGTGCCATGGGGCTCACAATGAAAGGATTTAATTCCCAACTTTCTAGGACATGGTGCCATTGCCAGGGTCTCTGCCTGGTGGTGACAAGGCCTCCCAGAGGGCTGGGCCAGATGGTGCTCAGGCTAAAGCCTGGCCTGTTTCCTCCCAGCTGGCATTTCTGGTTCTGGAGGGCTGGCATCATTATCAAGAGCCCAAGTGCCTGCCCAGGGCAGTACAATCTGAAGTTGTCACCCACTGCTGTGATGTTGGAAGCTCACCAGTCCCTCTTTCTAGCAGTATCACCTCTCAGTCCTAGCATAGGGAGATCAGAAGGACAAGACAGACAAGCAGGGATATTTCTTCTTCCAGCTGGGAAATTTTAGCACAGCTGTTTTAATGCCTCAAAAGTGCTTGGGAGAGAAGGGTTTCTGTTACAGAAATAAAGTCTATCAATAAAATACTTCATCAGTCAGACCAGAAATAGCAATCTCATTCCTAAGTAATTCTGCTGTGGGAATGAAGCTGTTTCATAGAGAGCCAAGAGATGGTGAGGCACTCTGTGTGCTCCAGGAGGTCAGGGCTGTAATTCTGACCCCCTGGAATAGCTCCTTCCTGGCTTGAAACCAGCATGTTTTGCTGGTTGCCACAGCAATCCTGCTGTCCCAGCATCTGGGCAAGAAGGAAAATATCTCTGGCAATCTCATTTATGCCTCCACAGGGCACACAATAAAGATAAATGCATCCCAGTGGACCTTGTTATCATAACTGCACAACAAACTGCTGGTTTTGACTGCAGGAACCTGGATTTCCTCAATGTGAGCATTTACTGTACATGGGAACTGTATCCTTTGGCACACAATTATCTTTGCTTATGAGAGGGCTGGGACTGGAATAACCAGGGAAAGGAACAGGATTGAGATGCATTATCCAAGCAGCAAGAAAATTCACACGGTGCTCAGGATAATGCTCCATGCCCCTCCCTGTGTAACATTTACCAACTACCCTTTTTTTAGATGCCATGCACATGCACAGTTAAATGTTCTTATGCAGACATTGCTCTGGAAATAGTTTGTGGCCCTATCTTGTCCCTTTTTACATTTACATTAACTCTTTAATTCATCAGGCAACGAATTAAAGCTGAATTAATGTCCAAATCCGGGTGTTCCAGTTATTCAGTGAGCTCCATGCCTGGGCACATTTTAAAAATAAACTGGGGTCACCCTGCATTGCAAAGGGCTTTATCAGTTTGCTGGGGCAGGGCAGGAAGCGCTCGCGAGTTCCCTTCCTTAGTGCTACGCTCTTGCAGACCACGTGTGCCTTCCAAGCTTAAAAATAACATGGCCAGGGGCCAGGTGCCTCCTTCTTGCAGTCTTGACCAGGATGACATCACTGCTTTGCTCTGCTAGACCACTGTCCCTGCACATGAAATGTTTTACTGTTACCACATTACTTCTAAGATGCGTAAGGCTGAAAGAAGTCAGCATCTTTAGGATCTTCTTTCTCATGCCCAGCTGCCCATGGGCACACTGCTGCCACAGTTACCTGTCCCAAAGCTCTGCTAGCAGCAGGAGTTAGGCCAGACATCCCCGAATTCATCACTGGCTGGCTCAGTTGAAGTCACTCCAGGTCACACTGACATTCTAGGATACTCCAGCTCATTTTGCAGGATTGGGTTGGGGAACATGCATGCAACCTCTGCCCTCAGCAAACCCTACAGGCAACCTCTGGAAACTGGAAGTGACAAGATGGTCACACCATGTGGATTTGTGAGAGGAATATCTGTTTTCAGCCCAGAGTGAGTTCTGCTGGTCAAAACTGCCCTTTTGCTACTGTAGCTACTGACTCCAGAAAATGAAGCCAAACATTAACCTCAGTTAAGGCTTAAGGTTAATGGTGCTCAGTGACTGAAGTCAGTGGAGCCTGGCCTCAGCAGCAGCAAGAGTGGTCCGGGCAGAGCGTTCCCACATCTCTCAGACACAGCTTTCCTGGCTAAAATGAAAGACTCAACAATACAGGTGAAACCAGTAGCACTGCCTGCTACAGCGCTCCAGCATTCCCCATAACAAAGGCTGATCTTCCCTCTTGCTTTTAACTTCAGCCCAAGCTATTTAAGCTGGATAAAAATATTTATACCTGCTCAGGCTGAGACAGCTTTTGTGTGGGGAAGAGGGAGAGAGTCCAAACCTTTCCGAGCTGGAGACTAAGAAAGAGAAATGGCAATTTTTCAATCTACGTATCAAATTTAGCAACATTTCAAATATGGGGGAAAAAAATAAAAGGTATTCCTAAGTTTTTAAACAGCAAGTTCTCAAAGTAATCTGCAACCTTTTCTGAATTTCTCACCCTGACAGTTTTTTCCCATTTAAAGTATAAACAACATCTGGACTCAGTAACAGGCTTACATCCTACCTACCTTCTGCAGAACCTCTTGTGGCAGTCCTGGGGCTCCAAAGACCCCCCAGAGGATGCCACGGTCTGCACCACAGGCAGGCCACTCCTGCCAGCAGCCAAAGCAGCCTGGGCCAAAGCACCCTGCTCCCTGGGCCAGGTGAGAATGCAGAGATCCCCCCTTTCTTCTGTGGGCACAAAGCAGGGAAAGGTGGAGGAAGACCAAAGAAAGCTTCTTGGGAAAGGGAGAAGGGCCAGGGTATGTGAAATCTCACTATCTTGATGTAAAGCTGTCTCTGCTCACTGCCCAGCATGTGATGCTACTTGTTCAAACCTGCCTCTGGCACTAGAATTAGTTTCCTTCTGGGCTTTTCTGTGCCACTCCTGCAGTGACTAGAGCCTTCACCGAGTTTAAGGTTAATGACCACTCTGCACAACCCTGGGAAGTGAGGGGGCAGACACCATCCCACCCTCCAGCTGGGAGTGAGTGCTCAGAGAGATAAAAACAGCTGATCACACTGCTGCTTGATTACAAACATCAGCTGCATCCTGCAGCACTTGGTATGTTCAAAGGGTCCACCAAGAGCACCTTCAGCCCTCCACCTTCAGCTCCCAGGCAGGTTAGCCTTCATCCTTTCAAATCTGAAGCTGGCTCCTCAGCTGGAGGATCCTGACCAGCACCAGAGCAGGTCCTGAACGATGCAGGAAGCCCCAAGAGAGGAAGGGGAAAGGTGATGCTGCTGTCATACAGTTCAGGTTGGTGCCGTGAAGCTACAAGCAGAGGGAGGCCAGCTCTCACCCTTAGCTGATCTCAAAGCCCTTTGCTGCCAATTTAGTAATGTTTGGCTCACTGAGAGCACAGTTCCAGGTAGCACAGCATAAGGAAAGGGAAATAGCACAGGAAGAAGCCTGCACAGAGCCAGGCAGCAGCAGCTCCGCCTTCAGCTTCTTCTCCTCTTCACAGCATCACAGAGGTCATACAGGGTTTGTGTGGACCAGCCTGAGGCAGATGCTGCCCTGTGGCAATGTGTGCTCTCCCCCTTCCCAAGCCACCCTGTCACAGGGCATTTCCCGGCAGGAGCAGCAAAGTCCTTCATGGAGATGATGATGCTCAAAGTCATAACAATGTCCTGTCCCTTCCAGCTAAATGTGCTTAATTTCTGACATCCCCAAGCCTTCCTCACACCCTTTTCCATAGCAGCTTTAGACCCTTTTGCCTCCTGCTCAACCTGGCAAAGGAAAGAAAGAGATGGCAGCTTGCAATCTGCCTCTGCAGGCTGCTTGTGTGCTCTGAGCCTAGATAACCCTCTACCTTCTCTGAAGACATGGGAAAATATTTCTCTTTCATTAACAGTGCCTTCCTTTACTCCAGAGTTCCTCATATTGCTTTATTTTTTCAGGCATTTTATTCCTCTAGATTTTGAATCACGGTAAGCAAAACATGCTCTGGCTGGTGTTCAGCAATAAACCAGGTAGGAGAGAGCTGAAGCTTTGATTCTTAAATTGGAAAAACCCAAGTCAAGCCACCGAGTGCAGTTCAGTATTACACTGGAACACGCCAAGACATCACTTACAACACACTCGATTGCTTCCTGCAATCTGTCTGACACAAAAGGCAATGAATAGGTGGCTGCTACATTGTGTTTTGCTTTGGTAGGCTGCAAGAAAAGAGGCATTTCAAGTAGATGATAGAAAATACAGCTGGTTGGGAGGCCTTTTCCGTTGAAAGCTGCCAAATTTTTGAAACCAGAACTTTCATGGGAACAAATATGATTTCTGACTCTCTCATTGGGAAGGTCCTTGAGGTTTGGAAAGGACTCTGCTACTTGTTTTGATTGAGATTAACACCTGAAACCATCCACTAATCTGCAACTGGGACTTTCTTACTGGAGAGATGCGAACCTCAGTGTGAAGGGTTTCAGGCTCAGCTCAGCTGCACATCCTCACTGTTCAGCTGCTGGGAGCTCTGTGATTCCTTCTCTTGCTGCACAACAGTAAACAAATTACCTTTCAACCTTTGAGTGTATAGTCTGAAAAAAGCTTCTGCTGCATTTACAGAGATCTAGGCAAGAATAAAAGTTTGCTGAAAGCCTTTAGTAATGCACCATATCCTTCTCCAACTTTCAAGTATCACTGCCACCTCTGCAGGTATTCAGATATGATCCAGCTGCCACTAAAAGAAATCAGGTTTTCTCTTAGTGGGGACTACAAGCTCTGATTTGTAAGAAACTCACACAATGACAGGGAAATGGGCAATGCAGAGATGCATGTCAGTATAACTGTTCCTGCCAAAAACCTGGACAGAGGCACTTCCTTAGACAACCCTATACTCACACAGCACAGCACAGCCAGGACAAGCTCTTGCTCTCCTATCTCCTGAGCACACAGTCAGCTGCAGCACACACAGCCCAGACAGGAAAACTAAGGGATAAAAATCCAATACAGAGCCTGAGCAGCACCAGCTTGTGCTTTCTTCCATTTGAACTTTCAGCTCCTATGAATTAAGCTGTGTGCAGGATGTCAGTGGGATGAGATGTCAACTGGGACAGAACAGTGCCAGCCACAGCAGCTCTAACTCATGTTCTGACCTGTTTTTTGAGCATTAAATTAGTGCTACAGACAAAGTACCGAATTCCAGCTGCCAGCACAATCTCAACTGGTTCAGCCCAGGCAGATGGGATTGGGCTCTGTCTTTGGCTCTCTACCAAAGCCACAAGTGGGGAAGAACCAAATGCACCAATACATGAGGTGCAGGGGCCTGGATGTTGAGACTGGTAACACAGCCACGTTTAAAACCAGGACAAGCCAGCTGCCCTGCCCAGGACTACGGCAGTCAGGTATGGCACAGCAACCTCCTTCCAAACCATGCCTGGAAGCCACACCCTAGATTAGCTGCTTGGCCACAGCACAGCAGTTGGACAAGGCCACTTGCCTGATAGCTATTGTTCTGCTGTTTGATTGAGAACGTTAGCCTTTCGTAATATCCGTGGACATCCTGTCCCAGGCCTGCTGCAGTGCCAACAGGGTCAGTCGCGCAGCCCGAGTCGGACATCCTGCCCAACAGGTCTGCTGTGGACTTTCGGAAACAATATTTTTCTCCTGGAGGTCACCAGAGCAGGTATTTCCAAGGAAATGCTGATGCTCATCCTGTGTACAGGACTAGATAGCCCTCCCTTCCCACAGGCAGGCGGATTCGGGGGGGATAAGCATGTGAAGGGCACTGACAGTGCTCTGGAAGCAGATACTGCTGGGCAGCCCCAGGTCCAAAGGAGGGATTTTGTCAGCATCTCTCCAGGCAGAGGAGTGCTTGACTGGCCCTAGGAAAGACAGGCAGTCTCTCTCCTGTCTTCCAGTCATTCACTGCCTTTGCCATCAGGAAGTTTTTCTCAGGCCTTGTTAACTCTCCCTTGCTGCAGTTTGAACCCCCTAACACTGCAGTGACCACTGTGGGTAAAAGTAGGACGGATTTTTTCTTTTCTTCTTGTGGTAGCACTCAGGATGCTCAGAGGTACTTCCCTCCTGCCTCAGCTTTCACTGTACATGGGTGCCTTTATAAGCTGTCATCATAAAATCCCACAGTCCCCCTTACCCCAAAGCCTAGACACTCCAAAGTCTTCTTTCTGGCTCAAAGGGAGCTATTTGCCTTCTAGAGCTCTTTTACAAAACCCAAAGAGATGTGGCACATGTTAGATTTTCAGTTTCATCAGAAAGTGGGGATTTTTCAAGCCCATTTCTAAATCATTGTTCTCAGTGCATACAGGTATCATGCCACTAATCAAAACATGCCACTAATCAAAACACTAATCAAGACATGATCCTCTTCCTGCCCCTGAAGCCAGCAGCCACCAATAAAGGCAGCTTTAACAACTAATGAATAACCCACGTCATGCCCCCAAAGCACTCACTGCAAGGCTGGACCCAAGAGGGGGTGCCCATGGAGACCAGGAGACAGCCAACAGCATGAGGAGAGTGTTACTCAGCATCCTGCTCATTGTCCAAATGTGTTTTTATTGCTTTCTGACTATGTAAGCCAGCTCAACTCTTGTCAGCAGGCAGCACATGGGCAGTCTGTGTAGTGCCTCAGGTTCCCCCTGCTATGGCCAAGAAGGGGTTTTACAAATTGGAACAGTGTTGGCTACAGGAGAGGCAGGAGGGGAAAGGTAGGAAGTGTGTATGTGATTCCCACACATGTATTGAGCTGTTGTAGTAGGACCACAGCCAGGAACAGCTCGCCTTTTTAAGACAAATAAATTTTGTCTGTTTTTGTCTGTTAATAGTGAGGAAAACAACTGGAGTAATGTCGCTGTTGTACCGGGGATGGTGAGAGGAACAACACAGAATTCAAGTCCAGGATAAAATGCCCCCCCTTTATTAATGAATTAAATCCGTCTTTTATAACTTGGTTCGCAATAGAGGAATGATATGATTGGTCTATTGATCAACCACCTACCAGACTGATTGGTTGAACAGTATAACACCCATTTCCAAAATATTTTTTCCAGTGTACCAAAGCAATCTCCACAACAACCTGCACCTGTGAGATAGTTTACAAAATCTCAAACTGTTTCCCAGCTAGGCTGCGTGAGAAAGGAGACTTTCACAGGTGGCTGTAGAAAGCTAGAAAATTTCTCTGCTAGCCTTTTAGTATCCACAGAGTAGACCAAACTTCTGTGGTTTTTTTTTTTTCTGTTTTTGTTTGTTTGTTTGTTTGTTGTTTAGGAGGAGAAAAGACACACACAAAGAAAAAACCCTTAACTTACCACCATTACCAGCACCCTCCTCCTCCAACCCAACATGATGGGAGCCTGGGTAATAGTTGATAATTCCCTTGCACACTCTTTCATCAGCACAGATGGACAAACACCCCTGCTGCTCCACCAAAAGCCTGACAGTGTCAACCACAATGTATGGAGCACTGTCACTGCACAGAGGCTCTCTGGCCTCCACCTGGTGCTCACGCTGGGCCCCACTCTGGTTGTCACCCCTTCAGCCACACAACAGCTCCTTGCATGTGAGGAAGCCATGGCTCATGGATCTGGCCTGGCAGTCACCTCAGGGAGAGGTGGTGAGTACAGAAAGGGTTAAATTGCCAAGATGTTTGTTTAAATTTGCCTCCCTTTTCCCCACTTAATTCTCAGCAAGGTGGAAAAACCCCACACCACTGTTGTTAAATCAGGCAGTGGTTAGTCTGGCTCTCCTCATCCTGTGGTAAGCATATGCATCCTTGTACATACAACTTAACTGTGCACCCATTGGAATGAATGCTTTGGTATTAAAAGAATTGGTGGAAACCTTATTAGAAAGTTATTTCTCAGCAGGGACACAGCACCCCAGCACATCTGAAAAAGAGCACATGTGGATATTGACAGGGCTCAGACATGACTTGCAGAGTGATTACGTTTTACATGTGAAACTATGAAGTCCCATTCCCGTCATGAACCACGAGCATTAACGTATTACAGACAGCAGAAAGCACAATAGCTGCCAGACACTTCCACACCGAACAAAAACACAGCAAAAAGAAATTTTCATTGCAGGTTGGGAACTTGGCTGATCTGAGATGTTCTACTCCATCACAGTCTCGACTCAGTGACAAAGCCACACTCACAGAGACCTGCAGGGCCAAGCAGGTGCTTAAACAGGACTCAAAAACGCTGGATGGGATTGAAGGTTTGTGTGATATTGGACCATTGTTTTGCTAACTAGTCACTGCTGTTTGTATTCAAACAATAGGGGAAAAAACTGTATTTAAAAGCTGGCTATTGTTGCCAAAACATCACCACAGAAATCAAAAGCAAAGCTTTATTCCATTACCTGAAATCCCAGCTTTTTTTTTTTTAAACACAATATAGTTATTTAAATAAAGTAAAAAACAAAACACAACCCATCAGCCTGTGAAAGCCCCTGCAGGGATGGGTAGAGGGTGTGGAAGGAAGAGAGAACAAGAGCACTTTTACTGCATTGCCCCATTTCCTTGCCTCTGACCAGGATGACTCCTTGATCTAAGCAGACACTGTGCACTGCACACAGACTCTAAGGAAGAATCAAACCCTGTTACTTCATTACCTAGTGACTCTAGAAAAGATCGGGAGAAACAACACGAATGCTTTGGGAAGCAGAAATCCCAGTCTTGGCTCACTTGCCATAAACCTAAAAACTGCCAAGACAGATGCATGCACACAAATATGTTGGCTGCAGAGTACTTCTGGCTAATCCCGCTCTTCAAAATGAGTTTGAATAAATAAAAAGCAGCAGAAGAAAGCAAAGTCATACAAGAAAACAAAGTGCCCCACTTCCATACAATATTTCCATGAAGCTTATCCTTTCAGCACCCATGGCCACCAACCCAGAGCCATTTTCACCCAAGGGAATGAATCAGCCTATTGCCACATGCACCCATATTTAATAATTTTCATGTGCTCTCTGCTCAGTTCCTTCTTCTTACCAAGAAAACAAAACATCTCTAAGCTCTTTGTTTCCCTGAGAATTTGCAAACTGAACGCTGGGAAGAAAAACTCTAAAAGATTCAAGGGGTGATGTAACTTGCAGTGCTGCAGCAGAAGTATCAAACACACATACTAAGATTGTGAAGCCACGTGGTTTTCATTTGGGATGTTGGGGTGAGCACATACGGTTGCTTTCTTTATACCATAAGCACAACAAAGGAAGGCTTTGTTTGAAAGCCAAGGGACAGCCTCTCGGCTCACTTAAAGGCTAAGTTACAACGTAATGGGAACTGTGACTCATAGCTGTGGGGCCCCTGCTCACAGGCACAAAAACCCCTCTGCTGCAGCAGGCAAGGAGCTTGGCAAGGAACAAAGCCTCCAGCTCCACATGCTGGGGATGACCCAAAGCATCCAAGACTAGTAGCAAATACAAGGCTGAGCTGAGAGCACGTGTTGTGGATGACTTAGCACACAAATACCTCCCGTTCAGTCGACATTTCTTCCTGTAACTCCCTCAGAGTGTGAGATCATAACCCTGCACCTATTCCAAGAGCAAGATACAGCTATGAGTCAACAGGAAGGTGGGATAAACATCATCCAAGCACCTTCAGACCATCTTTTGACTTTGGCTGCAGAAGAGCATCGCCATGGTTCTTAGACTGAGCATAGCCATCTCACTAGGTGGGACCACACTAGAGCTCTGTCCTTAAGTCACCTACTGTGCCAGATAATTTGTGCCATTTAGTGTTACAGGAGGGGAGGGTCAACTGGTGGATTCCAGCTACTCAAAATAAAGACATCCCTTCCATCCTTGCCCCCACAAGACTGGAAGATAAGGGTAATTTTTAACTACCATGAATGAGTTGCAATCTGCAGTGCAGAGGTGTCTGTGCTGCTGAAACTTCAAGTATTTTCCCTCACGTTTCCAACAGTCCCAAGGTATTTGGTTGCTAAATCCCCAGAGGCCTTTAGAAATCAAACTCTCCTCCGAAACCAGAGGCAGTAAGGTACCTGAACATCCAGGAGGAAATAGATCAGGATCGAAGCATTCTGAATGCAGATGTGGAAGATCAAACTCCTCTGGGAAGCATTATAGTGTGCATATCAAGTGTGACATTTTAAGCTCCAGAAATCTCCTCAGCTCCACCTCTGGTATGTCTTAACACTCTACAAGAGCTTAAAAATTAGGAGAAAAAGGAGGTCTGAAAAAGCAATACAGTTTCTTCCCTCTGCCTACACGCACGGCTTACACTGTGCCTGGATGATTTCTGGCAAGTCTCTGTTTACTTTTTTCTGAAAAACTTCCAGCAAATCTCTGCTTCTCAAGGCAGTCTAGACTACTTCTTAGCTGCCCCTACCTGCAGGAAAATCTCCTTATCACTGCATGTGCTTTCTCCAAACAAGCTGTTTGGATCCCTGCTGGGATCCTGGCACAGGCAGGTGGTATCTTGTCTTAGGGAGCTGCTTCACCTCCTTGCAGACAGTGTGGGAACCATTTGGTCCCACTTCTCATCAGGTGCATCACCAAACCCTCTGCAAGTTGGAAGAGCTGAAAGCAAGGCATTCTGAAGCCGATTCACATTGTTTTTATTTGGGTTTGACCACAAACTCTTCCTTTTCAACTGATGGCACCCACCATCCCTGGAGGCAACCCAGGAAAAGATGAGTTGTGACACAGGTGGATCAGCTGACACCTTATAACTCATGTCCCTTTTCCTGCTCAGGGCACAAGAACCTTCTCTACGTGCTCTTCCCCTGGTTTCAAAAGTGAGGGAACAGTAAGTTTTCCTTTGCCAGGCAACCAGCATAACCCTACGAGTTGGAGACTGTGCCTAACAGGGCTTAAATTCTGCAACAGTTGGCTGCAATGGTCCTCATGCTTGCCAACACCATGCTTGGTTTTTCTGAGCCACATACATGGCAGTGGGATGCACCAGACGTTTTCCCTATAAATGCTGAAAAAGCATCTCTGCCTTGAGGCAAACACTGCTGATACAAATAATGTGCTAGATCAGCCAGAAAAACCTGACTCTGGAGGAGGGATAATAATGAAAGATGGTGAATGGAAAGGAAAAAGAGAAAGAGCTTCATTTACACACAGGAGAATGGCAGTGGGCCAGCTCTCACAGCTTTGATCGGGGCTGGCTGGAGGAGCATGCCAGGGAACTCTGTGAGCTGAGCTTTGCTAGAGCAGAGCAGCTGTTTGAACTCTGTCATGGGAAAAAGGGGACAGACACCACCCAACACAGATCCAGAATAAATAAGTTAAAAAAAAAAAAAAAAATCACGTGGAAAGCATGAACTAACAGGTACTCAGATCTGTAGCAGGACATTGTGGCAGCCAGGACTGCTGCTCTGGCAGCTCCCTCTGTCATCAGCTCCAGTTCTTGCCGTCCCACCACTGTTGCCCATAGAGCCCCCTGTCACACACTTGCAGAGCAGCACTGCCAGACATCTTGGTTTCACCCAGCAGTTCTCCTTTCAGCGTGTTTTTAGGGGTTTTCATACAAACATGAAAACTCTACACATCGCTGGCTTGTGAAAACACTGTTTCCCTTTGTCTGCCGCTGCTGTCACCCTTGATCATCTGGAAGTTGTCCAGGCACTCCCAGGCATTTCTCTCCCTCTAACACTTAGAAGAGGGGAATTCCAGTACTTTCCCAGTCTGGGTAAGGTACTTCTGGCAAGTTCTCCTGCGCAGCAGAAAATGCATCAGTAGCTGATGTCAGCAAAGCTTTGGACCCTTTCTTCTGCCATCATTCTCTGACTAGATCCCAACTGTACCAAGCAGTCAAATAAAAACAATTTTATATTCAAAGTCCAGAAGAGAGAGGCTTTTAACACTGATCTTCCACACTGAAGCCATTTCCAGATTAAACCTTCACAACATTGCTGCCTTTTGCTTTGCAAGAAGCTGTGTCCCTCACTGCTGGGAACATTTCTAAAATATGAGCCACACCAATTTCCTTTCAGCATTTCTGCTGCAAGGCTCAAGATCTCCTAGTGAGAGCCCATCAAGAAGCTTTTTTAAATCCCATCAAATCTGGAAGGAAGAATGACCCCTGGAGCACTTACCTGCTACACAGCTTTGCAGGTGCTCATTAAACTTCACATTAATACCATCACCGTGATGCAGAGAAGACTAAATTCAGTCACCCGCCACTGAAGCACAGCCAGGAAGTCTGCAAAACACAAAGAGAATGAATGAGGAAGTGAAGGCAGAAGATGGGTACATAATGCAGTTATCTAAATTAGGGATTGATTAAAAGAGAGATTAACTCATGCCCTTACCTAATAAAATGATCATAAAAGCTCAAGAGACTAGAAATGATCAGTTTGAAGTGATCAGGGAAGAGTTAAAACGCTGCTTCTCCCATGGGAAAGTGTGCAGATCACACCATGGGTCTCTCAGCCTTGCAGACCTGTCGGCAAGCAAGGACCTCCTCCTCTGACTCCATCCTCACCCACCAGCACTCTCCTTTTAAAATGGATTAGGGTCAAATGAGCAGCTGCGTAAATGCAAGGGCTGGGACAGTTTTGTCTGGGATTAGTTTGTCTAGAAAAGCATCTAGCTGCTGTAAGCAGCTTGTAAGGTAGAAATACTTGCTCGGGGAGTTGGGTTTAGAGAGCTAATGGGAGAAACAGAAAACACAGAAGAGGCAGGAAGCAAGCGTAAGAGCACAGGAAGATGTGAAACACAGAACCACAAAAGATAAACTACAATATTTTAGGATAGAGAAGTGAAGAAATTTTATATGCAACAGGAAACAAAGTCCCCCAACCAGAAGCAGGAGAGGACTCAACAAGCTGGTTGCAGGCAGACAACAGAGACATTACCCAGCTGTGCACAAATGGGCTGGGGAGGAGGAATGCACCACCCTCATTTCCAGCTACCACCACTTCAAACCTTCCCACTGTCTTCATCCAAAGCCTGATGAACTGATCAGTGTGGGCTGAGCTGGGCTTTAGAGTAGGGCTCAGGCTCCAGGGCTCAGCATTAGGTTGACACATCCTTGCTCTCTTGAACTCCTTCAATTCACCTCCCTCCTCCCACGTACCTGCTTTGACCAGACTGTGAGTACAATTTCACTTCTCTGTGGAACTTCCACTCTGAGGCCAGATGGAGCAAATGGGCTCTGCTCAGCCCTCCCATCTTGCAGAGCTGCTGATGCCTCTGCTCAACCTTTGCCACAACATCACCACCAGCAGCACAGAGTGCTGAACACAGGAGAAAGACACCCCAAACCTCAGTGGTCTGGATCTGCACTGTAATATCCCAGTGGATATTTGTAAGCCCTGAGGGCCTGCAATGTCTGGTCTCATGGTGGCTCAGGGCCAGTGAGGTAGAGCAGGTGCATCTGCTTGGAGGAAAGGAGCTATTAAATGCTGTGCAGGAACTGTTGCTATGGGACTTAAAATTCACTTGTTAAGATAATTTTCAAATCTCAGAAGAGAGAGTTTAAGTTAGGGTCTCCCTCAACTATGTGTATAGATGTTGGAGAGACCTTGACTGAACCTTATGGGTACTGAAAGGCCACAATGATGTCTCTTCTAGAACCTCCAGGCTGAACAACTCTCTCAGCCTGTTCTCATAGGACAGGTGCTCCAGCCCTCTGACCATCTTTGTGGCCTCCTTTGCACCTGCTCCAAGAGTTCCGTGTCCTTCCTGTGCTGGGAACCCCAAAGAAATGGATGCAACACGCAGGTGGAGTCTCAGCAGAGTGGAGTAGAGGGGCAGAATTCCCTCCCTTGACCTGCTGGCCATGCTGCTTTGGAAGCAGCCCAGGACACAGCTGGCTTTCTGGGCTGTGGGCACACATTGCTGGGTCAGTCCAGCTTTTCATTCAGAGACACCCCGAGTCATTCTCCACAGGGCTGCCCTCAATGAGTTCTCCCAGTCTGTCCTCATATCTGGAGCTGCCCCAAACTAGCTGCAGCATCTTGCACTTGGCCTTGTTGAACTTCACGAGATTCTTGTGGGCCCACCTCTCAAGCTTGCCCAGGTCTCCCTGGATGCCATCCATTCCCTCTGTTGTGCCAACAGCACTGCTCAGCTGGGTGTCATCTCCAAAGCTGCTGAGGGTGCACTCGATCTCACTATGCCACTGATAAAGGTATTAAAGAGCACCAGTCCCTGAGGGACACCACTGGCTCTCACCTGGACAGAGAGCCAATGACCACAACTCTCTGGATGTGTCCATCCAGTCAAATCCTTATCCACTGAACAGTCACCCCTTCCAATTCATTTGTCTCGAATTTGGAGATGAGGGTATCGTTTGGAATCACGTCAAAGGTCTTACAGAAGTCCAGGTAAATTAAATCAGTCTGTCTTCCCTTGCCAAACATTGCAGTCACTCCACCATAGAAGGCCACCAGCTTGGTCAGGCATAATTTGCCCTCAGTGAAGCCATTCTGCCTACCTCGAATCACCTCTTTGTCTTCCATAAGCCATCTTAATACTGCTTCCACGAGGAAGTCTGAGCAACTGAGTTTGTTTTGAGTCAGCCCTACACAAGAGCCTCCTCTCCTTGACAGAAATAAAAGCTGTCCCTGCTCCAGCAAAGCTCAGCAGCTGATCTGGCCTTCAGGTCATGGCAGTAAAACCCGTTTTGCTGCTGGTCAAGGTTGGCTCAGCCAACTTTGCATGGCCCACGTGTGTGTGTAAGTATAAACAAGCTAAAAAAAGAGCCCTGCTGCAGCTACACCCCAGGCCAGCTCTCCATCCCTCAAGCTGCCTGAAGGTTGGCTACCTGCCTCCCTGCCTGCTCCAAGGAGTGAGTGGGCAGAAGGTTTTGCTTACACAGCTGAGCCCACATCCCTGCAAAACCTGGAATTCATGGTTGGGCACATGACGATGTTACCCAGTGCACACCCTGGCCACGCTCTCTCCCTCTAGCCTGGAAACCAGAGTCTCTACCTCTCTCCGCCACCCAACAATTACAAGTGCCGATGGAAAATATGCTGCCTGGCAGCAAACCTGCTTTTTCCCCAGTATAAATGGATTGTAATAACACTTGGGAGAGAAAAAGCTGGCCCACCCAACAGTCCATTTTAAAGGGGATCTAAAGGAACAAGCCAAAAGCTTTTTTCAGCTTCCTTTTCCATTGCACCACTGCTATGGATTGCAATTGCAATTCCGCAGAGCAGAGCGAGCAGGACAGGACAGGACAGCACAGGATAGCAGGGACACTCATGCAGGCTCTTCATGGAGTTCATATACCTGTGTTAATTCATTTGCAGGCAATCTCCAAGATACTGAAACCACAGTCAGCAAGTAGACAGTTGCAAAAGCCAGACTAAAATTGTCCTTTGGAAAACCATACAGTTTTTCTTGAAAAACAAACTCAGAAATTAGTGAGATCAGCTTGTGAAACACCAGTGTTAGTTTTCTGTGGATCAGATTCCTTTCCAGTGTTAGTCATTGCCATGCAAGAAGAATCATAAGCATTGGCATCCCTCTGAGACAGCATGCAGAGACACACAAGAGCCCTTACTGCCATGGATAGCACCAACAAAAAAACAAAAGGGGAGCAGGACATGCAGCTTTTGGTTACCCTAGTCATCACATGGCCCAAAACAATTACTTAAGAAAACCAAATTCCTCAGTCTCTGACCAGGGATATTTAGCCTGACTTGAGGCAGGGAAGGTAGTGTTAAAAAAAAAAAAAGAAAAAAAGAAAAAAGTGTTCTTAGTATATATATATAGTAATGCTCCAAGCAACAAGAGGAAGAAGACAGTTAGGTGGGGAGGGGCACCACCTGAGCTCTTGATAAACAAGTTCAATGCCTTCGGCGTGCACAGGTTGCTTCTTCCTTGCAGATGCCCCTGGTGCGAACAGATCACTGAGTCCCGTACACCCAAGTCATGCAAGCAAAAAATAGTGTCATCTAGAGCTGGGAGTCAAGAAACCCGCAAGGCTGGTCCCAGTACTCACACTGGTTCTCTGAATTTGGGAAATCAATTCACCTCTCTCCACATCTGTGGCAAGCACACTAAATATGTGCAGTTCCCACGTGAGAGCAGCATGAAGCATCTATTGTGCTGAAAACAAGGCTGAAGAGAAGGCTTGAAGTTTCTATTCCTAATTTCTATGCTGTACTTTTCTTTGAGGACTGAGAGAACCTCGTTCACTTATACTAAGGAAAATCTGATTTTAAAAGCAGATGCCTATGAAGGTAGCCAGAATCACTTTAGTCAGAGTTGCAGAAGAGCATTACCATCATCACCAAACCAAACTAAAAAACCTCACACAACACAATAGCGGCTGTCCTGTCCATGAGCTGCTTTCCTGGCAGCTCAGGTCCTTGCCTGGCAGCTCATGGCAAACACTTGCGCCTGAAGGAGATGCACTGGGTATGGGTGAGGCCTACAGCACTCATTAAAAACATATTAATAGTAATGTTTGCTTAGAGACACTGCTCATCTTGCCTGACCACATAAGAGATGCCAATAGCAACATGTCCTATTTTCCTGAAGGATTTTAGCATGGCAGCTCCCAAAAGAACTGTTTCAGTGGGAGACTGCCAAGCTGAAGATGCGAAGGCCACTAAGGCTCGTGTTCTGCACGTCAGTTTTACAGACCATTGACTTCCAGTATCACATTCCTGGCTCACTTTGGTTTGAGCTACAAATACCTGCTGGCCACCATAAAAAACATGCCCACACACATGAAGAGCAGCTCTACTGAAAATATCCCTTCTTCAGCTCCACTGAAAACTTCCCTCCTTCTCTCTGTCCTCATTAGTGAGATGTTGTGTATCTCAGAAGAAAGACAAGGAAGTTTTAAGCCCAAGCCGTGTAACACTGAACGCGCAGCAAAGCTCAGTGATGCATTTTCCAGGGACTGTACATGTCGGAGGTCAGCGCTGGCCCCAGGACAGCACGGGCTGTGTCACCAGCAAAGGGCGATGGCCGAGAGGTCTCCGATCACCCGGCTCGCTCCCGCCGAGTCCCTGCGGCCGCTCTCCCGCCGCTCCCGCCGCCCCGCGCCTTCGCCTCCCGCCGGGGCTGCACAGAGGGGATGCCCAAAGCTCTGCAGGAACTTTGGTGGGCGCAGTGCCCCACCTCAGGGGCCCGACCCTGCCGGTGGCCCGGTACCCACCGAGACGGAGAAGGCGCACAACACAAAAGTTACCCTGTGAGGAGAACCCGGGGACGGCCGCACCACCGCTCCGTCCCGAAGGCGGGCACGGCCCTTCCCGCCCCCCCCGCACCGCCGGACAGACTCACCGGGCCGGGCCGGGCCGGGCCGGGTTGGCGGCCCCGCTCCCGGGCGCTCCGCGCACACCGGCGCTGTCGGGCGGCGGCGGCTCGGCGCGGCGAGGGGCAGGAGCCCGCCCCGCCCGGGCTGCCGCTGCTCTTTGGTTTGCTGCTTCTCTCCTCCTTCAAACCACCCCCGCCAGCCCTAGGAGGCGAGCCGTGCCCCGGCGGGCGGTAGCGGGCTGTCTGATCGCCCCCTCGGCTCCCCCATTAGCTTCCCAGATGGTGTTGGACCGGGGGCACGGCGGACGGAGAGGAAATGCGCTCATCTTGCTTCTCGGATGTATTCTGACCTCCTGGTGGTCGTGCCTGAAAGTCCGGGAAGCAGTTGAAACACGTAACCTCGCGTACTGTTCTTATCGAAGAAAGGAGTAGATCTCGGAGGTGCTGACCCATTTTCGTAATCAAAGCTGGCACAAGTAAAAAGTTGTGGAGCTGCTAACATCCTTCCGAGGCCCAGAATTGGTACCAGTTTCTTTAGAATCGTAGCATATCCTGAGTTGGAAGGGACCCACACGGTCAGGTCCTGGCCGTGCACAGGACAACCCCACCATGTACCTGACAGTGTTGTCCAAATGCTTTTTGAACTCTGACAGGCTTGGTCCTTGTAGGGATGAGGGAACTGAGGCACAGCAAGTGTTAGCTAATGATCAAGGCCACAGTAAAGGATTTTTGAAAGTTTTCCAACACTACCCTCATTCTCGCGTTAAAGGCCATCTTGTATTTCTCACAGAAGTAAGTTTTCTCAACAACTGTCACTTTCACAGGAAGATTAAGGGCACGAGCATAGTAACATCTATGTGATTTAGGGAACTATATTGTACCCCTCCTCTCTCCACAGCATTGCAACAATGGGTTTATATTATTACTGCTCTGGCATGTTGCATGTTCTCCACCACCACTGCTTTGATTTTTTTTTTAAGCTCAGATGGTGAACATGTGCGGTGGTGGGAGACAATCTGCGTTTTATGGTGCACTAAGACTTTGTGCTATCAGGGGGACACCAGGCAGATGTGGTGGCACAGATTTGTTCTGAGGCTGGCTAGCTTATGAGTGATAACTGGGACTGTTAAATCATCCTATTCTTTGTATTTCCTGAAGTGCTTGTCGAATTAAATAACAGTTTAAGTGTTATTCAAAGGGTTTGTGTTTGTAAATTTGTGTATACAGGTATTATTTCCTCAGTGTCTGAATCAAATTTATTCAGTTTTATTAGTAACCTGGGTGTTATTAGTACATTCCTTCCTCATATGCCCATATCTATGGAAATATCTCTAGCAAGAGCAGTACTGGAATCTCCCTGCTTCTCTGCTGCAGGACCCAGCCTGTCTGGTGCATTGTTTATTTCCCCTGGGAACTTCACAGCAGCTGGAGGAGAGAAAGCAGCTCCTTTGCCAGGATCACAGCTATTCATCACCTAAGCCAGAGGAAAATGTCTATTAAATATCACTCACATAAAGCCCAATAAGGTAGTAATTACTGATTCTGAATGTGTATCTATATGGATATACACAGTGGACAATACAAATCACTATAGTTTACAGTGGCTATGATTTGTGTGTATCTGCAAAATTTCTCTGGGATACAGGGAAAGACCTGAACATTTTTCACAGGAAGGCTCACATCTCAACAGATTATATTACATATCCACCATCCTAGATTCAGGATCTACTTTCTGTGCCACCTAGGATAGTATAAAATTATGATAACAATACAATACATGTAAATGGAAAACTCAAACCAAGACACATTCATTTGATTTGTGTTAGGGGGTTTTTGATGCAGCTCAGCAGTCTGAAAGAGCGAAAGCTAGAAGCACATATCCTGATAACTCTAGGACATGATTCATTGTTTGAGTATTGCTGCACTGCAGAAGGCTTGAGATCATTATCTTGCTAAAGGTAGTAATTTATTTGATAATGAGCCAAGCTCCGCTAACCTTACTCACATGCTGTGCAGGACCTGAAGCTGCAAGCAGTGGAGTAACAGTACCATAGTTCTTCACACACTGGGACTTACCCTGTGGCACTGTGACATGGCTACTACTGCAGCAGAAATTAGATATAATAATATTATTTCTAAAATGGACTCTTAAGATCCCATCAGCAGGGGCAGGACAAAAGCAAGATTTGGGCTGAGGGTCAAGTTTTAGATACCTTTCTCAGCTGCCTTCAGACATGTTAGAAGATTGAGAACTTATTCTTTCCACTAGTATTTCTAATTCATTACAAAACCATCAATAGTTCTGCAAACTCTTAGAAACAGTAAATAAAAAAATCGAAGAATACAGGAGACAACTGCCAGCCTGGAGTGCACAGAGGGATTACACTAACACTTCACACAGAGAAAGCAGGAGTGATAATCTTAGACTTGTCAGGCCTTGCTGGGGCCCAGCCTTGTGTAAGCCTGAAGCAGACTGCAGCAGGACAGTGCCTTAACAGGCACAGCAGAAGCAGATCAAGGGGAGAAGGGAGTGGGGTACTCCTACCCATGGATGTTCCACACCTCCTGGATATCGTGCAAGGACATGTGCTGGGACACAGGATCACCTCCTCACAGTTCACTATATGGTGTCCTCATCTATCCCCTTACACCTGACCTTATAAACATCTTAAATCTCTGTGATTTCTCCAGTCTTTTCTGGGTATTAGGATTTTTTTTCTAAAAGCCTCTTCCTACCAGAGGAGTCAGGTGTCAAATAGTGAAAGATGCAGACAAATTTTTTCATGTAGGGAAAGACTTGGTGGTTGAGAATAAAAAGGCTGAAGAATACAATGTGAGAGGAACAGGAGTATGATATTAGGGCCTGGATTCTGCTGCTGGAACCAAAAGGCTGTTGGAAAGCTAATGAGCTCACAATGACTCTATATGTATTTGAAGCTCATTTTTAAATAGACCCAAATGTTCCTGATTGGGAAGACAGCCATGGCTCAGAACTGGTAGGCAGGTAATGGGAATAATTGATTGAAGAAACCTAAGAGCTCTGCAGGGCCAAGTGTATTTATGTTACCTTGTAGGCTTTCCTTTATAGCCTCTCCAGTGATTAATGATGCTGGGCAACCAGGACGGGCAGGGTTACTTCTATCGGACCATTCCTTCACATATATAGGAAGAAAAGTTCCCCCATCTCATTCTCTAAAGCTGAAGGCCAGATTTGTAGCATAAACCATAACACTGGTGATGGTAAGAGCCCACAGTGGGCAGTGATGGTGAGGGGGATCTGCAGAGCATTGCTTTCATCCAGCAGTCTTGGAGAATCCCTGTGTTTGGCTTGGAGAAAGGTAAAAGAGAGGAATTTTCTAACAAGCATGGCAGGCCACAGGGAGGAAAAACTGAGATGGAAATCTGTTCTGCACTTTCAAACCATACTGGGGAATAGCAAGTTCAACTTAGTTTCAGGATTATTGAATTAATTTTAGTTACTTTCCATAACTCTCATCTATTTTATTTTTTATGTAGAGCATGTAATTGTACATTACACACAGACCACTTGGCAGCTCTAGCTTCTCAGAACTAACCAAGCTCTTTATTTGGGTGTTTCTATTAATTGAAACATTGCCATGATTTAACTTCTTATGAAAATGGTAATGTTTCCTCTCTTGAGATCATTGGCTCAAGTCTAGTGCCAAACATGATCAAAGGTTACTGTTATTTGAGATCTGTTGCATCATCTTTATGAACAAAGTAGAAAGTCTCAATCCAATTTAAACTGAAAAACCGTTCTTGATATAAAACGATCATTAAGTTTGAAAAGAACAGGCAGAGAGGACATTAAAAAAGAATATAGTAAAAATATCAGTTATATAATTAAGTAATTGAGAACCATATAGCATTTCCTTGTCACTGGAAAAAAAGAAGCATTTTCAGTAAGCTCTTGTTCCTTTTAATACTGTAAGACTGCTGCAACTCTGAGAAGGCAATCTAGTTTCCAGGGTACGTCCCAGGATGTCAGCTCAGTGACAGTGCCTGAAGCATCTCAGCTCTTTGAGGCCATGAGGCTCTGCTGCATTTCCATACCACTGGGAAAATTACAAGACTTGCAGTTAGATTAAGCAATACTTATGTGATACATTTGTAATAGATATCAAACAATAATTTAATATTAGCAAATCGGTAGATAAATTTTGCTTTCCTTAGTGGAAATTTTCAACTGATGATGTTATCTGAGTAAACGGGGCAA
This sequence comes from Aphelocoma coerulescens, assembly GCF_041296385.1. NCBI lineage: Eukaryota > Metazoa > Chordata > Aves > Passeriformes > Corvidae > Aphelocoma > Aphelocoma coerulescens. The sequence continues at coordinate 25,245,566 of NC_091020.1, forward strand.
TCCCGGATTCAAAGGTAGAGGTCATGCAGGAGCCCGCGTTCACCGCCCCATTGGATCCCCGTGTATTACGGGATGTTTGTAGGCCGGCTCTGGGCCGGAGCGCGGTGCGGGTCGGTTCAGCAGACACGGCCGCGGTGCGGTGCTGCCGCCTCCCGACACCTCCTGACAGCAGCGGGACTGGGAGGAATCACTTCAACCCCCGCGCTTTCCTTTATCAATATTCATCCTATCCTTACCGGCCAAAGGCCACGAGGTTCCTTTTACACTTTCCAGAAGACACGTACTGTCATGGTCCCTGCCCCAAATGGCTTACATACTCCTGGGTCATCTTATGATGAGATCTTATTTTATTATTTATATCTCTGCAGTAGCCCATAAATCCTTACATTCGGGAAGTAATGGCTTATCATTTTCATGCCACTACAGTTTAAAACATGCCTTCAATAACTGCGCAAGGGTTGTGACCTCAAATAAATCAGTGAGCAAACACTTCTTCTCTAATAACCCTTTCTGCATGCACACCAACACACCCTGCTGATGCAAAATTCACTTTTATGCAGCTGGTGAGACAGGTGATTCTGCTTATTTACCATAAAGTGCATGTGTCTCTTGAACAAAGTCAGACATTCAGGGAAATAAATAACAATAATTTCAATGAACTGAAACTTTCTAGGTCTGGCTTGTCCTTGCTCTTAGTGGAGATTTATTTGTTTTTATTCAAGGTAACTTTCTTTTTCTTCTGTGGCCATTAGAGTTTTTTGCTCTTACTAGTAGAAAGGTTTTTGCAGAGCTGGGGACATACGCTCATCTTAAAAGGGAGAATCAAACAGTGATCCCACTTGAAGTGCTCCACCTTGTCCAGAGGTTCTGTCTCTGACGTGAGCACATCATTTATAGCCATGACAGACACAGCACCACTGCAGGATGGCAAATCTGGTTATTTACAGTTCACTGATGAATCTCAAGTACAGGGAATTTTAAGTGGCTGGTCCTGAGCTAAAGTAAATTCTTGGTGAGGTCAGAAACCTGGGTGTCCTCTTGAGTGTCAGTGCAGCTCCTTGTTTATGAAGCTGTTGAGGCATTCGCTTGCTGTTTAATTTGTTGCAGAATTAATTCAATGTGAATGTTTGAGTCTTGTCACAGATTTGTGTCTTGGTTGAACTTATCTGCTACAAGTTGTGATGTTTTGTGATTTTTTTTTGTAAAAATATGGGCTTTTGCATGAGTTATCACGGACTCTGAACACTCACCCCACTCTGTCTGCACTATAGTTAGAGGTGCAGCTACCACAAGGCTGAACTTGCAGAATTTGAATGAATTTAGCTCAAATGGAAGTTGTCATGAAGACCAGTCTATACAGTCACCCTTACATGGTCTTAGAGGACACAGGTCACCAGGAGTTTGAAAAACGTAAGAGTAGAATCATAGAATAGTTTGGGTTGGGAGGGGCCTTTAAAGGTCTTCTAGTCCAACCCTGGGCAGTGAACAGGTTTTCAACCAGACCAGGAAGCTCATGGGAATGTCTTAATAAATCAGTACAGTTTTTGGACACATCTATGCTGTTACCTTCAAGCACAAACATGTGCCTCCCTTCATGAGTTTCCACTCCTGTTTTGCTTTTAAAGATTTAAGAAACAGTATAATAAAATCAAAGCTATATATTTGAGATGTAAATTGAAGGGGGTTTTTTTGTTCATCATATAATATTATTTTTTAAAATTCTGAGCATGTCCCCTTCCTCCAGCAGTATTTTGCTCACAAAGTTAAAATCATACCATTTGATATTTCATTACATGTGCAGTTGCTTTATTTTAAAGGTCTAGAAGTTTGGTCCTCTTGAGAACTGAAATCCTAGAATCAAGGAATTTATCATAATCATCTTCATAGTAATTTTATTATGTAAGAAACATCAGTACAAAAGAAAATGAGGAAAAAGAGGAGTGCAAAACTTAGAAAAGGAACTTTATTGATTTTTTTTCATTAGAAGTTTATACTGAAATGATTGAATGTTTCAGTGTAAAGGGTTTTGTAAATTAAGTCATACATAAAAAGAATACATTATAAAATGCTTATTATTCTCCAGTTCTAATGGTAAAATCAGAGCATTTGAAAGCACCCATTTGAAACTGCCTATTTTGCCACGTAATCAGTAAAACGAACTGCTACAATTCAGGCTTCATTAAACCAGCAAGAGAAAAAGTTTTCCATCATCATTATTTGTTTCAAGTGGTACTCTAAGGTGGTAACCAACATTCATGCTGCTAGGGAGTGTATACATGGTACAGTACACTCCCTGCCCTGAAAAGCTATCAGATGGAACAATTTTGTGTGCTTAGAGAGATAAACCCCACCATTTCAGGGCTTAGCTGAGAGTGAACAGCAGCAGCGGATTCTTGAGCACAACTCTGAAGCGGAGCTGCTGTCCTGCCTTCCCTTTTCCTGCACCATGGACTGTGCTAAACCATCCACTATTAAAAATGCCCTAGGGTATATCACCGTGTCCTGCAGCTGTAGGGAGGAGGAGAGAAGATCCAGCAGACAGGAATTGTGCAGCAAGATTGATCTATTTATTATTTTACAAACTCTTTTATAGACCTTTTTCTTCATAGTCTAATTGGACAAAGGATCAGCCACCCCTTGGGGGTGATTGGCTAGAATCCTAAAACCTCCATTGTCAAAATATTTTTCTACTGTACTATAAACAAGACTTTTCAAGGTTACAGGTGTTTCATTGTTTACAGAACTCTGCTACTATCTCTGTGAAAGAGAAAAGTCTCTCACGGACTTAAAAATAGCAAGAAAATCCTTGCTAGCAGCATTTTTGTATCCACAATCCATGGACAGGCTACTGTGAATAGTTGAGTACAATGACATGGCAGAAGTCAGGCTCCAAATGCCATTTGGCATGTAGTGACATGACAAGGGGAAATGGCCTTAAACTGAACGAGGGTAGATTTAGATCAGATGTTAGGAAGAAATTCTTTACTGTGAGGGTGGTGAGGCACTGGCACAGGTTGCCCAGACAATCTGTGGATTCCCCATCCCTAGAAGTGTTCCATCCCAGGCTGGATGGAGCTCTGAGAACCTGGTCTAGTGGAAGGTGTCCCTGCCCATGGCAATGGGGTTGGAATGAGATGATCTTTAAGGTCCCTTCCAACCCAATGTATTCTGTGGTTCTATGATTTATGCCCTCAAACTGCACAAATCCCTGTTAACTGTCTTCCACAGGACCGTGCCTTGAGTGGACTCAGTAAAGAAACACAAGAAGCTACTGGAAAGGGTCCAGCAGAGGCCACAAAGATGGTGATGGGTCTGGAGCATCTCTTGTATGATGAGAGACTGCAGGAGCTGGGCCTGTTCAGTCTGGAGAAGACTGAGAGGAGATCTCATCAAGGCATATAAATGTCTCAAAGGCAGGTGTTGAGAGGATGGTGCGAGGCTCTTTTCAGTGGTGCCCAGTGACAGGATGAGGAGCAATGGCCATAAACCAAACCACAAGACGTTCACTTCAACATGAGAAAGAAATTTTTTTCTATAGAGGGTGGCAAAGCACTGGAAGAGGCTGCCCTGGGAGGTCGTGAGTTTGGCCTCTGTGGAGACAGTCAAAACCCACCTGGACACATTCTGTGTCACCTGCTCCAGGTGACCCTGCCTCGGCAGGGCGGTCGGACCGGATGATCACCAGAGGTCCGTCCAGCCCTAACAATTCTGTGATCGAGCTGGCCCACCCTGCCGGCCGCCCTCAGCTGCTCTGCTCAGGGAGCCTTCTGGGTCACAGGGGAAACAGTCCTCGGTGTCCTTGGTTAAAACCCCCGACGGCCGACCTTCAGCAGCAAGACAGACACACGGTTTTTAGAAGACAAGTCACCCTTCCGCGGCGAGGTGACCACGGCCATGTACGCGGTGGCCGCGAGCCTCCCGAGGCAGCCGCTGGGCGCTGGGCTCACGGCGGCCCCGCCCGCAGCCGCCGGCGTTGCTGCGATACCACAGCGGCGTCGGCTGCGAGCAGCGGCCTCGGCACCGCCGCGGGCCCGGGCCCGGGCCGCCCCCGCCCCGGCACCGCCCCTGCCCCCGGCACCGCCACCGCCACGGCCCCGGCACCGCCATCGGCACCGCCACCGCCACCGCCACCGCCACCGACCCGCCGCTCCGAGCCCGCCGCCCCCACCCCACAGCAGCATGGCTGAGGTAACCTGTAACCTGTCCCTCCCTGCCCTTCCTGTCCCCTGGACAGGACGAAGGCTGCGCCTCAGGATAAGAGCAACAACATCATCTGTGTATCATCTGTAGCCATATACCATGTTTATGTGCCACCTGTGTGAGCAGAGCTCAGTTATGTCCTGCGTTGAAATAGGAGCAATTAGGCTACTTGTACGCAAGCAGCAGTGACTCTTCACTTTTAGGAGCAGCTGCTACGTTTAAGATCGTGGGTGTGGTTCCCGGCCTGCCTCCCCACTCGTAACTGCTCGTCTTTCAACTCTATTTACAATCAGAAACACGAACAAGATCAAGACTGAAGTACTTGAAGGGAGCCTACAAGAGAGCTGGAGAGGGACTTCACAAGAGTGTGTAGTGGGGACAGGACAGAGGGGAATGGATTCAAACTGAGAGTAGGTTTAGATTAAATGTTGGGAGAAAATTCTTTATTGCAAGGGTGATGAGGCACTGACACAGGTTGCCCAGAGAAATTGCAAATGTCCCATCCCTGGAAGTGTTCAAGGCCAGGTTAGATGGAGCTCTGAGCAACCTGGTCTAGTGGAAGGTCCATGGCAGGGAGTTGGACTCAGATGATCTTTATGGCCCCTTCCAAGCCAAACCATTTTGTGATTCAGTGGTTTGGAGAGGAGGATGAAATGAGAAGAAACCCGTGAATCTCAGAGCAGGTTTGAAGCGGAGACGCGCTAAGTTTCGGCTCACAGTTGGGATTGTTCTTTTATGCTGGCCGGAGCTCGGGCTGTAATGTTAAAGGTGACCTTGAGGTTTCCTGCTGACAGGAGAGCTGCTTCCCTATCCTAGTGAGACCCCCTCAGAGGTGCATTTGCCAGGATTTGGCATCAGAACTGAGCTAGATCAAAAATGTCTTCTGCGAAAGGTTTAACAATAGCATTTCCCACAGAGGAAAGACTGGCTTGCATTGGTGTTACTGGAGCTTTGAGATGTGCTTGTCTGCAAGTCTCTGGCACTATCTGGACAGAAATCATAAACTAATCAGAGTTTAGAGGGTAGAGAACTGGGTAGAATTGGGGCTAAGATACTGGGTTTCCTCAGTAGTTGATGCATTATTCAAACGTTATCACAATGATGGTATTTTATAGACTTATCTTTAAAGCAGTTGTGGGACTCAATTACAAGAACTCTGGCTGGTAAAGCACAAGTTATTTCAATAAAATTGGGGGAGATGTGTTTGAAAAATAGCCTACAATATGCATATTATATGCTAGCAAAAGAACTGTTATTAAAGAAATTTTTTTTCATGATTTTTTAGTAGCTGTTATACACTCAGTTTATTACTTTTTTGTATTCTTGGGTCATAAGTGAGATGTTGAATTCCTCCTGTTTGTTGATTATTTCACTCAGGAAAAGTCTGACAAACTATATCTGGAAGAAAGTGCATTTGAAGCACTGGAAAAAGACTCCCAAGAATTCATCAGTATACTGAATAGAGATGAAGCTCTGGAAAAATTCCGTGTCGAATATGAGAAGCTCCTTGCTATTATGAAGAAGTCTCGTGAAAATGAAAAGCATCTCATGGAGAAATGCAGGAAGCTGAGTGCTGAGCTTGTAGAGAAGTCATCTAAAGTAGCTGTGCTCACAAAACTCACTAAAGATGATGGGGAAACGATATCATCATTGAAGTCGGTAAAGTTTTGAATAGAGTGAAGTATGATCTGAAATTGTTAATGAAAAACATGGTAATAAGAGAAGCACCTACAAGAACACTTGATTTTATGTAGAGAACTAGCTGGAGGACTAAGCATAGAGCTGGCATCTCCAGTTGTTTAACCTCTGCTTTGCTTTGCTCAGCCTGGTATTTTTACAGGTTTCAGTCAAATTCTGTGTTTTATTTGCACTAGATCAACTCCATCAGCTTTCAAGTACTCACTAACAGTTTTTGTTTAAGCTTTCTCTCTGTAAAACAACACATTTTCAGCTTAATGTACATTTTTTCATTCATTAATACTTTTGCAGGGCTTCTTGGATGTTTACTGTTGCCAGAACATAAAAAATCTACTTTTTGTGGAAATATGGATTGTAGGCCAGGGAAGTGATAACTTATATAAATAAATGTTTCACGGTGTCTTTGAAAAGGAATCCTATATATAATTTCAGTGTGATTTCACCAATTTACTCTGATGTGTTGCTTAGTATTATTGATTTGAACTCTGTCAAATCAAAGTGCTTGGCTCACTAAAAAGAGTTGATGATTTTAGGCTTTCAGTGAATTTTGACTGTCAGAAACCTAAAGCTGCCAAGTGATCATAAGACTGTATTTGGAACTTTTTTCATTCTGATGGTTTAAAAACTTAGCTTTGTGATAGCTAGATAGGCTTTAATTTAGCACTTAGTTGAGAAACCTCCATGCCTTACAATAAAGTGTTTTGTTCCAGTAAAATAAAGTCAGTGTAGCAATCCAGAGTGATTTTTGAGCACTACAAAAATAGAAGTTCTTTGAAATGAAGTTTCTTGTCCTTAGAATTATGAAGAAAATACATTCAGAGTAAATATAAATAGCAGCACTGTCATCCTATGGCTGTGGTTTGCAAACCCGTGGTACTGCCCAAAGCCTCCTCAAGGCGGAGGAAAAGCGTAGAAAATCTTGTTGATTTTCACTGCTGCTAATCAAAACCTGGTAGATGAATGTCAGGAACCACAACGATCCTTACAATTTCCTTTTTGCTGTTACATGGCAATACTCTGTGTGTGAACAGTAGGAGAGGTGATCCTTCAAGATGTTCCCAAACTGAGGAGGCACTGTCTTAGGAATGTCATAAAACTGAGGAGTGGAAATGTTGGGAAAATAAAAGCCTTTCCAATTTCAGCAGCTAATTTGAAGCTCAGGCAGGGTATGACTTAACCATACCGCCTACTATTGAACCCATTAAGTGGTTTTCTAGTGAAAAAGCTGCTTGACAATATGATCCTGTTAGAAATGATGTGCAATGCACAACATGTGACATTTCATTTCTCGTGGTTGCTGTGAGCCAAGTATACAGCTGATACTTTTTCAGTTTGGTTATGAGAATTAGTCTTTCTCTTAAAGGTTCAGGAATTATTTGGATATTGTTTAAAATGTTCATTTCTTGTCTGAGGTTTTGCTTGGTAAGCCCTTTATATTCTATATTACTCTTCTTTCTGCAGGGAAGTTCTATTAGAGCTGTAGTATTTCACTACAATTTTGTTAACATTTAAAAAATGTGTTTCTCATGTGTCCAAGCTAAGTGTTGAAGGAAGTTCAAGTGCTAAAGTAGCCAAGATGATAGTCTTCAGTGCTAAATCAAACAATCTGTCCCACAGTTTAATTATCTACAAACAATAAAAGAATCCTGGTGGGGCTGTTCCTGTAAAAATATAGTTCTTCCAAATTAAGGCCCTAAATCTTGGTGACTTGATGGGTCATTAGGGTAAGAAATAAAAGTTGTGGAAGCAAAATTTTTCTCCATGTGAAGCCTGTTTGTAATCAGAAGGGTTTATATGGGGTAGGGGTTAACCACATAGATCAGTGGCTGGCAGGACGTGGGTCAGTGACAATCAATAGCTGTTAACTGTCAGGTGGCTGTTAAAGGATCTGGTTTGTAGTTTTAATAAACTGGGCATAACAATCTGCTGTTTACAGTCGTATCAAAGGAGCAAAGGGCCAAGCTAATGTGAAGGGAATACAGTTCTGTTTTTCATGGGTTGGGACACTGATCCACGAGTCTGCACTGGAAGAACGCTGGAAGGGGAATTTATAGGAGCTTGTACTGCCCTGCTTGAAATTACCCAATTTTCAATTTCCAGGCGTATCAATCCAATATAATAAGAAAGCGTTTCATTAATTCTCAGTTTCTGAGCAATGAAACTGATGTGATCTTTTGGGGTATTTAATGAAAGTAAAGTAAAGCAGTCACACTTCATAAGTTCTGCTTCACAAGTTCCAGAATTGAGTACTTCTCCAAAAATTTTTGAATGATTCTAACAGCAAACATCCAGTGTACTTCCTTTAATTATGCAACAGACTGCCATGGATTACCTACCTATCTTGTACTGCAATCACCCTGTATTGCTGACATACTGCAGTCTTTCACACTGAATAACAATGTGAATATTTCTTCTCTGAAGGCTCCCATCATCAAAATTTTGCTGTTTTTTACTTCTGAAAATAAAGGATCTATTGATCCACTCTTACAGTAGAAGACACAACCAAGAAGCAACTACAATGAAGCCCAGTTTTGGTGATGCTGAAGTCTGTAGCAAATTCTTATTTAGATTTTGCATATTAACGTGGCCGTCACCCGTGTCTCCCAACTTCATTGATAAAAATTGGTATTATCAATACAAATTCAATACAATAGTTTTTACATACCAAAGATAAAGTTCAAAAAGCACACCTTAGGGTGACCTGAAATCAGTGCTTATGTTAATGGCCCCATTGACTTCAGGTGATCAATGCTGCAAATACTCATCAGAACAAAACATTCACTGGAGCCACTAAAACCTTTCAGAGACTGTATTGAATTTATTCCCCAGTTCTATTCCCCAAAACTCCAATCTTAATGATTTAATTCACCAATTTTAATCACAGTCTAATCAGCCAGCAGGAAGCTCTGATTTAAGTAATCAGCTTTAATCTTATTTTCAATTTGCATTTTTCTAGAGAAAGGGTGGTTGCCTCTTACTGGTTGACAAATCTGAAGCATGTTTATTTACAGTTATATTTTATGCTTTTCTGCTCATCAACATGATACACTGTGTCTTCATGCCATTATTTCAGCCTAATATGCATTTATTTAAATTTCAGAATTGAGCATTTTTGTGCAAGATATTAATGAATGAAAAACTTATAATTTACTAGATAATACTTAATACTTTATGTAAAATCATTGCTGCATTGAATGAGAATTAGAACTCGAAAATGCATGACATAAAAATTGACTTGAATATATAAAACTGTTTAAATATGCTTGATACATGAGTGAAAAAGCACATTTTTCAACCTACATTTTGGACTAAGTAATTTATTAAGTAATGAAAATACTGTTTGTAGGTAGCGAGTTTAATTGACTGTAATTTTCAGAATTTCTGAGCAAGGAAAGCCCATTGTTTAACTCTTTATTAGTATGTGGGAAAAAAAAAGGGAGAGCAAAAATTCCTGATATTTAAGTTCCAGATGGTTTCTCAAATTTGGATATGCTGAGCTAGTTGAATAAATAAAATGGAAATGCATTCCCTTTGCAGTTTGAAGAGGCTACAGATGTTATACTTTGTGTTATCTTTTCAGCAAAATCTGGTAGCCTGTTACTTCTGCTAGTTCTATAGTTTGAATTTTTAATTTAGGCAGTAAACAGCTAGATAGTACACATATTTGATTTTTAAGGGTTCAATAAGTATATTAACAATATACCATAACATAGATGTCATAATTTAGAGTTTAATGTTAAATAGGGTTGTTTTTTTTCAGAAACAGAAATGTCAATTACAATAAGGAACTTCTGTAAACAATTTGATAAAAATGAAATTATTTTATTTTCTTCATTGAAGAGATGGTTTTTAAAGTATTTTTTTTCCTGCCCCAATTTCATATGATGCAAGTAGGGGTTGAAAGGGATATTATGGCCTGATAGAATGATGCTTCTATTTGGCTTTCCTTGGGGAGATCCTAGTGCTAATGTAGAACTGCACAGCCACACTTAGGGTCCAAATCTGTACAAGTCCATCAAGTCCAGAACTCTGCTAGGAGCCAGCTGCGAAAAGAGCATCATGCTGTGATTTGAAGCTCAGGAACTGCTAGTGTAAAGGTAGTGTCTTCATTATTTACTGAGTCTTCAGGAGCTTTTCTTCCAGTCCAGTCACTTGCTGAATGTATGCATTTTTTTTAGCACAGGATTCCAGAAATGGTAGGAGCTTCATTTGAACCTAGCAAGGAATAAGCCTTTTGTTTGATTTTGTTCCTAGGAGCTTGAAAAGGCCTGGAAAATGGTGGATAAAGCCCATGATAGGGAACAGAAAACTAAGGAAATGATTAATTCACTGAAAAAGGAAATTTTACACCTAAATAATTTAATGAAGGAAAGAGCTGGACAGGAGTACAGGTGAGTTTTCCTCAGGGAGAGGGAAAGCCCCTCTGATTTTCTATCATTCTATACCTTGTTTAACCATGTAGACACAGTGGAAAACAGATCTTTTCTGCCTTTTCTCATGAATACACGTTTATTTGTCTGTGTGTTTATGCAGTGAGCAAGTACAGAATCAGGCTCTGAGTGAGTTCATTCAGTATTGGATTAAGCTAAGAGATCAAATAAAATGAATACTATGCACTTTCTCAGTATGTGTCATATTGTTTTATCTGACAAACACTTCAGCATACTTTGAGAATAGGATCGTGTCAACATTTTTACATTTCACAACAGCAAGGTCAAGTAGATAAATCAAGAAGGCAGGAGGCTTGATTTCTCTTCGGTTCCTAGCTTTGTTATAAGGCATTAACATTGTCTGTGTTCTTGTTTGTATTTTATATTTATACACTTTCAAGATGACGTTGGTCTTTTTTTAACCAAACATGCATAGAGGGGCCTAGTCTGAGATGGAGCCTCTAAGCCACTACATTGTGCACATAATAATCATCCTCTGGAGCTGCTCAGAAGCTCTCCAGAATCTACTGTTGGTAGAATCAGGTCCTCAGAGACTGCTTATGCTGTAACATTAAGTTAAACTCAAAGATGGGATTAAGTGTGTTGATCCTGTGAGCTATGCACTTTCTACTGAAATTGCTGATGGTTAGCTCTCCTGATTATGGCTTGAAATTTTCACTCTGTTTAAGTTATTTATTGATAATATGCATGCAGGATATGTATGGGGCATGCTCGTCCCTGCATGCTGTTTGTATCTAGGCTGCAAAAACGAGGTCTTCAGCATGCTCAGACACTTCCCCCTCCAAGGAATGTGGCAGCACATAAACCTCCTGGGTCCATGAGAAATCCACTCCTTTGCCTTTTTTCCCTGAAACGTTCTGGACCTGTTTAACAGGTTTCCTTGGATCTAAAAGCTTTGTCATTCAACTTCCCCCTAGTATAACTCTCCTTAAAGTCTTCTCTCTCTGGCTGATTTTTGCATTTTCCTGCAAGAGCCAGGAGCTGTTACTTTGCCAACACCTCACTCATGTTTCCTGTTATGCCCAGGCTGCTGAGACCAGCCAGCTTACAATTTATTCTCCCTCCAGTTCTGTGGTTAAATACCCTGTCCAGTGACAAGGCCATGAGACTAAGTAACTCCTTTGCAATTTCAGCCTTGAAAACTCTATAATCTTTTAGAACAGTAAGGCTGCTTTTTAAGATTGAGCTTGTACCTACAGCTTAGACTTCCTTTCGTATTATAAATCTGTCAAAACAGAGAGTCAGTTTTATTTTTACATTATGTGACTGTAAGACATAACCAGAGTAGGTGTCCAGTCAAGTGAGCTGCAGAGAGACTGGTTACAACATTGTAACATTTTTGGTCCTTGACTAATTTTGCTGTGGTTATAGAAGAAGGAATTTTGTTCCCTGTTATCTTTCTGGGAAATGGAAGGTTTATTCAGACCCATGAGGATGTGATACAAGAAAGAGTTTTGACTTGGTTTGTGGTGACTCTGATCACAGTAGATAGAGCATATAATTCAGTTGATCATCAGTCTTAATACAGAGGAATTTAAAATGAAAAAAAGAATTAAACTCCTCTTTCTTACAAAAGTCTTGCTCTGGCATAGGAGGTAGAACAGAAATGGCCTGTGACACTGCTTGACTATTATTTCCTTGCTTCCAGCGTTGAGGATTTGCTAAGATTTCAAGAAGAGGTAACAGAGGAGCGAGACCAACTGTTGTCAGAAGTTGTGAAGTTACGTCAAAGTCTCACTGAAATCACAGAGCAGCAGCAGGAAACAGAGAAGGCAAAAAATGAGGCAGAGGAATCCATTTTGCAGGTCTGTACTGATCACCAGATGGTGATTTTTGTCTTTTTCCTGAGCCTTTCTCCACACTTGCAATTGATCTCCAGTGACTAGTAGACTACTACCTGTTCTTTCACATCTCAAACATTTTCAGGAGTGCTGTGAAAGGATTCTGCTGTGAATGACTTTCATATTTTTCTGTAGTTCCAGTCCATGCACTTTGCAAAGTGTATTGTCATGTACCAGCTGCTTCCATAGGTTCCCAATACCCCAATGAGGCCAAGGTTGCTTTTTGTGAATCATAATCATCTTTCATACTGAAGAGATGGGATGTCTTCTGTATTGTAAATCCTTATGCCTCAAAAGAGACACTTAGAACATAGACCTGGCATGGAGATTCTTGGTCCCTTGCTGTTGCCAGTGGTTGCCATATGATGAAATACCATCATTCTTAAGAATGTATCAAAATCTGACTTTAAAATTAATGAAGTTATTTTCTCTCCTCTTCTTTATGGGAAGCTTTTTCAGATCCTCACTTTTTTATGGTTAGGGACCTCCTACTTTCTTCTTCACACTGATTCTGGATTACTGTCTTTAAGGTTAAATTTTTCACCACAAAAGTGTCTGTAGAGAGCAGTCATACTCCATCTCAGCTTTACATTAAGTTAGGCTTTCTGTTTTTCTGAACATCTGAGTAGACAGTTGTTCTTTGTGATCAATACATGTGGCTTCCTTTAAAAGTATGGAGCAGCTAGAGATAGAGAAGGCTGAGCATCAGTGGAATAGCCACTGAATGGAAAGTAGAAAAGGATGGAAGATGGGATACAGAACTCTGATCTGATACATCAAATATATAAGCATAATAATGAGCAATGAAAGAATTTAAAGCAGAATATAAATAGGACCTGCAGCCAGACATCAGGAGAAAGGAAGAGTAGAAAGTCACACTTAAACAAAGAACAGAGAAATGTTAGGAGCATTTGGCTTTCAGTTTTTTAGTAATTACAAATAGGAAAGTAATGATCAGTCTCGGTTTCATGCACAGAAATTGTTTCTATTTCTAGAGCAGATGGCTGGGAATGTACTAGAAGAGAAAATCTTTGTTTTTCTGACAGCATTGTGGGCATGGGAGAAAAGACTTGACAACAAAACTTGTTGACTATTGGCAGCCTTAATCTTCTGATACTCACTTCATCAACCCTTAAATTTACAGAATTGTTACAGCATTTGTAATCACCTCCCATTCTCCCGGTGTGAAATTATTCTCCCCTTCAGACTGCTTAAATGACAATGTCTCTTTGAAGATCCTGTTGAAGACCCTGTCAGTTCTGGCAACTTCTCATCATCGGGCTCAGAGGGGGAGGAATCCTTAAGCAAAGAACATCTTTCTGTTGCTGGTCCCTGGTTGAACTGAATATTTCCATATGGATCAGCCCCCTGTGTCTCCTCTCTGTTGATTCTGCTCCATCAGATTTTTGTGGAGGGAGAGAGCAGAGTCACAAGAAAGTCTACTAAATATGAGAAAAATTTCCTCTTTCAGAGTTCCCATATAGGAGCTTTGATAACAGAAAGATTGAGACCAGTTGTGGAAATGAGCACTTGTCTGACATCTCTCCTTTAATATCAGTGTAATAAGTGTTTCTGCTAGTCAGAGAGAAAAATAAAAATAAAAATCCTTGCAATACAACATCAAGCCCCAATTAATTTTAATGCTGCATTCGGAAAGTACCACTTTGCAAGTAACTTAAAACAGTAAAGACATTTGTGCCACTGCATCTTCAGAGGAATGCTTTTATGTTTGAACTGTATCAGACCCTTCTGTGTGGGTGAACTGACTGGTGCTTAACAAATTTTTGTCATCAATAAATAGGGTCCCTCATGCAGAACTTTTTGTTTAACCGTTAGAAAGCATAATTACTTCTGAGAAGATCTGGCATGTAGTGGTGGTTACAGTAATATAGAAGCTCTTGTTTTTAAAATCAAGCATAGTCAGAGAGGTGAGAGGACTTGTTTTCCTGAGTAAAAGGCAGCAGAATTTAAAACTGTTTTCTTCTCTATTATTATAGCTTCAGCAAGACATCCAGCTGCGTCAAAACGAGGAATTACGAGAGGTACGAAAGAAGGAAAAAATGGAGACTGAACTGAAAAATCTTCTAGCTGAAATGGATAACAAGCAAGCTGAGATCCAGAAGTTACAGCAACAAATAGAGAACAACACAGAGGAACAACTGAAAATGGAAAATAATCTTAGAGAACAGCAGGTAGGGTACATGGCACACTGTATTCATCAGGACTAAGATTAGAGTAAAATGTGTAATTAAGAAGAAAATGGATTTTCCTGAGGGGAGAGGGAGGGAGATTATTTTAAGTTATTAAATTTTAATAAGCATTTATTTTTATATAAATATTAATTTACTAATAAATAGGTATGTAAAGCTTGCTGACAGATTTCAAATAGATTTCTCACAGAAATCAGTAGTGGATTGCAATGATACTGTTCATCTTGAAAAATCACAGCAAGTGAGACGTAGTCTGTGAAGAGCATGGATGATCTATAGGAGCAGGAGACTGCCAGGTTGGACTTCTGACTATATTGCCAGTTTTGCTATTGATTGTGTCTAGTGGCATTGGTAAAATTATTTTACCTCCATCCCTTTCTTTCTTCTTTTTCACATTAGTTTTTATCTGCCTCTCAAGCCTGTGAAAGGGCAAGGAACTGTCTTCATAAACCTTTTTGATTGATTTTCCTCATTCTGTTTCTAAAAACTTTATCTGGAGGTGTCCTAACATAGTGTTCTGCAAGTGTGTGAATTTTCAGGTTTTCAGTCCATTTCCCCTGACTTTGAGAAACTCTCACAGAAGCAATTTCAGTAAATGGCAGGGGAGATCTCATCACTGTAAACCAATCCTAGCTCAAGGGAAACTTCCTTGTGAGTTGCATGTATCTTGTAAATTTATGACTTTTATGGCTTTTTCTTTCCTTTTGGTCCCTGAAATTGTGAAGGTAGAGGTCTGTGCCAATTTTTAGTCAACACGAAGTCTTAATAAAATACTTAACATAGAGAGATACAGAGAAGACTTGATTATTTCTGTGACTATCACTGATTTGATGCAGCTTTTGAGGGCAGCTCCATCATCTGCCAGGGCAATCACATTGTATATACAATTCCTGGTTCTGTTCCATTTTTTCTTCTTTTTATAGTCTCTTTCAGCCTTTCAAAGTGTAGATTTTAGGGGCATTCAATTATCCAAACTGTCCTGGAAACCAAGAGTTCACATAAAATGCTGTGTGTGTGGGCTAATTAACCAGACTTCTGCATTGTCTTTCTTACCTGTGCTGGCTTGAAGGTGTCTGTGAAGCTCCTGCATAGTCTTTTGCTAGAAGTCTGTCCAAAACACAGGCTATCCAACTCTGCAAGGGTCAGGGTAGAGATCTGCAAAAGGTGACAGCTGCTAGTGCAATTTCATCAGGTTATTGTCTCAACTGAATTGTAGTTGTGACGCCTGCTCTTATTATTATTATTCTTACTCTTATTTTATTCAAAATTTCTAATAAAATATCCTTTCTTGCATGGCATTGAAAATGGTTTTAAACAGCTGCTATAAGCTTTATCGCACCCCTGTCCAAGTTTCAATAAAGGATTGCCTAAAACAGTGTTATCCTGACATTTGCAATACAAGAAAGAGTATTCTTTGTTTATACACTAGATTCTACTTCTCTTCCTTTAATGCTTTTTAAGAGTGTAATATATATTGACTTCATCAAGAGTGAAAAAATATGATGGTTGTTTTTTCCTCATTTATATCTGTAAAACTGCAAGGAAAGTTCCATCAAGCAGAAGATAAGGCTGGTAGCTGCAGTATTGAAATATATGTTCTGTATAGAAACCACAAAACCACTATTCCAGACATTTGTCTGAAGACAATTTAAAGAGGAAAATGCTTTGTCCTGGTCTCAGCAAACCATGTACCCAGAGAAATGTTATCAGCACATTAATGTAGGATGCTTGCTCATAAACCAGAGCTCCCCTGCCCTCTGCTGATTGAAGTAATTTGAATCTCATACTCATTTTCAGTAATTGTTTGTAGCAAGTTGTAGTATGTGATGGTTGCCAAATGGTTGCCTAACAAGAAGTAAAATACCTGTCTACCACCTGCAATAGAGACCTGCTAAGCTTCCAGAAAAAAAAAGACACTGGATGTTATTCATTAGAAATTACGATTTCTTCATGTCATTATGACATGGAGAAATATTATATATTTAACATTAGTAATTTCATCAGCAATGAAGAGTGTTTTTTAAGCAGACAACAATCTGCAGCAGCTTTTAGCTCTTGGGTAGCAGGAAGGTTCTGTCTTCATGAATATGTAGATATTGTAATGAGATTTAAAAGCATTAATAGGATTATTCTTTAACAGATCTTGAATGAAAATGCTGGTAAGGAACTTGAGCAGTTGAAGATGAAAAATCAAAAGCTCACGCAAGAGAGTGAGCAGCAGAGTGCAATGATTGACGATGTGCTGAAGGACATCGGTCAGAAGACAGCACAACTGAAAGTAGGTTCCAGAAGGTGCATCCTACCAGCTGTGTCATTCCAATGACATCTTACCACCTGGGACAGGGATGACTTCAGTTCTTGTCAGGATAGTTCCCCATGGGTAGTTTTGGACGAAACTTGAGTGGTTTTTAGGAATAGATCTGGCTGATGCTGGATGCCATTCTTTCTATGGCAGTACCATGGTCATGGTAGTGTCCAATCCTCTCACCTGACAATGTAGCACTTGTCTTGGAGGAGCTGTTTCATAAAACACATGAACTAAAATGCTCAAGGCACTCTCTTTGTAAAGGTGGTCACAAACATGGGCTCTTTTTTCAATCCTGGGATCTTCAAATAAGAGCAAGGACTTTCTTACAATGATTAACATAATTTGAATTTTGCCAAAATCCACTGAAAAATGGTAACAAATTTTAACAGTGGTGTCCTGGATAGTTTCCACCAAAGGCAATTGCTTTTAACACTAAAATTTCTTCCCCCCCCCCCAGGTATTGGTTGAGAAAGTTAAATGTAAGTAACCAAGATGGTGTTTACTTTCAGATTAAATTTTTTTTTGCCTGACTTCACATTATTTAAGAGTCATCTTACTAAGAAGCTGTTGAGTTTCAGTTGAGGAAGAATTAAAGGATTCCTGCATATTCTTTTTAGGGTACTTTGAGAGCCCTTGTGACAAAGTGTCATGTATAGATGTTGGAGGGTATTATGCCAGTTACCATATCTTGCATTTTGTGTCAGCATTGGGGTTAAAACACTAAACATTAGAAAATTCAGGTAGAAAATAATTATCTTCTTGAGTTTTATCGAGTATAACTAATTCACCTAAATAAAAAGCTTGTTTGCCAAAAGATACTGTTAGTCTGATAGAAACTAACCCCTGACAGATTAAAAGCTCAGTTCACAACTAATACAACACAGATGATTCTGATTTAGATCCTTAATGGAGGAATGTAGGAGCTTTTTTTCTGTTGTAATTTATTAGACAAACTAAAGGATGTTTTTCTTACCTATTTGAAAAACAAATTACTGTCTTTTCCAGGTTATCCAGTTTTATCATTACTTCCACCAATACCATCATTGTTTAAAACTTTACAAATATGACTTACACTTGGGACTTCAGAGTGTCAGAGGATTTTGATTCTATGATCTTATCCTAATTTCAGGAAAAGTTGACGGAACTTTAAAAAGTCATGCACATGGACTTCTGGGAACAAAAAACCAGAAGATAACTGCCCAATTAGTAGTTAAGCCAGCTGCTAAAGCTCCTTAAGAGTCCTTAAGAGTCATGATATGGGATGCAGTTTTTCGGGACTATGCCTGCAATACCATCCTGCAGTGTGCTGAGTGCTGGGCAATGTGAATTGTCAAAGTATTCTTTAACCTCTTGAAGGTTATTGTCAGTAAGAACTGAGGAGATTCCCATTCTCCCAGAGAAGACTTCATAGCAGGATTCTCCATCTCACAGAATCAGTGTATGAGGCTGTAAGTGGAAGGAACACTGTAGTCTGTGATGGCTGTAAAACCTAACAGTGGCACTGAATTATACAAAGAAGTTATACTTACTTCTTTAAAGGAAAAAGACTGATTCCTGTTGTGATTATTGGTTATGTTTCCCAGTAACCAGCTATGCAGTATTTTGATGATTTTTTCCTCTATTGTATAGCAAATGAGATAGACTCTAGATTTTGCTTTTTCTTTAGAGCCATAGCTTATAAAAGAATGGGGATAACACATACCTGGCTATTTGGAGACATGCAATCAGACCACACTACAGATATCTTTCTCATCATAGTCACTGTGCCTAGTATGTAAAATGAAAATAGAGCTGCCTGTGTTTAATCTGCAGGACTAATTGGGTAGTGCTGTGTGAGGTTTGCAACTGGAGGTTCTTTATTGATCATCTTCAGTCCTAAAGTGTAAGATTTGATGATCATTTTCATTTCCCAAGCTGGCTTTGTTTAAATTATTTTAAATACTGTTCAGCTAGCTAGTTACTTTTCTGCAGCTGACCCACAGCACCTACATGTTTTCTTCCTGAGTTTCATGGAGTAAGTGTATGCCAAATCAAAAGCATCTTCTTTCTTTCTGTGGATGCTTTCTCTCCCCTTTCCTTGTTGCTATTTTGTAGGAGGCAGAGGATGAAGCAGCTCAGATGCGCCTCGAAATTTCAAAGCTGAGCAAGATGAGAGATGTTCTCCAGAATAAGCTGCGTACTGCAGAGGAACAAAAAGTTGATGCAGACCATGAAAAAAGCATGCTAAAAAATGAAATAATCAGACTGGAGAAAGGTAGGTGCCTAACAGGTGGGTGGATCTGTTTTCTGAGTTCTCGAAGTTATTCTAGGTACCCAAAAAAGCATTAACATCATCAGCTGATACCTAGGGTTGTAAAACCCATTCACAGCTAATTGAACTGGTCATGTAATGGCAAGGCTTTAAAAAAGTCCACTAAATTGTTTCTGCTTTTTAACAGCTGTACAATTTGAAGCCAGGATTTATTCTCTTTCCTCTTTTTCTCTAGAGTTTGAGACAGCCAAAAAGCAGGCAGAGATTGACAAGAGAACAACAGATGGGCTCGTGAGGGAAAGGGATATGCTAAACCAGGTGAGTTTGCATTGGTCATATTGATAAGCCTCACAGCTTGAGAATGAAATGTCCATAGCTTAAACATTCATAGCAACACAGAAATGTAGAATACATAATGTCAAGTTGAAGCTTTCAGACTTCCTTAAGCAGGTGCACAAACTACTTCTTCTCTGTGCACTGTCATAGTGTTAGTATCCATAAAAACACAGAAGATTTCTAAGTTTTAACATATGAACTATCAGGGAGTTCAAACTGCAAACCCATTATTTGGTGTCTGAAGACTTCGTTACATCTGTGCTTTGACATTCTCTGTCTTATGAAGTTTAGTATTAATGTAGGCAAACAAAGTCTTTGCTAATGAAAGAACAAACCAGAATGTAGATACACTGGGTAGCAGCTTGGCAGGCTGTTTGAGTTTTAATCCTTGCTTTTAGGTCTGCTTCTCATACTGATTGTTTCCCATCAGCATCTTGTACTGCAGTATAGCATCTCATGTTTATGGGCATTCCTGAAGTGTTGTCTTCTAAATTCAATGCTAAGAGATGATTTCTGACGTGCTTTATTTGATGTAGATTCACTGTCCTGTGTCTTGAATCTAGCAGAGGCTTTGATTTGACAGGTAACAAATGTTTGTTTTGTATAGGGAAAAAATTTTAAAGTGGGACCAGGAGACTGATTTTGTAAAGATATGTTGATGTTTTCTGTTTAATCCTTATGCAAAATTTTAAAGTAAGCTTGGCTAATTTCAAGCTTGAACTTCCTATTTAAGACATGAGAAGGAAGAGTATTTGGCTTTATTATTAATGTTACTGGCTGTTGGCATGCTGTACAATCCAAATGCCTTAAAGCTGGTAAGAATTTTCCAGTCATTAGTTACATCCACTTGTAAACAATCCTGTCAATTTTTTTTTGTAATGCAGACACTAGTGTATTAACTTCAAATCAGAAAAAGCCCTATTTAGCAGCTGTGCTAGAGATTCTGTTTTTTAAATCAAATTTGAGGTTCAAGTATTTCAACTGAACAAATTAGATAAGGGATAATAACATTGAAAAGTCCATAGTCCACTTTGACAATGGCATGCTTTTGTCATAGTGGTGACAGTGTTGCCTTTTCAGCTCAAGACTCATTCTTTTTTGTTCCCTGTAGAACTTGATCAAGGCTACAAATGCTACTCAGAAGCAGATAGATTTGGTAAAGCTCCATGAACAGTCAAAACAGAACTTGGAAGCAGAAATCCAAAGTTATAAGATAGAAGCTCAGAAACAAAGAAAGATTATTTACCAGTTGGAGAAGGAGAGAGAGAGTTTCATCAATGAAACGAGTGAGCTCAAAGAGAAGGTAGGAGCAGCTCTTTGTGCAAATGGTTCTTTCCTGTCTTACTCTCAAAACTGTAACGATGATACATTAATTTTCTAACATGCCAGTGGGAGAAAGCTTGGATTGGTGGTCTTCATACAGTTACAAATATTTCTTGTTATCAGTGTGTGTTGCCTGCTACTGCTTCAGGTCTCTCTAGGGAAACCTTATCAATGGGAGAGACACTTATTAATTCTGTGAGAGCCTTGGTGTCCAGCCATGTATTGCTCTTATTCAGTGATCAATTGGGAAATGAAGCTAGGGCTGGAGTTCAAACCAAGGCCTCTTAACTTCTTATATGTGAGTCCCACAGTTGAAACTCTCCTATGCTGTTGGAAGTTACACTTTGATTGTTCTGTCTTGTCTGCAAAGGACCTTATCTTGCAAATGACCACTGTCCTAAAATTGGGCCCCATGAGAGCTAACAGTACTCAACATCTTTGTAAGGTACTTAACATTTTGAAGGATTACTCCAGTATGTGAAAACATCTCAGCATGTTCAAGATACTCTGCAAAACAAATTTTCCAGAGGCAGCTGCAGAGAAATACTGCATAAAATTTGTGTTGCCTGCTCCCCATTATTATGTATAACTTTATTCCTGATGGAGTAAAATCAGGAACATGATTTTAACATGTTCCATTAATTGCTGACTATCACATTGAAGACCCCTCCAAGAAGCTCATTGATTTACTGGGATTAGCTTTCAAGTGATTTTAATTCACAAGTTATTTGCTATCTTTTCACTGTAAAATTACCCTTCCAAGTTCATGTGGCCAGGGGCTTTTAAATCATTTTGGAATGGTATATGCTCCATTGCCTGGAGTACCTCTTGTCATTTCCTTGTAAATAATATTCCACAAAAGTGAGATTTGTCTTTGTTGCAAAGTCATATTTTGCTTCTTTCCCTCATAGTGCATTTCTAACAGTGTAGATATGAGTTAAGAACATTGTAAACTAGGGCCAGTGAGTAATTCATAACACTTAGAACTACAAGGCTCTTTCTTTTAATTCTCTTCGGGGTTGCCCATAATATTTTGAGGATGAGAATGACAAATGTTTGCTTGCTTACTTTTTCCTTTTTTCCCCTGCCACTTTGGGTGTAAATTTTCTATCACTTCTTATAAGGCAGAGGCTCAGTAAATGGCTTATGACACTTGAGCTGTTTGTATAATTATGCCTGCATTGTGACTGCAAGTTTCCAAAGGACTTGCAGGCTTCCTGAGCTCACCAAAGGGGCAGTTCCTGACTCCAGTTACAGGTGAAGAGCAGCAAGAACAGTTCTGAGCACAGGAGTATGTCAGACAATGATCTTGTCCTTCAAGTCCAAATGGAGGGTAGGAGGACATAGGATCTGGATTATTATGTAAATAGGTAATATTTAGGTTCAGTGTTTCACCTATTCAGACTTGAGAAGCTGCGGCAAAACTACAGGAGTAATTTCACAGCTGGTGAGGAATGAGCTACTGATGGGCAGTAAGGCTATGGCCAGTCAGTGCTCTTCCATCACCTTTTGCACCAAGCTGGTTTTGCAGGAGGTTGCAGCCCACCTTTGGAACTGCACAACAGCTGGAAAAGAGCCAAACCCATCTAAGCCCAAAGATGTAGCCATACTGGCTCTGAAGGCTGCCTGGCTATTTGTAGCAGCACAGACTCTATAGAGCTGCAGAATTCATCTTTCAAAATCATCATTTACTATTAACTGTTGAACAGAGTCAGCAAAGTTATATACACAACAGTAAAATATTTTTGGGGTAAGAATTCATGCATTCAGACTTCCTCTTCTAACTACTGCCTTGGCTGACTGCTTATTTTCAAGTCAGTGTCACTTGTTGAATAGTCTTACTTCTAGATTAGCCAGCACAAGTAAGAAAAAGCACCTTTTTGTCTTTGTTATGTAGGATGTATTACTGAGTACAACTGTTAGCAGAATATTTCTATTTTGAATTGAAATTCTTAAATTATGAAATCTTGGTTTCTCTGTGTAAGGTTTAGGCTGAAAAGGAGGCAGTGAATATACCTTTCAGTCCCATGTGAACTGTTCTGTGTTTTCTGAGGGGTCACAAAACCAGTCTCTAATATGTTGGCGTTTTTCAAATAAAGCCTTTTAAAGTGTTAAGTTTACAGTTAACAACCTATTCAGGAAAATGAAAAGAAATATTTCCTTTTTTAAATTCACATAGTCTTTTGGAAAACCTGATGTTCAATAGGCACATCATTAGGGCCATGACAGTACTTCCTGGAGTGGTTAAAAATGGATAAGCAAGTAAAGATAGCACCATTATGGACATACTGAGTAGGTTCATTGAACTAAGCAGGTAGCCAGTAGTAGATGATAGTTAAGTGTACAGATTAAAAAGCTATGAGGATACAGGAAAAACTGTGAATACCAAATCCTTTCTGCTTAGCTTTGGGCCCTCATTGCCAAATCTGAGAGGTATAGTGTGCCTATGGACTAAACAGGTATATTGAGAATGCTCAGCCTCCCATGGGGCTGTGTTGTGAAACACTGCATGTATCTTTTCTATATTTATAAGAAAGAATTATTTGGGTTTAATCATTCCTGAAAAAGCAAAGTCAGCATCCAGCCTGTGAGCACAACTCAGAAAACTTTGTCCACAATCTTACTGCACTTATATTGTATCAAAACCAAGTAAAACACTTACAAATGCAGTGACCTACTTTCAAATCTTGCTCCAGCCTATGATCACCGTAGTGCAGATAGAAACATGCCTTATTGATTTCTTCTCTGTGCTATCACTATTGGCAGATTGTTTAAACAGCAAAGGAAAAGGCAGGAGTAGGTTATAAACTGGGACTGTGTTTTTGTATTGCATCGTAAGCAGTTCCTGAGATCACCTGAAGTCAGCTACAATGTGCTGGAATTGTATTCCTGCTTCTGTAATAAAATTTTCAATATTTAGCTGTCCCCTGTCTTCAAAGTTGGTTGGAGGTACCTGGTAGAATATTTAATTATTTAAGTTCCTGCCCCATAGTTAGGCCTACCCAAGGCTTTACTGCTGAGGAAGGGACAACACTGTAAACTGCAAACTTTGCAGTTATTGATTATTTGATGTAAACATTTTTTTTCTTCTGCTGCTTTGACATATAAATGTGAATTTTAGCCCAAACCTCTGCCTTCAAAAGTGGAGTCAGGAGAACTGGATATGAACTGCATTTGGAAATGGACTTCTCTCCTGGATTTTGTCCGTATGATTCCTCAGCTTTTTTTTCATGGCTAATCATTTTCCTAGCTTTAAGGATGGCATTATTTTCTCCTCCTGGGTAGTGAACCTGGTAAACTGTGTTCTTGATGTGTGTACTCCTTAGAATGGTTTTTATTTCTTATTTTTTTGTAATGCTGAATTCTATATGAATGCTGCTTCCTTGAGCGCCTCAGTTTTCAGGTTTGTGTAGCAGGAGAAAGGTTCTTGGTTTTTAAAAAGTAATTTAGAAGCTTATAATAATGATTAGCAAGTCTTTGTATTTTTGCCCCTCTAACATAGTAATTATTATGTATTTTTATGGTAGTAACTGCTTAATAAAGATGTCTATAAAATTTTGCATTTTTGTTAATTGATTCTGCATGTGGTCATCTTCTTTCTATAGTCTACAATACTCCATTCTCCTTCACGTAATTATTTCTAATCTTTCATAAAAGCAACTAATGGTGATTACCTACTTATGTAGACCAAGTGTAAGTTACATTAACTGACTTTTTTATTATAGTAATTATATATGACCAGTTTGTGGTCATCAACTGTTTGTGATCATGTGTTCATTAAAAAAAAATTGGGTTGTTAGAATTTAACTGTACTTGCAGGGCTTTTTGGAAAAACATGTGTGTTAATTCATTTTATCATACAGCTGACATCCAAAACAACATCCAAAATCTAGGTCTGCTTCACAAATAAACTAAATTTATTCTTGATGGAAACTGTTTATGTTGATTTTATTGCACCTACTCTGTGATGATATTTTCTTTCAGTAGCTTGTTGTTCAATTAAGTATGTGCACCTCTATAAATTTTAGTCTTGGGCAAAACCTACATAACAGATTAAAATACAATGTTGTCCCACATAAGCAAGTCAGAAAGGTTAAACTTGTATTTGGACTGGAGTAATTTTCAGCTGTAGTTAAAACTGCTTATCACAGAGATTTGAACTTGTCATCTTAGAAGAAAATCACAAACTTTGTGCCATCCTTCTAATCTTGTGATGATGGTTTAATCATGGTAATTTCTTTCCTTTCCTTTCGCTCCAGATCCTCCATAACATGAAAGATCTTGAAATACATCAAATGCAGATCTGCAACTATGAGAAGGAAATACAAGTGCAAGGGATTAAATTAAAACAGCAGCAAAACCTTTGTGAAACTCTGAGATCAGAGAGAACCCTGTACAGTAAAAATCTGATTGAAGCAAAGGTAGAAGGATAAATTTTTCCATGTGTTTCTCTCTCTGCTCTTGTTTTTAACCTGATTTAATTTTAATTCGTTAAAGAAAAGCTCAGTGGATCAATGGCAGAAGTGTTTTTTTCATTCCTGTGGGTTTGGGTAAATGAATGTTTCAGGTCCCTGAAGTTTCATCTATACCATTTGTATTTGGACTGGAAATAGGAGTCCACAGTCATCATGTGGAAATATCCCTGCTTCAAACCATGCATAAAATCATGGTACACTGGAGCTACGGAATCATAAAGCCATCCTGGCTTCAGTCTGTTTTATCCCTTTAGGAGTTGTATGCATGTATGTGAAATAGGGTATAAGGGGAAGAAGATTGCCTCCTTAGCCCTGAATGAGTATGCACATTACTGTGAGTAATGATTAGGAAGCAGAGAGAACACTTTCCCAGCTGAAGTGGAATTTTCTGACAAGAACCAAACACTTCCACCTTGCTTGTTCCTTTCAGAGAATGTCATTTTCCTCAGGAGATGATTCTCTCCATTCAGATCTCCTCCTTGGGGATCTCACTAACAATACTAGAAGAAAAGAACACACCACTTAAGGATATATTCTGTTACTCTGATGTAAAGATCTAAAATACTACACAAATCCTATTGTAATTGGCAGACACTGGGACCCTGGACAGCTGTCACTTACAGCCTTGGGTTATTACCAAATAAGTATTTATGACATAAACATGTATAGTAAATGACAGATTTATACTTAGGTAGGTGTTTTGTTTGAGAGGCAGATGGGAATGAACTGTCAAAGTTCCTATCCAGCTGAGTGCTGAATTTTATGAGGAATGAACCATTTTGCCATTTATGTGGGATGCTTCACTTGACCTTAGTCAGCCTCTCATCAGTGGATGTGGTGTTGGGATTCCTGCTGCTCCCAAATAATCTCTCAGGAGAAATAAGGCTGAAAAATCACAATGCAGACTTTTTTTTCCTAGTTATTTTTATTTTAAAACACACAACATAAATATGGTTATTTGTAAAGAATGGGAATCTATGTGCTGAGTTAGAAAATGGGGCAGCCTTTTGGCCATTGGGTTTTGAATGTTACATGGTGGTAACACTATGCTGTTCACAGTTCCAGTTGTTAGAGGCCAGTGCTAAGACTTTAATAGCTTACTTGTCATACTACAAAACTCTTAGCAAGTCCTGTGTGAGAAAATAGCTGACCCCAAAAGATCTTTTGGCTAAGGCAGTGTTATGTTTAGCAATGAGAAAAATAGCTATTCAGTATTCAGTAACAGGTCAGCTAGTCATGAAACAAAAAAAAAGAGTGTTGTTTTAAACATGGTAAGTTCTTTCTACTTTTGGAAAGTAAAATTGCACTAGCTTGTTTAGATAAAGCTAGATGCAAGTATTTTTGGATTGCTTAATGTGAAATGATCTCATGCCCACCTTGCCAGTGGTCTCCAGAGTACCATAATATTCAAGACAGTAAAATGGAAAAGGCATCCTGGCAGGCTGTTATTATGATATAAATATCTGATGCTTTCATCCTGGGGGTTTCTTTTGGTGTTCGTAGTTCATTTATTTAAGCAAGTTGATTAGGAGACCAGCTTGCAAAATTGTGTGTTCTTACTGTTCTACATTAAGTAAAGAATTAAAAATGTATTTGGGTGTGTCTGGGCTCTATCTCTGCTAAATCTCTGTCATCTTTTACAACACTAAAGAGATTTATAGGCTGTGTAGCAAAGACAGCTTTTAGTAACTTTTGCTTTCACAAAAGTGACTGTACATGCAAACAGTTGGGCCTAATGACATATTACTACTAATCAGTACTTTCTCTGTGCTGTTTGGGTGAAGATTGCCTAACTCAAGATCTTGGTTAGTTACATTAAGCACTTCATGCAAGAAAACATCCCTCATTAGTCGAGTAAATCCACACTCACAGTGGACAGTGCTGAAAAAGCTTTAAAAGCTACCCTGGTTTGGTACTGGAAGAGGATGTATTCATATGAAAGATTATGATGTCTTCTCTGTGAGGTGGTAGGTTCTAGCAGAGGAATAATAGCCTCTAAAGCTGCTTTCACTACATCCAGAAGAGCATGTTTGTCTCTGTTAGCTTCCATTTCATGCCATAACATGTGCTGAGCTGAAATGTTAGTTTTGTACAGGCAGGCACCTTTGTGCTGTGAGTAGAAGTGATCTCTCTACTGCTACCAGCCCTTTTGCTCTGTTTGAGCTTAAAGTATATGCTAAAATCCTCACAGAGCCTTCTCAAATGCTCTTTTGCCCCTTGCACCTCTGTGCAAGCTAGCATATTTTGGTATCTTACTTAGGGCTATGTTTGCTTGCACAAAACCAGCTTCTCTCCAAAGATTTGTGGCCAAACTTACTGGAAAAGCACATTATTAGAAGCATGAAAACAGATAGATATGATCAGAATCTTAGTAATTTGGATTGACTGCTAGTTCTTATAGTGTGTCCAGCACTTTAAATTAAATGGCTTATTAAACTCATGATAGATGGTCATTATTTTTGTCAGTGTATCTTTTAAAGGCTTTTTTATTGCAATGGCATGCTGGCATAAAGAAAAAATTGTCATTTAATGAAACTGTTTGGTTCTGTTGGATTAAAAAATGATGTTTTACAGTAGGGACAACAGATCTACTTTCATGCACCGTGGCTGCATTTTCCAACATCTGAACAGCCTGAACTCCTCATCACAAACAACCTCTTGTTTTAGCCCTTTCTGTAATCACACTTCCTGTTCTATTAGGATGAGATAGCAGAAATGAAGATGAAGCTGAAAACTGCCACACGTCAGCTGGATCAGCTGAAAGACGAGCTCAAAGAAAAGGATGCAGCCCTTGAGAAAGCACATGTGGAACATGAGCAGTCAGAGAAGGAGAAAGAATCATTGAAAGTAAGACCCTTGACACATATACTTTCTTGCAAAGGATGGATTCCATGATTTCACAGACTGCACTATGTTCTGACCTGTGGTAGTTGTTTTGCTGTATTTTAATAAACTATTCTGTAATTGAAGCAGAAGATTTCAGTATCATTTAGAGATACTAGTTGCAGAAGTCTGTATATCTGAAAAATTTAATCTCTGCCTATAATTATAATAAGAGAGTCCTGAATTGTCTGTTGGAAGCTTTAAATCTCTTGGTGACTGAACATTTTTTACTAAGAAGTTCCATTTTGCTTGCAGAAATGTTGATTTTGGGGATAGACTGATTCTAGCAAACTTTTTAATGTAGACTCTTATAACTCAACTTTTTATTTTTAAGAACTTTTTTCTTTCTGCTGTTTTTAAGTGCAAACCCCATTATATTGCACTTCACAGTGTTGTATTTCTATGTAACTAGCAAGCATTAGTCTTTTGGGAGTTAGGCAGTGCCTTTTAGTAGGTCCCTCTGCACAGAAAGTTATTTTAATACTGTGGTATAAAGCAGCAAGAATATGTCTTAAATCAAAGGAAATCTGAGCTTGAAGCTCGGGTTCTTCTTCTCAGTGCTGACTGCAGCCCATCCTTAGATAAGCTGTTAGATTTGTGGTGGTATCTCAGCCCAATTTGCTGCACTCTGAAAAGATTTAGGGAGTTGTGTTCACAGGAGTTTATTTTTAATCTTCACTAAGCACTAGAAAAAAACCCAAACAATATCAGGAAAAAACGCAAACAGCACCCCCAAAAAACAAAACAAAACAAAAGTTCCCTGTCACTTTTCACAATGTTTTGTTTTGTCAGTTTATTGCTTTGCTGCGATGACTCCTTGAATTTTCAGCCTCTCTCAGCATATTGCAGTTATGACAAGATGTCAATAGGACTTTGTAAAAGGGTGATGAGTTTGTATTCTTCTACCTGATCTGTCTCAGAGATGTTCTATCAGTGATGGAGAAGTCAAACAGCATCTAATTTCCTGTGTGCAGCTTTCTGCCTTAACTAGTCCCCAGTTCTGTCTCATCGCCCCAGAACTGTCTACCATTTATTTGACAAACATATGATTGCTGCATGGTTTACCCACTCAATTATTCACCAGCAGGTTTGTCCATACACTGACATGACATTACTGACTTGCCTCAGGGCATTGTGCTCTCCTACCTGAGTGTCACTGCTGAGTACTAAACCAGAAGAGAATTCAGAGGGAGCTGATTGTCACAGCCACATAAGAACCCAATTATTCGTGTTGCAAGCTGGCATCAGTTTGTCCTGTTTGCACTGATGTGAAGGAAGGAAGAAAGCTGTTCCTGAGAAATAAGTTTAAACAATGTGCTAAATCACAGAGGACTGGGATTCATAGGAATGAGGTTATACAGACATGCTCGCCTCAGATGGCATAAAGGCCTTAAAAATGTGTAATCGTGGTAAATCCAAGCTCTGTTAAAGCCAGTACAATGCCATCTTTTGGCTTCAGTTGGCCTTCATACAGGGCTGCAGGTTAGAGTTGCTTGACAAAGGATCTGAATATTGAAAAAAATCTATGTCCCTCAAGATTTGAGCTTCTGGCAAGTCAAGTGATTTGTATAATTTTGGAGATGCATATTTTTTTGTTAGGATTTTTCTGGAAATCTGAGTGTAAAATCTGACTTGTTATTTCAGCATTCTGTGTTCAGTTACAAAACTGTAAAACTCCTGTTTTCCTCCCACTTCTAGTATAGTATACCAATAAATGTATCACACTAATATTTCAGAATCTAAACAAGAATTTAGTTTGAGTTTGGTTTGAGATATTGGTACAGGTCCCATATATGTTATTCTTTCTTGCTGACTGTTCTTCAGTTCTTACAAATTCCCTGAACCAACTTCAAGTGAGCTGTGCTGATTTATAGCAGTTTCAGACATGCCATTTTTCTGCTTGTACAGTGACTGTGTTTATTCATTTCCTTTTCTCTTAGCTCATGTGCAAAGGCCCTTGTACTGTGGTTCTTAGCATATTTAATCTAACTAAAAGTCCTTGTGTGGCTTTAAGTATTTATGTTCCCTACTATACAAGGCAGTTCAGATTTATTTTAAATGAGTGCATTGCAGTGAGGAGATTTGTTTATATGGATGTTTGCTGACCACATCTAATGCCACTTCTTGTTTACAATTCATATTTTTCTGACATAAGGAGACCACAGAATTGTGATCTATTAAAAAAAATATTATCCAGCAATGCTGAACACATGAGCTGTTCTACATTTGTGGACAGCTTTTGCACAACATTGATTGCATTTCAGGATAAAGTGACTTGTATTTTTATTCAGCTGATGAATTCTGATGAATATCTGACACAGAATAAGAGAGCTATGTTTTGCACATATGGGAAAATGAGAATTTTATTAAAGCAAATAAGAATGGAACAAGCTGTTTTATTATGATGATGGAATTGTTTCTGTCTTAAATCAATGTTTTTGCAGGTGCAGCCTTCATCACAGCCTCATTCTTTCAGCATTGGATGATGCTTGTTCCCAAAAGGCAGTTTGAACATCATCCTTTATAAGGGTCAGAGCTGTGGCAAAGTCTTTGAGTTGAGGCTTGAAAGTTTTCCTATCTGTGAAAATGAACTGTGGTCGGCTAGTTCCACCTTGGCTCTAATTGCCTAGCAGTGATAAAAACTTCTAATAATCCAGGAAGACCCTACTAGTTTTTATCTACATACATGCCTTGAATTACAGATTTTGTGACAGTGGGATAGAATGACTGGGTACACTC
Organism: Aphelocoma coerulescens; assembly: GCF_041296385.1. NCBI lineage: Eukaryota > Metazoa > Chordata > Aves > Passeriformes > Corvidae > Aphelocoma > Aphelocoma coerulescens. The sequence goes on from NC_091020.1 coordinate 25,276,281, forward strand.
CAATGTTAGTTTGTGTTAGTGCTGTGCAGCTGCAGTAGCAGTGCATTGCTGCTCCTTTGCTTAGGGACAGCCCCTCTTTTCACAGTCTTCCTCATTTACACATCCACTAAACAAAGTGTTATGGCTCTTAAATTTTGCTGTTCCCTTCCTGGTTGCCACCAATTCTTTTATTCCATTTTGAAGCCTTTCTTGAGCTGATGCTACTTTGTATTATACAGCAGAGATTGTTGCCCTTTTCAGCAAGGTGAACTGTTCTTTCTCACATCCCAGAGTGACTAAATAACAACTCCATTGCAAAGATTTCTAAATATGACCTGTATAATTTTAAAAAAATCAAATGAGGCATCCCTGAATTACAGCTTCAACCCAATATTGTCATAGATAAAAATCCTTTCAAATTTCTATTGTGTATAAAATAATTATATTAAAATACTATTTACAGTATTTCTTTATGGGTCTTCATGCTTGCTTGTCTTGGTGATTAGTTCTCAAAAACTAACAAAATATGTACCTCCCAGGAAGCTAAAAGAATGTATGAGATATTTTTACCTAACTCTTAATTGTAGGTTTATGTAAGGGGAAATTATTCATATATATCACCTATATTCTTTATCTCCATCAGTGTGAACTGGTTAGGATGACAAAACAGGCTATGGAAACCAAAGCCTATATTGAAAATCAGGAGGCAGAAGAGAAAAAACTCCTAAAAATAATTGCTGAAGCTGATGCAGAGAGACTGAAGCAGAAGAAGGAATTTGACAAGGTAGGAATCTCTAATTAGAGTTTGCAAATCCCCTGCATTCTGTTCCCTCATTTGTCCAGTGTATTTTTAAGATGATTCTTAGCTACTGTGAATGTGGGACTACTAAAGCTTTATAGTGCCATTAAAACCAAAATGTTAAGATACTGAAGTGAATGAAATCTGTAGTTTGTAGTGTTCAGGTGCTTGAACCCTTATAGGGGAAATTATTAGGTTCTTGCCATATTTCTTTAATTAATAACAGTGAAACCTCTTAATGTACGTGTTTTTGACTGAAACAAGTATTGTCATGATACTCAGGGATTGTGTGAAGGAAGTGTAACTGAGTTTATGGCTTTGCCCTGTGCCCTCAGGTGCTGTGTGAGAGACATGCCCTGGGGACCCAGCTTATTCGTCGCAATGATGAGGTGGCTCTGCTCTATGAGAAGATAAAAATCCAGCAGGCCATCTTAAACAGGGGGGAGACCGAGTACCGGCAGAGGATGGAAGACGTGCGGATTCTCAAGCTGGAGATCAAAAAACTCCGGCGTGAGAAGGGAGTTCTTGGCAAGAGTGCAGCCAATGTGGAGGAGCTCAGGTAGGAGACCCAGTGGAATACATTTCCATAGTGACTGCAGCCATGATTTTGTGTTTTAAGACAGAAAATATGGTTTGTACATAGTAAAGACTTGTATCAACAAGCCTTATACCTTGGAGAAGGGGTTTGCTTGGTTTGACCTCAAACACAAACTGGATTAAATTCATAGAACAATTTATCAGCAATTAGGAAAATTAATTATAGAAAGGAGGAAAGATGCCATCTTGGCCAAAGTTTAAATATTTTCCATATTTCCCCTTGTACTGTGAGTTACTGCCTACAGAATAAACCTGACCAGCAGCAGCACAGGTTCATAGTCCAGGGAGCTACTTAGTGGTACAGCGGTACAAGGCCTAGATTAGTGGAACTCCTTTTGGTTAAGCAATCCACAGAGTATGGGAGACACTTGACATATTTATAACAAAACTCTTCCAGATTTATATGCAGACATGATCTCTGAGAAAGATTTAGTTACATTTTCACTGAAGGTTGTGTTTCTTTAAAACAGCAGTTTAATAGCCCAAGCCTGATTTATCTCCTCCTTCTCTGGCTTAATTTTTCCTTTCTTGTTTACCCTCCTGTATTTGAGGTGTATTCTTTCCTGTTGGGAAACTGTGGTCATTTTCTAAGAATCAGTCTTGGTCTGTAAAGAGAGGCAATTATGTTTTTAGCAGATAACCATTGTACCAATTCTGTGTAGCTACCACAGTTCTGGGTGAGATCTTTATTTTATCATTGTAATTCCGTGGCTTTCAGCAGAACAAATTAACTTCAGTCCATGGTCAGTCCCATTGACTCCAGTAGAATTATGCCAGTTTGATTTGGTGAAACAGAAAGGAGAGCTGGGCACACAACATTAGCAATTGCAGTTTTCATCGACTGACTGCAGATAGGAATGGGATTTGAGCTTGCTGCCCAAATACATTCAGCTGAAAGTCTGTTACTGTATTGAAGCTCAGTGGTGGTATTGAAGTGTAGTGTGCTGCATGCCATGATGGGTGGATCAATTCTTGCTAACTGCAGCAGCAATCTCATACTTTAATGAAGTCCAAAACCATCATGAAAACTGCCTGTCGAAAAGACTCCATTTATCACTTGCACTGCTAATTAGCTTTCCCGATTTGCCAATTGGAAATGTGAGGTTTTTTTCCTTCTCCATAACCTTGTCCAACCTCACAGTTAAAAAAAGGCCTTTTTCTCTCTAGTGAGCTAAATGCAATTCTGAGCTTAGTAGGAAAAGATTCAGTGGTGGAGGAGGCACATTGAAATCTTCCACCCCCTTTTGACCTCAGAGAATTTAGGGGATTCAATCACTAAAGTTATAAGGGTCAGATCACTGCAAAATGTGCCTTTTTTTCCTGCCCCTCAACCCCCTATCCCCACCATAAAAGCCTAGTTGTCAAAGAATCTTGGTAGTGCTCAATTAATTGTAAATTCAGCAACAAGTCACCTCTGAAATTCCTTGAGGAGATGTAATAAAAGAAATTAAACTTCAGTTCTCTTAGGAATGTTGTCCATCATAGTTAGGTCCTAGAGTGTGTTTTATTTAATGGATTGTGTGAGCCATGTAGATTTAAAACCTTTCAAACACAAGCTGTTGGATTCAAGGTGGGGGTAACTGGATATGACCCATAACTGATAACTGATTTGTATGTTGATGAACTGACTGTCCTGCTGGCCTTAATGTACATGGTAAGATGTAAAGAGTGAGATCCAGTAGTCTGTGGAGTAGATTCCCCAGGAGTGTCTTTTCTGAGCCATTCTTAATGAAGCAAAGATCCAAGAGTGTTATTTTATGGTTCCACCTGTTTAGTGGTATCCGTGTTAGGTTTTGCCACCACAGTATTGCTGCAGTGGCAAAGTGACTCTGTGTGTTCCAGGTAGTGGTTCCTGTGCACCACAGTGCATGGGAGAATGATTTGTTAATGTCCACATTAATGCCTTGGTCACACTGAAGTGTTTTTCGTCTGGTTTTTTTATTATTTTTATTTTATGCTGGTCTTCAGATGGGAGTTTAATCACATGCAGAAGGAACTGTTAAGGGAACAGACTCGGTGCAAAATTTTGGAAGAAGAACTGCAGAAGCCCTTGCAAGTTCACAGATGGAGAAAATTAGAGGTGATGTGTGAGCATTTTGTGTTCCCAAAGCCCCTATTACCAAATCAGTGACCTATTTTGTTTACTGTTATGCAAATGATGTGGAGGGACTGGGCAGACTGAAATTTCCATAGTACCAATGGAATCCTTACCTGCTGAATTCTTTCCTTGCACAATGCAACCAGTGTTATTTTTGTGTCACTTTCTCAATGACAAATTGCAGGGAGATTTATAAAGAGACAGTCTCAAGTGCTAAAGGGGATAAGAATGAATTAGGTGAATTTAGAAGGGGGTGATTCCTTAATATGGATGGTGGGAAATAGGATGATAGGGGAAAGATACAATCCTACCCTCACCAATTAGGGAGATGTATATGGGAAGAAAGCCAGTAATTGAAAGACTCATAAATAGGTAGACTGGAGAATGGACAGATATGAAGTCAGAAGGTAAATTACATCTGAGGAAAAAAGGGAAGAGGCCTCCACATAAATGGTGGTGGATTCCCAAAGACAGTCATTCCAGGTAATGTGAGTTCAACTGCTTTACATAAACAGCAAATCTAAGTTTTCACACGATTTGAACCTGCCAAGTGAAGGGGAAAAATAAAAAATCCATCAAGCATAGACCAAATATATGAACATCAGTTGGCATCACTGGATATTTTTGATGTAAGTCAGTGCCATCTGAGATTCCTCTGTTGCATGAATCTCTGATCTGATGCCAGCCTGGGTTGCTTAGCTGCACTAATAATGAGTGATAATGTGCTCAGTCCCTGCAGAAGCACAGCTGAATTTTTTGACTGTGCTTACTAGCATGATAGTGAATTTCTGATCTTTCCATGCTGAGCTTAAAGTTGGATGGTGTGATTAGCTTTTCTCATGGAAGGGAGATATAGTGCAGGATGCTGAACTAGGTTAGACACATGTAGGTACAATTCCTAGCAGCACCTTGTAACAAAGAAAAATCAGGCCAGTCAAAACATCCAGTGATGGGAAAATGAATGTATGAGGAGACTGATAATGGGAAATTGTGTCTTTCCATTCTAGGTTACTGGTTTGTATTTGGAACACAGAAAGGCCAGCAGATGGCAAGATCCATATGAAATAATCCTGATGGAGTTTTGGTTCAATTCCTAATGAACAAACACTCTCATATCACTACAGTTGTCACAAATTGGCACCATGCTTGGGCAGCGATATAAAAAAATCAAGGACTGAGTGGATCGTGGGGACTGGTCTACTTTTTAGCCTGGTTTCTCAGGAAATAATGTTGTGTTGTGAGCACTGCGTGTGTATCTGTGTTAGTGTCCTAGTTATGCTTGAATTGATTAGTCAATTTAGATAAAATCAGACAAAAGATTAAGAGCAATGAGATACCGAGTTCCTTATAAGCTCAAGCAAATGTAAGAGAGTAGGACTTTATTGGAGCCTTTACTGCAGTGTGAGTTTAATCCTTATGAGACACTGCATGAAAGAGGAAGAACCAGATGGGAGAGAGGTGTTACGAGTCCCTGAGTGAGGAAAAGCTTCAGTCAGGGTTTGCCCTTCATTAAAAGATCCAACAAGAAGACAAAGTACTGGGAAAGTAAGCTTTGCTGGCTGCTCCTCACAGAATTAAATATTTCTTTGCTCCTTAGAGCTTTCTGCAGATTCAATCTGTGCCAAAAGAATGAAAAGGAAGGGATGGAAAGACAGACATCTACTAGCTTCTGGTGTTATGGGCTATGTAGGTAGAGGGCAACAGTACAGTGCAAACACTGTCACCATTTTAAGCATTTAATTCCACTGAAGAATGAAATTTCACATGTATGGACACTTTAGAACCCCATAATAATTCATCAGTGTAGCCGCCAAATTTGTTCCTCTTAAATTCTCCACCTGTTTCAAAAGTAAATTGCAGTTAGCCTTTCTTTTGTTCAGTAGCAAAATCTTCCTCTCCTTAGAAACTAAGTTGGCACCGTTTGAAGTTCTTGAACAGCAGGAAGTACTTGCACTGCTCTTCATTTGTCAGTGGACAGTTCCAGTTGCTGCTAAAATTGATATACTAAGTTCCAGACTGCTTGTATGCATGCAATTAAAAAAAAAAATAGCTGAATGTGTCCTCTCCTAGTCCCCCTTTTATACTTGTTACTTTTGAACACTGGGATATTATGGTTTTCATTTTCAAAAAAGAAACAGTAACTTGTTATTATGTATAATTTTTGAGACTCCTTTGTTCTTCCCTAGGCCAGCGACCCCACTACCTTTGAGCTGATTCTGAAAGTACAGAGACTACAGAAGCGACTTATCACCAAGACAGGTGAAGTGATAGAGAAAGAATTTCTCCTTCAGGTACTGCAGCATCATTATTTTGTTGCATCTCATTAATATATTTGACTTGCCCTGCATCTCTGTCTACTGACATGTGCTTCCTGTATGGTATTTAGATGCATGACTTTGAATTTCTTTTGCATGCCCTTTGGATAGCTTTAGATGGCAGCACTGACTCACTGAAAGAGAACAAAAAGCATCAGATTAGTTGACTTTTATATTCTGGTTACTGATACCTGTCTAACTCTGGGAAATACAATTAAAGGTTGGCTTTAGTTTATTCATGTCATAGATTAGTCTTCAAGTCAGTCTTAGACTTTTTGAAAGGCTTTTCTTTGTCATTTTAGACAAGTCTGTTATGACCAGAACAGGGAGGAAAATTCCTGTTTGATTCCATTTGTGCTTAGCTTGGCTTTTGGCAGAAGGAGTCCTGAAGAGTTTGTGTGATTTATATATGCTGCTGTCTGGGGCATGTTTGATTTCAAGGTTTTTGTGCTGAACTTTGCCAAAAATAATTTTTGTGATAGCTTATCTTTTTTTAGCTGTATCAGATGTCCCTTAACCCCAGTCATAACAGTAAGATTTATGTTGTAGAATGGAGGACAGACTGTATTCCTGTAGTGAAAATGTTGCTATCAAATGTAACAGAGAAGGACTCTTTGGGCTTTAACCAGAGGTGTAAATCTGGTCTCTCTGGTGACCAGTAGGGACAGCTACAGATTACCAGCTCTAGGTATGATTTTAACATCTTAAATATCCTATTAGTCTTGATGCCTGTGTTGGGTATCACTCACTGGAGAGTAAAATGTGACCTGAATCTCCCTCTGTGTCTTGAGAAGAAGCTCAGCAGATCTTAGCAAGGCAGGGTTTGTCTCTATTTGTTGTTTCATAGGAAAACATTGATCTGAAATTTCATTTGAATGTAATGTATGGTGTATTATTCCTCTGCTTGGAAAAATGTGGTCTTTGTTGCATAGCACTGAAATGCTGTCAGTGAAATAGTTAGCTTAAAATGTAGCAAAAATAGCTTCAAATTTACTGTGCTTTACCCATGCACAAACCCAATTCTGTTAGATTTTACATAGTCTCTACTGAGTATCTTGCCTTATCCTTAGTATGCTCCCATTTTGCTATTATCTTTATCTTCAGCTGAAGAACTGAGATATAGAGGTATTAAGTTGCCTGCCCAGGAAAATCTTTGAAATAGTAGCTTTGAAATTTGAGCCTGCATTACTGTACTAGCCATTGGTATAATCTTTCTGTCTCTGCAATGGTCTTTCTATGGCAACTTTATGTTTTTTAAATTATTTTTCTAGATTTAAGACAGAGTTTGGCTATATAAAATCTAATTATTATAGCTAGAATTGCTAATGAGTTCCTTTGTGTTCTTAATTCAGGCACCAATTTCCTGTGTAACAATGCTGAAATGAAGGTTTCCCTCAGAGAGCTAGTAAAGGCCAAAAATACTGTGCTCCACATTGTGTTCAGGGATTTAACATCAACATTTCTGAGCTCTTTTCTGTTTTTCCATGGTGTTTTGAGTCCTCCAAGGTGACTGAAATAGGGTTCTTTCATAGCAGGGTGGGAGTACAAGGAGGTAACCAGAGATGGAGGACAACCTGTGGCTCATTTCTTTAAAGGACCCTGTGTGCCACTGGATAGCTCAGTGATCACAAAGTAAGTGTACTGGCAGAGCTGCTTCTGCTGAGTGTCTGGATAACCTGATACAAGACACTTTATTATTCTTTGGACTGGTTTTCCTTGGTATGATGATAGTATCTCTTTTGTAAAATCATACCCTGATACGCACCAAAACAAAACCCTTGCTAATAACTTACTAAACTGATGTTATCAAATTCCAAACTGCTGTGAGGAAGGAATGAGCCTGAGGAACACTTCCCGCAGAAGGAAATGAACAGAGCAGTAACATCAACTTTCTGGAGAGAGCTGAGTTTCACACACCAGGAGGGTGGCTTCACTAGACCACCTTCTTGGCAGTTTGAAAGATTTGAAGTATATTTGAAGTGAAGTATTTGAAAGATAGTGTAGGATTTGATCCTGACTGAACTTTAGAATTATGGGAAACATCAGTAATTTAGTTCCAATTTCAGGAATTTTTAATTTCATTCCCTCAATATAATTTGTTTGTTGAGTTCTCTTTTTTTTAAATCCTGGTAAACCCCTCATGCTTAAAGGCATTCAGTATGTTTTTATTATGGTCCTGGAAGTCAGCTGAGCTCAGTTCTGTCACTGCTCATTTGCAGGAGTGGGGAATTGCTGATGACTGGCTTGTGCTCACCTGGCAGAACATCCCCCATATTCAGAGTTGGAGACTGCAGACTGAGGGATACAAGCTCACTAGCTCAGAGAACGTTTGTGTTATGTTTGCTTGCTTAAGTCATGCTTCCTCACTCCCAGTCATCTTCATTCACATCTTGCTCTGTAACAAGGGCATAGCCTTTGGGTGTATCAGCTTTAAGATGATCTTCATCTCTTGCTTGCCATACATTATCTTTTTTTCATGTGTGTGTGGCTATCATGCTAGCAAATAAGATCTCTGTTTAAGGTGAAGCTTGTATCTGTGTCTACTGTGCATATTATGTGGCATAAATTCCCTCACCTCAAAGTCTATTAATAAATAGAGTAAAAAAACCCTTGTGTGTTGAATACTGAGTATTGAAAACACCTCTGGAGTTTAGAAATAACCCATGTGAGGAAATGGTTGAGCCCAGTGTCAGCAACCTGCAGTTTGATTTGTAGGGTATTCACCTTGCTGCATACTCATGCAGAGCCATAACGTTTTTATAAGGGAAAAATAATTCCATTTGTATTGCATGCACTGTAGCTTTGTCTTCTTTTTTACTTTTTGGTAAATGGTCTTTTAAATTAAAGTGCAGGGAACAAGGTTTCAGCTGGATATAATAAATGGGAATTTTTGCTAAGTAAGGATCACAGTATATAGATTCATGTAGAAAAGCATCTGCTTACTTTACCTGCTCCTGATGTGCATTTGATCATATTCTTTTTATCAGCTTTTTCATTGTTTCTAACCCTGTCATTTCTTTAAAACTGAGGCAGATGTAGAAGCAAGCTACAATCCATGCTATGTGATTAAAAGAATGATTTGCTATGTTTCAGTCAGAAGATTTAGATTGCTGACAATATGGGAAAAACCCAGCTTGACTCTAAAATCTCATGCAAAAATCTCTCTTAACCGGTCATCAGGGCACATTTTTTGGATCAGACATGTGCTGAGAGATAGTGAATATGCAACAATGCTGAATGTTGGGTTTTGCTAGAACAGCTTTTCAGAGTTGAATATTGAAATAAAGCTGTAAAAAGATTTCCTATGTTAGAGAAATTACTAAAGTCTTTTCTTGTTTCTGATTTATCTGTGCCTGTAGCCACAGCATCTTGGGTTATAAGGTATCAGCTCTCATATACCAAATAAGTGTGGACATACTGAGATGCTACTTTGAAGAGTAGCTGCAAAACAGGTGGTTATAATTTCTCTTTTAATTCAGGCATTCTCACAGTTGTGAGCTGCTGTGCTGATGAAAAAATGCTGTCTTAAAAATCAGATCCAAACCCAATGTCTCGAATGCTTATGGTCAATAAAAATCCAGTGGCGTTTTTTCCAAACATAGGAAATGTTACTTCAGGGGTAGCCAGTTTTCATGTCTGAGTCATTACCTTCCTTCTGAATTTCTGCAGTCAAGGTAGAGCTTTTTTTTTTGTTCTTTTCTAAACTGTTGAGTAATATTGCAGGGTTTTGTGGAGAAATACGTTGTCTTGTTATCCAGGAGATCTCACTAATGAGTGAAGGTCTTTGTGAACGTGTGTGGGAGGAATGACATGTTTTGTAAGGCCATAAGGAATAATTATTAATAAACAGGAGTGCTCTACAAATCCTGACTGCAAAAAACCAGTTTCTCACTTCCCATATGGGGCAAATCCCTCATGTGACTGAAGCTCTGCTGCTGTGCTGTGTACTGAGCAGTGATGTGGTAAACTCGCAGTGGAAAGTATTACCTTGTTAGGATTATGATTAGTGTGGTTTTAGGAACTTATCCCATTAAAAGTGAATTATGCACTGCTTTATTTGTTTCAAATTTATTTCTTTCTCTTCAGAGCTAACTCCTCTAATTTGATTTTATGTCTGACTGAGCAGAATTTTATTCAGCTGCATGTTTTGGAATGGATAACAGCATAAAGATTCACAATATATGTCAGTTACCTCTTTTGTCAGTCATCTCAGAAGATTATTCATAAATATGAAAGAAAGTGCAACCTAGATTATTTGTTCTGGGAGTCAAAGGCAAATGTGTCTTATTTAAGCCTTGCATGTAGTAGTGAAAGCATTGTTTTTCTGTACATATATATATATATTTAATCGCTATTTTTTTAAGTTGTCAGCGATCAAAGCCCAGGACTGGGCAGTCAGGATGTGATGCTGCGCTGACTGTGTCTTGAGCTCATAGTTCAAAGAGGGCAAGGGCAAAAGGCATGATTAGCTCATGTATCTGACTCAGAGATTACAGCCAGATAGCACCCACATGTCCTTGCATTGAGCCAAGTTTTGAGCTAAGTTTCAATCCCTCCAGAGAACTGACTGTCCCAGTGACAGAGAGTAGGAGGAGTAGAAGGGATGCTGCTGTCTCCAGCACAGTTCCATTGCAGGTATTGTGAGATACAGGAAGGGGAGAGCAAGAGACTTTTTCTGTGACCTTGGGCAGGCTGCTTAGCTTTTGCATGCCTCACATCAAGTAAAAAGGGAATAAAATAATTTCCATTCTTACAGTGGTGAGTGAATGAATATATTAGCAACATGACTCAATTCAGTAGCTAAACACTCAAAATAGGCAGATGTTTTATTTTATTTGTGCTAACTTGGTTGTAGAGCTGTTGTATCCAATTTGAGGTGCTTGTTGCTATAGTGTCTGAACATATACATAACCATCTTTATTTCTCAGAGCTGGTACTATAGTTTCATAAAGAAATCTGCTTTAGAACAGTGAGTTACCATGTGGGTTTATGCAGGTTGGCAGCTATTGAAATCAAAGTTTTCTCCCAAGAAAGGAAGGAACTTGGGGATCTGCTTCCCTGTATTTGTTATGCATTTTCTCCCCATTTATAAAATAAAATACTTTTTAAAAAAATCTTGGTTAATTATTTTCAGCCCAGTTTATGGGAGCCTAGTCCTTCTGAAAATCATTTTTTACCTAGCTTGGGAGTTTCATGAGGCATGCTTCTGCTAAGTTCTTCACTGCTCTCATAGTGCTCAAGTAGCTTCCACATAAGAGAAATGTGTGCTCAAATGCTGAGTAAAATAATATCTCATCAGGAAAAATAAGAGAATACTCTCCTATCCCCTACCTTTATTTTGGTATTCTTAAGGCTCAGATGAGTTTTATCTTAGACATTATCTTTACATCTTCAAAATGGCTGAGATTTATTTCACCCTCTCAAATTTTGCATTTATTTATTTTTGGTGCCCAGTGTAGATTCTACTTGGATTTGAGAGTATAACCTACTTGCATGTTATATGTAGGGTAGAGAGTCTGAGCTGGGGATTTTTTGGCAGAATTGTCTATTTTCGTAAAAAGTAACTGCAATTCACTTCAGGAAACTAATGACTGTAGAATCCCTAAAAGTCTCTTTTGACCTGCCCATTATTGTTGCTCTGTCATCTTGTCTTTAGAGAGATTTCAGCAGAGGTAGTTTGGGAGAGTGCTTTGTATGCACTGAAACTTACAGGTGAACTGCAAAATCCACTGCCAAAATGCAATCCTTTCTTTACTGCTCCTTTATCATTTATATATGAAGTCAGCCTTTTGAAGGGATTTTTCCACCCAAAAATGAAAAGGGAAATTTTCTTTTTAGCTTTTTATAGTGTAGTAGGACTTGGCGCTTTTCTATCTCTGTTTCCTGGAGGATTTGACTTCCTCTGGAAGCACCGGATTAATGCCCTATCTTGCAGCTCAAGCTAGCAGTTCTCTCAGCCCTCAATTAAAGGGGTGAGTATATTGAGCTCTAGGCCTTTTCTACGCTTAAAAGCCCCATTTCTACCAGCAAAAAAGTCCCTTTTCTGATTTAGCTTATACCAGCTCTTGAATGGCAGAAGACTTTCTTGCCAGTAAAATTGCATCTAATTGCATAGGCAGTAGCTGGCATAGACATACCAGCACAAAGGAATCGCACCACTAACTGAACTGAAATTGGCCAGACTTGTCAAAAACCACAAGAAAGAGCTCTTCAAGTATGTAAACAACAAGCAGAAACAGAAGGAAAGTATTGGCCCACTGTGAGATAGGAGAAGTGAAATAGCAACAATGCTTTAAAAGAGTGAAGTTCGACAAGTATAAGGTCTTATAGCTGGGAAGTTCAGTCTGGGAGTGCAGGGCAGGCTGGGATCTACCCGGTTTGGGAGCATTGATCAAATTGATTGAATGGTTCCTGATGTGGGGGGAAAAAAGGTAGAAGTGCTCTTCTGCCCTTATAAAAACTTAAGCGTTGCTATGTACCTTAGGAGAGAGAAAGCAGTACTCCAGTACCAGGTGGAGTGTATCAACTTATGACTCCAGTTCTGTGTCGGTGGCCAGAATTTCAAGGGATTTGTATTGAAATACAGAACTGAGAAATACCATAAGGACTCAGGCCTAACATTTACTTTTTGGCTTTCAACTGGATATGAATCATAAAGAAAAAGTTTACTTCCCCAGTGTCATGCAGAATTAGGCTGATGTGTCAAAGGCACACTCTAAGAATTGCCTTGATTTAGACTCCAAAGACAAGCTCTGTTCTTTCTCCAAATGAAAAAAATGTGTTCCCATGAACTCTGGCTGCAGCCCAGCTCTAACTTGTGATGGGTAAAAAAATATCTCATTACCAGCTCAATATTATGATGCATAACAGTCTACTGAACTAGTGCTATCAAAATAATTTCAGTCCAATACCTTGAAACTTACTTGAACTGGAATCTCCAGTGCAGTATGAAGTGACATATGGAGGTACCTAATGCATCAAGTCATCTTTCAGGACAACTCTTTTAGATTCTTTCCTTCTTGAGCCGTTCTTTTATTTTCCTTTTGTTGTGTTTGAAAGGTTCATTGCTAATCTAGGACTATGAGTGAAGATTTTAGCTTTGACTCTAAGGGGAGATGTTTTGTATTTTAGTATTGGTTTTAAATTGAACGATTAATGTCTTTCAGTGATTCTATGCCTGGCATGATGATTTTTCCATGCAATTAGAATATCTCTAGTGTCCTTTGTTCTGACACTGATAATTTTTTCCCACTTAATTTAATTATTTATTTTTTTAAAAATTGATTGTATAGTCAGTAGGGTTCTGTGAGTAGGGTAGAACCCCAGACTCAGCCAATTGTAGAATAATTGTGTTAAATCTTGGTGCAATTTACCAGGGCTCATATGCAATCCTGTGATGAAGTAGTAAGGAATCATATCTCAAAAACATGAAAGGCATGAGTCATCTGTGTGAAGGTCTTTTGAGAGTCTACATATCTACCTGAAAGTTTTGTGTAAGCTTTAATAATTTAATAGATACCTCAGGGTTGTTCAGTTTTTGCCCTAGCTCTCCTCAGAAAGGAGTTGATTTCTATTTCTGCATATTTCCAATACACTTCTTGGCGCATTAGTTTATTTTAGCCCTTCTAATCTCAGTCCATCTAGAATTAGAAGATGTTCTATGCTATAGAAATTTACAGCATGATAAACTGCTCTTAAAAACACACTGACATTTAGATTCTTTCCCTCCTCCCACATATGTTGCAATTCAAGTGGAAGAGAATAAAGTCTTCCCAGAAAAATAGCCTTTTTTTTAATATGTATGTTTGTTTAAAAAGGGTTTTGAAAAATATAGGTAGGAAGTATGCTGATCACTTTAATATCACCAGGTGAAGATAATTGGCTGCTCTTTAGGGTGAGCAAATAATTTTCCAATAAAAGTAGTGCAAATATTTCTGGCACTGAGAAATGGGGAGCAAAGCAGACTACCTAGTGATCAAACAAAATACTTTTGGTGAACAGTTTTCTTAGTGGAAGAGGTAATTTTTACTGAATCTTTGTGGAACTACACTGCCCTCATAAACAAAACAGATTTCCCATGATAAATGGTTTTGGACAGAAGCAAGGTGCAAGTTTATTTGAGAAAGTAACTTCTGGAGATCTGCGACATTTTTAGCTCTTCTAATGATGTTTTGGCCAGAAATATTCAGATATCATTTACAAAGCTGAGGAAGTTGCAGGCAGAGTAAAAATCCCTTGGGGTTTCTAGGTAGCAAATATTCATGAATACTTAATCTGTTTTACAAGTTTTTTAAGAGAATTGATATATTTACTTGAGTTTGAGCTTGAAAGAGAACTTTAGTGTGTCATCAGATGTCATCCCTCCTCATCATGCACGACTGATTTAATTACACAAATACTATCCTTCACAGATGAATGTCAAACAGAGTTTAGTGTCCTGCATTCTAATACATGTACTCCAAGTCCATGAAGTTTAGCATACCTGAAGAGGTTGTTGTCTTCAAGTACACTGTGGCTTATTGTGAGTTTTCTCCCACACTTGTAACCTGCTTCTGTAGTCCAGGCCTGGTATTTCTGAAGAGCAAAGAGCACAAACCATCATCATGGTGGTCCTGGGAGATTGGGAGACTGAATTTCATTCCTGTGTGTCTTCAAGGAGTTTTAGTGAACTTTAGCAATTCATGTAGTAAATCTTTGTGTCCAGAATTCTTGTAGAATGAGAAGAGGATCACTGCCCTCTCTGGAAGCAGTTCTTCAGCTTGTGTACAATAAAGATTTAATACCATTCAGATATTGAAACAAGGATGCCATATAAGAACCTAAGAGACAGCCCTGTCATCTGTTATCTGCATCAGCAAAACAGAAGCAGTGATCACCAAAGTGTTTTATTCAAATGCACTGTGTTTGGTTTGAACCCAGAATCCTGAGCATGGATACCTTGTATCATTAGACTGAAAATATTTTGTAAAATTACCCAGTCCTAAACTTTAGTCAGAATTGCCCTTAGCTTCAACACTAGTTTGCTAGAATAAAGCTTGGATTAAAAGTTCAGGAATTGTTCCAGTAAATAGCAAATAACTGAAAACAAACTTGTTTACTCCTCATTCCTGTGTTCAGCATGTATCTGAGAAGGAAATAAATCTGCTGTGCACCCCAGGGTAAAGTATATTAATCAACCAGTTATCTTGTTAAGGGAAAATAAATGACTCGCTGTGCTGACTGAATACATTGCAGCGCACAGACTTTGCAGTGCTGTAGCAATCCGATACTGACTGTCAGCCATCCAGAAGCTGCTAGAGAAGCTGAAATACTGGAAGAGGGCAGCAGCAATACATTCACAAGCCCATATTCTATAGGGTGGCCCAGAGCTATATGTATGTCTGTAGTATGCACCATTTGTAGGTGTTCTTGTGTTAAGGCAAGGGGTGTTCTGCTTTTCCCTCAGCAGCAAGAGGTGGACAATCTACAGCATCTCATTCCATGATGGATTATTATCTTGTGTGACAGTTGCAACAACAGCAAAACCCCACCAAAAAAAGTCATCCTACAGGGACAGACTAAATTTGTTCTATTCCAGTTCTCTTATTTTCATTCTTATTGTGAATGGTGCTGTTGTTGAGGGGGCACATGCAGAAAGATGCTGCTAAGGTTGTTTTACAGCTGTTAGAGGAAGGCAGGCACAATCACTGTGGCTGGTTGGGTTTTTTAGAAGGCTGGCTTAAAATTGGACACAGGAGGACACAAACAGGTGTGGAAAGAACCCCATTTCTTCACTCTTCTCTTGAGATACACAAATGTGTGCTGCCAAGTGCATGGGAGCCGTGAACCTCAGTAGGGAGAGTCTCTGCCAAGTAGGGTGCATCAGTCAGCCAATTGCTCCACATATTGGAGGCTCATAGCTCAGGGCTTCCCATGCCTGTCTAAGTAGATATAGCTGTAATCTTAAACAGGGGATGGCACACTTGGGCAGAGCAGTAGTCTTTACATGGACATTAGGATTCACTGTCTTTCCCCTTCCTGTAGTCCTGTTTTTGTTTCTTTGAATTTTAAGAAACAGGCGAGGGGAGCTGAAACAGAACTCCTCGAAGAATAGCAGAGGCTCAGCTCTAATTACAGTGAGTCTGAAGGGGAAGCCATGCATTAAAACATTCATGATTTCAGAATTGCTGTATGTGTTTCTTAGATGTACTGTTATTTCTTAATAGGTTCCAAAGTGTAACAGGAGACTAGTCTTTCTTCCCTGAGGTACTTGACATATGCAGCGGAACTCTGCTGTCCTGTCAAAAAGATGTATGTAGGCTTTACTGCCTTGTTAGACAGGTACTGTGGATTTAAATGGTGCCTTGACTTTGAGACAGCTGTTCAGAGGTAGCAAACCAAAGGACTTGAAGCAAAGTGCTCTCATCTTTCAGGGAAATCTAAAGATCTAAGTCAAGCATGTGATTAAAGAGACTTAGGTGCCTAACTTAAAAATAGGTATTTCTAGAAGGAGCTCTGTAATCTTTCTGACCCTTCGAGGTCATCTGTCAGATCAGTCTGAAGTGAGAACAGAAGCTTGGTCTACTGGGAATCCTCATCCCAAGCTGTCACCTGCAGGAACAGCTAATCATTACCAACAGAGCTGATAATTCTCCTTTGATTCATCTAAAATTTTTAAAGTCTAAATGACTATTGAATAGCTGAAATACATGCTGTTACTCTGACATTAAAATAGAGAGGTTTTAAGTCAAATAGTCTAGAACTGAAGAAGAGAGTTGTTTTTTTTTCTTGAAATCCTGTATAAAGTAGTTATTATACAGTAAAAACTTCTCCATCCTTTGCTTTGTAGACTTACTCACTTAGAATATTTAGAAACCTTGTTGATAAGATTTGTATCAACCTCTGAATCTCCTCCAGGTCACTTTAAGACAAACTGCTACTAGAATGCAAAACAAAGGTTTGTTTAGAGCTCTCTTCAACCCAACTGTCAAGCTGCAGGCACTGTGAAAATAGTTGGAATATTTATATCAATCCATGTCATATCAGGGGTAGTTCTCACCTTCAAGGAACAGCTCACTTTCGTGTGTATGCGTGTGTGTTTCTGCTCACACATATAGAACAGGAGATAATTAATTGATAATCTTCTGCAATGTAAAGTAGAAACACTATGATTAAATGAGCTACTCTGATTAATGATTTTATAAACTCTTGTGTAAAGTCAAGAGTAAAAAGGGAATTGCATCTATTATTTCAGCAAGACACATCCATGCCATTTTCTTTGGATAGATTGTTAACCTTGTGTCTTAGAGTTCAGAAGTTGAAAGGAGAGGAGTATATGTAAATTATTTGTTTGTTCATTGGAAAAAAATTGTTTTCCTGCACCCTTATTGGGAAAAATCCGATAGTAACAGTTCCTAGCAACAATAATAAAAATAAGTTGCAGTTGCACTTCAGGTGGAAATGTTCGTACGTTGTTGTTCCCTGAAGATGGTGATACTGCAGCATTCAGCCCTTGGTATTGCAAAAAACAGTCAAGACCTTACAAAGTGCTCCAAGGTGTTTTTTCCTCTCTCATTAAGCTGTTTTGAAAATGCAAGTCAATTTGGTGCAGTTTGCTCTGTACCAAAGGAAAGAGATTTGCTCTTGAGAAGCGTTATTATCAACTGGAGGAATAAGTTACAAGACAGGTTTGAGTGGTGCAGATTTCACCAAAGATGGGATTATCCCAGCCTTTCCTTCAAGCTGGTGGTTTTTACAGGAAAACCCAAAACATCTAATGCAGTGTTAGTGTTGCCACACTGTGAAAGGGCCTCGGTGTCCTGTTTCAAATGTAATTAATTTACCCAATAAAAAACCTCACATTGGACAGTTAAAGAAGTGTCTAGGTGATGATGAAAACGAGCTGTTCTAGGGAACTGCATCCTTGCAAGGGTGTTTGCTGATGGATGTGGAATAGACAAGAAAGAGCAGGAGCTTTTGTAAAGTGTTTATAGAGGAGGTTTATACTGCACATTTCTCAGTGCTGGAGGCAACTTTCTTCTGTTATTATAAAATTTGTGAAGGTCACCATATGCTAATTTTTTTCTTTACCTCATAAAACTTTTAAAGATAGATGTCCTGAGCCAACAGCTACTGCTAGGTATACACAACAACAAATAAATGTGGGGCTTATACAGCCAAAATGACTATGACTAGATGTGTATGTCTGTTTATGTATTTAATCCAGATTTCCATGTCCTGTTTAACACTTAGGAAGAGGAGTCACAACCCCTAAGGATGCTCTGCTGCTGCGTGGCATCATAAACAAAATGCCTCTGGAGTTCAGCACAGCAGTGACATTTTGGTTATAGTGCCAATAAACAAGAAACCCCCTGTGGCACACTGAGTGACTTGTTATCCCCATCAAAGCCATGAGGAGCTGTGGAGTGGTGCTTGCATGGTTACTATATTGCTTGCTCCAACTTACTAATTAAAATAAGGATTTTTGTCTAGGTTGAATGTTTTAGGGCCTGCTGCCATACAGTACATTGCACACTTTTGCACTACATCTTTATCTTGTTGGGTATTTTCTTTAGCTCAGTTGCTGGAGAGAGGAACTGACATAAATTACTCTGATGCAGAGGCTTTTGAATTTTTTTGTGGGTTTTTTTTTTAGTAATTCATGTGATAGAAAGCTTTTGGTGCACAATAGGATTTTTGTGGGTCTGGTGGAGAAGGCTCTTGGGGTGCTGCTGTGCCAGGTAAATTTGTTGAATTACCTGTTTGGAAAGACAAGCTGATAAAAATGAGGAAGCTGGGACTACAGGGCCTATTTGTGCTGTGAATACATCTTCATTAAATGTATGGTCATTCATCTTCTCTGGTTCAGAATAAAACCCTGGGCTAACTAACAAGATGTGCCATTTCCTGGTGTCATGGTGAGGGACAGGATAACACAAAATGGGGTCACATCTTTAGAGCTCATACCAGGTGCATTGCTCTATCCCAGCCTGGGACTGGTGAATGCTTCCCACTCCCTGTCAAGGCTGTGAATGCGTGAATTGCAACATGAATTCGCACAGTGAAGACACTTTGGGAATGTGTCTGATGGTACTGATGGTCCTTCTTAAAGGGAAAAGCAAATGGGGCCATGCTGGTCAGCAGCAATAGCTTCTTCTGAAGTAGGATTTTGCTGGCAAAAGTGATTCCTCTTCCTGTAGGCGGAGCCAACTTGTGACCACCTAATCCTGGAGAATCAACTGAAATTTGCCAAATGCTAGCCAGTCTTCTGCAGAAGAAAATATTTTTTTCTCAGTTTGCTGTAGAGCAAGCAGGCCAGGAGAACTACAGAATATGGCTGAGACAGCACCTAGATAAATTTAGGGGAAAGCACCACTTCCCCACTTTCCCCCTCCAAATTAATGGGTGAGAAACTTAGGAGTGAAGAAAATTATTGTCATGGCTGAGCCTACAGACAGATCTGTGGGCTCTTCGGAGATCCCCTGGGAAACAAATCTAAGACAGGAAGACTTGTTCTAAAAAAATAATGTGCAATTTTATTTGCAGAATTTTTACAGCAGGTATTCACAGAGGTGCTGAAATTCTCTTTGGAATGCCTGAAATTTAACTGTAATCATCAGCCTAAGTGTCCCAGCCCAACATGCTCAAAATGAATGTGCCATCATCTTGGGTTAGTTTATGTCATAAACCAGTGAAGCTTGTTGATGTTACAGGCTCAGTCCTACAGTCAAACATCTGCTGAATTCCATGGGAATTTTGCCGTGGAAGGATCCTATAAAAAGCTTTGTTACTGGCCTAGACCTGAACACAAATAAATTACTCTTACCAGTGAAGGCTTAACAGCATGGGTTTGCAGAGGTTTGCTGGATCTTCCTTCACCTCAAGAAGAGTTGTGCCTCTCAGTGTGTTTGTGACTCTTAAGTTCTTTGATCTCAAAACCTCAGAACTGCGGCAAAGACGTGTGTTGTGATGGCAACCTGGTGTGAGATGGAGGGAAATGTGAGAGGAGGCAGTTTGGGACAAGCCAAAGAAACCCAGTCATAATGGATTGACTTAGCTCCTGCTGAGGAGGAAAGAAGTATCCAGGGTTTTCTTTTAATGTTTTGCTGACATATGGTGCTTCTAACCCAGTGACAAATTAATTGACTAGAGGTAAAAGAGATGGACAGTGCTCAGCAAGGAAGGACAGGATATGCATTATAAGACATCTGGTTCTGCCTCTGTTGGATTATGGATACAATATACATTGGACACCTAATGAGTCTCTGTTGCATAAAATAGATTCTCCTTAGAATTGCATGCTTTGTCTCTAAATGAGGTTATTATATACACACCACTGCACAATATTTGAAGAGCTTGGTTGGCTGTTGTAGAGGGTAGGGAGAGAAAAAAATTGGAAAACAATTGCACTTAAGACCTTCAATCCATCAATTGCCTCATCTTTATCCAAATTACCATTTCAGTATTCCAAAATACAAATATATGATACATTCAGGGTTGAAATGTTAATACTGACTGGCCAGATTTTGACAAGGAGGATGTTTCTTTTGCTGTTGTTTTGACCTTGCAGTAAAATCTTACTTTCTCAGAAAGAAAAGCTGGTAGTGGACATACCACTATGTAGTGGCATAATAACTCTCTACTCAGGATGAATTATCAATTTAGTTTTTGCCACTATGCAAGCATCAGTCTGAGTCTCAGGAGGTTTTGATTTTTCCAGAGATGAACTGTGAAAAATTTCATTTATAAGGAACTCTTCCTCAGTAATCTGCAGAATTTAAGGACAATGCTTACAAAAGTAATGCATGACTTGAAGTGATTCCATTTTGGGGTCCCAACTTGTGACCACTGTAGTTTTCAGAAAATAATGAGGTCTAAAAACTCCAGACTCCTTATGCTCTTGAGGACTGGACACCTAAAATTTTACATCTTCGGAATAGCAAACCACTTCTGAAAATCCTGGCTCAATCTCTGAGAAAGACCAAATGTAGCAATTCTAGATGATGTGGTGTCACCATTTCCCACATCAACAGAATTCTGTGGTGAGAGTTGTAGAGAGAGCTTATAAAAAAGACAGCTAAAAGGGGTTTTGTCAAATCCAGGGTAAATAATCACCTATCCTACCTCCTTCTTGGCATTTTTGTCTTCCTTAGTTAAATCCTTTATATGCTAGTCTCCTTTTTAATTCCAATTTTTCATGTATCAGAAAAGGATGTGATCTTACTAAATAATATTAATGATCTTAGTTTTTCAGGGTAGATACTAAAACTATGGTAATGTGCAAAACTATGAAGGCGGCTTTTTTCAGAGCTTTAATTCCTCAGACTAAAAACAAGTTACTCTCAAAAGACAGCTGAAAGCAGAATTTCAGTACAGAAAGCTGTAAGTGGGTCCATGGTGCGGTTTCTTTTCAGGCATGGCAATATCCAACTCCCACAAGTATTACTTTTCCAACATGAAGAGGAGACATATGACAAAGAAAAATTACTTGGTAATTGTGCTAGTCATAGTTGTTGCTGTTTATAATTTCTTTCCCTTTCCCAGAGCCCCTGCAGTTAAACTGAAAGTGTGTGTGTACATGTGCTTTGCAGGATTTTCTTTGGAAGAAGTTGCTCTTTTGTACAGTCCTTTGCTGACATTTCTATAGCCAGCTCACATCCTGTTGGGTGAAGCTGTGATCCTTAACGTAAGGCAATGTGACTCATAAGAATAAAGATTGCAATAAGCACGGTTTCTAGTGATTAATTTCCCAGCCCTGGATACTCTTCCAGTAACTGCTGAGGTAGAGCGTGCTCACTGGCGATGGTGTTTAAGAGCATTTCATTCGTGGTTTGAAGTAGCTGGATGTTTCTCTTAATGAGCTCTCCCACTGCTATCACAACAACTTTAAATACCTTATGGCTAGTGAGGAAAGCCTGACACACAGGCAGATTTGTTTCTCCAAATACCTTCCTGACTGAGTTGCAATTTTCAGTGAGGTTGATTTCCTCACAGGCTGTGCCGCTGCCGTAGGAGTTTAATAAGAGCTCTTCCTCTTGTCTTTTCCTTAGGAAAAGGAGAAGCTCTATGTGGAACTGAGGCACGTGTTGGCCCGGCAGCCTGGGCCTGAAGCCACGGAGCAGTTGCAGCAGTACCGGAACATCCTCCGGGAGAAGACGAAGCAGATCAAAGTAAGAGGTGCCCACTGTCCCTGGGCTGCCAGCCTGGCAGAGGGCTGCAGGGAGATCTTCAATGAACACTGTGCCTGCCCTAGTATATTATTAGACCAGGAAAACAAGGTTAACACTGCATCTCCTCAAGGGACAACCAAGAGCAGCAAACAAACTTTTTTTGCATGTTATGCTATTTTGTTTCCTTAAAATAGAGGAAAAGCCGTATTACAATATGAGTGTGAGCACAAAGTTGTAAATACGTTTTTTGCATGGGCATTCTGGGATCTTGTTAGCTTTTCATTCAGCTTATTCTCCTTCCCTTTATCTTAAACATTTAATAATATTTTTAAGAAGCAAATCAAAGCCATTTTGTTTTCTTTTTAACAAACTAGTGGGAGTGTATTGAGAATCCAGTCTTAAGTTGCTGTTATTTCTCTTGCCATGTGTACACATATGTTTAGATTTTCAGATTTTATGGAGATGACAGGAGGAACTTGTTCTAACCCCTTTTCAGTAGAAGGGAGGAGTTCCTGCTTCTGAAAGTAGAAAATTTTAAAAGCATAATATTAAAAAGTGATTCTTTGATAGAATTCTATGATATTCTATGAATAAGCTGATCTTCTCTTATTCTTGCCTGCATGAGAGATCAGTCTCCCCAGGAGTTCATCTACTTCTACAGCTCCTCTCTTTGTTGAAGTCATCATCTCCTGTTCACTGCATCATAATCACGTCTATACTAACCACGAGGAAAAAAATGCAGGAGCAGATGGGCCCTTAGGAAACAAAGAGGCTGTTATGCAAATCTTAGATTTCTGTGGAGAAGAAAAACAATGTAAAAAATGTAAAATAGAAGCCAAATTTTAGCTAAACTGAATGTGAAGTTCTCCATATGGTCCTTATTTGTCCTTAATGCAGTCAATTGCTACTTTGTATTTCAGGCACAGCACACCTGGAGCATGATGGTGTGCATGCCATTTTGGGGTGCCAGGTCAAGCTATTACCCTTTTGAAAGAAAGAATGTCCACTATGCATGCTCCTCCTTTTTAAAAATTTTACTGATTCACATGACAGTGGTTTTGTATTCATATTTACAAGTGCCTGGTACTACTTCGCATCTGTGGATTGAATTACTCCACTTAGCAGTGGATCCCTGTGAATAAACCCAATTATTACCAAATAATTCCCTGATTTATTAAGACCTTAATTTTGGATTTTTACCCAACTTTATGTCCCAGAAATTAAGAGCTAATATATATATATTAATGCCATTCCCATAAAGCTTGGAGCATATTTTACATGTTGTATTATGGTTAAATGGCATAACCTTTATTTTGTAAGTTGTTTTTAGGTGAAAAGAGGTGAGATCAAATGAAACATCATGATGGAAAAAGAGGTGTGGTAGAAAATGATCATGTCTTACATCATCAAATATAAAAGGAGAAAGTGCTTGTAAAAGTACTCATGTAAGTGAAGCATCATCTCCTGTTTCTGCTATTTGTGTTTTGTTTATTAGGTTTTGTCCTCAGAACTGAATATGTGTGAAACACAGAGCAAAGAATACAAACATGAAATTGAAAGACTTAACAATGAGCTTCTGGAAATGAAAAAGAAATATCTGGCTCAGAAACGCAAGGAGCAACAGAAGAAGTATGGGAAAACAACAATTTTGTCTACACAACTTTCTGCATAAGCTAGATTTTTGTTTGAGACCTTTTTGATTAGAATGTGGGCAAATTTGGCTGAGGTGATACAGTTTTGTAGCCTAATTTTCCTGAATGTTATCCTTCATGTTACTTCTGTCTGGTCTAGATTTACCATGATCTACAGCTGGGACAAGAACATCCATCAGAGATGTTGCTGAACATGTTCTGCAGTCCAGTTAAATTATTCATACCCATGAGATAGTGCCCAGAGAACACAGATTAGTGTCTGGTCTCTGACATCAAAACATAGAATTATAGAACAGTTTGGGTTGGAAGGGACCTTTAAAGGCCATCTATTCCAACCCCCCTGCAGTGAGCAGGGACATCTTTAACCAGATGAGGTTGCTGAGAGCCCCATCCAACCTGACCTTGAATGTACCCAGGGATGGGGCATCTACCACCTCTCTGGACAACTTGGGCCAGTGTTTCACCACCCTTATAATAGAAAATTTCCTTCTTATATCTAGTCTAAGCCTACCCTTCAGTTAAAAACCCTTATCCCTTGCCCTATTGCATCAGGATTTCTGGGCCGTGTGTGCACATGGCTGGCTCATGTCCAGCTTGTCACCCACCAGCACCCCCAAGTCCTTCTGGGCAGGGCTGCTCTCCATCTCTTCATCCCCCAGCTTGGATTGATGCCAGGGATTGCCCTGACTCAGGTGCAGCACCCAGCACTTGGTCGTGTGGAATCTCATGAGATTCCCATGGGCCCAGTTCTTGAGCTTATGCAGGTCCCTGTGGATGGCATCCTGTCCTTCAGGTGAGTCAGCTGCCCCATTAAGCTTGTTGTCATCTGAAAACTTGCTGAGGGTGCTGAGGGTGGACTTCACTTTTAAGGAAAAATTCCTTAGATTTCTGCAGTCAGTTGATGTGATCTGTTACCAAGATTTTCTATATACACAGAAAACCTTTTGTCTTTCCACTCATTTCCATCCTCAGCCTGTGCCTTCCTCACACACTAAAGCCAACAGTTCTCTACAGTTGCTGAATATAATTCAAAGTTGCCTCTATCATTTCTTCCTTAATCCCATTTCAGACAGCAAATGATTTGATGACTAAATTAGCAAAATAATCAGTGATAAACAGTGACTTTTGTCCATCTGCAAATTGTATAGTATTACCTTAATGTTTGGAATTAGCAACAATTGTGCAGTGCTAATGGCCTTTCTGGAGCTTTAGGATCAATATGTGAGGCTACCATAATGCCTGATAATCCATTTCCAGCAGCTAAATGTCTCCTTCACAGTAGGTTTGATGTTTCCATTTTGGACTCTGGCATCATGTCTCTTTGTTCATCAGATGAGGAGAAATTCACCCACATTTTGTTGTTATATCTCACCTAGAATTAATTCCTGTCATAAAAACTCCACTTGTTAAGGACATAATTGCTTTAAAGTAAAACAAAAAATACTGTGCGAGTCAATAGTGGCTGAAGTGAGGCATGTTATACAGTGAAAGGAATTTCATATTGCAAGTAATTTCATGCTGGATACACTATTTATCTGTTCAGGATAGATATCTGGCCCTGGGGCAGCTTGTCAAGTTGTTCTTTTAGGCAAGCATGGCTTTAGTACGATGAGCATTGGTGTCTTTGTGACATCTGTGTTTTGGAAGTACATTCAGATACTATTAGTGGTGCTTCTGCAGGGTGGCATCATCTCATTGCCCCACCACAGCCTCAGAAAGCACCAGCAGTGTGCTGCCAGCCCTGGCTTTCACTTCTCTTGTCTTGTGGCAGCCGAGAGGTGGTGCTGGGCTTTGCTCTCCTCTGCCCCTCATTGCTTTGTATCCCAGTCAAGCCTGTTGGACTGCATCCTGCTTTGAAGGACACAGAGGCCTAACAGGGCATATCAGTCCTGGATAACTGCAACTTCTTTAGTCTCTAGGCTGTGCTTTGTGTTGGCAAAGGAAACAACCTTGTGCAGCCCTCCATCTCCAACCTGCCAATTGTGCAAGACACATCGCTGGCTGTCTGCAATAAAGAGAACCTGTTGTGCAGCCAAGTTCTTCCCCAAGGAGTCCTCTTCCCTGCCATACAGCCATTCCACACCATTCCTGCCTCAGGCAGGGCTGGACAGGCAGTGCCTGCTATGTGGATGCTGGCCAAAGAGCCAGGGCCATTTGATTGGTACACTCTCAGATTTCTCTAAATCCCAGTGACAGAAAACCTTTGACTTGATCTCTATCTTGCTGGCTAATGTTAACATCATGTGTGAAATAAATGTAGCTGGTTTTGCTAATAAAAAGAGGATTCTGTCAGGACAATAGCATTAACAACATTATTGACTACCCTGGTATGAAAGAGAATTAATACTCTCAGATAACCTTACACAAAATTATCATCTAAAGCTTTTATTGATTTGCACAAGGTAGCTTTGAGTTGTGATTTAACATCTTGGTAATGAATAAATGCAGGTTAGCATGTGATGCTGAAGGAATATGAGTGACAGCCAGAATTTAGCTTTGTTTTGTGTTCAAAATGAAAACTCAACGTTTAAGATTTTGGTTGTGAATTTGAAATCCTTGTTTTCATCTCTCTGATTCTGAATGTTGCCTTTCCCAGTTGTCATAGCCATTCTTTTTCTGTATCTTGCTATTCTTAACTTCAGCTTCTTGAACCCTTTCTGCATCACTGTTTTCCTAGTTGCTTCTAGCACTGGGATCCCGTTTTGATCTTGATAAGGATTTGTGAGAAAATATGAAGCTTAAATCCACACCAGAGACCTCATCCAGCAGTCCTATATATATAAATAACTGCACTGAGGGATGTCAGTAGTAACTGGGAGCTTTTGCATGTGTCTGGTTGCACATTAATTCTGTATAATATATTATAGTATTCAGTTGCATAGAATTTTCCATACTGATGAGAACATCTGTTGGTTGTCTCCATGGGAGCATGAGGAAAGAATGAGCATGGATTCTGGATTATTTTCTCTCCCCGAACTTGGAAGCCCAACAGTGAGATGGGATGAGCCATCTAAATACAGAATGTTAGTTTTTACTGCAGTCAGCTGGCATATCCATTAGTGCTACATTGATACAATTAAAACCAGTTATAAATGGTTTTCATTGTTAAGTTCATCTGTGTCATCTTTTAGCTTTTCTCCTACCTGTGTATGGGTCAAATTTGAAAAAGGATGCATAACTAGACATCCTACGTGGTTTCCCTGAACTTCCTCATATCCTGACAGTTATCTAGGGGCAAAGAGAAAAGTCGTAATTCCAGGAAGTGTTTTCTTTTCCCATACTGGGGACTGAGCAAAGATACTCATGTGACAAGGCTAGATTTTGTAAAAGTGTGGTTGCACTCACATTTGTGTCTCAGTCTCAGTGACTGTGAAATATAATAATGGTACTGACCTTCTTTGTAAAGCCTTGAGACTTTTGCTCTAGATAAACTAGAGCTTCATAAAGTTCCACTTAGTTAATCTTAAGTATCTCAGGACCTCTCTGTGAAGCATCCAGGTATATCACAGTGAGTTTGGAATATTGTCCTTCATCTTTCTAGTGCTGTGCTTACCTCCCCAGCCTTGCAAGAGTGGAACCAGCTAACGCTCATTCCCTCCTCTTAAGGCCATCAAATTCAAGACCTCCTGGTTTCTCAGATGGAGCACCTCCCTGGGGCTGTCAGTGCACCTACAGCACACTGTTAGTTTTCTGCAAATGTCACAGACAGGGCAATTATCACTGGAACTTTGTTAAAATGTGAAGACAGATAGCACTATATATTCATTAAAATTCAACAAAGGAAAAAAAATTTCCCCATTGTGCCTTTGATGAATGTATCTGTTTGTTTGAAAACAGGCATATTCCAGCTAGAACAGGATGGTGATTAGAAATCTGAAGTCATGGAGCTCATGTACATACTTGATCTAATGAGGTGCTCTGACCATTTTGGGGAATAGCACAAAGAAAGCTCATTTATTTCTAATTTTAATAATTCCAAACTCCATCAGTAGTCTTGTAATTAGATCCAAACAGACACCTAGTCTTGGAGGCTTAGCCTAACAGGCTTTAATCAACACTGTTAAAATGATCTCTTGATACATGGTTGCATCAAATAAATTCTGGAGGACACAGATTTCCTTAGTTTGTAAACATCTCTGGGCTGCGGAATGAAATATGAATTTTCTGTTTCTTTGTTTCTATTTAAAGGGAAAAGGAGCGATCCAGCATCGATATGAGGATGAAATTACCACCCCTCAAGACTGATGTACCTCACTTCAACATAGGGGACTTTTCTTTGAGCAGATCCATTCCCAAAATTGAAGTCTAGGAATGCACTTGTCCACTTGCATTCCTGTTCCCAGTTTCTTGTTTGAGAAACTGTAATTTTAAAAGAGATTCAGAATCTACTGAAATCACTGTATCACCTTCAGGAAAATTTTTGTATATTGTATATAATAAAACACATTTTTACACTGGAATTACATTTTATATTGCATTTTATATTGCATTTATATTTTGTACATTTTATATTGGAATTAACATAGTTCTTTCTACAAATTGTGTACCAAATCTGCCCATTTGAAGCCTGCACAGATATAAATGGATAGTGGAGATATTTCTTCTTCAATAATATGTCTCTGTTTAGCACTGTAACACCACAAAATGCCTTAATCTGTAGTTATTTCTTTTATCTACCTCAGTTGTAAGCACTCATTCCATTTATCTTCTGACTTAAAGCACCTGAAAGAGATGAGAATACAGAAAAGAAGAAAAATTAATAGGCTGATGCTTCAAGCCCTGCTGAGCAAATGCAAAATTAACAAGTCTTTACTTAGATGTACATATGTAGCAGTTCTCTGTGTAGGTAGTGTATAATAGGGTTTATGCAGTGTTTGCTACAGTTGTTAGTAAGATCAAGGAAGTTTGTGGCCACAATGTACATTATTAAGAGCACGATTGTGTTTACTCTGGTAGATACAAAGTGACATAATTATGTCTGTTCATTTGAGGGGACTGTGTGCACTCAGTGGGACATTCTGTTCTCCCACACAAATCCTTCCGAGCGATTAAAATTTGGACTCAAAACATGGCAAACTTTATGCTTTAATTTCTAGACACTTGGGCATTTTTGTAACTTTCAGAAATTGTTTTTGTAATACAGCAGGAGCCCTCCAACCTTTTCAGCCAAAAGAGATTTAATTACCATTCATTAACAAGTGAAATAACAAAGTCACGGCATGAGGTGCTGAAGTATAGAAAACTTTCAAGCTGTAAAATAAAATGTTTTGAAACCGATTTGAACGTGGAAGTTTTTTCCCTGCCTGGGAGATAAAAATACTTGTCCAAAGAGATATGCTGATAAATATTTCACATGCAGAAAAAAAACCCTCAAAAAATCCCTTTGCAAAGATTTTGTTCTTTCCTTTGGTGGAATACATAATTAAATATTAAAGCTACTGTGGGAAACTTTAATGGAAGTATTTAATTCAAAGGAATCAAGTTAAATACAACAGGGATCTACTTTGCTTTTACATTGGGGACCAGAACACTTAGTCATCAGATCCATTGTATTTTTCTTTTGTCCCCAAAATAGCTATTACTGCTTTTTCACTGTCAAGTGCATTATGCTAAAGTTATCATTTTAGGGCAGTCATACTGTCGGAATTGTGTCTTTTTGTATCTGACGTGTCCTTTTAGATAGAATAATTGACAGTAACTGACATGGGCACTTGAGTCTGATGGAATCCCAAGTAGGTTTTACTGAAGCTTTTAGAAGCTGGTATTTGCTAAGGTTCTGAGTATCCAGCCTGGAGCTGAATTCTGCTGTGCTTACACTGGGAAGTAATTTGTATTGAAATAAATCATCAAAGACACATTTATTAATTCACATGAACTAGAGGCACAGTTAGATTCTAAGAACGCTGTGACTCTGTAGAGAACAACTGATGTATTACACTCTACAGTGTGCCCCCTAATTTATCCAGAGGTAATCTCTGTACATCTCCCACAGAATCACAGAATCATTTAGGTTGGAAAAGACCTCCAAGATCATCCAGTCCCACCTTTGGCTGAACATCAGCATGTCAGCTAAACCAGAGCATTGAGTGTTGTGTCCAGTCGTTTCTAGAACAGATGGTGACTCCACCACCTCCCTGGGCAGCCTGTTCCAAGGCTTGACCACCTGTTCAGTGAAGAAATTCTTCCCAGTGTCCAACCTGAGCCTCCCATGGCACAGCCTGAGGCCATGTCCTCTTGTTCTGTCACTTGTTACCTGGGAGAAGAGGCCGAGCCCCAACTTCTTTCAGAAACAACTCATTTCAGGTAGTTGTAGAATGATAAGGTCACTTCTGAGCCTTCTTTTCTCCAGGCTGAGCCCCCCAGCTCCTTCAGCAACTCATTATGGAACTCTCTAGACCCTTCCCCAGCTCCATTATCCTTCTCTGAACACACTCCAGCCCCTCAATTTCTTTCTTGGGGTGAGGGACCCAGAACCGGACACAGCACTTGAGGTGTGGCCTCACCAGTGTGGCCTCACTTTCTCTCTCTTATCAGGGTTTAGGAGACAAATTGTTCCAGTGGTCAGAAGAAAGGAGGGGAAGCCCAGCAGATGGAAGTTTTTCCCTACTTTCATATATTTTTATGAGTACAGTAGTAAAACAGATTCTTTTCTGTCTTTAGTTGTAATTAATAGTAGCTTGTATTGCATGAGTAAGATTTTCTGTAAATACTCTTGACCTAAGTTTTTCCCAGTCTTTAAAATGTTTGAGATAGTATTTGTCTGAAGACTTGCAAAGGTAAATTCACTTACATTGAAAAGGTGGCTAGTCTTCTAGATAAAAAAAAATAAAATGTAGGGGACTGCAAAATAATGTGATTTTCTTGTACAACATGTTCTTCCAGAGTAAAGGGCTGGGAATCGAATACAGTAAATTTCACCTACAAAGTATGGAAGCTTTTACTTGTTCATCCACAATTTCAGACATCAAGATGTGAATGTGCTGGCTACTATCTTCAGTTTTATTGCATTATTTACTTACTGCGAGGGAAACTAAATTCACCAGTTAATTCGGGAAAGAAGAAAAAAAAAGACAAGAAAATATAGTCATCAAATTATTGCCAGTAAGTTTCAGCATAATCAGGAATAGAATAACTGCAGCCAGCTTAATTTATAGTGCTAGAGAGTGAAAACCATTTCTGAGTTCATATAATAGAACGGATTAAAGCACACCAAATCCCTTCCCCCCGGTCTATAAAAGTCAAGGAGCTTGAAAAATTGCTCTGGATGTCTGTGAACCCAGCTGATGCTGAGGTGCTTTTAGTGTTCAAGGATTTGGCTTGCGCAGCAGGGAAAGGCAGAGCGCTAATGAGAATATCATTTGTTCAGTCGCTTCTGCATTGTGAGCAGCAGCTCTGAAGTGCTTCTCTAAGTTTTGTTGCAGAAAAATGTTAATTGAATTCCAGTCTGTGTAAGACATAGCAAGTATATCTTTAACTTCTTGTTCCTTTACAGATATGTGAAAAGATGGAGGTGAAGGGCTATGATCCATGGCACTTAAGTTAGAGGAAACCTTTCTTCACTTTAATTGCGTTGGATTGGAGCTTGCACAGTAAATCTATCCTGGAGCCTTTTTTTAGTGAGCAAATTGTTTAATATTGTTCACTTTCAGAGCTTTTGCATTATGTAGATAATACTTTAAGTAATTTCACATCAAACTTAAAGCTCTGTCTGATCTTGTTTGGCAGGTCTGTTCAGTGTATTGCACAAGCAGGACACAAAAAAGACACTGTACACTGAACTATCAAGTTCAAATGTGGAACCCCAACCCTTCTGGGATCACCTATCAGCTATGAAAGACAGAGCACAAGAATCCAGGCATTAATTTACCCTTGGTTTGTGAATCTGGAGCAGCAGGAGCACATACTACACACCCAGTAACATGTCCTGCTGCTGTAAATCTGGGAACCCTTTGAGTCAACAGCAGTGAAAACCAGAACACAGCTCAGGCCCTGCTGCGCTGAGATCTACAAACCCCAGGACAGGCTGGGGAGGCAGAGAGAATGGCTGAGAACTTGGCACGCTCAGACTTTTACCAGCAGCACAGAGCAGAGGCTTTACTTTGAGGGGAGCAGCAGGTTGGGCCCTGGGGCACTGATGGGTCTTGAGGGCCCTGCTCAGCTCTCTGTGGGCACCATTTAACAAGCTCAACCCTGCAGCTGAGCTCCTTGTGCTTTCCTGTCCTTTAGGGAGCCACTGGCGCCTGCTGTCCCTGACAGGAACAACTTTAGTGGTGTCTCCTCTGTACTGGCCAAGACCAAGCTGCCCACAGGATGAAGAGGAATGGATTGCACTGGATCTGTGGGTGTAGCAAGCCCAGGTGAAAGGATTTTCTTGCAGAGCCTTCAGACAAGGAACTGCTCCAGAGGCATCCAGCAGCATGGCCCAGAGCACTGCCTGCAGGTGGGTTGTCAGTAACAGTGTGAGTCCATGGTGCCAGGTCTCAGGCTGCTGTGTTGTATTCTTATTTAGTGTGACACTGTTGTGTCCTAAAAAAAGTTGCAAGATAGAGCAGAGGGGAAGATCCCCTTGCCTTATTCCCTGTCACCCATGAGAGGTTAACAGAGGACAGATGTAGCAGGGGAGTCAAAAAGAGAAGTTGGGCAAAACTAGTGCCTGCCATCTCTATAGTGTTAATGACTCTTCCTGAAAATTGGTCCATCCCAACTATCTTTACCCAAATTAGAGTCTCTAAATCATGTATATTTGTATTTAGGCATTCTAGCAATTGAGTATTATTTTCCTAGCAGGTGGTTTAGCTGTTGTGCCATCTCCTCTAGCAGAGTGTATTTTTAGTGTGTTTAGTGCGTTTCTAAAAGCAGACACTTGATTTTGATGCTCTTTCTCTTCCCTAGTTGGATGCTTTGTAAGCAGCCCCACACAGATCAGTTATTTATGCTGTTTAGCATATGGAAAGATGTGGGGATCTCATCCCCTGGGCTTGTTTGAGAGCCCTGTTTTCCAAAGGGCAGGTGAAACTGTGCCTGTAGCACCTGTGGGTGTGAGGGAGCAGGGCAGGACCTGGAGGACATGCTGCACGTGGCTGAGGTCTAAGAAGCTGCCTGTCCCTCTGCTGAGTCTTACCCTTCAGCTTGTTTTCTCCCTGAATCGGAGCAGCTATGAAGGTTTACTGAACCTTTTAGTCCATCTGCTGACCTCAGAGGGTTTATAAACCTACAAACCTCATCACAGGTGTATAGAGTCACTTAGATAAGTTGGAATTTTTGGTGGTGGTGGTGGTTTTTTCTTTTGTTGTTTTTGTTTTGTGGTGAGTTCTTCAGCTTACCCAAGACCCAGAAAAAAAAAAAAAAGGTGCAAAAGTTCTTTTGAAGGATGTTCTATTTGCAAGATGGGTCTTGTCAGATCTGAGTTTCATTCCAAGGTGGCCAGGAGCCTCCCCTTCTGATGGTGGGCACTTTAATATGCCCAGGTGTGAAGTGGATATAAAAATTATGCTTTCAGCCAGTCTAAACTGATTTAAACTTCACAGTTCTTCACAGCAAGAGCTATTTCTCAGGGCTCTTTCTTGGCAGAAGACTAAGCAGTAATTTGGAGGCATTTTAATCTGAAATGAGAATCTCTACATGGGGTTTGAATGCACTTCAAGTGAAGTATGTATTTGTAACTTTTGTTGATCGCTCTTAATTTTCCAAGCGTCCCTGTAGAAACAAGGCATGTTTGTGTAGAAGCAAAATGCAGTGATAGCTCAGACTTACTGAGAGCCATAGGATGATAAAAGCAAAAGTACTAAGGGAGTGGTATATTTGGCATCAGCCCTGGGATGTGGCTGATTAGCCATTCTTTCCTACAAAAAATATAAAGAAACTGATCAATGTGAGCTTCTGTCTCCCCTCCCCATGAACACCCTGAAATTTTATCCTAAGAACAAAGTATATTTGGAGGAAAGATGCATGTTTTGTTGAGAAAAATAAATAAAAAAATTTAGAATGCTGTGCCCAGCTTCTGCCAGAAAGCACAATTTTCTAGGATTGCTTTGACATTCATGTGATCATGCCGAAAGCTATTCTGTGGCAGCTGAGCTGCAGGAACTGACCACAGGTACTTAGCTGGCCCCAACTGCAGAGTAAAATGTGTTTGCTTAAACCATCTTTGTCACTTCAAATGAAAAGGTTCCCAAAGCAGCAGTTTAAGTAAGTCTGTTTTACTTTGCAGTCAGGGCAGGCTATGAGCAAACACATGAGGGGTGTTACCCCAAGGGTGGTAACTCACAAATTTGGTAAAATCCTCAGCAGGGCTTAGTTTTGCTCTGTAAGAGCTGTGCCTCTCTGCAGCCCCCTTTGATGAAGGATGTTCAGAGCCTTGTGGTGTGGCCGAATGACAGGGCAAACTCTGGGAGTTGCCTGGGTAATAAATATTCTTGCTTCTGAGCCCCCAGTGGAGCTACGTCCTCCCCTGCAATTTCTGTGCTATTATTCAGAGATATTTCCTCTGGGCCGATTAGGAAAACTCATAACTGGAGTTTTATTTTAACTGAGTGTACACAAGTCTTCAGAAATTGCCAAGTCCCTTGCTGATTCAGGTGCTGTAGAGTAAAAAGACAAGCAGACCTGAAATGTCTTGGACCAGGCTTCTTTAACAGCCCTGCATTGATTTATTTGCTCAGTGGTGAGCTCTTTGCTAACTCCTGATGCTTGCAGCACTCCTGAATTTGCAGCAGCTTTGCTAGTCAGCTTCTCTTGCCAAAGTTACCTTGAAAATTCCTTACAACAACTCTGTTGTGGCTTGGTTTTAGAGTGGATTCTGCTGTCCTTGTTGCAGAAAAGCTGTTTCAATTGGTATGCAGCACAGAAGAGGAGTGACGTGCATTAACTGGAAGAAGTGAGCAATTAAGTGAACTTTGGTTACAGAACTCAACAGATTTCTGCCTGGGTACATGAGCGAGGGTTTAGCGTATTCCATTTGCATCTAAACAGATGCAATTTCTACTTTGCTTTTAAAATGGTGTGGGCTTAGTGAATCCAAGTCTCATTTTATTTTATTTGTTTTCTGAATTTCACCATTGATATTGAATGTTGATGGCATGCAAACCACTCCTAGGCCAGAGAGACCCCGACAAATTAGAGAGATGAGCAACCACCAACCATATGATTTTTAACAAGGGCAAGTGCCAGATTCTGCACCTGGGATGTGTATAGATTGGGGAATGAAAATTGGGTGAGCAGTGCTGTGGAAAGGGACCTGGGGGTCCTGGTGGATGGAAAGTTGAACATGAGTCAGCAGTGCCCTGGCAGCCAGGAGGGCCAGCCCTGTCCTGGGGGGCATCAGGCACAGCATCACCAGCCAGGAAAGGGAGGGGATTGTCCCGCTCTGCTCTGCACTGGGGCAGCCTCACCTTGAGTGCTGGGGGCAGTTTTGGGTGCCACAATATAAAAAAAATTAAACTATTAGAGAGCATCCAAAGGAGGCCATGAGGATGGTGATGGGTCTGGAAGGGAAGCCGTGTGAGGAGCAGCTGAGGTGATTTGGTCTGTTCAGCCTGGAGAAGAGGAGACTGAGGGGAGACCTCATTGCAGTTACAACTTCCTTATGAGGGGAAGAGGAGGGGCAGCCACTGATCAGGGACAGGGCTCGATGAAATGGCATGAAGCTGAGCCAGGGAATGTGTAGGTTGGATATCAGGAAAAAGGTTCTTCCCCAGAGGGTGGTTGAGCACTGGAACGCAACCAAGAGTTGAGCCTCAACTCAACTGAAGCTCCCCAGGGCAGCGGTCACAGCAGCAAGCCTGACAGAGTTTGAGAAGTGTTTGGACAATGCTCTCGAGGCACAGGGTGTGACTCTTGAGGTGTCCTGTGCAGGGCCAGGAGCTGGAGGTGATGATCCTGATGGGTCCCTTCCAACTCAGCGAATTCTGTGATTCTATGAATAGCTGTCCCATGGTCAGTAACTCAGGATAAGCAGCCTGATACTCTGGATGGATACACTGAGGGTCATCCTCAGCAGTGAGGTGTTTCTGTCTTACAAGACTGTGGGGGCTCTGGTGGTGGTGGTGTTTCTGGTGGGTTTTGCTCTTGGTAGACCCCATGGTTGATCCTGCTGTGGGGAGGTGTGAAGGGAGAATGAGTGTCCAAAAGACTACCTTGTTACTGTCTGGTGTTGGAACACACTCCCCCCTCTACTTCTGCAGCTCCCACCCAGCTCTCATGGTGTGCACAGGTGTCAGAAGAATGGGATTCATAATACTGGGAGATCTTATCCTTTTGGTGGCTAACTGGATTATTTTGCATAATATGGGGCAAATGCCTGTCTCCACATGGCACCAAGAGGCCTCATGTGCCCAGCTCTGGTGGAGTGTGCAAAGGCTGGATGGAGCAAGGAATGAGCTCTGTCCTCTTTCCCCAGATCTGCCACCTTTCCCTGCAGCTCCAGCCCGCAGGAGAGCTGGCATGGGGATGCTCGTGCCCAGGGCTGTGTGCTCTGCTCCTTCTGCACAGGAACAGATGCCTGCAGCTTCCAGAGCTGTCAGTCATACACCCTTCATAAGCACTAAAATTCAAATCAGCTGATATCAAGGGGACTTACACGCCAGCATTGCTTGTCTGATCAAGAGCTTCACCTTGTGCTCTTGAGGGATGTGTCTTGTAATTTACTTCA
The DNA here is from genome assembly GCF_041296385.1 of Aphelocoma coerulescens. Taxonomy (NCBI): domain Eukaryota; kingdom Metazoa; phylum Chordata; class Aves; order Passeriformes; family Corvidae; genus Aphelocoma; species Aphelocoma coerulescens. Next base: position 25,312,518 of record NC_091020.1, read on the forward strand.
GGCTGAGGGATAACTGATTTTTTTTTCTCTCCTATCTGCTTTAGTGCAAGCTGGCAGCCAACTCCAGAGCCCTCTGCCCCCCATTGCCTCTCCCCTGCCTGTTCCCTTCGCTGGCAGCCTGCAGATTTCTGCTGGGCTTTGATCAAGTTTTGCAGCTGGGACCTTGCTTTCTTCACTTTCTTTTATTTCATGTGCTGCCAGTTCTGGTTTCCCCAGCTCCATCCTGTGTCCCTGGGCTGCACCTGCTTTGCCCCTGGCTGCCTCTAGTCCCTGAGCTGATGCATCCAAACAGCCTGGGGTCTGCCTGGGGGAAGAGTGGTGGCATTCACTGCCGTACCCCAGGACTGGCCTCTGCCTTTATCCAGGCATCTCTCCTGCCTGGGCTGAAGATGAATTTTAGAGAAGAAGCAAAGCACAATGCAGTGGCCACATGCTTCCTTTGGTGCTCTGTGGGCACCATGGGCAAGACAGGTCACTGAGATTTTTTTTTTTCCCCGGAATTGAGGATGGGAACTTAAGTCTTTTCATGTCATATATTCAGCTAAAATTCACCTGAGCACAGCACAGAGGAGCACTGGGATTTGTGATACAATCCTGACTCCTGATACCAGATGAAACAGCTTTCTCCTGCTCTGGTGACACAGTAACCTACCCAATTCCCTCTTGTCACCTCTGCCTCCAGCCTGGTCCATGCATGGACAAATTCCCCCAGGTGAACTGGGCAGGGCTGCTGGGCCACTTTGCAGACTGCCCCTCTCCTGCCCTCCTCCCCAGCTCATCAGGACAGGCCAGGTTTGCTGAGCAGCCAGTGGGGTTTACTTAAACCTACCATGAAGTGGAGTGTGTGGAAAGTCTTCCCCTAGGGCTGGGATAGTGCAGGGTAGCTTTGGGAAACTGCCTTTGGCAGATGCCTGATGGGACAGCCAGCATTCAGCAATCCTAGGGGGGAAAAAATCAACCCTTTGGTGGCTTTTGTTTGAATTTTGGAAAAACAGTAAGTCTGGGATTGCTGAACAATGTTTCCACTAGGAAATGCCTACATTTAAAGCACAGTCCATGTGGTGATGATGTGCTGCAGGCAGAATGTTGTTCAGGGAACAGGCGAGCATTGGGAGCAGAGATCCTCAGGGTGGATGAGAAGCTGAAGTGTTGTCTCCAACTTGACTGTGTGGTACCTTCATCCCTCTCCTCTCTGAGCACCTGCAAGGAAGAGAAAGGCAAAAATGTGTTTCCACACAAGGCTTTCACACCATCTTCCTTGTTCTTGTGTTGGACTCAAGCTGAGGGAGAAGGGAATTTGGAATAAAGGTGTTGTGTTAATTGCCTGCTGGGAGAAAGGCTCTTGCCTAGGATCAGACATGGTGAGGTCTGTAACAGCGTTTCACCTTTCTCTAGCACATTCCAGATGAAGACTGCAAGGAGAGGGGCCAACACCAACCACATCAAAACAGCCCTACTCAGATCGTGCATCACATCTTGGACAGGCAGCTGGAAGCACAAGGTGATTTCTTCCCTATGGCAGAGTCCCTCAGAGAAGTGTTTCAGGTGTGGAGGATCCAATCATCATCCCAATTATCTCCCATCTTCTGGCCCAGCAGTGATGAGGACAGGCTCCCCCAGCCCTGATGCACAGATGGGACAGTGGAGTGAAGCTGGGGAGGGCAGCTGGGAGATACTTTGCAGGCACAGCCTGAGCCAGGTCCCCCCTACCAAGCGTCCTGGCTCAGAGCATTTTTTCTCTTTGATTTGTCATGAAAAGAACCCAGTTTCAACGCCGAGCCTTGGGCAATCCCTTGCTGGATTAGAATATTACAAGCATAGCTGCAAATCTACCAAGAAGTTTTTCAAGTCCTTGCTTTCCCTCTGGAATCAGCACAGCAAAAGCCACATCTAGGTGAGATGCTTCATCCCTTTTTTGAATTTTTTTTCATCTAATACCCTTGTCAAATACTTGCAGGCAGCTGCAGCTCAAATCATCCTGTGCTTTTCTTGTGATTGCTTTGCCTGATAGCATGGTGACTATTCATATCAAGTGAGTGCATGATAGATGGTTAGATTTATGCTTTATGTTGTGATCTGGGGGTACAAATGTATTTAAGTGACTTCTTCAGCTTAAAAACCAGCACTGTTTGCTGTTCTCTCATCAGCATTACAGGCAGTGAGAGATAAAATAGCAGTGGTAATTGTGGCAATGGAGTGTCACTGACAAATAATATGAGCACAAACCCCATTTTTAGAGACAGATGGAGTACAACTCCTCTGTAATCCCTCTAGAGTTTTTTTTAGAGTTGGACAGGCTGAAAGCCCCCTGGGGAGAAGGGCATCATGGAAGGTGGGAAGGGCTGGGGGCTGTGAGCAAACATCAGGACTTTGATGAGTTTATGCTCATTTAAAGGAAAAAAAAAAAGGGGGAGAGAGAGACAGAGAGAAGAAACCAAAAAGTAAAAGACCTGGCAATCCTAGAAACATGAGCCATTTTCCAGGGAAACTGCTCCTAGAACTATAGCCGAGTCTAGCAGTTGCAGTGGTGATTAATGCAGCCGTCATGCATGTGGTTGTAACCACAGCTCAGGGCTGTGCATCAATCACTGTGGTGCATTTATGGCCCTTTATGCCATCCCCCTCCTTTAAACCTAATTTACTGTGCAGATCAGTTGCCAAAGCCCCTTTGGTCCCACCTGCCTGGGCTTTCCTGCTTTGCTTGCAGAGTTTAGGGGTGGCAGAAGCTGCCTCTCCTCTACAAGGACTTGCTTCCAGGCTGGTGTGTCTGCCAGGGGGGTCTGGGCTGTCTGTCTTATGACTGCCTTTAGCAACTCTGCTGCTCCTTCTCTTGTACCTGGTGCTTCCTCTAGGGCCAAGGGAGCTTTGCTAACTGGGAATGTTGGGGAAGGGTCTCCCTTGCTGCGATGGGTGTGAAGCTGCCCTGCTCCCATGTGATGGGAAGCTCTCTGGGGTGGGTGGGTGCATGTTAGTCATGTCTTGCTCCATGGAAGCACTAATAACACACCCTATGGGTTTGTGCTGGCCCAGGGCCAAGCCTCACTGCACTGAAGGGTTTGAATTATTTCTTGGTGAGTTTAGGATGTTGTTCTTTAAGCCATGCTTGTCTCCTTGGATGGTGAGCACCATGTGGGAGAAGTTTCTAGGTGAGTTTGATGGGGAGCTTTTCTAAAGGCCCAGTGTATTTCCAGGTGCTGAGAGGTGGAGGGAATGCGTGGAGCTGGGCTGTGCAGAAGCAACAACCCCCCCATCCAAATAGTGTCATTTGGGGAAATTAAAATAAGGAATGAGAAGGAAAGGTGCCTTTCTGGCACAGAGACTGAGCATGAGGGAGCAAACATGTTTGCACCATGATATGTGGTAGCTTTTGACAACTGGATGACATTTTGGCTTGCTTGGTGAGCAGGGGATAGAGAGAGACTAATGAGGAGCTGCAATAATTTGGGATGCAAAGCTTGGGACTCCTGGGAGACACAAGAGGAACATTTGCATAATCTCAACATCTTTCTTTGTCCCAGATCCCCAAAGTCTCCTTTCTGGGAACTTCACAAACTCTTCCTCTGAATGCTGCTGTAACAACATTCTCCTCTCCCCTCCCCTCCCCTCTTCATGCTTCCGTAGTGCAGCAGCTTTGGGTTTTTGTGAGGGGCTCTGCTCTTCTGTTTGCTTGCTGCTTGTCCAGGTCTGCTGGAGAGGAGGCAGGATTGTGCCTGTGACACAGCTGGGTGCCTGTTGTTTATCCAGCTCTGTGTGTGTGAGCTGTGTGGAGCCCGAGGCAGCTCTGCCTTGGCATAACCTGTGCTCTGCTGGGGTGCTCTTGGCTGCTCCTGCTCCTTTCTGGAGCCACTCGTGGTGGTGCTGGAAGGGTTCTGCCTGCAGGATGGATGCCCTGGTCACCATTACACCAGGTCCTGAGCAGCTCAGCTGGAACCACGAGGGACAACCTTTGTTTGCTGGAGGCTACTGCCATTTCTGGGGGACACCTGGTGCTGTATGATTGTTCCTGGTTTATCCCCGAGCTTATGGCACTTGCTAAAGCCACCCTTAGGTAGGGAGATGTATGCCTGTACCTGTGCAATAGCTGAATTTGGTGGCAGGGTTGGCAGAAGGATGTTATAGGGACAGGTGGTGGCAGGTGGAGCACTGGAATGCCTCACATGTCTTGGGCTGATGCCTGCAAGCACAGAGCCTGCAGCCCTGCTCAGGTACTGCCAGAGCCTTCCCATCACAGTTCAGCCCACTCTGCTCTTCTTGTCATAGCTTTTATGGGACTTTTTTTGAAGGTTTGGTGCAAGATGCCACTGCCTGAAGAATTGGTGAAGAGTGTACCCAGTAAAAAACTGGGTTCCTTATTTATAGTGCAATGTGAGAGTGTAATGATTGTATTCTGCATGGAAAAATTAAGCAGGGATCTTCATTGGGGGAGAAGGGGAAGGGGGAATGAGGTGCACAGCAGGTTTAGTGCAGTGTGGAGCACTGGAGCATCTTTCTTTATGCTGGGGCTGCAAAGTCTTATCCCATGTGTGAGATACTGGCCAAATGTTCAGCCAAGAGGAGCCCGACTTGCATGGACCTCACAATGCTCAAAGACTTAAAATGATGCTCAGGAGAGCACGTGCTAAGAGAGTGAACAAAGGATCATGGACAGTGACTGAGCCACCAGGACAGACTTTCCCTGGGCACAAGCACATCTGAGGTGCCCAGAGGAGCTGTAAGGACTCTGCTATTAGAGTTGGATGAGAAAAGGATCATTGCCCTTCTCTCTGAGAGCACCAGGCGCTGGTGAGGGCTCTGGCTTACAGGATTTCTGTGGACAGGACACACCTCCATCCCACATGGCACTTTGTTGAGTTGTCCTGACTCCTCTGTGCTAGGAGGTCTCTCTGGTCCTTTGAAGCAGCTGTGTGGGTCTTTGAATAGTGGAGCATCCTCCTGGATCTGCTCTGTCCTTTTGGGGCAGATTCACTGCTTTGGAGGCCTCTGCAGGTAGGAATGAGTTTGCTTTTTTGCACCACTTGTTTTTATTACTGTCACACAAATGCTGTGATCCTCTGCTAGAGTGTCCTCTCTCCATCCTTCATGGAAAGTGGCACTACATGTAGCCAGATATTATGGTATGGGAAATAACAGAGGAGTTGATCCTTGAAGTGAACAGCATCATTTTTTTATCATTAGAGAAATGATATTAGTGAGTCCTAAACTCTCTCATAGGAGAGCTGCTGTGCCAGGGCAGGCTTTTCCCTAGGTCTGGAGTGCATATTTCCCTGATTCTTGCCTGGAGATCAGTGGTGACAAGAGGGGACTTCAAGGCACCCAGGACCACATTACTCTCGGGTGAGAAATGACTGCACCATGTTGCTGCTGACAGGATTTCTCCTCCCTGACTGCTTGGGCAGGGGCACAACACACATTTACTCTGAATGTCACTTTTCTTAATTTAACCAAAAGTGTGTTAAGAATGTGGGGAAAACAGCACAGCTATGCCAACATGCTGCTCCTCAGCACTGCTGTGTGTTTAGGATGAGAAAACTCTTGATTTACAGAGCTGAAGATATATTTTCCCATCTTCTTCTTAATTTTTATTTTATTTTGTTGCATTTTTGCAATTATCCCCTCTGGGGTTGTTATTTTTCTTTAATATCTAAATCATTTTTAAAGGCAAAATCATCACTGTTTTGGAACTATGAGTAGGTTTTATTTTTTATTATTATTATTTTTTTTTAATACAGCAGTCATAAGCAATTTTAAAGTACTGCTTTACTGTATAAAATGATCTTCCCTTATGGTTTGATGTTGATGCTGCAGTCTGATTTATTGAGGAGGACTGCAGCAAATGACATAAATACTTAGAAGATAATCGTGTTGGTGATGGACCTATGCACAGCACATATTTAAAAGACAGGATGGCTCACATTGTCTGCTGCCAAGATTCCCTGGAGTATAGAGGGTACAGGGGTAACTGCATCAGCCTGGAGGGGTTGTGATCTTCCAGCCACAAGGTCAGCCTGGCACCAGTTTTAAAGCAGATGGCAAAAGCATTTGGATCCTGTCTCATGAGACAGACCCCAGTGGGCTGTGTGGGTGGCTGGAAGGGTGGCTCAGGCCCAGATGTGGAGAGTTTAGAGAAAGAGAGGGGAAGGGCAGAGCTCTGGGAGCATAGAGGAGCAGCAATAGAGTGCCAGGGCCTGTGGCAGGAGCCAGGGCTGCAGGACCAACTAAGCATGTACAGAGGGGCCCTGGGCTTGGTCCCCCACCTCCTCCTCTATTGCCTTCTGCTGCCTCCCATGCAGACACCGCCGCAACCAATGCTCTGGGGGGCTGAGCTGCTGCATTGTCATTAACATCTGATCTGTGGGGAGAAAAATGTGGCTGGCAGCAGTTATCATCTGTGCTAAAAGTAAACACAGAATTTTAGCCAATAATGTAATTGTGGTGCTTTCGTGCAGTGTAAGTTGTTGGGGAAGCCCTGCTGTCAGTGGCTGTGTGCAGCCCTCTGCTCTCACTGTAAGGGTAGGAAGGCTGATTTTATTTCTTCCCTTTGGAGCAGGACTCACACCTTTGTTTTCTGGTTCTTTTATCCTTAATGTACACCAAAATATATTGTGTGGAAGCTGCCACAAAGACAGGTTTGAGGCGGGGGGAGAGAAAAAGAGATGGTGTGAGGGGGAGGAGAGGGCAGGGATAGGAGAGCAGGGAGGAACAGGAGGGAAAGAGATGTGTTGAAGAGGTATTTAAGCAAGGAGAAAGGCTGCTTTGTGCTTTTGTAGTGTGACTGGAGAGAGACAGTGCTGCTGTAAGGGACTGAATTTTGCTGGCCATTGCAAGGTAGGGTTGTCTGAGCCCTGTGGCTGGGGGCTGGCTGTTTTTTGTGAGGTTTATGGAAGCCTCTCTCAAGCTGAAATTTATTTTATTACTTTTTTTTTCCTTCTAGTGGAGGAAATGCAGACTGGTGGTGGATGTGATGGTGATGTGTTTGTTTGAAGTTTGCATCCAACCTCTTTGGTCTGGAAATCAAAAGTGCAGGCTCCTCTCTGGCCTGCTCTGTCCTCCCAAGCTCAGCAGCTTGGAGTGGGGCAAACTGCACTGAGGTAGATTAGAAAAGTTTGAGTGATGGCACTCAGCATCTCTAGTCTCAGATTCCTGCTGCTCCAGCGTCCCCAGAGAGCCCCAGTGCATGGAAAGAGCTGACCTCTTCCAAGAACTGCAGTCCTGCAACATTGCTGGCTCTCCCCTCCCATAACCGAGACGAACATCCAGGCACTGCACTGAATATCCTCAGAGCTTTGTGTGTCTCAGTCCTGTCTCCTTCAGCTTCTCTGGTGCCATGAATTAAGCAGAGTTAACCTCCTCTGCCTCTGCCCCAACACTATGCATCCCTTGAATGGGATATCTGTGCAAGGAAATGGATATGCTGCTGCCATAAGCCTGGGCAAGATCTGTTTTATAGCTGAAGGTCACAATTTAAAAAAAACTATGTGTGTATTGAGGGTTTCTCCATTGAAAACAGCGAATTTGCATAGGGCAGTAATGGACACTTTTACTGTCTTTGTAGAGGATTTTTGTAGTAATTTTTCAGACTCCTACACTATGATGAGGGGCAGGACTATTAAAACAGAAGGATGAATTCTTGGCTGTCTCCCTGTGAGGTACTTCAGGTTCAGTACAAACTGTCTAAGTAATGGGATTCCTCACACAGCTGCTTCATTTTCCTGACTCCCAATGAGTTGAGACAGCAAATACCTCACCAGCCGTGGAGGCTGTGGCAGTCTCATGCAACATATCTAAGGATGATTAATCCTGAGAAGTAGCTTGGCCATTTATCTAGCTCAGGTTCCAGTTGCTGTATTGGGCTGTGCAAAATGTAGACCAGAGGAACTGCAGGCAGGGCAGGATGCTGGTGCTGGTGTCAGCTCATCTCTGCAGACTTGCACTGGTGTGAACTCCAGAGCAGAAGGGTGCTGGCCAAAGAGCAGGGAGTGAGGGTGTTGTCGTGTAAGGGGTGGACATCCTGCCCAGCGTCCTGCCTGAGTCAGCAGAAGTCCAAGGACTGGGCCAAATGGTGGAGAGCAGCCTTGTACCACCCATGGGGGAGCTCTTCTCCATCCATCCTCTAACAAACAGCACCAAGGTGTGTCAGCACATCAGTGCTCAGCTCTTCCAAGCACCTGATTCAGCTCAAGGGGATTATTTCACCCCTATCAGACTGAAGTAAAACCTGTAGGTCTCTGTTCTATTTTTTCATTTTCCTTCTCCTGATTTGGTGCAGCTGGGCTCTCCTTTTTATGTCCTGCCCTGTATGTCCACCTGGAAGCATAATTTGGATAGAGGTGATGGATAGTGCTTTCTAAACAAAGCACCCTGAGCCCAGGAAGATCATGAGCTTTATGCTGAAGCTGCTGGGCATAGGTTGGGTGAACTGGTCACTGCAGCCCTGGCAGGATCCTTCTTTGCCCAGCATAGTAAAAAAAGTTGCAACACAGGAGGTGCTCAGTCCCTTGCTGTGGCTGCTGTGGAGATGGCACATGCCAGAGAATGGCTCACGGAAGGTTGTAGGAGCACCCTGAAACCCAGAGCTGCAGCAGGAGTGAGAGACACTCAGGCAAAACTTGTGCTGTCCCCATATGCTCCAGGTTTTTTTCCCTCTGGTTACACCATGCACAAGCAGAGGGGACTGATGCCAGAGCAGATCTGCCTTTCTCCAGGCTCAGGGCAGGTGCTGATCCCTCTGCTCCAGCAGGGTCAGTGCCTGTGGTGCTCCTTTTATGTTAAAGATGAGACAGGGCTCATCACGGGGAGCCTGAGTGCTGCGATCATGGCAGGAGAGGAGCGGCTGAGGCAGGGCTGCGTGCTGGGAAAGAAAATAGCTGCCTCCTGTGCAGCAGCTGCTTTTCTCTTCCCTGTCTGGGTCAGAGGCTGCTCCCCGTTGCCATGTAGTGCCGGGGACGTGCTCTCAGCTCCCTGCACTGTGCTCAGCCCTAAGTGCACAGAGGACTGTGACCTTCTGTGCCCTACTGGGAGGAGAGCACGCTCCGGGAGGGTCCCAGCTTCTTCTGGCTTTATTCTCTTACGTGCCTTGCAGGGAAGCTGTTGACAGATTAAGACTGAGCTGCTAAAGAAATGACTTCTCCAGGACATTGCCCTTTACTTTGCTTTGCTCCACCTGAAACGTCTCTCTGGGTAGAATCTACTCAGGCATTCAAACCCCTGTTTTGATCTGTTGGGCCAATTCCTCTGCTGATAATTGCTGTTCCTGTGATATGAGTACAGAGAGAAAGCAGAACCACTCCTCTGCTTCCTTCTGCAACCAACTGAAAGCAGCAAAATGCCTCAATCTGATTGCTAGAGATTAGTTTATTCTGGGTACTTGTGGTGGGCTTGTAAGCTTCTGAACAGCCCCCCCAAATACTTGTGTGCTCTTGGAGACTGGGAAAGCTTAAAGGGGAATAAGAGCCAGGTAAAACAAGGCGTGAAACAGAGCTACCCTCAGAGGTGAGAGAATTGTGGAGAGGAGGCTCTGCCACTGGATGTGTGCTGGAGTATGAAGAAGGACAAAGCTACTTTCTCCTCAGCCTGACACTGTTGCTCCATCACTGGCTTAGCTGGGAGATCCCACAGAAATAATTTAGGTGTTGACAAGAACTAATTGTGCTCTTTTTCTCACCAATCCACCTAATCTCCCCCATTGATGTTTCTGCAGCCTTTCCCCTTCCCTTTTAAAATCAAGGCTCTTGTTTTTCCTGTTGGGGAGCTGCTACTAAAGGAAGCGATGTTGGAGGCATATAAACTTTTCTTCATCACTTTCTGACTTAAATATACCGACAGTCTTTATGAATGAAAAAGAAAATTCAAAGAAACTTGAATGCTATTACAGCTGGCTGGGGGTTTTCTAACCAAATGCATTTTGGCAGAATGTGCTGGCTTGAAACTGAAATTCCCCAAGTGCTTATTTTAACAAAACTTGCAACAGCGAGGTGCTCTCAGGTCCATGACAAAATTTCTGGATAGAAGTTGGGGAAAAGGAGTAGGAGCAGCTAATTCCTTGGTGCTGGGGTGTTTGCCTCTGATGGGGGATGTCCTGGCCCGACCAAACGTTGTGACACTGGGTGCCTTGAGGAACTGGCTTGGTGGTGGGAAGGGAGTGTCCCCTTCAGCTGCCACTGAGCCTCAGTGCTGCCTCATGACTCGTCTCTTCCCTACAGTGTCTGCAGTATTGTACTGTGATGTGATGCTGCACCGGGATACACAAGTTCCTGGAGTCCCCATGGATCTTGTGGGGGCAGCAATCTGTGGGTCACGTGAAGCTGTTTCACAACATGTCAGATCTATGAGACAAAGATTTTTTTTTTTTTTTTTTTTTTTAAGGCCAAACTAGTTTCTCTCCTGAAAAAAGGATGAAAAGGAGGCAGGGGGCAGCTACAGAGAGAATGCACTGGAAAGGCTGTTCTTTCATTTGGGGTTAAGAGCAGATTTCTGTGCATTTCAGGCTATAAGCCCTGTTAAGTGCAGCTCTAGGCAGTCTGGAGCTCTGTGACAAGCACTAATTTTGAGAGATTGTTCCTTGCTGATGGACAATTACTCACCAATCACAGCAGGAATCTGAGCATGGCTAATGTAAATGGCCTGGCATTTTGCTATTCGGGAAGCAATGCTTTTTGATTTGTTAATGTTATAGAGCTTTTACCCTGTACAATAAAAGTTCAAATGTTCTCCACAGGTTTCATTATTTCTCAGATTTACTCAGTAAAGGCAGGAATGAAATACATGGGCACCAACGTTGTTTACAATTACAGAAAATTGCCATTTTACTGCAGGTAGCCACACCTATGCATGCCACCTGTAGCACTTGGTAGAAGGTAGGCTCTTGTGTGGGGTTTTTCCTGATGGGTCTTGAGTTGTTAAATCCTTGTGCTACTGAGTCCCACAAACCAACAGGACCTGCTGATGGCTCACAGCCCAAGGGATCTGCATCTCAAACAGGAAGCTCTTTGTGACCATGGTGTCCTTCGGGCTGTGCATGTGTCATCATCGGATGGAAGTTGTAGGGTAGGTGGTAGAAAGAGAAATTAATATGTCTGAGACGCATTTTCTTTCCTGCTAATGTACTGTAGGAATGAGAGGTTCCAGACAAAGGTCGAACTGAGCTGTGTCTGTCTGTCAGAGCTGAGAGCAGGTTTGACATTCAGATGTTGCTCTGAGTGTGGACGGTGCCTCCTCTCTCAGCAGCACTGCCCAAAGGTCAGTGCCATCTGCCACAAGTGCAAGACCTCACACAACTTATGATGCCATGGCTCAGTGCTGTGAATTCCACTAAAAAGATCTCATTGGTATTTGGGAGGTATTTGACTTGGAAATCTGCCTGGAAATTGGCCCCTCTTCTCTCCCTCTCTCAGGGATTTGCTGTTTGGATCAAATACCTGAAAGTTTGGTTTGAGTGCTCCAGGGCCTGCTCAAGGAAATGCTGACACTCACAGGTGTCCCACTACAGAACTATGTCTCAGACACCTGTGGTGACAAGTGCAGGAGAAGTGTTGAAGGTGCCTGAGGGTGGTTGCTGTTGCACTATGCAATAATGGTGCCTTTTTCCTCATACTGCTGCATCCCAGTAATGGATGAACTGGGATCCAGCATCACCACGCGTGATTAAGTGGGCTAGGCAATAAATCCTTGGCTAGTATGAAGCATCTGACTTCAAGGGAATTTCACTTCCTTGTGTCAAAGAATCCACCCATGAGCATCCAAATTCATCTGAGAGTGTTGCAGTGGGGATACTGCAACACGCCTATATGAAACCAGGAGTCCCGTGGAAAAGAAATATACACGGACGGATTCTTGCTAGATGTTTCAGAGATGTTTATTTCCCCAGCCGCATGGCCGGGCTCTGCCGAGAGACTCTCACAGTCGGGGCCCGAGCTGCTTTGCCCGCGCAGGGGAACACAAACCAACCAATGGGGAACGAGGCTGAGCAGGGGCAGGGAAACCCCGTGCCTCCCTCAGGGCTACATGGCGCGGGGGAGGGACCCCAACATCTCACCCGTTTTATTTTAATAAAAGGAGAATGAAGACAATTGGATAAACATAACAAGAACAGTTTCAAAACAAAACAAGCCACCCTCCTGAGTCTTTAAATGTCCAAACAGATTCTGTGGAACATCTTAGGGCTGACAGAAGGGAGACAGAACTCTCTGGACATGCCTGTGGGGAAACTGAGGCAGGAGAGGGTTCAATCTCTTCCCTCCCCCTTTTCATCCCCCACTCGGCATTGGAAAAGGATTTTTGGGGAAACAATTGGCAAAGGCAGGGTTTTGTGAGGGAAACCATGGATGAAAAAACGGATTTGGAATACACTGGGGATAATAGGACATAGGGTAAAAGGGAAAGGTGGGATTAGGAAAGGGAGACTGTAGGGGGGGTTTACAATGGAGATATTGTCTAATATGACTATGATTTTTTGCATATATACTGCCTTTTACAGGAACACCATCAGGCCCAGTGACCTGCGACGCTTGTAACCCTTTTCTACCATGTATGATTTTGAATTCCACCACCTCTCCATCTCCCAAGCTTGGGATGCATTTTTCAGGGTTATTCTTTTTAATAGCAGTTCTATGCACGAATATGTCTTGCTGGTTATCACATCTTGTTATAAAACCATAATTTTGTTTAACATTATACCATTTCACTGTCCCTAAGATCTTAGCTACTATGGTCTTTTCCTTTTTTCGAGTGGCTGCTGTTTTCTGTCTCGCTGTGTCTTTGCTCTCTCTTTCGGTCGCTCCCGTGTTGGAACTATCGGCGCGCTTTTCCCAGGGTCGCGTTCGGGGCCGCGGGGGCCGGGCCGGGCCGCGCCGCTCCGTTCTCCGTGCGTCGCCTCCTCTGGTCGCAGCTGCGTTGCCACTGCCAGGCGCTGCATCTCGGCCAGGCCCCCAAGCGATGACCCCCCCGTGCCCTGCTCCAGCGCGCGTTCCGGCTGGGCACGGCTCCACTCTGCCGCCGCCAGCCGCCGCCCGCGCGCCGCCCCTCTCGTTCGGGCGCTCTCGGGGCTCGCTCCACCACGCGCTGCGCGGGGCCGGGCGGGCACTGCCGGGCCGTGCCGCTCCTGCCGCGCCTCGCTCCGCCACCGACACTGCGGCCCGCGTGGCTCCGCCCGCACACGGGAACCGTCTCGCTGCGGCTCGCAGAGGGCTCGGTGCACGTGGCCGAGGCCGCACGGTCCCTGAGCCAGGCTTCTCTTCGCCAGGACACAGCTGACATTGCTCAACAGTCTCGGTTATTAAATAATATTCACGAAAATATTCTTCCATCGGCATATATTTTGACTCAAATATTAACTGGGTCCAAACGGTCTTCCAAAAGCTCTTGGTAAGAATTAGATCCCAAGAAACATAGAAAAAGTTCTTAAACAACCATGCCAGCAAGTGTTTCAGTTCTTTCTGAGCTTGAATCAAGCTAAAATTTACAAATCGTTGTTCAAGAATCATTTTAAGTTTAAGATAAATGTCCATATGCGGCTCTGAAAGCCAAGAGTCTTCCCACGGTTCCTCCATAGTTTAGATATGGAATAGCAAAACAAAACCAAGAAGAGGAATCCAAAGTTTCCAGGGTTTACTCACACAAAGTCGCTTTGGGATCGGGGATCGTTCTGCCCTCAAATCTCCACCATATGTTGCAGTGGGGATACTGCAACACGCCTATATGAAACCAGGAGTCCCGTGGAAAAGAAATATACACGGACGGATTCTTGCTAGATGTTTCAGAGATGTTTATTTCCCCAGCCGCATGGCCGGGCTCTGCCGAGAGACTCTCACAGTCGGGGCCCGAGCTGCTTTGCCCGCGCAGGGGAACACAAACCAACCAATGGGGAACGAGGCTGAGCAGGGGCAGGGAAACCCCGTGCCTCCCTCAGGGCTACATGGCGCGGGGGAGGGACCCCAACATGAGAGCAGCTTGTTAGTAGCACCTAGATACTACAGTAATTGGTGAGCTATAAATACCAAAGGCAGACATAATATTAAACAGGCTGTGTCATCAATTAGCTAATGACAGAAGCATAAAAACATTGGATAAAAATAACCTGTAATAGCACAATACTTTCTTCTCACCCCCCCTCCTACTCTCCCTCATCTAGAAATGAGCAGCTCTGGGACACCTCATTTTTTACTATTAATAATTTAGTAGCTGTAACATTCTGCAAGGAGCAGCCTCTGATCTGCAAAACATCGAGTTTTTCAGATCACTTTATGCTTCCAATCATTTGCAAGAAGTAAAGCTGGTAAAAACAATGGGATTTGATGCACAGGATTGTTTCAGGTCATGTGGTGGCACAGCTTCTGAGTGGAATTTTAGTTCAGTGGCATTTTTGTGATGGCAACAGCTGCCCATTGTGTCTCAGTGTGACACAACGAAGAACACACACAGACACAAGGCATGGAGGGGGATCCCAAAAACTTAACTTCTGGACTTGGATTTGCGGCTGTGGATCAGTCCCCACAAATGCGTCTCAGATCAATAAAACCTGGACTAACCCTGATGGAGTCAATGTTGTGTCAGAGTCTGCCTTGTGCTTTCATTGCACAGCAGAGCCTTGATCCTGCCTGGTGCTGTGAGTGGGTAAGTGCTGTCATGGATGAGGAATTCTGGCTCCCTGCAGAGCTCTGACAGTAGCTCCCATGTTTCTCCTTGTTCTCCCCTGGGCAGAGGACAAGGCTGTGTTCCCCACACCACCCTTGAGCAGCCTTTGGCAGTTTCTTGGCCCGCAGAAATGCAGAGGGATTCAGAGGACTGACCTGCCCATCCCTAAGGAGCAAAGCCCCTTTCCCTCTGGATGTGTCTGTTGTAGCTGAGCACAAGCTTTGTGACGCAGGGATATCTGGAGCCACAACTGCATGGCTTTGGTGAGAGCAGAGAGCAGATTTCCTTCACCACTTTTTTCAAAACTGCTGAGCTTAAAATGTTGTGGAGGATGATGCAAGCAAGGTGGGGTGCAGACAGACTGGCCCACAGTGTGAGCATGTAGACCTTGTCCTTGAAGTTTATCAGCCCAAGAGAACCCCTTAGCAAATTTCCAGGAAATAAAACAGAAACACAGAGTGCTCTCCTGAGTCCCTGTCCCAGCCATTAGCACCCTTACCAAGCTTTTTCCTTTTGGCAAGGAGATGTTCTGGATGTGTGAGGCTGTTCTGAGAGCTGGAGTCTGGGAACCTTTTTCTTCCTTCTGTCTCTGTGATTTAATAATTGCTCAAGATCCTTTATATAAAGCAGGAAGACAAGTGATTCATGACCTTGTGTGGAATTTTAGGTGGGTGCAGGGCTGACTGGAAGGCGGTGGGGTCACTCCCTGTCTCTGGAAGCCCCAGTGCTGCTGCATGTCTGGGTCATGGCCGAGCTTGTCCTTGGGCTTCAAATGGAGCCCTGGGCTCACCCTGGTCCCCAGGCAGGGAACGCAGGCGGCTTTTGGGGCCTGATTTTGATGATGTTTTAACTGGGATGGTGTGTAGCACAAACAAAAGTGGTTCCTGCTCCTCTCTGCTCTGTCCCAGCTATTTTTGTTCTGTTTGCTTGATAGTGCTTGCGGCGACAGTTTAAGATTTGGGCTGTGTGGTATAAGCCCTGAAGCAGACTTTGTGAGACACTGGGGATGAGGATTCACAGAGGAAAACTTTCCACTAATCTTTCCAGTTGCTTTTGTAGTCAGAGAGCAGCCATCTCCCCTGCAGGGTGATTCAGAGAGGCTAAATAAATCTCTTTCTCTGAATCAGCCTCTGGGGCAGCTCACTTTGCAGTTCTCATCTCCACAAGAGCCCCAAGCACTGCAGCTGGGCCAGGGCCCAGAGTCCTCAGTGTTCCTGTGAGGAACAGGGGCCTTGGGGTGCTCCAGCTCCACGGAGCTGGGCCAGTGCCCCTGTTAGTGCCACATGCTGGAGGTTTGGAGAATCTGGGATTCTCCAGAAGACTTGTGATTTGGGGAACCTCCTGACAATCCTGCTTCATAACTGGGAGTCAAGTGAGGAGACCTGCATAGCCAGCTGCTGTGTCTGCATAACCCTGAGCTGAGTGACTCAAGAGCCAAAGATGGCAGAAGGAGAAATGCTGAACCTACAGCAGAGAGGAGAAACAGCCATGATGCAGCTTTTGTCTCCACTGAAATTTCTTGGTTTTTTTTAAACAAAGTTAAATCCAGTTTGTTTCTATCTAAATAAAACAAAAAATGCATTGTAAATGTTGAAATTCAAACATTTTGACTTTTACAACTTTTTCAGGTTAATTTCCTGTCTTTTTCATCACCCCACTTTCTCTCTTGCAGGTTGTGAAGATTAGGATAGGGTTTAATGAGGATATCTAGAAACATCTCAGTGTTTGAAAATGGAAATAAAATCAGTTTATTTTTGTTTGCTTGCTTCTTTGGGAACTTGTCAATCTTTAGGAAAAAACCCCAACAGCCAACTCAAAACAACTTTCAAATATTGTGAACTAAATGCTCTGTTTCCTCTTTCCCCCTGGCTAAAACACCTACCTGTGTGCAAGAAGCAATGCCCTTGTCTCATTGTGAGCAGCTTGTGCCTCACTTGATGGGCAGGCTGGAAAAGCTTTTAAAGAAAGGCTCTGGCTACCTTGTGCTGCTGGAATATCCAGGCTTACAGAAAATCAAACCAAGACAGGGGAAACAACGCTGAATAGGTGTGAGAAAAGAGCAGTGGTGGGCACAGACAATGAGGGTGAAGGGATGGAGCTGGCCTGGAGGGAAGGCTGGGAAGGGAGTGAGGGTGTGAGGTCCTGCCAGGACATGCTGCTCCAAGCAGTGGGAGCTGCAGCTTGTTCCCAGGAGAGCAGGCGGTGACTCCTCTCACTGCTCCTTCTTCCCACTTCTGGCTTTTGTGAAGCTCTAGAAATTGCAAGCGGGGGTGATTTAGCATGTCACTGCTGAACAGGGGAGGCTTTGTGGTAATTAGCTTACCGCTAATTAGGAATATCTTTGGGTATTTCTTTGCAGGAAAGCACTGATCCATTTATAACAAGTCATCACTTATGAAGCAATTATCTGAAACATGTTTCCCCCTTTCTATATAAAGAATTAGCTTCCTTTTTTTCTTTAATTTTTATATCAAAACATGTTGAATATGCCTGTCAAGAATGATAGGTCTTTGTAATTTAAATGTTGGGCACATATCTTGTGAAATGTCTCAATAAGTAACTTTATTAGTTAAAAAATCTCAAACCCCAGAAAAACCCCAAAACATAAAAGCAAGCATGACTAACTCCTCAGAGCATAAAAGGGACATTTTATTTTTCTAAAACTGTGAGAAACTTTTGAAATTTGAAGATCTCTGCACATACATTTCCATGTAAAATGCAACAACACCTGTGTTTTTTTGCCTCATGCTTTTTCACTGTGTGCTTCCATGGCTGGCTCTGTGTACAGGTGATGGAGGTGGCACTGGTCTCTTCCTTGCTTGTGTACGAGGAGTTGCTCTGGAGTGAAACCTGTGACCTTTAGGTGCCCAGCTTGTTTTCTGCTATGAATGCTGGGCTTTTAAACTGAGAAGGTTTTACATGTAGCCAAAAGATAGAAAGGGAGATGGTTTCTAAGCTATTTCATGTGCAGTGAGTTGAAATTACTTAAGTAAACTCTTACAGTGAAGCAGAAAACGATGGTTGAACCAGGACAGATTTTAAGCAACAGATTCATGCTAGTGCAGAAAACTGATCTGTGTGAACAGTGCCTGAGTCTTATTTATTCTCAGATGTATTAGTTATAGTACTGATGTTCTGCTTGCAGAGGTCTCTACTCTGCAAGGCAGCGTGGAGTGCAGGCACTGCTGCCTCCTTTCCTTGTGTCCTGACTGCTTGTTCCAGCAGGTTCCTCTTTCTCCTTTTGTTTGTGGGCTGCAGAGCACAGCTCCCACCCTCTGCAATATAAGTGAGCAGGGAGGGATGAGGTTTTCTGGGCTCACAGGGGCATCTCACATGCTTCCAGTACTGCACTGGAAACTGCCCATCATGACTTGAAGGGAGAAAGCTAAATGCCATCTTGTTTTCCAAACCTTTCTAACAGTGGTGATGGCAAGTTTGGCCGAATCAATTAAAAGACATAAGAGCTCAAAGGGGGAGGAAATGTTATTGGTGTTTATTTTGAAAAATGCATACCACTTTATACAATATTTTCATGTCTCATTAAGTTCTCTTAAATTTCCTTTCTAGAAACTGTATGATGTGCTACTCACTGCTCGAACTCAAAATGAGATTTTTATCATTGGTGCTATCTGTTTAAAATACGTTTTATCAGTAAATTCCTCTTATTTCCCCTTTTCTACCCACCCCTGGGCTTAAATAGCTCATAAACAACAATGAAATCAACAAAAATTGTTTTGTTATTCAAATGAGACTTCTTTTTTCCACTGCAAATTCCTTTCTCCCCACAAACTCTGTTTTTTAACAATAACAACTGCCTAAAGCTCTCTGATTTTTCTTCATAGGCAATTGTTCTGGTCAAAACCAAAGAAAATAGGGAGCCTATTACACTAGAGCCTCTTTTGCATACACCTGCAATAATTATTTAATTACGCACATCCAAATGAATAAGCTGTTGCACAACATAATTGGTTAATTTTGATTATGCAGGAGCACTATCTTGCTCCTTTGATACAGGAAGCTCTTGCTTTTAGGCTGGGCAGTCAGTGATTAGAAATGGACAGGGTACTTTGTTAATACAGGACAGGTACCTGTGAGGCTGGGGAGGCTTTGCCATCTGTCCACTGATAACTTTGGGTACCTTCCTACTTGCTAACCACGTGCCTGTTGCTAGACACCCCGAGATGTACTCAATCAAGGGCTGGCACTCACAGAAGTACATGATTTGCCTGCATGTGTGCGTGTAACAAATATCTAGAGATCTTCATGTGCATTAAAATAATTAACTAGGCCTGACTGTGACTTAGTCAAGTATGATCACCATCATTTGACAGATCATTGAAGGAGACATGGACAATTAAAGTGATTTTACCAATGTTGACTTGCTCTTGCACCAGACTTGGTGCAACTGATTGTGAGAGGGAAGATCCTTGCAAGCAGCACTGAGGGCAGCAGGCAAGGGACTGAATGCTCTGCTTGCCTGGCCTCTGCAATGGTGCTTTGAGGGATAGGAGGTAGCACAGACCCGGTGTTCCCAAAGGGAAGACCCTACTGATAGCATGCTCTGTACCCTGCTTGGGCCCCTGGTTGCCATCAGAAGATGGGGTGTGGCACCAGGTGGCATAAGAGGGGTCCTCAGGTGGTAGCTGCTGGTGGTGGAGGTGGGGAATGCACAGCCTGCATGGGGATGTGGCCGTGGGGAGGCTTTGTGCCACAGTCACAGGCAGGGGAGAGAGAGTGGGTTTCACGGTAGCCAGTAACCCAAGCAGGGCCTGAGTCACTATTTTCCAAAAGTCTGAAGAGGGTAAAGTGCCCTCTGGATAAGGAAATGCTTTTCCTTTCCTTTTCTATGTGGATGACAGATGCTGCTCACTGCAGTGTCTGCCCTTTGGAGCGATGTGGCTGCCCCAGCCCCGATGGAAGGGCTCCCCTGAGCCCTCTCTGATCTGCTGCATGCAAAGTCCATCAACCTGAGCAAATGCAGCCACAAAATGGGTTCAAAACTCCTCAGGCTGAATTTCTATGAATTGGACTAAGGAATACTGTAAAGACCCTTCCTTTGGGACTATGGCACAGGTAGGAGAGCTGGCAGGTGGAAACACAGCCACGGCATGGGAGCGGGTTAATCATCGTGTCTGCCTGCATCTTTCTTCTTTGTATCTCCTGAAACCACCGTAATTGATTTCTTGCCAGTGGAAACACTTTTGAACTCAAGTTTTCAACAAGCCAAAGGAGAGCACAGTATCAGGTAAGTGCTCCTAACTGACCAAGCTCTGTTGCTCTATGAACAGCAGTGATTCAGGTCTGGCCATAAAAGCAACACTATTACCAAGGTGTGAGGTGGGAGGGAGCCCGACCCCAAGCAGAGCTGAGGCGGGTGATGTAAAGGCAGCAACACTAAAACAGACAGTGAAATTGGTGCCTGTAGCTCGCTGTGTTTGGCAGGTGAATAGAGTCTTTCACAGTCTTTGTTTCCTGGGACAGAGTTGTGTGATGGTGTTAGCTGCTGGCCGGTCCAAGCGTGTTGTACTGAGGCCAATCTTCAGGCAAGATTTTGGCTGCTGATGGACAGAGGAACGGGTGACTCCTTTGTACCTGTGTGTGGGAGGGTTGGAGGCTTGGATTGAACAGATGCTGAGCAGGGAGAGATGAGGTAAGTGGTTCACTTTTCCATGCATTTAAACTAATTTCTTTCCTTGTCCTGTTGTTTTTGTTGCTTTTTGTTTGTTTCAGAAGAAGAGGGCTCTCCTTTGCTCTGTGGACAAATGACTTCAGCTGCACACAAACCCAGGGACTTTTAGGTGTCCATTGCCAAGGCTTTGCAGAGCTGTGTGATGTGGGGACAGGCAAACACACTCCAACAAAACACTGATTTCACCAGTACTGATTATCACCAGTGATACTCCTTCTGTCTTTATATCCCCAGCCCCAGTGCATGTTATGACCTGGGACACATGGAAATCCTTTTCCCTGGACCCAAAGGGCATATTTTAGTTAGAAAGAATGTAATGGCATTGCTGAAAGGACAGAGAAAGGGAGATCTTTCCCTGACTTGCCATATATTTTGTCTCAGCTGTGAGAAACAGGAGGCAGTCCTTTTAGTTTGGGTTAACCAGTAAGAAGAAAGCCATGCTCTGCTTCTTTTGAATGTACTGTTTTTGCCCTGGTTGGCCGTGGCATGAAGGAGGGGCCTGATTAATGAGAGAGGATGGCAACCCAGAAGGCAATGGCCAAGTTGTGTAATCTTTTGTGTCTGGGTTATTAAAGCCACATACAGCAGTGGGGCAGGTTGTGAGGAGGGTGAACAAACTTTCAGTCGGATGTTGCATCAGCTGCTCTTGAATGTGCACTGCAGAATTTGGGAAACAAGAGCTGGGAGAGGGAACTGAAATTCCTGGTGTGCATGCTGACCTCAGAGCAAAAGCATCTCTACGCAGAGCTTTGAGATTCCTCCATTGATGTTTAGCACAGGCTTGAACCTTGTTATCACTCTCTTTGAGCTATTCTATGTAAAGTACCTTGATCTATTTAAGACATAGGTATTAGCATGATGTGGGCGTTTTTTTATGTCCTCTAATTCTAATAATGTCCTCCTAATTCTGAAGTGGAAGATCTGAAGTGTAATGTGAGAAGTGGTGCTGCAGGAATTACTCTCATCCTGTATGAATTTGCAGAAGTGAGTATATCTGGATAGCTGAGCCCTGTGGGTTTCTCCAAGGGGGATTTTTATGCTATCTGAGGTTTCCCCACTGCTCTCTTGTTGTAACCCCATGTTCACCACATGGCTAATGCAGTGAAAGTTAATGAAGTGAAACTTCTCTTGTAGTTTTGATCGTTGTGCTTACCTGTAAGGTTTGGCTTTTTTTTTTTTTTTTTTTTCTTTGTTGGGGGTGGGGTGGAGTGTTTAAGACTCCAAAAATCTGTTGTAAAGGAGTGTGACAGGAGACAGGATCTGTCCTGGGAAAGCAGAGCTGGCTCTGAGGCATGAGGGATCCCAAACAAATGATCCTTGGGCCTTGCTCCTGGGAGTTAGATGGGTTTTGCAGTTTCCCATGGAGAAATGGTTGTTTCCCCTCTACCTCAGCTGGTCCTACCACTGCTACTGCTCCAGGAGTTGTCCTTATGTTTTCTTGAAGGGGCTGGCTGGTCTCCCTAATTGTCACAGAAGAGAAATGGCACAGCCCATGACTGCTGACAGAAAAAGTCTCAGCTTGGGCAGTGGAGTTGCGTGGCCTGGGAAATGGAGCTCTTTAGCTTTATCCCTGCCAGCTGGCATCTTTTCCACTGCTCCTTTTCTCTTTAGTGCCACAGATCCATAAAGCACACCAGCCTGTCCGTTGTCCCATAGCCTCTAATGCCTGGCATGAGCCCTCGAGTTGTAACCATGGTCTGGTGTGGCTGGAGGGTGTGAAACCAATTGGACACTGGGCTTTGATAGAGGTCGAGTCCCAGTGCCAAATTCTTGTCCACTGCTTGGTGGCCCTCTAGATTGATTGTAGCATTCAAGTAGGGGGTGATGAGAGGACAAACAAGCCCAGTGTTTATTCCAGAACTGTAGAGAATAGGGCTGGAAGGGACCATGGGGGCCATTTAACTTTCTTGTGCATTAGGTTTGTCCTAAAGCACCAGATGTATTTGAGATTAAATGTAGTCATGTTTGCCTAGAAAGAAGCTTGATGAGAGCCAGAATTTCATTGTTTGAAAGTAGACAGAGACCCAGATCTACTTTGCTGAAAAAGACAGACTATTTTAAAATATGTTCTTGGAAGTCTAGGCAATCTTCTCAGTGCTGTACAATGTCTCAGTGTAAATTCAAAAATCAATTTCTTTTACACTAAACAATGCTTAAGCTGTTCAAACCACTTGACAAACAAACAGCTGCAGCATCCACAGAAAGAGAACTTCTGGAAAGGACCATAGTGATTGCTGGGATACTTGTTTTTGATTAAATTAGAAATACACATATATTTTGCCCTCCTCCTTTCCTCCAGTGCTGAGATGGATCATGCAGGAAGCTCTGAACTTGTATTTTACATTCTTGTGCCTACCTCTGAACCCATCAAATATAAATATTTGAAAGTTTGACTTCAACTGCTCCCCGTGGTTTCTAGATTTCCAGATGAAATGCTAAACTGCCTAAAAGAGGAACCTGAAGATGAAACAAACTCAGCAGTAACAAAGCAGACCTGAAGACTGCATATTTTGGTAATTGATAAAAGCGCCACCTTTTCAGACCCTTCATAAAAGAAAGAATCTGTATATTAAAGCTCCAGATTATCTGGCCAGACTCTGTAGCCATAGAAATCAAAGGCAAACTGTCATTTCTCCTTCTGTTTCCCTCTCTTCTCTGGGTGGCAAACTTGTCTTCAATAAGTTTTTTTTTTTAATGGGAACGTAGAAGGAAATCCTGGAAAACAGATAGAGGTTAATATTCTTAATTTGCAACAGAAAAGGCAGGGGCAGAAAGCAAGATATTTAGCCCGTGTAAGGCTGAGTAATCTGCAGGCAGCATGGTGATGGTTTGTCAAGACACTGGGAAAGTGGCTCTTAATCCTCACCGTTTGGCTTGTGTCTCTTTTCCTTGTGCAAGAACCCTGCATCCCTGCATAAATCAACTCCATCCTCTTTGTAGAGGATAATTTTTGTGAGGGCCATGGTTATATTAATTTTTAACATGCAGTATGGTTTTACCCACAGGCCAAATCCATGCTAAGAGGCAGGGTCTGCTTTAGTCAGGGCATTTTGAAAGCCCTGTTGCTGCATATGTCTATCTATACAAGTGTTTGGGAGGAGTTTTCTGTTATTTCTATGATCTTGCTGGTCTGTAGCCGCATGGGATGTCCTGCTCTGCATCCAAAGGGGACAGTATCCCTGTGGGACTGGCTGATTGGGACAGCCAGGTACCTACACTGCACACACAACAACATGCCTCGCTCACAGCCCACACTGTGGGAAATTTCAGGATACTTTTGTGCCTTCTCTGCTCTGGGGCTGGCCAGAGGGCTGTCCGTCCTTCTGTGCATTCAGAGCAACCTTTCTGGCTGAGCTTGGCTGTGGTAGAGGACTGGATCACCGTGGGAGACCCAGACCCTGTGCCACAGCTCAGCACAGCAGTGCCTGATGCCTGCAAAAGGCAAACATTGTCTGGTTGTGTATTATGTGATGGTGTATAGCCCCCAAAAGCTTATTCTTTTTGTCAGCTCTTTTTTCCCTTCTGGATTTTAAGTTTCTGCTGCTACTTAACTTTGTAAAGTAATGAATGACAAAAATTGTGTTCTTCGAAATTCATGCCTGAGGCTGGGGCTTTTTCTAAGTAGTTTTGACTCTTCAGAGGAAAGCTACAACTAAGCAAAAATCCCTCATTTTCCCCCATTCCATATTACAGAAAAAATCTAGTCCGGGTTTTCCTCCATTCCGCATTACAGGAAAAATCCCATCCGGGTTTTCTCCCATTCCGTATTCCGGGAAAAATCCCGTCCGGGTTTTCCCCCATTCCGTACTCCGGGAAAAATCCAGTCCGGGTTGGCAAATCTTGGCAAAGATTAATTCCTTGGAGTGTATTCTATGTAAGAACATGGCATATCTATCATAAAGAAAGATGAATCTTTCATCATAACACCTATCTTCACTAAGGTACAAGAAAGGCAGGGAAACTGATTTTCTCTGTAAACATTTCAATGCATAAAAGATTAAAATAATAGATTAGGAGATGTACCGAAAGCAGCTTCAATTTACTTTGGGTTGTGGTTGGTTTGGTTGATGTTGGTATTTTCCATTAGCTTGCATTCCACTGCTGTGTTATAATAATATACACAATCAATGATTATTCAAGATAATAAAGGATAGGGACACTTTTTTGGAAGTACTTTTGAAAGTGTTGAAAGCACAACAACATGCCTCACTCACGGCCCACACTGTTTGTGGGAAATTTCAGGATACTTTTGTGCCTTCTCTGCTCTGGGGCTGGCCAGAGGGCTGTCCATCCTTCTGTGAAATTCAGAGCAACCTTTCTGGCTGAGCATGGCCGTGGGAGACCCAGACCCTGTGCCACAGCTCAGCACAGCAGTGCCTGATGCCTGCAAAAGGCAAACATTGTCTGGTTGTGTATTATGTGATGATGTATAGCCCCCAAAAGCTTATTCTTTTTGTCAGCTCTTTTTTCCCTTCTGGGTTTTAACTTTCTGCTGCTACTTAACTTTGTAAAGTAATGAATGACAAAAATTGTGTTCTTCGAAATTCATGCCTGAGGCTGGGGCTTTTTCTAAGTAGTTTTGACTCTTCAGAGGGAAGCTACTACTAAGCAAAAATTACCATAATTAACGATAGTAAACTGCCTGCCATTTGATGTCTGAGACTTAAAAGCTTCTGTTGGGATCCAGACGGTTTCTGAAAGCAAGGCCTCAGTGGCCTAATTAAAAAAGAAAGAGGGGGGGGAGTAGGAAAGACTGGTGATAAATCTGAATAAGTCACAATGAGCTGACAAGTGGAAAGGTAGGTTCAGCCTGACTTCTTGGTTCAAAAATATAGCCTGGGAAGTCTTGCCCCATCAGGCTTTTCCTCTGAAGCAAATGGTCCCCTGTTGCTCTGGAGCCACTTCAGTGGAAAGGAATTTTGGATCAGTGTTTCTCTGAGCGTGCAAAGTAGAGACATCCCTTTTAAGACTTCCAGTCTTGGGAAAACACATCAGACTTTGAGTAAGTTCACCCGGAGGCAGCAGCAGCCCTTGTGATGAATGTGGGCAGCACAAATATTTGTATAGCAATTAACTGCGCAGTGCAGTGATAATAACGCAAATATGTTTTTAGTGGTATTGCTTATAGCAGTTTAAATTGGGGCTGTAAATACATTGGTTTCCTGGGGAATGGGTATTCACACCAGCAGAAGTCTCTCTCTGAGCTTTTAAGCTGTTATGATGCTACTGCCTCTGTGGAGTCCAGATTCAAAGAATCATAGAATACGATAGAAGGTGCAGTGCTGGTCACACAGGGACACCTGCAGAGGTCAGGCATGGAAGGCTCTTCCCTCGCTCTTCTGCGTGCTCAGACTGCTTCTCTGCCCAGTGAAATGGGAGGAGTGAGCCGTCTTTTTATCATCTTCTGGGAGAAGCCTGGAAAAGGAGTTCGTGTGGTCATGTTGCTCATGGACAGCAACCTCTGGAAGTGACAGTGGTGGGTTCCTGTTGCTTTCTAGGTGCTTTCCAAGGGCTCTGACTGGTGCAATCAATTTGTGTTCAGGTGTTGGAGGGTACTTTCCTGTAAATACAGAAACTTGTGGATCATATCCTGACTCACAGCACCACAGGGCAAATACCAGCCACATCCTGGTGCTGTCTGTGTGTGGTGGGAAGGATCCCTCAAGGCCATGAATTGCAGTGTCACTACAGCAACATTTTGTATTGTCCTCGAGGTTGTGGCCAGCTTCCCAGCATGGTGCCATTGGACAAGCTTTGCTGCTGGGGTATTTGCTGCTGAGATTTGGCAGTGCTGTACAGCTGGAGCATGGGTGCATGTCTGGCTGTTTTGCAGGCCAAGTGAATCACAGTGGGAATTGCTACCAAAACCAAGGGTGTTCCATGGCTGAGGACCTCATGGTACCTGCTCATACTGCTGTGCACAGAGGGAGCACATGTACAGGCTCTGGCCTCAGGCTGTGTCCAGGCTGAGCCCAGCCTGAGCTAAGGGTGATGACCTCTCATGGATGAATGGAGCGAGCTCTTGAGTGGGATAGCACTACCCAAAGGGGCAGTCAGGATGTAGGTGCCCTTCTTAGCTTCTGCACCTTGCACCTGCAGGGTTTGCTGTGACTCTGCCATGTCACACTTGTGAGAGGGAAGCTGACACAGGTGAGATGTGTCTTCCAGGCTGAGCTCTACCTCGAACTCCTCTCACAGCCTCTTTCACTGCTGCTGCACGCAGAGATTCCAGGAGACACGTGGGGCATTTAGAACCTCACAACTTCTGACTAAAATAAAGTAAGGAGCAAAGAGAACTGCTTGAAGGAGTTTGCACTTCTGAAAGAATAATTAGACTTTGCCCTTGAGGAGAAAGGGCACTGGGCTGCAGCTGCCTACTCACTCAGATGAAGGTTAGTTGTTTCCCTAAGCCTTTTAATGAAAGTGATGGAGCTCACCTTTCTCAAAGCCCTGATGCAATGATGCTTTTCCTGACTGTCCCTTTTGGCATTTTGGGTGGTAGGAGAAGTAATTTATTTTCCTTCTGATGTTGACTCATGCCCAGTTGTATCTCTCTGATGTACAAGCGAGTATTTGAGTTTGGCTCCATGAATCCTGCTGTTCTCCCTAAGTCCACAAATAAGGCTGTAACCATGGCAATTCTGTGCTGCTCAGACAAACCATCAGTGTGGAATACTCTTGGCCTAACATCCCTAAAGGGAAAAGCAAAGCTTTCCTTGCTCTGAGAGCTCAAAGCAGAGAAGAAGGAAGGAGCCAGGAAGGGCTACTGGCCACTGTTTGGTTTTTTCTGCAGGGTCTAGGCCAGACCTGAGGGCAGCCCTAGTGGGTCAGAGCAGAGATCAGCACGGTGCTGTCACAGCACAAGCACTTGTGCAAGAAGAGTGATCTATTCTCCTCACTGCTGTGCTGTGCTTCTGGTGATCTCAGAGGCTTCCAGAACCAGACATCATGTCTCCTCCATTTATCTATATACTAAAAGGCACAGGTGATGTTATGGCTTCTTTAAGGCTCCATAAGTGCAGTGTGATTCCACTTACTAAAACAGGATCACCTCAGCAGTCCTTTCCCATGCTGTTACCATTACAGATGTCATAGCTGCATCCTGACAAACTTCCTCAAGGCAAACTCCAAGCACAAATGAGAAAAAGCTACTCTTCTGGCCAGTAGAGCCAAGGTATCCAGCAACTAGAATAAACTAGACCAGTGAAAATATGATTTCTTATATCCTGTGGACTATAGGAGAGAAATCACCTATTTGTCTAATACAAAGAAGTGTAGTGAGATGTTCCATGTTTAATGGAGGGTATAGTTTAGTGGAGCTGGGCTGATCCAATGTCTTCCAGATCCTGGATTTTTTCACTTTCCATTTGTATATCTTTAGTGGTAGAGCTATTGTCAGCTTTGATTTTGGTTTTGCTAAGTCAGCTCCTGCTGAGATGATTTAACTCACTAAGTTGGCACAAAAACAAACTTGGCCAAAAGTTTTCCCCCATCACAGAATAAAGGAAGCATATTCTGTCAGAGTAGTGAGCAGAACTGCCTCTATGGAGGGTCTGGCACAAGGACATGGGAGGACAGCTGATAATCAGGTTGGGGGAAGAAAGGAAGAGGGGTAGGAAGACCAGGACTAACTTTTCTGCTGTTAAAAAAAAACTTTAAAAAATAGTCTTGTATGCAGCTGAAAGATGCCATATGGAGATGCCATTAGCTGTGACACCTGGCATTGTGGGAGATCAATCCTGTCCACAGATTTTCAGCCACAGTGGTTGGGTCACACAGTCTGTGTTAAATGCAGTGCAAAAGCCCAGCATGAGGACAGTGTAGTTTCTTTCTGGGAAATGGATGGGCTTGGAGTTATGAATGGTTTTGTCTTTCTCCCAGAAAGCCTCTACAAGATTGTTTACATGGTTGTGCCTTTAACCTAATTATTCAGCAGAAGCCCACATGGAACTGCAGTGTATCCTAGCAGAAGCAGAGGCACTGCTGGGTAGACCTATTTTACCTCCCTAAATAGCATTAGACGTGGCAAAGAAAGCAGCTGTCTAAGCTACAGTTGTTACATGCTGTTTTCCCACCTCCTACCTACCCTTTGAGATGATAATGTCTGCAAAACGCAGCAGTATATGTACAGTATTTATGTGCTATAAATTGTGGCACTTACTGTGAAGTGCACTGTGGAGCTGGAGCTCCCTTTTCTTGTTCTCTGTCTATTTGGGACATGTATTGCCTTTCTTGGTGGAAAGGCAGGGCAGCAGCGTACACCTGCAGAAGAAATTTCTCCCAGGAAGTCAGATGTGGGTCTAGATCCAGTTACAAGTGACTTGGTAGCTGGAGAAAGTGCTTTGGGGTAGTGGTAGCAACCACTGGAAGTTTGTTACGGCCCTGGATCCTGGACATCTGGGGAGTCATAGAGGAAGAAGAGATTCACTGTACTTGTTGGTAATCCTAGGGTGATTTGGGCATTTTCCCCTAAGGATCTCGTTGTTGGAGGGAATTGGATATGGAAAAGACCATGGTTCTTGCTTTCTCCTACCACCTGCTGGGGATTGAATAAATTTCTGTGGCTTTTAGTCATGCAATGGTCTCAGGCTGCCCAGCATATTAAGGGGCAGTGTCACGAGCCCTCGCAGATGTCTGTGTGTGATCTTGCAGGTGAGATCTTGTGTGGGCCTGTCTGTCAGACCCAAACTGCACACAGAGGTGGAAATGTGGTTACCACAGGCTCCATACACAGGCAGTGTTGGAAAAGGGCCATACCTTCAGCACCTCCAGATTGAGCACCTGGACCTGAGTGGCCCTCATGTGACTGCTCCGTAGAGCAGTGTCAGGAGTCCCTGCACATGCAGTGCTTACCCTGTGCCTTGCCTTGGAAGAGGATCTGTCTTGGGCTTCATGCCAGAAATGCCCAACTGCAGCACTAATACAACATAAACTTCAGGTTATTGATGTCAACTGGCTGAAATGTCACCAAATTTGAAATTTCAGGAACCAGGTGCTGGGCTGCCTTCTCCACAATACTATGCCAAAGCACCTGCTTCTGAGCACCATTCCTGCCCTTCCTGAGCATCTCGTGCCAAACACCATGCTGTCTGCAGTTCCTGCAGCAGATCCCTAAGGCACACACTGTGTGTGGATATGTCCTGACATCTCCTCTTCCTCCTCTTCTAGATTTATGCAAGTCCCTACTCATCTTTTCTCACACTGCTCCTCCTTTCAGCAGCTGAGACAGCAGAGTGAGAGGTTTGTGAACTCTGGCTGAACTGATGGGATCTCTTCATAACACTCCACATTTCCGCAATTAGTTGTTGGAGTTTTTTTAATCTAATTTTATTTATTTTTAACAGGCACTGCTCCTAGATTTACTGGGCTGAATGCAATTGCTTAGCTTCATTATTCTGTTGCAATAGGTCTGCTGGCAAGTTTATTAAGCCATAAGGGATGAAAGGCAGCAAGTTTCTACTTGGTTATATTGTGTGTTGTGTAGTGTTGATAAGGCACAAGGTCAAAGGCTCACAACTTTAATCACTAGAGAAAAACACCCTGGAGAGACAGGATCTTATTGGTATAATGACATGAAAGTGAGTCATGAAAAAGGAACTGCTATCAAAACTACCCATTCCTCTTTGCCTGGAGAAACTGATGCTTGGCAGAGATCATTTGTAGAATTGCTCTAATGTCACATCTATGGCCATCTTCCTCTCAGAGATTATGGGCCAGGTGTGAACTTGAAATGGAAACCCCCCAAGCCAGCTCCTTTCTATATCTGCTAGCCAGAGAGAGCTCCAGTTTTGTTGATGAAATTCATGTTAAGGGGCTTCCTCTTCTTGCAGAAACCCTGGAGCTTTCTGTGTGTGCAGGGAACTGGTCAGATCTTGTGGAGTCTGGCATGCTGCTGCTGGTGGCCCTGCCAGTGTGGCTGTGGCTTCACCCTGTGGTGCTGCTCTTCTCTCCTGCCAAGATGCCACTGGTGTCCTGCATGATTGTAAAGAAGCATCATCATCCTTGGGCCCGACTGTAGCTGCAGCCACACGTTGTGCATGGGGACCCTGCTTTCCCTAAGCAAGCAGGTCATGGAATGCTGTCTCTCATTTTTTCTTATCTTTGTGTACTGGTGTGAAAGCAAACTTTCAGATTTTTGCTCATGTGTCTACTTTGTCACTGGTCATCACTATGATCTTTGGCAAGCCATGTCACTGGTACCAGTTTCCCAGCCTTACACACACCCTGTATATCTGGGCTAATAGTACATCATAACATAATCCAGTAATTCCAGGGTGAATTAACAAATTTCGGAGGATTAGAGACATATCCTTTAGAAATGCTAAGTGATAATATTGTCTCCCTGTGGAGGCTGTTAAGAATTGTAACATGACATCTGAGGGAAAACTACCATTATAGCAACACAGAGCAGCCAGATGGGCAAGTGATCCACACAGCTTATGTCAAGAAAACAGGAAGCATCTGTCTCTGTGGGGAATGGAAGAAATAATTAATGGATCCATGTACAGCCTGGGAGATTGATAGCTGTAATTTAGCAGTGGCTGTTCAGCACTTCTACTAGCAATGACAAAGTGGCCGGCAGTGTTCTCTGTGTCCTAATCAGTCTCTTGATTACAGTGTGGAAGGGGCTGGGGTTACCCTCTGAAGAGAGAGATCTTACAAAACCGAGCAGCAGTGAAATAGAACCATATGGGAGACCATATGTGAGGACAACATCTGCAGAGGGCTTCATCTTTTCTTTC
Organism: Aphelocoma coerulescens; assembly: GCF_041296385.1. Taxonomy (NCBI): domain Eukaryota; kingdom Metazoa; phylum Chordata; class Aves; order Passeriformes; family Corvidae; genus Aphelocoma; species Aphelocoma coerulescens. Next base: position 25,343,577 of record NC_091020.1, read on the forward strand.
TCATATTTTTCCTGAATTGTAAAGGGTTATTATATTAATATGTAGATCAGCTTCACAGCCATAGCTGAAAAGCCTGCTACTGTGAATCAAACTCCTGTGTCAAGGAAACCTGAGCAGCAGAGTCCCATGGTGATGTCAGAGAAGCAGAGGATTGCTGATTTAATGCTCCAGTGTGCAAAGTCTGGCCCCATTGCAGGGGATGGAGGCTAGTGGGGAGCTGTGCATTGCATGGTTCAGTGTTGTGGGGCCACCAAGGTCAGTGTAAATTTCTCGCATTACAGAGCTCTGTAAAGTCAAAGTGCTGGTCCTCATTTTGTAGTTCTCCATCAGATGACTGGAATAGTCTGAGGCTTTTTTGGATGAAGTGAGGTGACAAGGGTTAAAGTGCTCAAAAGCTTGTCTGTTACCCCAGCCCTACATCCCAAAGATTTAGTGTGAGAGATCCCCTCTGACTGCTGGTGTTGCCAGGTCTGTCCAACACCCTGCAGTGCACCAAGCCACCTGCAGCATGCTGCTTGCTCAGAAAACAGAGCTCTCAGAAGTTTTCTGCACCTGAGCTGTGGGAGGAAGCAGGACATGGCAGAGCTGGGCATCAGCAATAAGGTGCTGCAGGTCTGTTCTTGATCCTGGTTCCCTGTGGCAGAGACCTCAGGGAGTTTCCAGTGATTCAATGAAGAGAGGAAGAGCAAGAAGATGAGAGGGGGTCTCCAGGAGAGAAGAACCCAGTGCCATGGGCACCAGTCCCTGGTCCTCAGATGAGGATGTTTTATGCATAGATACTCATTGGTGTAAGTGCAAGGTAGTCCTGAAGGCTGACTGGTTCAGACCCAACTTAAAGGCTTTGCTGAGGAGTAGCTGTGGTAGAAGCAAGCATGGAGCCTCAGTCTCCAAAACCTGTGCTGCAATCCTTGGGGCTGGCTTTGCATCTGGAGAAGATGTTTAAATTATGTTCTCAGGTGACTGAGGGGGAGCTGGGCTTGTCCATCTATGATCTCTGCTTCCTGATGTGGCAAATGAGTTATATCTGACAGGTATCCTCAGCTTGTATCCTTTTGTGTGTGTGTAAGTCAGCAAATGGAGGGCCTTGCCTTTCACCTGACATGGCCCCAGTTTTGAAATCTGGTGTTGGAAAGAGACTTATTTTAAGGACAGAAAACTGTGGTTTACTGTTTTATAAGTCTGATTCTATTTATAGCCCTTTTCCTGTTCTGTTCAACTTAGTGAAAGAGTTTTCATCCGGAGTAAATAATGTAACTGTTCCCTCCAGTGGAACTGCAATGATTCACACCTGCGATGGTTCCACTAACCTTAACTCCTCAAAGCAATCAACTCTAACATAATTGCACTCTCATACCCATGTTTCACATCTTGGAGACTACTGCAGCATTTTTATGTAACCTGGGATAAGTTCAAACCTGATAAAACTTCTTTAAGGTCACCCTGCTTCTGCTGGGGATGGAGATGATTGGGATTTGATAAAGCTTGATTCCCATATGATTCAAACTTCCTAAGTGCGTAGGGTTTTTGGTAGCACAGTGGGTACCTGATGGCTCTTTGCTTCAAGAGCCCTGGTGGTTTAGTGTGGTGCCCAGGCTTTGGCACCATTACTGCAGTGAGGAGCCCGTCAGACAGGCTGGGGTGTTGCTCTCTGGCTGAGCTGCACTGGAGACAGCCGAGTGGAGGGCAGTTTGGAAACAGCTCAGCACCTGCATCTTTTCCTTTGGTGTAATGCTTTGGTGCTGTGGTTAACTGTAAGGATTTCTGGATGGGTTGTGCAGAACTGTGGGCATGATCAGAGAGCTGGAGCAGACAGAGGGTAATGGGGAACCACATTGTTTCCTGGGCGCAGGTTGAACTGCATTGGTCAGTTCCGTTTCATCGAAAGTCCCGAGTCACCAGACAAGAAGGAATTTGTAAGAGGAAGGGAGTGAATTGACATTATGGCAGTGTATATTTCCTTGCCTTTTCATCTGATTCCTTCATCCACCTCAGGGTCCAGTTGTTCATCACAAAGCCCTTTGACTGAACGCTCTCTCTTGCCACATTCTTTCCTTGGTGGCTTTGTTGTACAGTGAGGATGTACAATGAATCTTTCCATGGCTGCTGCAGTGACTCTGGCCAAGAACCCATGCCATGGCCCTCTCACCTCCAGGAAGGATTAGAGTGGTCAAGCAAGAGGCAATGAGCCACAGTAAATTGAGCCTGTGATGTACTACAGAGCTCTCTTTAAATCTCCTCCCTTCACTGAGGAAGGCAAAGTGGTTTGGTGATGGATTTCATGGAAAGGGACACCTGAGAGCAACAGCTATTTGAGAAGAGAGGCGTGCTTTATGGAGAGATTATGTTTTTGTTTAAGCTTGCTTGGATGTCAAGATGACAGCTGTATAGAGATTGTGTGGACAAATGAAGTGAGAGCTAATGCTCAGCAAGAGCAATGCCAGCTTCCCAGGGGGTATGGGTTTGCAGAACTACATGAAACCAAATTTCAGAGATCAGCCATGCTGAAAAGGTATTGACTGAAGATAAAACACAAGTACTTACCTGCTTGTTTTCTGCAGTGCTTTATTGGTCGCTTTTGTTTGGTTTTGCAGTAAGTAAAAGGATCTTTGTATTCTCTCTCAGTCAGGTCTACCCTTTCCAGGCCTGCAGAGGTCATCACTCTTTCCTCATACAGGAAAGGCTGAATTACACAAGAGAAGGCAAGGCTCCATTTTCTGAGTGTGCCAACAAACAACATTTTTCATTATTTGGCCATATCTGCTGTGGACTGATGTGACTCCCTTCATCTCTTGAAGGATTTTTTTCCACCTTTCCCATTATGGGGTGAGAGAAGAAATGAGGCCAAAGACATGATGTGACCAAGTACTGCCTGCTGTACTGTCCCTGGCAGTGTAGAGGGATCAGCTGGTCCCTCAACTGCATTCCTGACCATGGACAGATGCTGCAAAGGGAGCTTTTTCTATGGGGCCTCTCTGTGGGGCACAGACTCTTCGGTGCCATGGAGGTTCTGAAGGTTTAAGTTGATTTAAATGAAAATCCAAAGGTCAGGAATTCTCCAGAGGGCCCCAGAGTAATCTTCTGAGGAATCTTCCTGGTGTCATGGATGACCACAGGCATGTGGAGACTGTGACTGTTAGCTGTGGACCACCAAGCTGGCAGAGGCTTAGAACGTGAGATCTGCTGGTATCATTCATACCTGGGAGAAGGCAAAGTGGTGGCTCAGAGTGGTAGCAGCAAAATCCTGCCATTGGTGGCAAAGCTGGGGGATGGCTCAACGTCTTTTTCCCTTCTTCCCTGTGCTACTTTGCTCTCCTTTCCCTGGGACCAAAAATGTGTTCATGAGGACTGCATCACAGGGCAGAGTCTTGCTTTGTGCAGGGAGGGAGGGAGGGAAGTCTCTGTGGCAGCCTGGAACATGAGACTTCTCGCATCAGGGTTGCTTCACAGTAACAGCTACAGGGTGTTCCGGGTATCCCATTAGACTGCTAATCCTTGACATGCTCACCTGGGAAGTGCAAGATCCAGCCTATGTTTCTGCATTTGCTGATACCCTCTAAATCCCCTCAGAGCTGAGAAGAAGAGGGTCATGAATCCATTTCCCTTGAAGTCAAAGGAGAACTCCTGCTGACCCCAGTAATTACAGATCAGGTACTCCTTTGTTCTGTCCCTGCAATCAGACCTTCCATCTGTTTTTCCATAAAAAGCATCAACTACATTAGAAAATCCTATCCCTACTCTTGGCAGCTGGGGTCATGCAGGACTCATTAAAGAAAGTAAATACAGGATGTGGGCATGCCTGGCAGCAACAGCTTTCTTGTGGTGCCAGCAGGCCCTCTGCCAGGTAATGCTGAACTCCCGGTGAGAGCTTCTCAGAGCACCTTTGGGATGTGTACAGAAGAGTTCTGTGGTGAGATGAAATATTTAAAACCACTTTGGGTTGAAGCGAGGTGGGAGAGCAGCAGCCTCTTTAATCTCTGCACAGCTTTAAGACTGCCTGTGAATCATTGATGAGGAGGGAAGAGTGTTTCTAAAGCTCTGGCAGGTCATTAAACCTGGTGATGGACTCATTAAACAGGGAGCTGCATGGAAAGCCCTGGACAAAAGCACCGGAGTATTTCACATCCATTGCCCGGTGGAGTGCCAGCACTTTTTACCTGGAACTTTCAGGGTATTGTTGCAGCGTATTTTATTAAGAAAGGCAAATGTCTTAGGTCAGTGGATTGTGTTACATAACAGAAAATGTGCAAAAAGCTTTTTGATCTGTGAGGCAAAACCATAAGAAGACACAGTAGTTGGAATTTAGGACTTGTGGTGTTTCTAAACATCTGATTGCTTTGTGTAGGGGAATTGGGTCAATCACCATGGCCAGATCTTTTATCTGGGACCTAATTGGGCTGGGGAAGGTGGGGGAGTGTTGCAGTGTTAGTGTTCCCATGGCTTCAGTGGAAGAGAAGTAGAAAATGCCACTTTGCCAAGTGGTGTCCTCAAATCCATGTGTTCACAGCTTCTGCTGGCCTCAGTGCCCACACCATGGGGCTGTTTGACCTCTGCTGTACCTGCTGATCTGTGCCTCAGGCTTTCTCTGACCCACCTGCAAAGACTGTTCAATGGGCTGGATAATTTTCTGGCCATGGCAATGACAAATGCAGTGTCAGATGATCTCTTCAAATGGTTTGAATTTTGTTCTCTTTGGAGAGAATTTTGCTTCTCAGCAAAACTGTGGTGAAGTGCTGGCTGTAGACCTGAGTAAACCTGGCCTTGCTTATAGGCCCTGTACTTAATTTCTGATTGTTAAGTACAGAGACCTAGATACTTGAACGTTGTCAGCTGGTTTTGCCCTCTTGGCTTCGGATGGGTTTGCAGGATTTGATTGCTGTACATTTACATAGCTGTGTTCCAAAGCACTGTGCAAATGTCACGCAGAGGAGATGATATCTGCCTTCCTCAGGGGGATGGACATTGTCCCTCAGCTGGCAAGCAGTCAGCAAGTGACCTTTTCTGCAGAAAGCTGCAGCTGTCTGCCCTTGCTTCTGGGGCCCTCAGGAGAGAGTGGGAACAGCTGCAAAGGAAAAGAACCTTCAAATTTGCAATGGGGAGGAGGAGCAAGAGGTTAGCAATGTGGAGGATGCTTCTGGACTGAGAGCTGAGTTCCTCTTCCCTCTGTCTCTTGGTCTGGAGGAGAACAAAAGGAGCTGGAGGCAACTTAGAGGAAGGATTTGTCCGTTGTGGCAGAGGTGTGGGGATTTCTCATTCAGATGAGGCCTTAAGGCTCAGGTAAGTCCATGGATTGCTTGAAGCCGTAGGTGGTGGCAGGGTGGTGAAAGAAGTCCATTCCCCTTTGCTGGGTGTGGTAGCTGCATCTTGATGTTTATAGCTTCTTCGTAAACCTATGTTGGGACATCTAAATGCAATTGCTTCTGGCAGTGTGGAGAGCTGATGCTACTTAATACTGCTTCGGAATTCAGAAGAGGAAGTGGAGAAGAATTAAATATGAAGTTCTGCTGCTGCACATAAAGTTATCAGAGATGCTCTAGTTTTGTCCTCAACTAACGTGTAATTGAGTTTTTCCTTTTGCTTTTTCTTTTTTGTTCATTGCTTGAAACAAATAAGCTCTCCCTTAAATGAGCTGTTTCCAGAAATCCTGTAAGCAGTGTGCTCATTGGAGGTGGGAAGAGGGGTATGTGCAAGGGTTTGGGAATGCACAATTGGGTATAAGGAGTGCAGTGGGAAAGAACAAATGAATTCTGACACTGTAAGTGAAGATTAAGCAGTGAAGAGAGTGCAGCTTCAGCTGGCAGTTGTTGCATGAACAGCTTGGATATTTCAATAATCAGTTTAAAGATGAGTTTATCAGACTCTTCAAGGTGTGTGGTTGTAGCTCAAAGCCATTGAAAGTCAAGAGAGATTATGACGGTGTGGAGTAAAAATGCATTAATGAGATCTCTACCATCCGTGTGAGGAGGAGACAGAGTTGGTGTTGTCAGGAGCAGTTTTCTGTTGCTTGTGATCCTTAACTCCTGTTCTAAACTAGGAGCAGAGAATGTTGTTTATCTGTAGAGAGCTCTGACTCTACCTGTAGCTGAACCACCTCTGGACTCTCCTGGTGGTCTGTGGCTCTGCAGTCCCATGAAAACATATATTTTCTTTCCCCTCCAGTTGAACAAAGTGGCCTGCAGCAGACAGACAGAGACAAGAGCTCATCCTTGCCCAGATGTGCTCCGGCTGGTGAATGTCACTCCCTCTTAAAGTCAGTGGGGCTGCAAGGAATGGCCCATGTGGCTGTGGTGTCCTGGCCGTCAGATAGAAATCTGCACAAGCTTCATGTTTCAGTGGGGTTGGACTACTGTGTTGTGTGTTTTTCAGTATTTCTACTTGGGCAAGTCCATAGACAATTGCCTTGAGAAGAATAGGCTCCCTTGGGAATCTCTGCCTGGGGATACCCAGAGGCTGTGCTGTCTGTGGCACTCCTCTGCCTGTAATTACAGGCGGCAACTCCGTCAGATGCTGCATTAAGAAATTAATCCTTATCTCCTACTTAATCAAAAACATCTTGTTAGAATGGTTGGTCCATTTTGGGGCTCTGTGGTGTGTGATCCCTCTCTGTGATTTCCAGCCCTCAGACTAGAAGGGATTCTGTCCCTTCTGATTTCTCCAGTGTGTAGCCAGTCTTCAGCTGAGATTTTTGGCATCTAGCAAGGGGCAGCCTCGACCTGGGCTAGAGTCACCTGTCCCACAGGCAATTACTGCAGCTGCTCTCCATTTCAGCACATAGGGAGGTTGAGACTTGACTTAGAGGGAGGAGTGGTGCTTTGAGATCCAAACCTCTGTCATGGCTGGATGTAGTAGTGGTATCAATATGGAACGTACTTGCCTGGGAGTGTTTTTTGTGTTCGTGCTTGCCTTTTTACTCTTTACTACTTTACCAGAGGTTGGCATGATCCTTCTGCTAGGAAGGTAAAGGTGCATTTGAAGAGCACCTCTTACTGAGACAGGAGTGAACAGCCAGACAATCTTCCATCCTGTTGTCTCATGAAAGAAAAAAAAAGTGTCTGTGTTATATTTCCCCTCTGGAATAACTTTGGTGCATTTGATATTATTCCATAATCTGTGTCTTTTTGTCTTACTACTTTCAGCAGATCAATGTAGCAGTCTGAGTTTTCAAATCTAGTGGGACAGCAGAAATAAAGACAGGTGGAAGGGAAGTTCAGGGGGGAAAAAATCCCAAAAGAAGGTACCACTTTTTCCTGAATTTAAAGGGCAGGAAGAAAATGCACTTGAAAAGGATGAAATGTCTCAATATATTTTATGTGGCTAGAGGATAAGGAAGAACACATGTGCACTTGCTGAATGTGTGCTGGGGGATGGCCTACAAAAGGTTTCTAAGAGCAGCAACATAAAATTAAGAAAAAGGGAAACTGTAAGCTGGAAAGAATAGAAATTCTCTTGAAGAGAGAGATTTAACAAGCTGTGGGTAATTTTCTCAAGGGAATGGATAAACTCTCCACTGCTGTTTTTTTTTAAATTTAACTGGACAAAACAGTAAGAAATATGCTCTAGGAACTAATCTTCTGTCAACTTGATGGATTAATGACCTAATTGGTCCTTTGGTTTCCTTCCATCTCTCATGCCTACTGTTCTGTGAGCAGCAGCTTCTAGTCATTAGGAATAAACTAGGTGAAAGGAATATGTTACTGGAAATATTCATTTACTTTCAAGGATTTGGTCATTTTCCAGACCTCTTGGCCATGATAAAGCTTTGGTGCTGTAGGAGATAGAATGGGTGTGGAGCTCAGAAGCTGCCAAACTAAAACTTGCTTTTTGCTTTCCCTATAAGGCCTTGAGTGGTTTCTGTCTCTTGGATAGAATATTTTTCTGAGACCTGGCTATTCTTTCAAAACCATGGCAATTCACTGTCTCTTCTACATCTGTAGCCTGTTGTGTTCCATCTTGCCCTCTCTGCAGGTTCCTTGGGGGTCCTCCAGGGCACAGATAGGCAGACAGATGGTTTTTTGCACCAGGTCTCATGGGTCTGAGCTACCTGGTGAGGCAAACCAGATGGGAAGCTTTGAAAACATGCTTTTCCCTTCCCCATGTGTTTCCCACCTTCCAAGTTTCCTGTGCTGCCTAACTTCCCAAATGTCCCACACGGAAATCAGATGCGTAATCAGGGAAAGAGGGAGGGCATGATGGCTGTATTTTGGTATTCTTGGTTCCTGGAAATTACCTCCTGTGCACTGGAGGAAACTTCAGGATGCTCAAGGTACTCGAGAGACCAGAACCTGCTGGTTCATTGAGAGAACATCAAGGTGGTTGGGAGTAAGCACAGCAAGATACACAGCTGGGGCTTCCACCTACCTCATTTCATCCCAGTAACAATGAAGATACCATTTTTTTCTTCCCATTCTCCTTGACTGTTTACTCTTTCCTTTGTCTTTTCCTGTACCATTTAGGATATGTGGACCATGGCTACATCTACTGTGCTGCTATGCTCAGGATTTCACGTACTGGGAGAACTGTCTTGCTCTAGCTTCCTTGTCATCTCTTTCCCTTTGTACATCTGCTGGTAAAACAACCTGGCAATAGATGAAACTTTAAATGCATTAGGCATTCATTTACATTTGAAGAGGGAAATAAAATATGCATGACTCACCATAATTCAGATTCACAGGCTGTTTCCACATTACGTTTCTGCAATCAAAATTTGACTTTTTAAAACAGTTTTAATGACTGTAGGTGGTGGTATTTTTTTTTTTTTTTAAGGTTTAAATGGTGGAGTTCTCAGGACATTCAGTGAACGCTTCCTCATTTGACAGAGGTGATCTCTGGATTTCATGATTTCTTTTCAGAGTCTTCAGGTGAGCTGTGAGCATCATCAGTCCCTCTAACCTGGGGTGGGGTTGCACAGACTCTGAGCCTTAGTTGGAATTGGTCCCAGGATGTTTTATGTTCCTGAACTCAGCTCAGTCCTAGCCTTTCTCTTATCTTATTTTCAATGGCTTCTTTTCTCAAACTGCTTACAGGTGTTGGTTCCTTGGCATGCAGACTTCATTTACTGCTTTTAAATTGCCCAAAACAACATTGGCAAATGCCACTTGAAGCTGCAGCTCCTATAACCCCCTTATGTTTTATCTTTCATTATTTCGGTGTTTACATTATTTGGTGCTGTTCAGTATCACCCAATTGTAAATTACCAGCAGGAAATGGCAGTGGAGTGGAACCAGTTCAGGCTAATCTTAAAATCATTGGTATAAAGAGCACAAACCTTATGCTGAAAGGAGATTTCTGCAGACTGTATGCTTAGCTTTCTCAGTGCAGCACAGGATTTCTGCATGTATGAGAAGGGATGTGATTGCACACGTGAAGACTAGTGCAGATCTCGGAGTCCTTTGAGAAAAGCAGTAGTGAAGTTTGTAGGTAGTGAAGATGTGCTGGAGGGAGATGAAGCTGGTGCAGGAGTGATCTGTTAATATCAAATGCCAGAAGATTAGAAGAATAAGTGTCTTCTGAAAAAAAAAGGACTAGAGTCACTTGAAGGGAAATGGCCACTGTGCTGTGTCTGTTTCCTTTGGCCCCTTGCACTTAATGAATGCCCTTGGAATAGCAGCTCTGCTACTGAATCGAAGTGAGTTGTGCACCATGCTGGTTAGTTTTGTGTGCCCTGTGGACAGAGAATGAAAATGCTAATGCCTGATTTATGTGTCAAGCCAGCACAGCTACATTACCTGGCTGAGCTGCACAGTGCACCTGTGGAATAGAGATTGCATCTCCCCAGGGTACAGTGCTTCTCACCCTGACCCCTCTGCTTTGCTGGGGTGGTTCCAGCTGCTCCTTCTGGAAGGGGAAGCATCCTGTGTGCTGCTTCAGTGATGCTCAAGAAGAGGGAGGAAAAACTCCCTGTGCTCAGCTGCTGACCAACAACCAGGATGCAGCATTATTAGTTGTGGATGTCCCTGGGCTGAAAGTATCCGCTGAACTGGGAATCCAGGGAGGTGACAGAAAGTCACTCTAGGCAAGTTTATAGCAATCATTTCCCCAATAATGTGAATATGGTAATTTTGGAGTTCATATTTTCTTTTGGAAGGTTGTACCATGTTTGTGGGTTTCCCTTCTGGATTCTGCTAACATCTGACTAAGCAGGGATGAGGAAGAGGAGATGTAAAGAGCCTAAATCAGAACTGTGAGCATAAGAGAGGGGGGACAGTTTGACTTGAAAATCAGATCATTTTTCTTTTCCTGGCTTTTGTATTTAGCTGTTCTCAGCAGCAGCCAAAGGCGGATCTTTTATGCTGGAGCTGGACTCTATTCTGAGCCTTCTACTGCTTCTGGGTCTGTGTGTGGGTGCTCCCTCTTGGAAATGCTTCTGGGACACGGCCAGCTGTGGGCTGAGTCTTCAAGCTGTGTAGGCTTGTGGTGCAGGGGCAATAGTACATGAGATACAAGCACATGGTGTGAGTACCATATGGATAATGGCTATTTATTAATATTCCCTGTTCTCTGGCTGCCATTTGACAAACACAACAGCTGGAATGCCCTATAAAGAAATTCAAATAACTTCTTGGAATGGAGACATTCACTAGTTCTGTGAAGATTTTGTAGAAGGCACATTACTTGCAAGGGTATGCTGTTTGCCACAGATCCTTATCTCTTAGAGTTTTATTTCTATTGTTGATTCATGTGAGGCTTAGGAAGGCCATGTGTAACCCAGCAGGTGGTTGTCAACTTTATCAGGATGGCAAGGTGTGGCAGCAGGATAAAAGTCAAGAATTATCTTCTGTATTGATTTAATGTAACCTCTATTCAGCAGAGAGCACAGTTAAATGCAGACACACAGCTCTTCTTGGCTGTGTGGTCCTTCTATTCCCTAACATGGGTGATAGTGAATAGGAATATAAATCCTAACTGCCAGGGTGCTTCCTCTTTTGAACCTGTGCCATTGTGTCATGTTCTTGAAAGTTCTTTTGTGTCTCAGTTAGAAATCCCAGTTTTGGGAGTTTTGTTCACCTGTAAATTAACAGGTTGCAGGAGAAGGGAATAGCTACAAAATGTCCTTTTTTTGTGTCATGAGATGTTCTCTGCTGTGCTCAGTCACCACCCAGGGTTAAGTGGTAGACTTGCTCCCAGCTGAGCTGAAATGGAACAGCACTGCACAGGGCATTTTAATCAAGCAGATGATCTTGGTATCAGTGTTGGGATGTTATGTTTTGAAGCTCCTCAGTTTTATTTCCTAATGCCTTTATCATGTCTGTTCCTGAAAAAGTGCTGTGGTGTGTTTGGAAGTGGCATGGTGCTTTTCGTGATCTTAAGTGTGCCTATTAAAACAAAAAAAGGCCATATTGAAAATCCATTTTCTCCTTGCAGGTCTTGAGCAATTTTGTAAGATATAATAAGATGAGCAATCTGGTTCTGGCAGTGAAAAGAACAGATGCCAAGCTATAATTTCCCTTACCAGAAAATGCTGTGGAGTCACTTTGTGTTGTAGAAAGAAGAATCTGTGTTATTAATAGAGGACAGTTAAAACTTGGAGTCCTGAGAGCACACACTTCATCTGGTCTGTGCCATATGGAGGATGGTAGGCAGGGACACATCCTGGCCTGCCAGGAGAGAGGCTACAACATCTTGGAGTGCATGAGGTTGTCCATACCCTGACTTAGCAGCAGAAACTGCTGGGTAACACATCTGCTAACACTAAGGGGTTGTGTTTCTGACTATAGGAACTATTTCTATATTTTTTTGAAGGCCAGCCTCCATGGAAAATGGCAAAGAAAAGCTGGCATTACCCAATTGCACCGAACTGGTAACTGTGGGGCCCTTTTCACACTTCTCAGATGAACAGATTCAAGAAATTGGCAAAAAAAAAGTCTTAAGAATGCTGAAATTTGCCTTTGTGAATATGTACTTTTTCTTATCTCCAGAAATATTCTGGGTGTGTTGTCATCCCCACCTCCTTGCCGAGGTCAGACACCAACAAGCTTCTGGAACAATACATCTGCCCACTTGTTCCACAGATACAGATGTGAAGCACTGGTGGTTGGTGCTGAGTCACAGGGGTAAATTCACACCTGAATTTACTATATTTTAATATATAGTATTAGCTAGCAAGGGCTAGCAAGCCCTAACTTGTTTAAGCAGTTTGCAACTTGTTCCCTATTCTGTCCAGCTTTCTTCTTATTATGATTGTGTTAAGTGTTGGGTCACAACTAACCTGTTTTTCTGCAGGCTGTCGCAGAGATAACATTGCACTCTCATCATCATCAGATTTGTTCATCTCCATTAACTGATGGGCTTATGCTTTTCTTTCCTCTCTTCTTTTAATGTATTTATAGAACCTCCTTTGTTGCCTTTATGTCCTTGTTAGTTGTAATTCAACTTGTGCCTTAGCCTTCCTGATTTATCCCTGCATGCTTACACTAGTCCTTTATACTTTTGAGTTGCTTGTCCTTGTTCCCACCTTCTATACAGGTGCTTTTTGATTGTTCAGCCTTTAAAGTGCTCCTAATGTAACCATATTGGTTTCAAGCTATGTTCACGAGCTTTGCTCTGTACCAGCATAGGCTGCTATTGTGCTTTAATTTTACAGTCCCTTTCAGCACTACCAGATCCCCTGCATTCCTCCCTACCTTAGATTATCTTCCCAAGAGACCATCCCTCACAGTTCTGAATGTGTTCAAGTCTGATGGTTTTTTTTTTAAGTCCACATTATGTCCTCATTCTCCTCATTCTCCTTTCCCTTCCTCTGCTGTCTTATGATCACTTTCATCTGCATTGCTTTCCACTTTTCAGTCCTTAACAGTTTCTCCTTATTGAAATCAAATCTAAATTCCCATTACTTACTATAGTTTATCTCAGCTTTTAAACAAAGACTTGTCACCATCACAAAGAACTTAGACTCTCTGTTTCATACTGTGCTGTTTTCAGTAACCAATATCCTCCAGAAAATGTGGTATTTCTGCTGTTTACCCAGAAAACACTCATCCCTGTGCTTCTCTCTGGATAATTCTCTTCTTCCCACTTTTTCTCGAACAAGACATCTGGAATAGGACCTGAAATTTCTTCTGTTTCTGAGTTTCAAGCAAGCATTTCTACCATGAAGTGCAGCACCCATTCCCTTTTTCTGTTGTTATTCCCCCAATTATGTGCATTTATAGATTCCCCCCTTTTTTTTTTTTTCCTTTGTTCTTATTTCTTATAGCATCATTTGAAGTAGGCAAAAATTCTGGAGTTAGAGACCAAGTAAGTAAAATCAGAATAGGAACCTTTATAATCGCAGCCAGAAATTGGTTTTTCCTTCACAGTGGGCTTTGAGCTACTGTGAAACATCGCTGCTCATTATTGGGATCTAATACAAAAGCGGGTAAACTAAAGCTGGTGTATTATAGCTTTGCTTTAAATGTTGTCTGCCCCTCTCCTTAACAGGCTTTATCAGAGAATGTATTTACTGTGTCATTTCAGGGCTCTCCTCTGATACTACTTAAAAATAATAGGATGAGAAGAAGTGGCCTTACATTGCACAGGTGAAGTTTAGATTGGATATTAGGAAAAATTTCTTCACAGAAAGGGTATGGAGCACTGGAAGAGGCTGCCCAGGAAAATGGTTTACCAGTTTGAGGTATTTGGAAGACATGAAGATGTAGTGCTTAGGAATGTGGTTTGGTGCTGGACTTGATGGTGTTTGTTTTACAGCTGGATTTGATCTTAAAGGTCTTTTCCAACCTAAATGACCCTGTTTCTTCAGAGCAGAGTTACCTGGCCAGAGTTACCTTCCCAGTTACCTGGGCATTAAGAGACCACATTAATTCTCATTTGTCTATCCCTCACAGGATCTGCAGTCTGGCCTCTCTTGGCTTTCTGTTAAAATAGTCATTCCCTTTCCCAGAGAAGGTGTATTTGCAAGCTTGGCTGGTCTCAGGAGACAGGGGTGCCACTGATTTAATAGCAGGAACAGGTAAATGTGGATGTGAAAGGGGACAAACATTTTCAGTAGTACCGATGCATAGTTAAATTAAGAAACAGTACAGTGATGCCTTTTCCTGGTCTTAAAATCAAGAGTCATACACGGTTAGAAGGGGAAAAGGGATTTTACCTTGGTATTTGTTTTAAGGACCCTTAGGTGCACATGTCCAGGTCGTATGCATTGAGATGCACCCCACTCCAGTGTGTGTGTCTCCCCTGAACATTGGGTATAACATTATAGGTTTTACTAATTAGCATATCTATCAAAGATTCCCCAATGAGAGGCTCAAGTGAGCTCCCCTCCCCAAGGACCCTTCCCCTGGATGGTTCTATCTTGGTTTACAGAATGTGTTCTGGAGAGACCGTGGGGTCTGGGGCACACTGATCCCCAGCTACGAAGCTTCTAAAATGTTTAGTCTCTTAGCTTGACAAACAAGTCCAAGAATGTAGGCAAAAAGCACTAAGAATGCAGAAGTTGTAAAAAGGTATAACAGGGGTATAAAAGAAAAGGCAAAAAATCATCATGGCATCAACAGATGCAAAGCAATACTTTTTATTGGACTTACAAACCTCTGCAATATTTGATATATCCATAAGTGATATCCACCATCACTGGACCTATTAGCTTGATCCCATTACTTTTGAAAGCCCCTTTTTTCTTTTTCTTTTCTTTTCTTTTTTTTCTGAATCCTTAGGCTGGGAGTATTAACTCTTTATATCAGATGCTGCCTCAGTCTTGCTAAGAAGTTGTTTGCCTAAAGTGAGGAAGAGAAATTTTTCCATTATAAGAAGCTTAAGAGATCATTTGCCTTTCATGTGAGTTGATTGATTCAGCAGTGCAGATCACAGATGGACAAATGATTTGACTACCAGCTGAGCTGGGATAGGAGTGGTAGGTTCAAGTTACTGCTCTGCTCTAGAGTTAATCCATTGCCAAAATCAGGGGTGTTCAAAAGCCTAACTGTGGAGAGGGGCTAGAGATGCAAGTGTTTGATCTGGATATCACAATCTCTGAAGTCCACTCTTGTTGAAGGCATATGTAAATACCTTTCTCTTTTGTCTGGAGCCTGGAAACTTTAAAGGTTCTTTAGTAATAAATGGCTGGGACACAGTTTGCCTAGAGAAGAAAACTCATGCGAGGTACAGGTTAATAACTAAAACGGGATAAATTAGCCTCCAAAGTGCATGTGAATGCCCTCATTCACACATAAAGTGGCCTTAGGTTAGAGGAAGGAGCAGCAGGGCTTTAAAACTTCCAGGACAATGGTATCCATTTGGGAATGTAAGGAACCCTAATTCATGTGTGCTATCACCATGCCACTTGCTAATCCACCTCATCTTTTCTGAGCATTCTCATGATGAAATGACCCACAGTTAAGTCTCTTAGGCAATTATGTGAGTGGAATCCTCACAAACACCGGTTTCTTTCACAAACACCGATGGCAACAAATACAGAGTATATTCTCCACAACTGTAACTGCTGTCAATATTTCCCATCTCTGTCAGCATTCCTGCCTAAGTCTCACTCCCCCCAGCTGTGCTATTCAACCATCTGTGCCAAGTGTCAAAGAATTCTTTGCATCCTGCCATATCTGTTTGTCTTTTCCACATCGACATATTTTGAGGCTCAGGCCCTGTCTCACAGGGACATCCTGGTGGTGCTGCATACCAAGGCAGACAGCTGCAGCAGTGGGTTGTGTAGATGTGGAGCTGAGGAGCAAGGCCTGTATATTGGACTGTTCCCAGGGAAAAAATAGCAGTGGATTGGTCTTCATATTGCCTTTTGCACCTTGGTAATTTTTCACCTACATGGGAACAGACAGATCAGCATCGAGCTCTAAAGGAAATAATTTGTTTCCTTAACAGATAATTATTGGGGAACCCTGTATCTTCACATGAAGTATAAGCCTGCTTCTGTGTGCAACAGGATAACCATCTGTCCTGGGGTCTTTAACCTCTAGATCTGACAGCACAAGGGCAAAACAGAAAAGCCTTCCTGTTAGAGCACAGGGATCAGAGGAAGCCTGTGTAATTACTAGCCATTAAATAAAGTATGCCCCTAAGTCTTCAAATGCCAAGGAACATGTATAATTAGCTGATAAATTGCAAATGAATAATTAGCCAGCAGCAAAAGCCAGAGGAGCAGAGGGATGCTATTCACCTTCCCTTTCTTCTTGCAGGGAAGAGCACTATGTACATTGCTTACTTTAGTGAAAAGTTGGTTATTGGGTTAAATGGCATGAGGACTGTCAGAATTGGGAGACAGCACTTCACAGGATGCCTGGCCCCAGGATTTGCTATCTTACGAACCACTGGTGTTATTTATATAGTTTGGAGATGAGTGGTGCTTGTACCCTCTGTTATTTCATGTGGGTTGTATTTGCACAGTCTGAGGGATGTGGAACAGAAGCTGCTGCTGAAGTACCTGGCAGTTGTTCTACCCTTGGAAATATCAGCCTCAGGATGTTTATAGGACTGGATTTTTGGGTCCAGATTTGTAGGATTGAGGCTAGATTTTCAACTGCCTGGTGCTGATACAATGCTGACGATACAAGGATTGCTCCAACATCCTGGCTTGCACCCCTTGTGATGATGGCAAGGAATGGAGCCTCATTCAGGTCACTGTGCTGAGCTACAGCACATCAGCTGAGCTGCAGTGACTGTCCTTGACTGCTGGATAAAAAAACCCAAAAAAACCAAAACCAAAAGGTATTCATTTTAATCTCCTTTCTTTGCAGTTTAAACTGTGCTAGATAATCTCACCATTTTGTGATGAGTCTCCATGGATGTTTAGAGTACTTCAGAAATGTCATCAATCAGATGCCTCTATGAGCTTCTCCTATTTTCATAATTACTGGATCTTTAAAAATAGTTTTCCTCTACACACATCAATATTTCTAGATTTGACAAAAGTTGGAATGAAACAAATAGAATCAGACTTAGGAGCTGAAATCAGATTTCTTTCAACTAACTCCCCAAATTGGGAATTTCCCTATCAAAGGGTGTATTGAAAGGTGTATTGATTGCTCTGAGTGCCTGAAAACCTCACTATGTTTAGTAATGTAATTCTGGGTCTAACGATCTGAAGCAGACTCATTGCACTCTGTTCAAGAAATGGGCTGTTGAATAGAAATACTTGTTTGCTTGCAGTATGTTACTCAGCCTTTAGATGTCTCCTGCTGCTGAGATCAGTTTGGAAAGGGCACTCTGTGGTTATCAACGAAAAGGGAATGGGAATTTTGCTGAAGCCTCTCTCTGTTCCTTTAATGGGTGACTTTATATGTGACATTCTCTTTGAGAAAATACCTAATTCCGTACACCATGGCAGCTAACAAGGGTAGGTAGTGATGCTTATAGCTCCCAAGTCAGTTTATGCATTTCTTCCCAAAGCAGCTTTTTTGAACTCTGAAGCTTATGATTAGGTCTAAATATAACATTTCAAGCAAAGTATATATGTGTTTCTAAAGTTTGAACCCATAGAAATTAATTCATGATCATAGAACAGCAAAGATGTTTTTAAACATTCGATTAATAGAAGGAGAAATAGCATTGGCATGCTGGAAGTGACTTTAGAAATACTCTTTTATAAGTACATACATAAAAATTATTTCATATGCATAAGCTTTTCCTCTCAAATAATCCCGCAGCATTTTGCAGATGGATGTACTAACTATAGCCAGTGAAAAATTGAACATTAAAATGCAACCTGAGAAGTGCTAAGATTCAGAAAATTTGCAGATTTTGAGAAAACTGAAGGCTTGCTCCAGAGATTGTTTTTATATGCTGGGTTTTATCTTCCTGTCTCTCTGATTTGTATAAAACTGTCCCCACCAAAGATGCAATTTTTTTCCTTACAAAAATTTTTTTGAGAATCTGTTGTGTTTTGCATGTTTTTTTCCTTTCCCCTCCCCCAAAAATACACTCAGCATGAGCTGATGTAAATCTGATGGTGTTGAATATGGCAGTGATTCCACCACACAGCTTTAACTTTGGGAGCCAGGGGTATGAAATAGCAAGTCAAAATCAGAGGAAACTTAGGAGAGCTGTGGTTCAGGGTTGAAATCTGTTTGTGAGAAGAAGGCTTATACCCTGCTTCTTTCAATCAGTGCACTGCTGTTTTGATTATCAGGATTAATGATCTTGACTTTTGGCTCTCAATCAAAGAACTGTGTCTCCAGTGCAATTCATTTCTCCTACTGAATAGTTGGTTTAGAAACCATTAAACAACCTCCAGGATCTCCAGTGTTGCTAGAAGCAGCTATGGTTGAAGCTGTAGATAGTTTCTGGTTGGAGTTGATTAGGTCATTTCTTCATCCCACTGCACTTCTGGAAAATTCAAAAGCTTCCTTGTTGAGAACTTTCTGGAGATATTGGTGTCAGAACGACCAGTGGAACCTGGTGGAAGGAGATGTGTGAAATAGGCAGACAACAAAGCTGCACCCTGCAAATCATTGCAGAATGTTTGACCAGAGCCTGTGAGGCTGTGAAGAAAACTTGTTTTGAGATTCCAGTCTTCACTGGAAGTATAAAAAGTTGGAAATCTTGCAGGAGGAACAGTTCTTTAAAGAAATCTGACCTAACTTTTCCCTCCAAAAGCTTTGGAAGCAGATGTGTTTCTAAACAATTTGAAAGACATGATTTGTATCACCCTTAGGAAAAACTAAGATCTATTTGGATTAGTTTAGATCAAAGTGGCCATTCCTGAGGATATAGAAATAGATTAGACAAGGTCATTTGCTAACTGTATCTTCTGTAATTCTTTGATTATATCTCATTTCATACTCTATCCTGGGATGTGAAGGCATTGGATTATTTGGAACTTCTCCCAATGATTTTTTGCTCACTTGTGTGATGGGAAGGTTTGTACCAAGAGGCTGGACCATGTTATGTTGAGGTGTTAATGAGCTGACCTCTACAGAAGACACGATACATGGTACATTACACTGATGAACTTATGCCTAATTTTTAATTTGTATGATTTATTAGGGCTTAATTTTAGACCAATCTAAAGATGCTAAATCTATATGCTAATTTTTAATTGCACAGGCAGAGATGAAAATGCTTACATATTTAAAGAGTAGCTGAGTTAACTCATCCTACTTCTCAAGGCAGTTTGATCTTTTCTGTCAGGTAATACTGCCTTCCTGGTGCCTTTGACTATGCTGGAAAACTATTATTGTTTCATTTGCTGAGAAGATCTTTGCACAATACATGTGGAGAGAGGGAAGACTTCATGCTTAGAAAACCTTTGTATTAAAAAATCACAGTTTTATTTACTCTTAAGGATTTCCAGCATTCTCAGCCCAAGGCTCCTGTGATCATGGAGTAAATGAGATTTTCTGATATTCATAGTCAGGAAAAGTCAGGGAATTAAAAGTGAAGTTGGAACTGTATTATTCTCTGAAGTCATAAAAATGAAAAGCACTAGGTGTCTTTTATGATTTCACTCTGAGATCATGACACCAAATGATTGCATAAATGAAGTGCCAGGACAACCAGGTGCTTGATGGATACTGTGAGCTCCGTCGGGCCAACAGGATTGCTTCTTCTTTAGTGTCATTTAGGAGTGAGAACGAGTGTAAATGGTTTTGCCACTGGTTTCCTCTGTGATGCTTTATTAGTAACCTAAGCTTTCCTTCTGTAATCTCCTAGCATGTTGAGAATTGAAATAATTCTTTGTGTCTCAGATCTTTGGATATAAACCAGAGGTTTGGGCTCAGATCTTGACCACATCCATAAATATTCTATATTGCTTCCTTGGAGTAAAATCTACTGTTGGTAGACTACTGTCCTCCTTCAAAACAGTGGTCAGAAAATTACCACTAAACAAGCTCTGTTAGTTCTGGTCTCTTCAGGATCAAATTTCATTCTGGACAGGAACAAACTTTGTTGCTTTCAACTAGAGAGTCATAACCTAGTTGAATTTTAGCAAGCAATAGGATTGCCTGAGGAGCAAAGAGAAAGGATGTGGAAATTTTGGTGTTACCTTTGTGCATTGAGTAATGCATTGATTCTGTCCTTAAAAGAAAGCACTTCAGAGTCTGACTTGTGGGAAGGTGTAAATAATTACAAGAGGATTAGGTTGCTCCTGAACTGATTCAAGAATGCCTGGCAGCCACAGGCACTTTGAATGGAAGCACAAGCAGCTTATAGACAAGTGTCAGGACACTAAGGAGTATTTGTGTGTGCAGATATGCCAACAACAGACTCCAGAACCTGATGGGGGCAGAGTCCCTTATTTTGTAGGTAATGCTCTACAGGTGTTTGAAGGTCAGATAATACTTAAACCAGTAGTGAGAGAAGGACTGGGCTCTAAACATCCATCCTCGCATAGATCTCAAATTCTGAAGCATGGGAGAGAGTAGATTTCATCTTGGTCTTATCTTGCTCCATTTTGTGCCACAGCTAGTGGCACAAATGGTTTCCATAATGTATCTTGATTTGGTCATATACCACTTCACAGGATTCAGGTCTCTTAATCTCATTTTCTCACTGGCAGAAAATCACATATTATCATTTTGTTCCTCTTTCCCTTATCTCTCTAGGAGTAGGGACAGACAGGCAAGCCTTAATTGAGCTCAGCCTATGGTTGCTATAACTTGTCTTATGACTACTTTCCGTTTCCATCCTGGCTTGAGGATCTCAGAGCTGGCAGTAAGCAAAAGGTAAGGATGAAAGTCCTTGAAAGACTGAAATGGCTTCTTGTCAGTCCACACTAGATTGCCCTTTAGAGTTAGATTTCATGAGGAAAGCAGGCTGAGGCCTCCAAAGTATTAATCTAAGCCATTGCCATGTTTAGGGAAGATGAATCTCTGCAAATGGTTCTGCTGGGGACTGAGAAACCAGATGCAGGTCCCACAGTGCAGCATAGATGCTCTCTGCTGTTTGCTGCCACAGCAGTTCACAGGGATGGCCCTTCATGGCCTGACCTCCAGGAAGACACTAACAAGACAGAAAAGCACTGTACCAAGACCTATTAGACAGAGCCCAAAGTTCCAGCAGCCAGAAAGAGGAGGTTGCTCATCTTTGCATTGCAGTGAATCTCTCTGCAGAGACTCACATTACAAGAAAAGCTCTGGGAAAGAGTCTCAGTGGCTTCAAATGCCAGGCTTCCATGGAGTTCCTTAAAGTGCTTTCAAAGCAAGCTGTCTTAGGCTATTTCATCAGTGCCCATCAGCCCAGAGGAAGCTTCTGGAGAAAGATTTCTGCCCGAATTGCTGCCTTTGTTAGACTCCTGGTTTCAAAAGTTTTGTAAGAATGTCCTTGGAAGGCCCTTCTGGAGACAAAGGGGTTTAAAATTTCCAAGAAGAATGTAGATACTTGTAAATGAAAAAATTACCAAAGACTTCAGATAGCTCATGTGACTGGACCCTATAAATACACTTTCTATCAAGCCCCTGTTATGGCAACAGTCCATCACATATTTGCCTTCATGGATTTCTGAGGCTATTCTGGAGCTTGGTGGGAACCCATCTGATGTTTGGATCCCTTCTTAGAGACTGCAGTGACTTGTTTTGTGTTCACAGACTTCTGACTGTTACTAATGGCCAAACAGCAGGGAGACAAGACCAGAACAGTGAGGAGGGTGCAGAGGAAAGGTCTTTCACTCCATATTCCTGAGGTTGTCTTAATTAAGGCATAAAGAGCAAGCAGGGTTTTTTCCTTTTATGCACTGAAAACAACTGCTTGTGCATGTCAAAAACATTTCATTCCCTTCGTGGCCTTCTCTGTGTATTGATTTACTCAATTAGTAGTGCATGGCATGTTTTTCTTTTAAACAAAACGGTGTGGGACTTTTGACATTTAAAGGATTGGACAATGCACAGGAAACTCACAAGCTGTTAGAAACAGTCTTTGGTACAGAGATTCCTGGGTCTCTTTTCACCCAATACTTACAGCTTCTACAAAGCAGAAAGTACTTCACCTGTCTTGTCTTTGCAAAGTATTTATGCCAATAGAGACATACTTTGTTACCTGTAATTGTTAAGACCCTTATAATGCCACTGGTTGCAAGAAAAATAGTGAATTATATAAAGAAAGAAACCAAAACCAAACAACTTTAGTTGTTTTGTTTCTGAAGTGTTGACATCAAATACCAGACATCAAATGGAGTGAAAGTAAGTCCCTAATGTCTTGTTTTTTTGAAAAGGTATAATGATCTCTCCCTCTCTGACAGACTGTTTTTGGTCACATTCAAAGCTCTGTTTCCTTTGTTCCTGGTAATGGGAGGATGTGCCCCTGAAATGTGTCTGTATGGAGCAAGGCTGGAGTTTGAACTGAATGTTTTAAGATGGATAATCAAACATTTGTGCTGCTGTGTTCTTCCCACTCTGCCAGATGTGAGCCAGAGACAGTGCTTGATCAGAGCACAGAGACTGAGGTCTGGCCTCCTTGCTGATTTACTGATGGCACAGACATATTGACTCGACTGTACTATCACTTCATGCTTCACTTTTGTCTTGCAATGTTGGACTGCAATTGGCCAGTTCTTCAGCCAGATTCTAGAGGAGCTTTCTGGGCTCTTGTGTTTCATTTTCACTGCTCAGAGCTTGAGGTTGTATAGGATTAATATGGCTTCTAACTGGAATGGACAAAACATTTAAAGAAGCTATAAAAATGTTGGTAACTCATTTTTCCTGTTTACTATGTTTTCCTGCTGTATAGGTTGCTCAGTTGGGAACTCATGTTAGTGGAGGAATGGAACCTGGATATTTCTGCTCGGAAGTGGAGGGGTCTCTGTCAGATTAAAGCAAACCTGAAAGGAGCTATTGGCAATGTATGAGGGTTGGGATATTGCTGGCTGTAGGAAACTGTGCTAACACTTGTCAGCTTGGCATAACTCAGTAAGGCTGGCCATGTGCAGTTAAAAATCTATGTAACTGGCTAAACAAATTTTGCCTCAAGGTTAAAATGCCAAACTCCAGTAGAATTTAAATATATCTTCACTGGCGTCTTAGAAAATCCCATCATCAGTGACCTGCTGGGTAGCTTTCTCTTATTGTACATTGTTTTACCTGCCCTTTTGCTTTAATTTTTTGAAATTAACTGGGCTGATGCTCATCAGGAATTACATGTCCCATTTCTTGACACAGACAAGTGATTTAAACATTTTCTCTGAAAGAGGTGGGAGGGGGAAATTCCATTTTAAAATTTCATAAAAAGAAAAATATATGTGTTAGGGGGATTTAGCTAGGCCAATTTGAGTCCTGTAAGTCTCATGAAATGCTTATTATTTCAGGTTGGTCTGTATGTGGATTTTAGTAAACACTGACTGTTTAGTCAGTATCTGAGGCTGTAAAGATTGTTTAGGTTAGGTGAAAAAAGTTCTGGAGGGACTAAACACTTTCCTGATATAATTGGGTTCACCCAGTGACTGTTGGCAAGCCTTTCTTTCAGTTTGTCTGCCCCCAGAAGTCCCGTTGTTTTGAAATACGTACTCACTTGTACATAGAGCATGAGTAAACAGTCAGTGTAGTCTGACAGTCATGATTTCCTTACCTTTCTCTAAAAGGGAAGCTTCATTGTTCCCTCATTCTACCCAAATGGAAGAAGTCGACCAAACCAGTCCCCTGGAAAGTGGTGTGAGCACCTGCAAATCAGAACAAGGTAGCAGTGAGACAGAAGATCTCAAATACAGCCCTGTTTGGACTTTGGCAAGAAGAACATGAATTTATTTCTAAGGCTGTTTCTTTAGGCAGCATATAAACAACATTTTTTCTCTTCACACTCAAAATACTCTGCCTCATCCATTTTTTTTCTGTACCCTTGCTTTTTGTCACAGTGTGCTGAGTAACATGGTCCCCAGAAGAACATGGGACAGACTTCTATTGTCATACCAGCTGTGAAGGACCCTAGAGATTAAATTATACAGTTAGAGCTGTTGCTGACAGCTCATTGATTTCTGACAGCTTTGCTCAGGAGAGGAATGAATTTATTGAGATGTATTAAACTCTCCATCCCTACCTTGGAAAGGGGGTCCTCTTACAGCTGCAGAAAGTGCTGAAAAGAGGGTGTACAGTGTCTGAGAGAGATACTTGCCCCAGCTGCCCATCTGATAGTAGCAGAGTTGCCTGGCTGGGTTTTCCTTGTTCTGCTCAAGGGAGTTCCCTTGTGAAGCTGAGTGCCAGCAGCCACCAGTTTGAAGAAGGGCTGAAATCCTCTACCTGCCCCTGCTAGGGTGCTCATAGCAGGACCCTGGTCTGCATGCAGGATTAAGGTGGCTTTGGGCAGCTGACAAGGGGTGTATCCTAAACAGCTGTAACTATTTGAGAGTCTCTGGGTCTATCTGAGGTATGACATGAGGATGCAGCCCACACATCTGAGGGCATTTCTTGCCTGGTGAATATTCCAAACATGGTAATTTCATATGGAAGCCTGTGAACCTCCTCACCAGAGCAAGTTCTGCTCTAAAAACAAAACTGTCCCGTCTTTAACTGGCAGATCTGATAGAACACAATGACCCTGGTGCTCTTGGGAAGCTTCACTCAATCATAGTTGCTCAAGGCAACAATTCATTCACTCTGCAGCATAATTGCCCTATTTCAAGGCTAGAGCCACCTTCCCTTGGGACAGGTTTCACCTTTGCTCAGCTAAGCATGTGTAGGAGTGATCCACAGGAGCACATGGAAAGCAGTTTAAAGCAGCAAATTCCCTGCTGCTTTCAGAAGCTGTTAAATCAGGCATCTCTGGAGTGAAGAGAGGGTACAATGCAATAAATTGTCCCATTTTGAATAGTTTTTTCTGTTGTGAGCTGACATGGCTATTTTCCTCCAATGCTAAATTCTTCCAATATAAATTTTTCAACAAGGATTTTCTTTTTTCTTAACAGCAGTGGAAGAAAAAAAAGCCAAGATAAAGGTGGGAATTTTGATGAATATGCTATGTATTTGTAGTCTGGCATTTCCTCTAACTCAATAAATATATAATAATAAAAACAAGATGTTTGGATACAGACGACTGATATTTTTACCACTTGTTTGGCACTGATTGATGGAAAGACTGTGTCTGATTGTTCTGTCTTGAATGACAGAAATAGGTCATGAGACTGAGTGAAGTTAATAAATGATAAAGGATACTGGTCCAGATTCTGCATGTCTCTTACACAGCAAGAATTTTAATTCAGGCAGTAAACATCTCCCTCTGATTTGCCTTTGCAGTGGGCTGTGCTGATGTGTGACCTACAGAATGAGGCAGCTCATGCTATAGAAATGAAGGCCTTTGTTCTGGTGTCTCCAGTAATGTCCAGTGGAAGTGGTCCTTAGACACTGCTATGGTGCACTTCCAAGTGATTAAAAGTTTCTTCATTAGTTTAGGGCTTCAGCATCTGTCCAAACCATGGTTTGGTTGACATTCTGCTTGCCCTTAATCCTTCATGATGTCAAGTTAACCAGGCCTGGCTAAACACCTTCAGTTAAAACACTTGGCTTCCTCAGCCTTGTCTTGCTACTTACCACACATACAGTGAAGCCACAGAGATGATTTTATGCATGACCTGGTGGGTTTGATTGGCTTGATTTTCTGGAGACCTTGAAATACTTTCAACAGCATTATTTAGCTCTTTCTGATATGTATAACTGTTTCTGTTGGGTTTAGGAGAGATACTCCAAATAATTTGAGAACAGCCATTCATGGAGGACCAGTTTTGGACTGGTTTTTATTGTTCATTTGTGATTAATGGATAAACACAATCTGTAAGTTGAGTACACCCTCTGTGCTACTTCTAGAAGTCTGTAGAAATAATCTCCTGGACTTCTTGTTTGACCTATTTTACATAGAATTCCAGGGCAGTGTAACAGATATTAAACCAATAAAGATATGTGCAAATAGAATAGCATAAATTTCTCCCAACTCTAATGAAAAAGAGAATACTCTTTCAGACTTTTAAGTTTATGTTTTGCTAGCTGATAGCACTTATTACAGAGGTCTCTCTGCTCTAAAATTGGACAGAGATATTTTCTTTCAATTGAGTAATGCTTGAAGTTTCCATTTGTTAAACAGTTCATTAACAATTTCTTAAAACTAAATGGTTATTAAAATGTTATCTTCCTCTCCATCAGATCAATAGGACCTTCTCCAGAGGGTGTTCAGCCAGCTGTAACAAACAATGTTCATATTTATACTGGGCCTGTGCTGTTCATGGCTCATTTATGGTTTGCTAGTGGTTAAATGTCCACAACAAAGATGACAATTAAAATGTGACTTCTCTCTTGTGCCTGACCAGTCTGTCGGTGTCCTGTTATGATGACTCCACTGAACCCGAGTGTGGCTTGACTAACTTGTTCAGGGGCGTGTGCCAACAGTTTAAGAGAGTTGAATCCTCTATTATAATCTAGGAAGAGATGCCCCTCCTGGCTCTCCCTGCTTTTAGATGAATGTCATCTGCTGCTGGCAACTGCATTTAAACTGAATTTAAAGCAATACAGAGCCAAGCTCAAATCACCAATGAAAGTTGCTCGAGGGGATCATTCGGTATGCACTGGATATGATTCTTACCCAGTAGGATCCCTGTGTGGGAGAAAAACAGTTTCAGCCCACTAATTAATCCCAGAAGTCACAATGGAGTCCTCCCTGGCTTCTCCTCATCCTTAATTCACCATGGTACTATTTCTTTCCATTCAGGTGGAGCCTGAGTGACTCCAGTCATACATACCTTTATTACTGATTGCTGTAAAAGTCTCTTGCTTTGCTCTTAAAAATATAGTCATTGAAATATAGAGCACATGCTCAGTGAAGGGTGGTCGTACCTTGGAGGCAGGTAACTCTGAGATGGAGGTGTGTGAGAACCAAGTTCATCTGAGGAGAGCTATTTTGCCACAGTTGCTGGTTCAGCAGCAAGATATCTCCTGTCTCCTTTGGTTGACAGCTGCTGTGTGAATTTATCAGCTACGTGGTACCATCCACTTCCCACCCCTGCAAGGATTACAGCAGAGCCTGGCTGCCATGTCTCCACCTGCTCCCACCTTCATTTCTTCCCTCTTAGTCTGTACACAAGGTTGCAGGCTGTGTTGTGTGGGAATCATTGTGGAATACATTTTGTACATGCCAACTGCATTCCATCTTATAATTTCTGTACTAACTTCTGCTGGAATGTTGAATAATATAACTTCCCAGTTTTCTCTAATTTTACTCACAATCATCATCCCACACAGGGATAATTGTACTAATTAACACTTTTTAGTATAAAGAAAACATTACTTGAGAACTAAGGATTGTTATAATAAATTTCCTGGAACATTAAGTAATTTGTTTCTCACAGAGTTGTTTTTCTCTGTACTCCTGGTTTCAATCACCATATACTCAAGTCCATCAACATCTTGCAATATAGCAGAGGGATTAGCTTGAAAACTCCTAACTACCTGTTAGTGGAAAGACAGGGACAAAATTAAAGCCCTTCAGTAGCTTATCATTCATCATTGTTTTGATTTTAGATGCCACACTAGAACTTCAAGATTTTTTCAGTGCTGGAGGGAGTACTGTGAACCAGGCCCACGTGACCTGTTTACAGGAAACCAATATTACTACAAGGAGGAGAAACTTGACCTCTCAAGTCCTTGACTGGGCTAATGACTGGGACCCTGCACCCATTTGTGTCAGCAAACAGCTTTGGTTCTTGTTTTCTGTCTTATAGATAAGAGATTCACAAAGCAGAAGTAATTGCCCTGAAACACTTGAGACATCAGTGGCAGAGCTGGCATCAGCTGCAAGCCACAGAGAGCTTTTGATGCAAGATGTTGCCTTGGTGTTTTTAAACACATTCAATTAAAACTGTCTGAGCTGTGTACACCTTTCTCTTTTGTCTCAATTATGTGCAGCTTTCCTCTGTTACCTGCTACATGAATTGCCAGCCTGGCCTCTCCCAGAAGCCGCTCTATCTGGAGGATGAAGCTTTTAAAACAACAACCCACCATCACCACACCATCTACAACAAACCCAACGCCCCAAACCTAAAAACAAAACAAGCCAAAACCCCAAACTGTAAATTCATGTCTGCAATACTGCAATGATAGCTGTCCACTTGCCTTCTAGATTCACAAACCAAGTAGGTTTTATTGAGAAGCCCAAGTGTGTTTTTATGTATCCTCATTCCTCTCTGTACCCAAACCTCAGGCTGAAGTTGCACCTTTGAGATCACTATCTCAGAAGTTGTCTTAACTTTCAAGAAATTGCACCAGGAGCATCAAAATATATGAAGACTGCTTTCCAGCATGGCTGTTGACTCCTTTTCTGTCTCTCTTCCATCCATAAGACTGGGGTAGGGAGAGAAAGGGCTGAGTTTTCTGATGTCTAACAGAAAAACATTTTGCAGGAAGAGACATTAATTTGGGGGTCTCTTTTCTATCCAATTACTTGTACTGAAACTCTTTTGAGGAAGTTCATGTCTCTGAAGCCTCCCTTGGTTCATGAAACTGGTTTGAAAATGACCAGTTAATTAAAAAAAATAGGATGGGTGGAATGGGCAGGCACTCCCAAAGGGATTTCCAAATTGTAATGAGCATGTCAGAGGGCATATAGATCTGTGAATTAATATGAAACTGTACTGCCTGCAGTAAGATTTGCTGCAGAGATTACTTTCAGAAATAGGAAATTTTCTTCTGCAGATATATAGATATTGGGCTGTACACTGAGCATGGAGATACTGGGGTTTAGTGTAGCTGCCTTCGCTTGATGTTTGGGTTGCTGCAATGCATCTTCTGCAGAGGTGTTAGAATAAATTAAACTGAATTCCTCAGGGGTTGTGCTTGCTGGGATGACATGAAAGTCAACCCTGGCTGTTGTCCCAGGAGACATATGGGGAGAAGATTTGTCTGTATGATTTTACTGGTTTACTTTGAATTAAGCACTCAAACTCAGTTCACTTTGCTAAAAGCAGAATGTGTTGCAGCACTGCTATAACTTCAGAGTTAAAAGTTAAAACAGGTGAGCTCTCAATACTGATTAATTGAGAGGTCCCTTCTCTGCCAGAGGGGTTCTAACTGGACTGTTGGACCGACCTTCTACCCTTGTAGTAGCGCACCAGACAGTCTGGAGTTTGCTTTTGAAATCAGTATTGCTTGAAATGGTGGAAGGGTAGGAGATGGAACTGACCTAGTGGAAATGTGTTACTCACATTACTCACGTGATTACTCCCTTTCCTTAAAGATAGGACTTTGTCATGGTCAAAGTAGTGTGTTAATTCAACCGGGGCACTGTGTACATGACAAGAGCACTGGCTTTGGTGCTATTTATAGACTGCTTCCAATGTTTGGTGGATGTAATGAAAGTGAGGGCCAGCATCTCCCAAAAATTTGGCCCTGATAGTGTTTTAAGAGGTGCTTGTGGTTCAGCACCAGGTGTCATTATAAGAGTTTAATGAATCCCTATATATTTACTTTACAGCTGACACCCAAGAAGGAACAGGCTGTGCACATAATCAACTCATGGGTTTTGAAGAGTTGTTAAAAAAAAAAGAAGTCAGTGTTTGGTTCTTGGGGTTCTTGTATAGGGGAAGAGAGGGACTTCTCACTTGTCTTTGGAGAACAGTTTCTCCAAATTCTCAGTGTTTCCCATTCCCTGCTCACCCAGTTGGGGAATGAGTTAAGCTTGTGTTACCTAGTTATCATTTTCAAAAATATTTTTCTCCTCGTCTGTGTTATTTTAATGAGGAGAATTTCAATTGTTTCATCATTGCTTTGTACTGATACAACTGTTAATCAGGTGTTAACCAGGGGAACTAGCTCATCACTTTCCTCACATATCTTTATCTTGCAGGATAAGCAGCCACATTTGTGTTTTCTGATTGCTCCAAATTTCCTGTCGAAGACTTCTCCCCCAGCCAATTTTTTTTCTGTTTTTACCTATGTGACTGCTTGTTTTCTTTATTAAATTTTGTGTTTAATGGGAGTTCTTTTATTAGCAGCACTGAAAATTGGGCTGCTTTACCCTAGGGTTAGGGACAGAATTCATTAAAAATAAAAATTTTTTTTTAAAAATCATGCAAGCAGAAGAAAAGCAACATGTTCACACTCAAAGAGCAGAGACAGTTGGCTAACTGGTTTTGCTTGGCACATGGTGTTCTTCTGCCTGCCACCAGTCTGTACTCTGCCTAGAAATAACATTCTCACTCATGTTGCACCCTGATTTGGCCGTGTGGCTCTATTTTGTAAAGAAACTGCTGGAATATCTGACACCACTCTTGAGCCTGGGACATAACACTCCTGTGTGAATTGGCTCTTATTCCCAACTCTTGCTGGGCCTGGTCTTTGCTGCCAGGCTACATGCTTGTATTGCAACTTGCCACTAACATCTGGTAATAAATATAGAACTTTCTGCTTATTGCCCTTCATATCTAATTATATTCTGAAGTGTTTTTCTTCAGTGCACCTCATAATGTTATGTTATAAAAGATGAGGAGGACAAGTTTTAACATTCCCTGACTGAAAAGTAAAAGGTGATACTCTCAGTGAACAGTCCTGTCTGTTATGTTGTTCCTATTACACTTCCTGCTGTGTACCCAGTGGATAATAAGGAGCACTGCTCGATGGCCAAAGATGAAACTTTTATGATCACACCCTAGAGATTTGATACTTTTCAGTTTCCCATAAAGAATGATGCAGTTTTTGTGTGCTAAGCACATGTAGCTTCTGGTGCTTTCAGAACAGAGCATTTAATGAGGTATCTCAGCAGCTGAGTGTGTCCAGCCAGAGGAAGCAGGACACACTGCAGCAGTGGGTTTTGCTGGAGTTGGGCATAACACATGGAGGGCAATGGTGCTTCAGATAAAGAGTGGAAACTTGGGATGAAAAAGCTACCAAACATCCTGCAGCCTGGCAAGAAATGAGGTGAGTCTACACCTGTAACCACTGGAACATGGATGGATTTGCCAGGAAGGTCAGCTGCAATAATATGACATTAAAGAAATCAATGTGACCTTGACAAGCACATGGCCTGGTCAGACAACATTGATTCACTAATGACATGCTGTTGCATAATCCTCTCCTATTTGGGTCAGATGGTTTCTAGACATGATTGATTTCAATGTTTGCAAGGAAGTGCATAAGAAACAAAGAACATAAATTATTCTGTGAAAGTTGGTTCTTGAAAGTAAAAATGTTTTGGACAGCAGAGGAGAATTCTGTAGCAGGCTGGCAGACTTGTGTATCCTTTTCTTTTTTTTAATCATATTTTGAATATTTAATGGAAACTTCTCATAGAGTCACAGAAATGTTTGGGTTAGAAAGGACCTTAAAGCATTCTCTTCTGCAGGCTGAACAGTCACAGCTCTGTGTCTTCACAGGGGAGGTGCTCCAGCCCTCTGATCATTTTTGTGGCCCTTCTCTGGACTTGCTCCAACATGTCTGTGCTGAGTGCTCCAGAGCTGGACACAGTACTCCAGGAGGGGTCTCAGAGACCAGAAATAAAGGGGCAGAATCACCTTCCTCTTGTGCTATTCGAGGATGACAAAAGACCCACTCTTCCTTCCCACCAC
Source organism: Aphelocoma coerulescens (assembly GCF_041296385.1). Lineage (NCBI taxonomy): Eukaryota > Metazoa > Chordata > Aves > Passeriformes > Corvidae > Aphelocoma > Aphelocoma coerulescens. The sequence goes on from NC_091020.1 coordinate 25,374,991, forward strand.
ACATCCACAAAGATATTGTCACAGACTTGTGGTATTAAATACCTGACTTATTTGTATGGCAAAGTATCAGAGAACACAGAAGACCTTAAGGTCTCTGCTAAAATTCTGTATCCATGCAAAAACCAGGAATTGAAAGTTCTCAAAGGACTTCAGAATGAGAACAACATCTTCCTTAGTGGGGTTTCTTTCTGGCAAGGAGCTGAGGAAAGAGTAGAAAATGTAAGAGCTGAAGATCTTAAACCTCACAGACTTCCTTTTTGTTTACTTCAGCAATCTCTAAGAAGTTTCTACCTGGATTATTTCAAACATTGTGTAGGGCTTGACCTGACTTAGCAGTTCTTCTCCTGCTTTATTGCCTTGTACAGCTTGAGGAACATCAACTCGATCCATTTTCTAGGGTATATTTTTCATCCTATAACTGCCTGTCAATTTGTTGGTTTTGGATTGTATTTTCAAGGAAACTCCTAATTCAGACTTGTGCAGCCATTCATCAGGTAAAGGACATGGATGAAGAATCTATATAGAAAATAGCTTAATGTCTTCTAGCTGGCTCCTTCCTTTCAGGCATCACATGAAGGCTCCAGTTCTCATTCAGATAGGGTCTGCACCACTGGATTGATCAGATTTGTCCCAGGATATAGTAAGAATTTTGGGATACTGGAATGCAGCTAATAAGGGAATATAAAATGGAAGTATGTTTATAATTTAGTGTTTTGAGTTTAACCAGAAGTTCAAAAGTCATCCCATGCATTCAGTGCAGAATCAGTCTGTATCTGTAAAAATTGAAGAGCCATTGGTTTCTCAGGTCAAGTCCCAGCCGGGGCATTCTTTAACTTTATGAAACTCCTCAAATCAAATAGGAATAGAAACATTACATCTTGGCTTAAAAAATTAATTCAAAATGGTTTTCTATTTGTAAAATATTTAAACATTTGCCTGCAGTCTCAGGAATACAAGCAAAATTGTGCCACTGCATGAAAATCTTATGAACTAGCACAGAAATGGAAGTCTAGATGCAACTGCAGTTTAGTGGATGACTTGTGTACATAACTGTAAATTATTCTCCAGAAAAATTACTTATTGAGAGATGCTTTCTTTTATGACAATTCCATAATGGGCCCATAGGAAAGAAATAGATATCTCTATACAAGCATACATATAATGTTGTCATATGAAATATTCTACAGCAAATAATTGAACCTTCCAAAAGCAGACCTGGGCTCTGCTTTCACTGAACCTCTCTGTGCCCTTCTATCCTCCCGAGTGTCTTTTCATCCCTCCTACTATCTCTGCTCCTTTGACCAGGACTGGAGTTTGCTACAGACTGTGCTTTTGCAATGCATAAAACTTAGTGTCTCTGTGCTGCCAGCCAGTGAGGACAGTTCGTGTTCAGGAAATTGTTCTCTAAGAACTGCCTGCTTGAACCCCTTTGCAAAGTTCCTTTTTTACTTTACATGGTTTTTCCAGCTTCTTGCTTGTTTGCTACCTAAATATGAACACAAGGGAGCACCAGAGGGTTTTTGTTGTTTTCTTTTGTTTGTTTTTTACAAACAGAAAAAAGAAATCAGTGAGTGTAGTTAGTTCAGGCATGATCTGGATGGGATCTGTGGCTGAGGTGGACAGCTAAAGACTATTCTTCATTATTCTTCGTGGCCAGTCCTCTTCAGAGGACCGGGGCCGTGTTACTTCCCCACCCAATGGCCGCATCACCCCCCGAGGGAGATCTCCAGCTGTCACCACCTCCCATGTTGGCCCCATGTGGTTTAGCAGTGGCCCAGGGTGCACTCAGGGGCTTGTGAGGCTGCTGTGCTGTTGTGCTGCTGCCTGTGCACAGTTGCAGAGTGGGAGCCCTTCCCACTGAGGTGCGTGCTCGCCTTTGCAGCCAAGAGCAGAGGCTGCTGTGGAGCTCTGCAGGGCACAGAGCTGGGTGCATTAACATATTTATGTTGTTCTGCAGCCCAAAGAAGCGAAACTATGGTGTGTTAAAGCTACTTATCTGTTGCTCATGACTACTGCACTACTTCTGTGTAATCAGCCAGAAAACTATCTTAGGAAGCCCTATTTTGCTTCTTTTGATGTCAAGAAGAAAAATCCCATTCACAGCAGTGGTACAGAAACAGGAAGGAGCAGATGCTGGAAAAAAAATCATTTGAAAATTATCTTGAGGGAGAAAATGTGTAGAAAGGACTATAGAATAAGTTTACCACATTTGATTAGGTATGAGACACAAAAAGATCAGAAAATGAAGAAGCCTTTTAAAAGGGGTTCTTGTAGGGCTGTAAACATTAAAGACGGATTTCTAAGGGCTAGGGGTGACATTAAGCAGAAATTTGAAATGTAATGAATCTAGGTCCTCTAGCAGGTGCTGCTGGGAATCTGGTGACTCTTCAGTAATGCTTGTCCATATTAAGGTACCACAGGGGTAAATGTCATCTTCCCCCAACACGTGCAGGATTCCTGTGTGTGAAGTGGCCAGCAAGCTCTGCTAAGCATTATGGCAGGGTATTTGAACCTTCATCTGCTGCTGCCTGGGACAGAAGGTTTTGGGTGAGGCAGCACAGTGCACAGCTCCTGGGAGCGAGCATGCAGCTGTTTCCTATCTGTCTCAGAGCAAACTTAAAGGCTTGAGTTGGATGCTCTGGTTTGGCTGGGATGGTGCAAGGCTGGGAATCCGCTGTGTCCCTCTCCTGCCATGCAATCTCTCATGCAGTCTGCAGGCTGCCACCCCCAGCCAACTCCCCCGAGCTTTATTGTTCAGCATGATGCATATGACCTGGAATATCCCTTTGGCCAGCTGGGGTCAGCTGCCTTGGTTGTGCCCCCTCCCATCTTCTTGTGCACCCCCAGCCTTCTCGCTGGCCAGGCAAAGGATCTGTAAAATCCTTGACTTAGTGTAAGTGCTGCTCAGCAACAGCTAAAACATCAGGGTGTTACCAACATTATTCTCATCCTAAATCCAAAACACAGCACCGTACCAGGTAATAGGAAGAAAATTAACTCTATCCCAGCTGACACCAGGATAAGCAGTGCCAAAGACACTGATAAGTGCAGAATAAAGTGACTGCTCTTAGCCAGTTTAGAGCAGCTTGCACAGCATGCTGGGTTCACAGTTACACTCTGGTCTGCTGCAAGCTTGAGAGAGGCATTAACTTTGCAGATCTCTTTTTACTTTGTGGGTGTTGTGCCCTTTCCTTGCCTGCCTGCTCCTGGGAGTAAGGGGCAGCTCAACTGCATTTCTTCCCCTGTCTATATTGACTTACTGTTAACATTTCTCAAAGCTTTTTAAATACAAGTGAAAAACTCCTGGCCCCTTTGGGAATACATCTGATTTTTCAGGTTTTATCTTTATCATTGATCCCTTTCCAGTTACTTCAGCCAAAGGTGAGGAAGTGATGTGTGAAAGATGGAGCATCTCTTTTTGTAACTAGGCTGTATATAAGGGTCAGCTGTTAAGCTGAGATTCTTACAGAAGCCCCAGAAATAGGTACTTTATGCTTTTGTGCAGCCAAGACAATTACACCAGGGAGAACACTCTACAATGCACTGAATTCTCATTTTTGCTCTTAGACTTTTTTCTACTCCCCTCTTGCTCCCCAGAGGGTAAACTGGACAAAGACTACATCAGGGATGTATCCTGTGAGGTCAAACCCATTGCAGACATTTAGTGTGGCCTCTGCAGGAAGAATTGCTCAACTCCAGTTGCAAGAAAGTGTTGATAAATGATTCCTGTGTAGAGTTTACTTTTAAAAGCATTTGAAATTGGTTCTGAGCTGACTTGAAGTAGAGCATAGAAGAGGAGAATTACTGACCAGTAGTTTCATCTGATAAGGGTCTTCAGGTCATGATCACATACCAAATGGGCCTATATTTAAGTGGTGAACACTAAGAGAACAGAGAAAGCTTCCTATCCTTAGTTGTCAGTAATGCTCTAGCATTGCTTGTAGTTACCCTGTTTCTCTATTAGTTGTAAACAAACCAGTATTTTGGTGGACCAGTTGGTGGGAGAAAATGCATCTTTCATGGTGCAGGACAAAGAGGAAATGAGTTTTCCCAGGAGTTTGCAGGAAATATTTCCAGGACATTATAATGCCATCTGGCATAATGCAGTTCCTAGTTCAGAGAAAGGAGGCACAAATAAATGTGCAAGAAGGTTTATGGTTTGGTGGTAAGTTCCACGTTTGTTTCTTTGGTTAGCCACGTGCCACACTGGACAATGTTTTGCTTAAAACCATCATTTCAAACCTAGAAAACACACCTGCCAGACTTCTGGGCATTAGAGAGAGGAGGATGTATGTAGGTGATCTGCCATCCTGCTGGGGCCAACATTCATTAGCAAATCTATCCTTTGGGGGAAGAATGTAAATATGCTGCTTTTCTGGCTGTTTGGCACCACGAGTTCAGCTTCTCTCTCACATACAACAGCAGACAGGGGCTTCAGCCTTCAAGGACTTGAGGCAAAATCATGCACTTGGGATAACGTGATGTCACCTGTTTGGAAGGACTTTTTTCCCACCTACCCAGCAAAGCCCAGCTTAGACTGAACAGTCTGATTCTTCAGTGCTTTCCTATTGCTCTTTAGGCAGTAGTTATTACTGTGGATGCTATATGATCATCTGCCTTGTAAAACATTCTCTGATCTGGGTATGAAGGATATGTGGGATAGATATGTGGGAAAGATATATGGGAATTTTAGGCAAACTGTGAAACTGGATCTGTGATTCTGGTCCATTGTCTTGAACAACAAAGTTGGATGATAGGATTTCTGGCCCTTTTCCCCCTGACAAAAAGGACATTTTAAATTAGGATAATGTACTTCTCCAGTTTCCAGGAGAACCCCACAAATATCCTTATTAGCAGGCCTGAGAAGAAAGGGAACCTCCTTATGAACTGGAAGAGGCAGAATTGGTGGGAGAAAGAGAGGAACATTTTAAGCTGGCATCAGTGCTGAAGATGTGGTGCTACATCCTGTATCTCCACAGTCTGTGGAGAGACATAGATGCTTCAAGAGATGCTTTAATTCAGAGCTTTCAGTAGATGTCAGCCCAAATGAGTCTCTGACTCATTCCTGGTTTTTCAGTCTGTGCCTGGTTCTCTAGGTGCCCTTTAGCTTGACTGTGCTTGAAGATGTAATTTGATTGCCAGGGCCACCTCCAATCCCTCCTTTCTCCTTTGTGTGTGCGTGGAGTTCTTCCACCCTGATTTGTTCCTCCCACCCAGCCTTTGTAAAGAGCAACCTCCAACACAAAGAGCCCAAAAAAGGATTGTGCAGTTGTGAGGTGCTTGTCATCATTACACCTCGTCACAGCAGGGAGGTGACTCAGCTGCCACCCTACATGGTGGGGATGTGTCACCAAGAGAATGATGACATTTTCAAATGCAGTGAAGTTTGGAAGTGGAGTAGAGGAGAGAGGAGGAGTTGGGCTATGAAAGGACATTGGGGAACATCAAAGTTTCCAATAATCTGAAGCTTGTAGTTTAAGAAATACTCAATTTAGAGAAGTGTAATATTGTCACCTGAGCACACTGTGATCTGTTCTGTTCTTTTTTTTTTTATGGTAAAGGGAAGACTGGTCTAATGCTTAGAAGTTTTGCATATGACCTCAGTAATTTAAATTCAGTGCCCTGTTCTGGAGCAAATTTCTGCAATTTCTTTTACCCCAGCTCTAAAATAAGGTTGAAAATAGTGCTCCACTCATGAGACCATGGGGAGATTTCAGTCACAGTCTTTATACATTGTTGTCATGGAGTAGATCTATTTGATGGACCCCCCTGGTGCATCAGTTTGTGCAGCATTGGGAGCTCTTTCAATGGGTAAAACCATGAAAGTGCAAAACTTTATTTTAGCTGTTATGGAGGACAAAATGGATTCACTACTTCTGGTGGCATAGCTTAGACTAAAAATAAATCTACTGGTTTTAAGTGATATGTAGACAAATGGGTGTCAAGGCTGTCATGGAAATTAACATATGGAGGCAGCTTTTCCTGAAAGGACAGGGTACTTGCATTCTTCACATTCTAGAAATGGTGAAATAGGAGTTGTTGAAACCCAAGAAGTTAGTCTGGTTTTGGGAAGAGACACTTTATAAGCCTGGGAGTTTTTCACTTCCATGGATAAACATCATATTTATTTTTTGCAGCAATGGACGGCTTCATGAACAGCTAAAGAAGGAACAACTGGGGTATAAACTGGGGCTCAATCCACCAGAGACTTCCTTTGCTATGGTGTGGAAGTTACTTAGGTACAGAGAGCCTTGTTTTATTTGTAAATTGGGAAAAATATCCTTATCCTGCCTCACAGTGGTCCTTGGTCCTAATGCTGATTTATCAGTTTTTTTAATAGACCATTTATGTGCCATCCTGATGTCTGCAACTCTAGAGCCTCGCTTGGATATAGCCTAAAACAAAGTTCCTTCAGAGATACTATGGGACCATTTGGAGGTGTTAGACATGAAGTCCTGGCCAGAGTCCAAATTTAGTGTAGTTCCAGCCTGTTTACCAGAGAATCTCCTTCTTGTGTTCAGAAGGACATGCTCTCGTCTGTTGTGTGTGCCTGCTGGGGGCTGTTAAGACAGCTGACACATCTCACCCCAGAGGAGCTGCATGCTATAATTGGTAAATCTCTGTTTACAGTAAACCAGTGCATGGCATTTAAGTGTTTCGAGATTCCTCTGGGGAGAAAGAAACTTACATAACAGGATGAAAGAGCATTCTGTTTAGATGGGAAGAGCCTAGATATGTTCTTTCTTTGGCAGAGCTGTAATTCCATATCTAGTGCTTAATGAACAGGTGACAAGGATAAATGTTGGAAGAATATTGTTGCTGAACAAAATGTTTCAAGCCAGCAGATGGAAACATGGATTCATTTAGTCTTTAGGAGTTCAGAAACATGAAAGAAAATTTGTGGAATGAATCTTCTGTGTCAAGAAGTCCAGGTCTGTGCTGTCAAAGACATTAACTGTTTTACTAACTGATTAAGCTCACTTTAAAACAAGCTAGGAATCACTGCTACCAAAAAGTTGTTCGATAGTCCAACACTTGTGATTAGAAACCATTGTATAGTCCCCAGCTGAAATGTCAGTGCATGCTAATTCCTTAGGGATACTTACTGAAGGTTTATATGGAGAATGATCACATTCGTTTTCGCTTTTGTTTTTATAATCAAGGTTCCACTTTGTGGGATGGTTTTTTTTCTTCCTGATCATACTGTTAGCCCTATTTCATACCACTTATGATCTTAGTAGCTCTTTGTGACTATAGGTGACAGAACTATCTGCTTTATCCCAGAAGAGTTCTTGTAATGGTCTAACAGCTCTCTCTTACTGGAAAGAAGGCACCTCATGTATTACAAAGCTGGGTTTTTTTTCCCCCATTCCTGCATTTTGTTGGTGTCATCTGCTGAACAACTAATACAACGTGCTCTGTCTTTTCTTTTGATTAGATCCTGCCTTAGAGCCACAATTCTTACTAGTCTTTAACAGCATGTTTTGACTGTGATCCTTCAGTGCATTCACTATGATTCCTTCATTCTTGCCTTTGGCCAATTTCTGTCACTTTTTAAGTTTAATTTTTTAAGTGGAAAGGCAGAGTAAGACTGCTCCTTATGGGAATTTACTAGTAAATTCCCAAGGCAATGAGAGTTTTATTTTTCAGTGAGAAAAGAAAGCAGTTTCGGTTGTGGAGAAAAAAAAAAAGCAGAACCTGTTATTCTGGTAATTGTTGAGGAAGATTGACGTTGCAGTGCAATGATATGTAGCCCCACTACGCCTTGTAGAATCAAAAAACTTCTTAAGGTATGCATGTGTTGTCAAATTGCCTCAACACCAAACTTGAGTTTCTAGTTATGTATGACATAGTAAGAAAAATGTGGCTGGGGGAGGAACCTGGGTGCTTTTGAGTTAATATAGATCCAAGTTCACACAGCATTCTGACTGTCAGACTTCAGTGGCTGCTAGACCAAGTTCTCTGAAGGAAAACTTTTTGCCGAGTGGTTATTTATACTTCAAATTTGCCTGTGAAATTTTTAGTTGCTTCTAAAAAGCATAAACACAATGCAGCTTTTCATAAAAGCTTTTTAAGTAAGTTCTCATTATCTTATGAAAAATATGTTCTTTTAAACCTTCTGACAGGGTTGGGAGGAGTGAGCAACTTGCATACTTTTCCAAGTGTTTGCATAAATAAAAGCAGACAGGAAGAAGTGGGGGGAAAAAATGGACATGCTCAGAAAAACTTGTAAAATAATTGCCATTATTAAACATGCATATTTTAGTTTTGAATCTTCTTGATGGGAAAATCAAACTGCCTGCCAATTGTTACAAATTTGAAGCGAAAATATGCATTTTATTTAAAATTTTGAAAATACCTTTTCCCCAAACTAGCTCTAATTTTTACCACAATTTCATATAAAAAGGTGAAAATGTGGCAATCTAGCTTCTGAAAGTAACAACACAGTGTGAGTTAGCAGGAAGCATGAAGTGCAGGGAGCCCTGAGCAGCAGCTACCAGAGCCTGCTTGAGAAGATGAAAAGCCACGATAGAGCCTGAAATCTGAGTAGTCTCCCAGATGGGGCAAGGAAAATGGTGCTTGTAGAGTCTCCTGCCTTCTGTTGCTATTCCAGCTCCGTCTGGCTGTGGTTTTGTGGCAGCTGTGATGGAGATTCTTGTGGCATGGGAATCTTTGGAGCTGGAGGAGCCTGGCTGGCACAGAGGAAATTGTGTGCATTTACCCTTGACTTGATCCACAGCCAGTTTTAAGCTGTACGACAAGCAATTGTCAGCAAATCTAAGAGGAACGTTCATTAAAATCAGTAATAATTACATAAATTATTAATTTTCCTCCTTTGGACTTCTCAGCAGACTATAATGCTGGTCCTTAACCCCAGAAGAAGGAGGGAAATTACATAAATCCTGGTCCTAGAGTCTCTGCTTTCTTTATAGATCTACCACCTCTCCAGCCTTTGGTGATGGCTGACAGCAAGCCACAGAGGTGTGTGCTTATAGCAGATGCCTGCTAACATCTGGGAAGGGAAGGCAGCTGGAGGCTTGGTGTTACCATTTTGTATCAGAGCTATAGACTGTAATTCTCTGCCTTTGAACATGTGAGTAGGCTTACTTGGTTCTTGTTATATTTATTCCCTTTCCCTCCTTACTAGGGAGGTTATAACATCCTTCTAAGATGCAGTTTCTGAAAAGGCTATTACAGAAATAGTCCTTGTGGTGGAAAGCCAGCCCAGCATCCCCATCCTGCTGCTGCTGCTGCTAGAATCTGCCTCCCCTGCTACCACAAGCACTGGGAGCTGCTGACTTAGACCTGACAGATGCAAAGCTCCTCACATACCCTGCCTTTACAGAGCGTGCTCCTCAGTGTGCCTGATTGCTCTGATTGTACTCCAGGGATCACTGTCAAAGGGGTCATCCTGAGGAGTGTGATCCTCCCACCACAATCTTGACAGTGTTGAAGTCGGGTCAGAAATCAGTGTGTAAGAGCTGAGCATTTAAGACTGGAGTTTTTTGTTTGGATAGCTGGGAAATCATCTCCCTTTCTGGTCTGAGGAAATAGTTAAACTCTTGTTCTGTGTGGTCTGGTATGAGACATATGGGCTAGTGGAAAGGAGTGTTGCTGACCCTGACCTTGGTGTTGGGGAATGCTATGGAGCAGTGACATCACACATGAGGCAACCAGGGGATCAGCCCCAGCCAGCATGGGGTTGGGAAATGCAGGTCCTGCTTGACCAACCTGTTCTCCTGTTATAAGGTGACCTGCCTAGTGAATGATGGAAAGGCTGTGGATGTGTCTGCCTGCACTTTAGTAAAGCATTTGGCACTGTCTCCCACAGCATTCTCCTGGAGAAACTGTCTGCAGCTGGATGGGATGGGAATACTGGGTAAAACACTGGCTGTGTGGCTGGGCCCAGGGGGTGATGGTGAGTGCTGCTGCACCCAGTGGGCAGCCAGGCACTACTGGTGCTCTCCAGAGCTCAGTACTGGGGCCAGTCCCATTTAATATCCTTTTCAATGATCTGATTGAGGGGATTGAGTGCACTCTTACGAGTTTACAGACAACACAAAGTTGGGCAGGAGTGTTGATCTGCTGGGGAGTAGGAAGGCAGAGGGATCTGGACATGCTGGATTGAAATGCCAGTTGTATCAGGTTCAGTAAGGTGAACTGCCAGGTCCTGCACTTCAGTCACAACAACCCTGCATGATTCTGTGAAGACTGTGATGTATAATGCTTATTCTTAACTTGATGTGCTGGTTCATGTACTATGCTAATATGGAGCTCTTTAGGCATGGATGCAGGAGACAGGCTGTCAGGTAGTTTGCACTGTGTCTGATACCTGCTGCTCCTTCTGTGCACAATATAAAATCTGCATTTGCTCTCTAGCTCTTTTAAGACAGTGCTGGTTTGATGGCTACAAATTATTCATTTCTCTTCCTACTCTTTGTACGGTCTGCTTAGTATGAAAACAATTTTTGGCAGTGACAGTCTCTGCATCACATCCAATATCACAGAGTCCCAGGTGTGATGTGATCTTTAAGTGCATTTTCAGTACCTTGGCAAGGAGTTCTTGCCAGAGTACTAAACCAAATCCTGTTGATGTGGATGCTTTTGTATTACAATGAAGTTCTCCCTCTTCTTCTCTCTCAACTTGGTTTCCTATTTCCCAAACCCAGTGCTGACATCAGGTACATGTATCTCGTCACATGGACAATGGCTCCTTCTCTAAGCTGAACTATTCCTGTCTCAAAAGAATGGAGAATTTTGTGACTTACCCTAGGGCACTGCGGTGTAGCTGGCAGCAATGAAAAAAGCTACAGCAGGGAATGAAGGAAGGTCTTTTCTAGATGATTTTAAGTTCAGGATGTACTCACAATTGAGCTTTTGTTTGCTGTTGTTCTTTTTAAATAACTAAAAATTCAGGGAGTGTATTGGGGGAAGCCACTTCGGTATGTTGGGTGCTCATCTGTCCCGGAGGATGTGGTGTGAACAGGGTGGACAGTTTCCTTCTCTGTGCAGAACAGAGCAAGGATTGTCTGAGTATGAGAAAGGCAAAGCAGTGATCCTTCAGACCACGGCCTTGTTACTCTGTGCTTTTATGTTTGAAATCAGGAGATTCTTTAGCTCAGCAATTTGTACTGTGCTGTAAGACAAAATGAATGAAAAGTGCAGTCTAGGGAAAAGACTGAGGCTTTCTTGGGTTTGCACTGAGGTTGCCCCCTTGATATCTTTGGGTTTTGGTTTTTTTTTTCTGAGATTTGCCATTTCTGTCAAAATATGTAGGGAGGTTTGTTTTTGAACTTGGAAGAGACCCGGATTTGAAGGAATACATACCATCATTCCTAATGTATATATACATTATGTATAATACAAAGCTGAATTTTTCACCTTTTAGCAGCATGTATGGTTTGATTCTTACCACTGTGACACTATTCTTCCACTTCAGAATGATGCAGAGCTTTGGTGGAGGAGGGAATGGGTTTTCCTATGATGTTGCTGATACCAACCTTTTCTTGGGGGTGAAATAGTGAGCAGAAGTCCTTGGTAGTAGCTCAATCTCATTTGTCAGATTCCAAACTCCAGTGATGTCAATGAAAGGAGACACGGAACTAGATAATACCCCCAATTATCTTGTGTATGTGCCTGTATTCATCAGTCCAGTGAGCAATCTCTCTCACTCACACCTGAGGGTTATACTGCACTGCTGCTGTGGTGAGGTCCCACATCTCCACAAGCTGTCCACCTCTGCAGCATCTCTCCTCAGGTTTGTGTTGTTGAGGTGTGCTCCTGCCTGGTAGCTCTGCCTCAGGCCCTTCTTGTACTCAGTTCAAATGAGACAAGAAAGGACAGTGGAATTATTCCAGCCTCTTCCTGACTCTGCAGGGTTTTTTTAAAGATGTACTGTTTTACTTTTTTCTTCTAGAGGACTCCATGCACATTTTTCCTGTTTGCAGGGGTTTGGATTTGCTAAGCCAGTTCCCTTGCTGGTGGGTACACCTTTTCCTGTTTGAAACACAAGCTGCAGGATACATATTCTATTTGTTTCATCACCTTTGTAAACCTCATTTCAGGAAGATGAGCTGTGGAGCTGGTGCTGGATGAGGAGTAAATGTGATGAATGGCATTTCCTACCCTCATGTTCAGGCAAACATTCAGGTTTGTTTCATTTGCATGGAAGTAGAAGGGTATGAGCAGCAACTTGAGTGCTGCTTTCTCTTCATTATTCACCTACTTAAGTCTCTATTTTGCTGTGTTTGCCTTTCCTGTAATCACATATGTTCTTCTTACCTCCACACACTTTGGATGTGCCTTGATAGATTCAGCTCCTAGTGTAAATTTTGAGTAACTGCTTTGAGTTTAGTGGAGCTGTTACTTAGCTACAGCTCTCTCACAGGCCATGGAATTAGGGCAATATAAGCCAGAAATTAATCAGGAACCATGTTATGGTAGCTCTTGACCTCCCAGGGACAGATGCTGGACCTATTGCCTTTCCTGTGTTATTGGCTTAAAGTTGCTCTATTTCACCCTTCCAGACTACCGAGATCAGAGCCTGACTCTGCTGCCTCTTGCCCAGGGCTGTTCCAATGCCACAGGAGGGTAAAAGGAGGAAAGAGAGGCACACCCTGGAAGAACACTGCAAGTCTTCCTAGCATAAACTTTGAGTTTTTACGCATCTTTCTTACGTGACTTTTAAATTTGCCACAGCCAGTCACATTAAAGGTGAGGCCATGCCCTGCATATTACACACGTGAGTTCCGAAGTGAGAGATCTTTCTGGGGAGCTTCCAGCAACAGCAAACACAGAGCAACTAGAGGCAAATGAATGGATGAATGTTTTATTGTTGGGCTGTGTAATGCTGTTACTGTGGCACGGGACAGGAGTATTAGATGTTGTGCTGGTCACTAATTCATGTGTGAAGCCTCAAGCATTGATCAGTGTGGATTAAATGCATGCTGGAGATGTTTTCTGTGCTGTGCCACTTCAAATTCTCTCTCATGATTCAACACATTCAGAGCAAATAATTTTCTGTTTCCCATTTGCCAGTGAATGCATGCCATTTAGTTTGTAATTGGAACACAGTATGCTGCGTGTGTCTCTGCTAAATCATGAAAAGTGGTCCATTTTCTAAATTGCACAAGTATTTGTCACCTTTGTTTTAAAATGAGAGCCATAAATTTTATGGGGCATGTGAATATATATATTCATTTTCCCACACAGGTAAGTCATACTGTGATCTGACATGGGCTTTATGATCCTGCTCAGGTTATGTTCTGTACTAAATTTTGTCTTTTGCTTCTATATTTAGAATGGAGCTTTGAATTTTTTTTAAGGAAACAAAAATATGGAAAAAGGAGGCATATCAAAAGGGCTGTGCTTCTACATGTTTTTCATAAGCCAGGAGGTGCAATGAGCTGTGCCAATTTGGCATGCTGGAGGTGCTTGACAGTCCATTGCATATTAAATATGGTACATTTAAAAACTTTGATTTTACACAACTGCGGATCCATTTGATTAATATGTTTTCTAGGGAGTTTTTAAATACTTGTATTGGCTGAGCAAAGTCCACTAATGCTTGATGGGGCATGACAGTGGCCTCAGCCTAGCTGTGATGTGGAATGTCAGCTGACAGGGGAGACAGAAAGGGCTATGTTCCTAATCTTATGGGGGATGAAATGCAAATGAATTAATGGAACAGAATTCCTTCACATTTCTGGAAATACAGTATTTTTTTTCAGGTCAGCAAACATTATGAAAACCTTACCATCTCTGCCTCCGAAGACACATGTGCCCTTCAAAAAGTGAGAATGAAACTTCTCTAATTTTTTCCTTTACTGATACTACAGTTTTTCTGTGAATATGTGGGATGTTCTTGGGTTTTTTTGGTGGAGAGGCTGAGGGAGGGAAATGGGGGCAATTTGCAAACAACGTGACTTAACATGATAGGCGTTAATTAGAGTTCCTGTGCCAAGCCAGCATTAGTCAATAAAAGCACTGCTGCTCTTTCTAAGAGAATAAACATCTTTGTGCTCTTCAGCTGTCTCTGTATTTTGGTGGGGGGGGGGGGGGGAGAAAAAAGGCTCAAAGAAATGGTGTAGGATTCCTATCTGCTGATTATTTGTAATATACATGGCATCCGTGGTGCAAAGAGGATGGCAAAGTGCAGTGCAGAGAAAAGTACCGATACAGAGTTGGAGTGGGGTTATCTGATATGCCTACAAGAGCTTTTGGTAAAATTTTTTTCACAGTTGCTCAAAGAAATTGAATTTAGGCCACTGCTAAGAACTGTTGAAAACTCCAGTTTGGGCTAAGATCCTTTTTCTGAGGTTAAGTTAACAGGAGCTTTGTGAAATTGTGATGCAGGATTGAAACCAATGAGGAAAGAGGAAATAAGAGGAAATCTGGAAATGCTCAGAGTAGTTAATGGGTGCAGTGTGGTTGGGAGAGTGGCTGTAAAGGGACGAACCTCTCTTTTCAGTGCATTGGTCTGAGGGGTGTGAAACTGAGGGGTGGGCTGATTTGCAGGAACAATGGGAACATTGGCTGGAGTAAGTACAAGGACTCCAGACAGATTGACCCTGGGCTTAATTAACTTTTGTTCTCAAGGACTGAGCACATAGGTAGTGGGATCTTATCCTCAAGTGGCATTGTTGGTCTATTTAAAACATGACTCTGTGCTTACTGCTCTGGGTTTCACTGGTATTACCTCAATATTGTTATTTATCAGTAAGAAACAAACTTGACCAGAGGTATGGATACAATATGCACTCCAACACTGACCACTTTTAGATCAGGATTGTATCATATGAAAGCTAGGTTTACTTTACACTTTAATAAAATATTGTCAGCATCTTGCTCTGCCCACACCAGTACATTTTCTAAGATTCAGAGACAATTTCTGTCCTGTTCTATCTCTTCTTGTCATCAATAACCAGATTTTCACAAGGGAGAGTCACTCAGCAGGTCTTATTTTCACACAGACCAGTTTCCTGTTCATTGCTTAGGGTGTCATAGGGTGATTGTAATTTGTGTCCATACTAAGGAGGCTTTACAGGGGATTTAAGCTGATTTAGCATAGACAGGTCCAGACAAAACAATGATTTGGCTTCCATTTTTGCAATTACACAATATGAGAAGGATTTTCTGAGCCAGGTGCCCAAGGAGTGGTGAAACCTACTCCCCTCCCTTATAAATTGAGGAGTTGCCTCAGAGCACACGGGTCTTATTAGATCTGGAAATTCAATGCCTTGATCTATCATAAATGTTTTAAGATTAATATGGAGGAGGCTAGCTTTCTTTTAGTACATCACAATTTGATTTTAGCCTAGATATTATTTCCCAATGGAGGAAGAGTTGTTTACTTTGGAAATATCACAAGTGGTAGAATAATGAGAATTGAGCAATCATTTTTTGATGCTTACACAGAGACATCACCAAGATGCAGGGATACTTACAAAATGCAATGTTCAGGTAGAGTGACCTAGAGAAGTTGTTTGATTAAACCTCAGTAACTAAAGGAAGGTGAGTGCATCCCTAGCAGTTACTATGAGTGCGTAATGAAGGACGAAGCCTAAATTTTGTCTTTGAAATGTATTGTATGATTCAGAGATACTAGAGTGTATAAATGATACCTCCTTTGTTAACTTAAAAACTATATCTTCTTGATTCAATTCCGTGTGTTTCCAGTGCTAATTAAAAGCCCATCCTTTAACTCCTGGAGAGTTTCTTTGAAATGGTACAGCTTAGAATAGGCTGTGGTTCTGAATTTCTTTCATTCTCATTTGTTTATATTGACAACCAGTATAAATGTGACAGCAAAAAGTAAATTTGTTCTCCCTTTAATAGGACCACTCATGCAAGGGCTCTGGGATTAGATTTAAATTGGCACTTTTTAAACCTTTGATACAGTTACAGACTCAGTGAGCCATGCTCACCTTTCCTGCAGCTAGACCTAGCTGGAAATTAGTTTCCTCCCTTGTCAAAATATTTTCTAATAAACATTTAGCCTTTCTGCTAAAAAACAGTGCAAAACACTCAACAGCTAATATAGTTTAGCTGAAAATACACCGCTTTATTTCCTCTTCTAGAGAAAGAAAACAGACAAAAAATAGGTAGGACATAGTAGACAGCATCTGGGAATGCTGTTTAAAAGAAAATCTTGGGGAGGGGAAAGAAGAGGAAAAAAAGCACCAAATGAACAGTTTCATGCTTTTGATCACCAGTAAAGACATACCTCCTCTTTGCACCTCCTTCTTCACCCTGCTCAGGTTCCCTTGCATTATCTCTTCCCTGTAAGAAAGAAAACAATTAAAGTCAGGTGGCAGATACATCCCTGCTGTTGTGACTGTGAGAGAACTGCTCTTCCCTTGTGACTCTTGTGGTGACAATCAAATGGGGAAGCCAGGGCAGGTGCCCTGAGCATTCTACAAGGAACTGGAGTGCATTTGCATCTGCTGGGTTTATCAAGGGTTTGCATGTCTGAATGTGTTGTCTCTGGAAGATATAAGTGAACTTCTCTGTGTGAACAAGGGTGAGCAGGGGCTGGAAGTGGGTTTGTGTGGTAGAGAACTGTGTAGTCATGAAATGGCTTGATTTTCACTCTGTATCCTGGATGTTTGAGTCTTCAATGTGTCTAGGTTAGGACTGGAGCTTGTATTTAAATAGCAGTGCTCAGATATTTAAAAAAGGTGCTTCCAGTATGAGACCCTTTTGTTAGTGAGACTGTTGTAACAATTTAAGCTTTAATATTGCTTCTCTTGGGAGATATTGGCAAGGAATTGCTGATTACACTTTTGCTGAGTACACCTTTAAAATCATTGTTATGCAAACCAGCATAAATGCTACTCCTGCAGGCAGCTATGTCCTTCAGCCTCAGCAAGAATAGATCAATGCACCATGCAAAATGAGGAGGATTGTGGAAAGCCAATATGCAGGTCTGGGACAGAATAAGACTTCTGAGGCAGTAGAATTGGGAAAGGGAGCATACAAATAAGGAGAAACTCCCTTTGGAGGTAAAGTGCAGTCCCTGTCAAAAATAAGCAAGTTTCAGACCTCTGCTCAGAGCAGTGAGTGAAATGAATTGAAGGTGCAGAAAACCTGACCAGAAGGCAGAGCAGCATCAAGATTTCTGGGCTCTTCAGCTAATTTTGCCATTGATACTATCATAGTTGCCCAGCTGAGCCTGTCCTGACTTTACATCCTTTAAGTAATTTTAAAAAATCGATATATAACCTGCATTTTCCTTCAAGACTTACACAGTTTGCAAAGCCCTCTGGGATCTGCTGGAAGAAGGGGACAAGCATGTCATACACATTCTGTTGGTTCCTCTCATGGCAGGGTATACTCAGAGCAGATGGGGTTGCCAGCTCCCTGGTTCATTGTGGAGGTATTGGTTCAGTAATGAATGAGGCAGAGGAACAGACTGAGAATTCTGCACTCCGAAACCCCACTGAGCCTGCTCAGATGGTAATGTGGAATGTCTGTTCTCTTCAGGGATGTAAAGTACACCATCTCAATGCAGAAAACCAGGCCTTTTAGAAAACTGTGCCTCTAGATACAAAGAAAATGGAGAAATGAAAAGTTAAATGAAGCCAGTTTGGTTGTTTTTTTTTTTTTCTCCCTCAAATGGAGAGTGATCTCTCCTTGCAAATGATGAGAAGCCTGAAAGATGATGCACCAGCTGGGTACTTTTGTATGGATTTAACTGGAAAGAGGACAACTAGCAGCAGCCACTGCAGCCCAGCAAGAAGGTTGCAAATAATCACATCCCTGCATCAATTATGAGCAGTAGAAATTAGGGAAATAAGGAAGAAGATAAAAGTCAATAATCTTCCTTACATCTATCAAAGCTCTTTTGGACATGTGATTTCTTCTGGGCTCTTCTAATGCATCCAGGTTTATTCTTGGTGCTGCAGCTGTTACAGATCACTATTGCTCTGGTGTGCAAAGAATGCCTAAGTCAGGTTTCATAATGTGAGGACTGCAAAGAAATACAGTAAATCATCACATCCTCCAAAACCTCATTTGAAAAGGGTAGAACAAAACTATCCTTCTCTCCAGAATTTACCTGACACTGCTGATGTTAGAAGGAAAACCTAGAGTAGGCCACACTGTCAATGCCTACTCCATTCTTTATAGAAAATGTGCTGAAATAAAATGATGTGCTCTTTTTGGCCATAGTCTGGCAAATGAGCAAACACTTGGTATCTGCTCACAGTTGTTTGACTTCGAGGCAATTCAATCAAAATCTTCATTTAATTATGTCAACTGCCTCCAGGGCTCCCTGACCTCATGTGTGTGATGTGGAAACAGGTGATGATAGATGCTGAGGGCTATGGCTGTAGATTCTCCCTTTAGTGAATTCATTTTAGGTGCCTGTAAGAATTTATTTTGGATTCTCATGTACTGCTTCATTTTTAACGAGGATTGTGAACCTGGGTTAAAGCAGCAGTTTCAAATATTTTTCTTTTGGTGCTGAAAAACTGGACACTAAGATGGTAATGTGTTCTTGCAGCCCAGAAAGCCAACCTGCATAAAAAGGAACACGGCCAGCAGGCTGAGGGAGGTGATTCTGCCTGTTTATTTCTGCTTTCTGAGACCCCTCCTGGAACAGTGTCCAGCCCTGGAGCACTCAGCCCAGGAAAGGCATGGCCCTGTTGGAGCAAGTCCAGAGAAGGGCCACAAAAGTGATCAGAGGGCTGGAGCACCTCTCCTATAAGGAAAGGCTGGAAGAGTTGGGGTTGTTCATCCTGGAGAAGAGAAGGCTTCAGGAAGGCCTTATTGCAGCCTTTCAGTATATAAAGGAGATTTATAGGACAGGAGAGACTCGTTACCAAAACCTGTAATGAGAGGACAAAGTGCATCTGTTTTAAACTGAAAGAGGATATTTTGTATTGAGCATAAAGAATAATTTTTTATGAGGAAAGTGATGAGACACTAGCAAGGTTCCCCAGGGGAGTTGTGCATGCCTCATAATTGGAAGTGTTCCAGGCCAGGTTGGATGGAACTCTGAGCAACCTGGTCTAATGAAAAGTGTCCCTGCCCATGGCAGGCAGGTTGGAATTAGATGACCTTCAAAGGTCTCTTTCCATCCAAACCATTTCATGATTCTATGAAATATTCCTATGAAGAGCAATGGGAAAGGGAGACAAAATAAGGGGGATGAAATCTGTTGTAGAAAGGAGTACAAAGGGTAAATGAGCAATACCTTCAAGAGCTTTGCCTTGATGGCTGCACGAATAAAAAATCCTCGGAAGAGAAGCAAGTCCTGCTCCCTGTTCCCCAGGAGATGTCTTCTGCTGCACCCAAGGATTTTCAGCTTAGGCAGAATGGGAAGAGGCTAAAGAAGAGAAACTCCTAGGGCTTTCTCTGTGAGGTCTAGCAAGGAGAAAGAAGTAGACAAGCAAGAGCAAACATAAAAGGCTTCAGGCAGGAGCACTAAGGAACAGTGTTACATTGCAGCTGTGTGTGCAGCCACATCTGCAACTGCCAAGTCTGGTGAGCAAAGATTTCATCCCTCTGGTCTCAGCTCAGCCAACACTGCTACAGATTTTTTGTTTTCTGGTATGCAGGGGGCACATATCAGTTGTTTTGCTACCTAAAAAAATGAGACTTCTGTTCTAGCACGTGTGGAAATCTAAGTCCAATACCTAAAGGAACCCTGAATTGAGAATTAGAGGTATTAAATCACTTCAGCTGCTGCAGGGTGACATGTAACCTCAGTGTGAATGGGGTTGCTTGAGCTCCCTCCTGTGTCTACTTGTGTGATAAAGGTGGGCCTTAATGAGAGACCTAAGCAGGGAAGACTCTTTAGTTGCCAGTTTAAAGTACTTCTGAATCTCCTGTGCTGGTAGTGCAATGATGAAGAGAGTATAGGGGAAAGTCTAGCAGGAGGAATAAGAAATATTCTGTTCAGTCTGAGATGGGAAAAGTTAATTGCAGCACAAAATGCTATTATGGTAATAATGAGAAATCCACTTGTGGAAGGCAAAGTGTCAGGCTGAACCTGCTATTTCTAAAATTTGCACAGTAATTCAGGGTTTCATTTAATAAAAAAAAAACTTGTTTAAATGTAAAGAAAAAGTTTAAAGATATAAAGATAATATTATCTCTGTTAAGGTATTTGTGATTTTTTTTTTGTCTTTCCTTTCTCAGATTTTCACTGAGACCAGAAATCTCAGTATTTCAGAATTTCAGATCAGTGGTCTTTGAAGATGATATTTAACCCCATTTTTTCCTTTCTTCCCTTCAGTATATTATAGAATACTGGAATGAATAACTTCCAGCTGATTTCTTGTTCTGTTTCTGTGTTACTTTCATTATTTCTTTTGCCACATTGTCAAGCTTCCAAGGCTGAAAAAGTATTGAAAAGGTACACTGTGAGGAAAGGGAAAACACACACACTCCACAATGGAAAAAGAACAAAGCAACCCAAAATCTTTAGTTTCTCTGGGTTAAACTGCAAAATGTAGAAAGGAGGAAAGAGGAGAAGAACTTTTCCTTCCCTCAAAATAAGAAAATGGAACTTGAGACGCTGTGTGGCCAAATGAAGGGCTTGCGTACCTTTAAATTTATATTTTTCCTCGAGGTACCTGGTGAGAGCTATGAGAAGCTGCCATTCCCTTCCAACAAACCTTGCTTTCAAGGATCAACTGCCTGTAACTTTGAAATTATTTTTGAAAAGGAGGGGGGATGGGAAATCAACCCAAAAAGCCAACCGTGTGAATGGAGAGCATGTTCTATCTTGGGATAAATTTGGGTCCACATGCTTCCAACCTGTTTTTTTCTTCACCCAGATCTGATTCAGTGTTGTGCTGTTGCCAGCTAGACAGCAGGTGAGTGGGGTCAATAATAAGGTGCGGTCATCAGTCTTGTAACTGGCCTGAGAGAAATCCCTTGGGTATTGAACTTATGTTTCTCAATTCCTTAAAAAGGACACCCCTCTTAAAAGGAGCAATTGTTTCAGGACAGCCACTGTGAGGAGCAGGAGAGTGGATGCTTTCTGTGGAATATATATCAGTATAAAGAGGTAGGAGGTGTGGGATGCCCAAAACCTTGTTCAGAACTTTGCCTTTGAAATGGTGAGGTAATTTCAGATCTATTTTGCAAATGGAAAGAGGTTTTTAATTCCAGGGGAAGGGAAATCAGTCCTGGTTTGACCACTAGAACAATCAACTTTCTCTGTTTGGACTACAGTCAACCCCGATTAATAATCATAGTAGAGCCTTTGAGCTTTTATCAGACCATCTGATCTGCTCTAACCTGTGGGTGTGAAGATGAAAGGTTAATCCCCAGGGCCATCTGCTTTCCTTTACCTTTTCTGTCTGAACACATTGTTCCTTTGTCTTGCCTGCCCACTTTTGGAATGTCTCTTGCTGTCTCTTAACACTAATGCTGGTTTACATCTGACTCTCTGCAGAGGATGCAGGCTCTTTGAGCAGCAGCTGCCTATTCAGAGATGCTTGCAAGTTTCCTTTACTATTTCCTCTCCTCTCCTGGCAACTCCTCTCAGTATGATTTATGAATTGCAAGCATAGCTGGGGGTGATGCGAAGTATCAACACCTCTGCATTCAGTGAATAGGAGCTGGGTAATTAATAATAACAAACCAGGAGCGTTTGCTTTGCATGGAGATCACGTAGCAGAGAAGTGTTGTTCTGTATTCTTTGGGAATGGGGGAAGTGAGTCCTAACCCTTCCCTGTGCTGTTAAATCTGCATGTCATTTTCCTTGGATAATTAAGTAATTCCAGCCTTTGGAGGAGAGAGACTCCCTCCGTTTCCCCCGTTAGCTTGCAGATGTAGTACATGCACCTTGCGGCAAATCAATGCTAACGATATTACCGTGCCTTATTGCAGCAATGGAGTAGAGGAAGCCCAAGGAAAATGCTCAGCCCTTGCCGATTGCATTATGAGCATGAGGATCTTTTATGTAGCAGACTTATTAATTGCGTTTTCATTTGTGTCCCTGAATTTTAACCCTTTTGAGATCGCTCTTCTGCTTGGGAACATGTCTAAAATTGCCAAGTGTTGGGCAGAATTAGAAAAGGGAGAAAAGACAAGAGTGGTCTCTGCAGTACTGCACTGGAACCTGGACATCTGCAATAAAAGAAAAAAGCTTTTAAATCACTTGGTAGAACACAGAATAAATACACTCTGTGTTGGAGTAACAAATGTGGTCAGGTGGTCTTTCAAGGGAAGAGGTTCCCTTGAACCTTCCCAAACCCTTCAGGTTTTTGGCCTCTCCACCCTCTGCCTGCAGCAGGTTTTGCATTACAAAAAATCCCTGTGCAGGTTTTTCCTCCTCCTTCCCCAGATGAACTCCCTGATTTGCCCCGGTACATTTTTATTTTGTGAAGATCAATCTCCTTAACTGTTCTCATTTTCAATCTGTCTTGAAGGCAGGGAACTTGTGTATTGTCTTCAAGTCATAACCTAAACTTCAGAGAGGGATTGTCTCTTTGCTGCATTTGCAGGCCTTTCCCTGGAGCCTGACAGAAACTCTGGGCATTGCTAAAGTTTAAATTATTATTAATTTAGTAATTGGCATTTTTATCATGGAAATACATACAGCTGTGATGCCTGGCCTTTGCCAGCCAGAATTCATTACACTGTGTGCAGGCTGCATGTTACTCTCTTCATGGGGCTGGTGTTATCTTTTCTAATTTCCTTTGGTGGTGTGAAACTTCAGTTGGTCCCCTGTGAGTTGAAGCTATTGGCCAAGACAGTCTAGCAATGGCTGTAAAAGCTGCCACTTAATTCTGTCCTAATTCCTGTCTTAGAGGTGCTGGGAGCACACATTTGCCTGAGACTCCCCTGTTCAGAATTCTGTTTCAAATTCTGTTTACTTGATATTTGATTTAACCTGACTCCTTTTAGGAGTTAGTTATTGCTGATTCAGTGCACAGGAGATCTGGGTTCTGCCAGGACTGCCTTGGTAAGAAACACCTGCCTACAGCCAGCTGCCTACTGCGGTAGTTTTGTGTTATTTTTCTTTATTTCCTTTTTGGTTTGTTTCTTCCGTGTTAAGTATACAACCTTCCCTTTGTGTTGACTAGTATAGTCTTTCCTCAGTGCTGTAGTTCAGTTTCTGTCTTGTTTGGGGTTCTTCTTAAAAGAAGGGAAGGAAATAGCCATAGGTGAGAATCTTAGAAGGTGGTATTTGTTGTGGGAGAGAAAACAGCACCAAGCTGTTGCAGGTTGAACATCCTCCTGTGAAGTCCCGCCATCAAAGCTGGGGTTGCTGCCAGACTTGTTTCTCTCTAGCTTGCTAAGAAAATTCTGCCTTTGTGCACTCACACACAGAGAAATCACTTTGTATTTAGCTTGAATAGAGGAGAAACAATACCAGCTCCTTCCCCTTCTGAGTCTATCTCAAACTTAGGGGAAGGGAAGAGTGGAAGAGGGAAAGATTTGTCTGGAAGAGGATAAAAAAACAGAAAAAGGTGCCTGGGGAGGGAACAGAGTCTTAGAGAGAGAGAACTGTTGCTGTGTCACTGACCACATCAGCCTCACTCTCCCAATGTGTGCTCTGTGGGGTGGGAAAAGGTGCTCTTTGTAATTTTTCTGTCTTGATTCTGAAGGAATGGAACAAGCACAGGGGAAGCTTCATGTTCAGAAAGATTGTCTTTTCACAGCAAGGCAAGTATTTGCACTCTGTCTTTTAGCGGCTATAAAGCCAATCCTAAACCCTCTTAGGCATGAGGCTTCCTTAACAACCAGAAATGAAAAGCTGATGAGAGGAGCACAAAATTTCTAACAGTAAAGAGATTATTTTTCTTCATGGGACCTGTGAGACTGAGGCACACTTTGGGACAGGAAGGGAGATGAGGGTCATTTAGTCTTTCTGAATCAATGGTCATATGATGATTAGGCATATTTCTGGTTTTAATCAGCTTTTTTCCAGGTGAGGTATCTCACTACTCATAGAGAATTCTTAGATATTGTAACAGCTTAAGTCATGATTCTGCCTCTCTTCCTTACATGCAGCAGAGTTGGACCCAACTTCTAGAGGAGCTCATTGAATTCAGAAAACAAAGAGGGACTGAAGGTTTAAATGTCCTGATGCAGAGCTCTCTAAGTGATGCTAAGGAGCGTGTTTTCAAAAACTTGGCAAATGCTTCTGAAAATCCAGTGTCTTACTGTGGTCCTGGATGATTTGAAATCTGGGAGACCGGGGATCCTGTATTTCTGACTGGGATCTCTAAGATAAAAATATATGGAACCTTCAATATACAGTGAATTCAACACAGTGAACTTGTGTGCTGCACAACTTATCTTTGTATATGCTGCAAATCTGTGCACTCATTTCATTCTGATAAGCTCTTTGGCATTCCTGATGATGCTGATTAATCAGCAGAAGGGGATTTTCTTATCTTGGCTTTAAGATGAACAACAGAACCCAACCTTAACTAGAAACATGATTTAAAACCTGCTGAATTTCCCCAGGTAATTGAAAACATCTCTGGCTGCTCTGTGCCTCGCCAAGTCTCTTACCTGCACTGTGCAGGTTGTGCACCTTTTGGGCAGCCTTATCAGTGGGTGAAGATAGTGTAGCTGTCTGAGCATCCCTCAATGAAAGGGGCTCTTCTGTCTCCCACAGATACAGTGTTCAGATAGATAAAATCAAAAGGAGGGATGCAGTCAGGTTGGTCACCAAACCTGGCATGACATTTTCTCATGCTGGTGAAGTTCTGAGCCCAAGGTGAGATTCTCAGAAGAGGTTCTTCACTCAGCTAAGGCTCTCCCTGCCCCAGTCCAAGGTGGCCTGTGGCTCCCTCTCCTGCTCTGGGGTATTGTGTCAGTGGTGTTGATCAAAGAGACAGTGATGCTGTGATGCAGTGAGAGGGATCCACTACTTTGTGAGGAGCCTGTTCCAAGATCAGCTGAGATCAAGTAGTCCCACCATTGTCCCCTGATCCAGGCTGTGTAAAATGCCACCCTGGCTGTGCTGCTATGTGGTACCTGTGTTTCTCGCTGCTGTGCTGGGCTGCTGGACTCCCACTTCATCGTTCAGTGCAGGAACCAGACTCCCTCTTGCAGCATCTGCACAGTGTTTTCTGCAGCCCCTGTTCAGGAGCTTTGCAGCAAGTCTGTCAGTGCCATGGGCCTGCTGTGCTTCAGAGCCAGACTGTCTGCTGCACACCGTGGCTGGCTGTGCTCAGGGGAAATCTGTCCCATAATGGGGGTAATACTGCACCAGCAAAAATGGTGGAGGCCCTGCCTGCAGGTGATATTTTGTCTGAGGGTATAGGCACACTTCAGCTTTTAATGATTTTTGTTCAGGTACATTCAGGCTTTTCCTTGGTAAACAAGACAGCGTTATCACAGAGCTGCTTTGTTTTCCACTGACTGGTCTCACACATAATAAATAGGTTAAAGTTAACTGGAGCAAGCATTGATTTTTCTTTCAGTACGTATGGGATTTCCTCCCTTGGGAGGGCTTGATTAGTGCAGGAGACCTTCAGGGAAGGATATGAGTGTGTGAAAAGAGTGCCATGTAGCTGTGATATTAATTTCTTTCCCCCCTCTCTAAATTTTCCTCCTATGATCTCTTTCCTAACTCTCCCTCCTTTCTTTCATGTTCCAGCTCCCACTCAGAAATTTCCTGGTGTGATACTGACTGGGAGACATGCTCTGGGCCTCCAGGGAGGTATGGGTGTGTGCAGTCCTGCAGGAGGAGAGGGACATGGAGCAATGATAGGCAGAGCTGGGAAAAACAGAAGGGTTGGGGTGCTGGGGAGCAGGTCTACAATCAATAGTGGAGGCAGTGATGGTGAAGTCATTGATATGTGTTATAGGAGTTAGCACTTCATAATTACATTTTTTTCCCAAATGAAAGTCACAGAATATGAAGAAAAAAAAAAAAAACAGCCCCAAATAATCAATGCTACTTTTGAAGGCTTTGGCAATTGCCAGGCTCTATTTGTTTCTTTCTTTTGACAGTCATTAGTCTTCTTCCATCCAAATCATCCCCTCCAAACAAACATAACTTCCCCAATTGCTTTTCTCTCCTTAACTGAACTCAGCTCCCCCTTGGTTAGAGGCATGTTCTGCTACTTTATATTTGTGCCACAATTTCCCTTCCGGAACATTTACTTACTTGCTTACTTAGAAATCCTCTGCATTGCCTGGTGTTAGGGCATATGGTTGTCTTACATCAATTAAAAATCAACATGGTCCAACAGAACACAACACCAACCCCTGCTTCTTTGAATGGATGTTTGCAGCTGGGTGGGGATTAAAGCAGCTCATAATGGATTAGATCAGGGATTAAAACAGCCTGTAATGGATACTGTATTGAACTATTCCATTTCTATTCCTGGATATAGACTGTGCAAATCTAGGGTTGTCAGATGACATCCTCACTGTCACCCTGTCATGCAAAAGGCCAGGTTTTGAAGCAAATCTGTTACTCCTGCAACAGGGATGGTACAAACTGGAAAAGCCCCTTTTTCGGTGTGCTGGCGATGGGCACGCAGTTCGCGAATCGTGCAGGAGATGGGGGTGTTGCTCACATTACCTTTGTTTTCGAGAGAAGGAAAGATACTGCTGTCTTTGGCACGGCGGCCTCTGCTAAGGAGAGGGAGACGCGGAGCAGGGAGATCCCAGTACGCAGTCCAACATCATCAGTGGGACTCCCCCAGCTGTGCATCCTATTATTTAACAGTAACAAGCAGGCGCTGGTAAAGGCATTTTAGAATTTGCTTTAGAAACACCAGAGCTTCCTGTGGGTGTCTGTCTGAGAAATGAGGGCTTGGGGTAATCTCAGTGACACAGTTTGCACTGAATGTCTGGGGCTATCCCTGAGTGTGGTAGGTGTGGATGACATTCACAGAAGGTGACTGCAAGTAATGGCTCTTCAGTCTGCAGGGTAGAAAACACCTGCTATTGGAGTGGTGAAAGTACTGTCCTAAATAAAGTGTTAGGTTTCGTGGAAGTGTTCCCCGTCGCATTCTGTGCCATGTCCAGCACAGCTGGGCTCTTGTGGTGACAAAGAGTGATGTGGTGGACACAAAGAAATGCCTTGTGCTGGCAGATTTGTGAAATGAGGTGTGCCCACAAGTCCTGTCTTGGTGTGTCCACAAGTCCTGTCTGGGCTTTGGCCATGAAGTCAAGGATGCTGCTGCACAAAGGAGTGACTGATCAGGATCTGAACAAGGACTAGGTCTTAAGCAGCATCCAGCAAGGCTGAAATGATAAATGGGTCTGGGTAGACTGCACTGCAGGGGATAGGCTAAGTAGTGGCAATTGCTAGCACCACAGTAGCTTTTACTCTGTGGTGCCTGGGATTCTGGATGTGCAGAGATCTTCAGGAGAAGCAGTGAGCTGCTGCTGGGTCCAGGGGGACTGCAGAAACTTTGATTATAATTTAAGAACGAGTTCTGCCTGGTGCAGCTGGCAGCCTCACTGCTATAGGATGGCATTAGGTGGGCAGTGCCTCCCCTCACAGTGCACAGCAGTGTCAAGACACTGGGGTGGCACGTGTGCTGCTAATGCCACATACCTGGGGACTCTGTTCCTGCAGCAGTCGAATTTGGGGGGCAGTGGGGTCCTTCCTGTTCCCCACACCCTGCTGTTTGCTTACAAGCAGCAGCAGCAGGGTACAGCCTCGGGGCTGGCGTGTCCCTGTGCATGCAGGGTAGCACCTGCCACGAGTGTGTGCAACTTGTAAAATCCCCTTCCCTGAGGTTTTATGGAGCAGCTCTGGCTCAGGCCCACGTCACTGCTCCCACACAAATAAAATGTCATCTAAACATTTTGGCAGCACAGTCCAAAAGGGAGCCGATTCCAAGCCAGGAATACCATCCGTTGCGTTGGGAGTGGGTGATTCGCTTCCCCTACCCCCACCTCCCACTTTCCCTCTCTGCGTCGGGAATTGTGGCTAATAAGGGGCCGTGTCTGTGGGTAGGACCCCCGCCGCCTTCCCGAGGCTGTCAGCGCTGTTCTGTGCGCACCGGCCCCGCTTCCCACTCCTGCAGGAGAGCCCTTTAGCGGCCGCTCCCCCGTTTGCAACAGGCGGCGATGTGTGCAGCCCCTCTTCCCTCCCCGGCTCTCTCCTCGCTCTCCCAGCGGCAGCCGGGCTGCACGGACGCCCCATCCCGAGCTGGGCGCTCTGCAGCAGGCGCTGACCAAGCGCCGGGCAGCAGCTGGTCAGAAACCTCCCCGCTCCCCAGGGCGGGCAGTGCCAGCTCCGGTCCTGCCTCTGTCCCCCGGTCCCGCCGCTCCGTGCCGGGCTGGGAGACCCGCGATAGGCGGGAGAAACTGTTGAGCCGCCCCCGCACCGGGCCTGGCGGTGGGGAGGGGGGAGACCGCGGGCAGAGCCGTGTAGCTGGTGGATCCGTCCTTGGACGGAAAAGAATGGCTGGTGCGGGAAGTGGGAGGGTGGGACGATTAAAAAATCGCTAATTATCGACACTTTTCAAAGGGAGGAGGAGAACGAGAGAAGGTCGACCGTGGGTTTGATCCGAAGAGAATGTGCCGACGTGTTGCTGCAATGAATCGGTCCGGAGGGACGTGGCACTGGCACAGATGGCGATGACAAGGGCGACCCACGGGGACGCCCCGCAGCCGCGGGAGGCGGCAGCCTCCCTCTCCCCTTCGCACCCTGCCATTACTCACACCTTGTCCGGGGGCTGAAGCTGCAAAGGCTTCTTGAGCTTTGCCAGCAGAAAACAGGTGTCCTGGCCAGGGGAAATGCATCCGTGCGATGGGAGCGGGAGCGCTGCACTGCCGTGACCTAAAGAAATACATCCCCCTCGCTCCTTCTCCCGACATAGTTCCGAGATGCTGCTGCAGGGACCTGCCTGCAGATACTGCCCTCTCTTCGTTATTGGCCCCACACAAATCCTGCTAGTTTCCCTTGCTGGACGGTGGCAAGGTTGCTGGGATTCCCACGCACACGCGTGAGTCCCCACTGCCGGGAGGCTGCGCTTGGGACGGGCACATCCACACGCACGGAGCCGGCTCTTGGAGGGATGCTGCTGGATGGCCGGGTCCGTGGGTACGCTGCTACACACGGGAGGCACCCAAGAGCCGCTCATCCCAGCTGCGTTCCCCTGTGCCCCCTTACCCGTGGTTGACATCCAGCCTTTGTGCGCACATGTACACGCACACACACAGGGCGAGGAGTACCCACACCGCTGTAAATACGAGTCTACGTACATATACATCAGGAGAAACGGGGAATGACGGCTGCTTTATCTCGGCCAGGAGCACACATACCAAATCAGGAGAAAAGGCTGGGTGATGCTCCAGCTGATTCGGTGCAGCGCGGTGTCCCGCTCCCGCCCCCGGCCCCGCTCCCGGCCCCCGGCGGCGCGGCGCGGCGCGGCGGGTGACTCGGCGGTGTATTTCAGCGGCGGCGGCGGCTTGGCAAGGCTCGGGGCTCCTCCCCCCGTGTGGTGGTACCCTCTCACTTGATCAAATCCTTGAACGTGAACAGTTTCACTGAAAAGCACTTTTGAAAAAAAAAAAAAAAAAATCCAGCAACAGTAAGGAACAGAATCCAACTACCGGGGAGAGTTTTTTTCCTTTTTTCCCCCTTCTTTCCTTTTTTCCTTTTTTTTTTTTTTTTTTTTTTTTCTGGTCATCGTCTCAGAGGCTGAGAAAGAGGGAAGAGAAAAGGGAAGAAGAAGAGAAAGAAGAAGAGCGAGAGAAAGAGGAGCCTTTTGCAACTAATAAATATTATAATTAGAATCCGGCCCCTTTCTTCCTAAAAAAAAAAAAAAAAAAGCCCTAAACGCAGCGTCTCATCCCCCCCTCCCTCTGCAAGCCCCCTGACTCGCTCCGCAAAGGCATGGAGAAGGGGACCAACTGCTTTCCGACCTACCACACCATTTTTCTCGCCTGGACATGGTTCTTACTTCTCTCTTGGTGTTGCACCGGCGCCGAAATAACTTGCAGATCCTGCTCATCTCCATCGCCCTCCTGGCCGTCCTCCTCGTCTCGCCTTAGGCAGGAGCAGCGACAGCCGCCGCCGCCGCCGCCGCGAGGATTACGGAGCTGGCCGGGCGGCCGAGCGCGGGGCTCGGTCGGGGCGGCGGCCGCCGCGGAGCCCGTGCCGGGCGCGGAGCCGGGGGGCCGAGCGGGGCCGCGGGGAGCGGCGCTCCGCGCGGCGGGGGCGGGAGGCGGCGCGCCCGGGGGCCGGGGCCCGGCGGTGCCGCGGACCCGCCGGAGCGCCGAGGGGCGCCGGGCGCTGCCGGCCGGCGGCGTCCGGGGGGTGCCCGCGGCCGAGGGGCAGCGCGGCGGCCGCGCTCAGCCCCGCGGGCCCCCCGAGGATGGGAGAGCGGCGCGGCTGCGAGGGGCCGAGGAGCCGAGGCTGAGCAGCACCACCTTCGCGCTCACCGGGGATGCGGCGCACAACCAAGCCATGGTGCACTGGTCCGGCCACAACAGCAGCGTGAGTACCGCCCCGCAGACCCGACCCGACCCGACCCGACCCGGTCCGGTCCGGTCCGGTCCGGTCCGGCGGTGCTTGGTGGGGAGGGAGCCGGGACAGTGGCGGGACGGGGCCGCGGCTGGCGCCGGGGCCGGGGTGCGGGGAGGAGAGGGGCTCTGGCTGGGCACCGTGCCCTTATTGCCAGCGGGAGTGGGACACGGAGCGATGGCCGCAGGAGAAAAGTTTTCCTGGGGAAAGGTGAAGGCGCGTGGGAACACCGTTCTGCCCCCGCCCCCGGAGGCAGAGCCGCGGTCCCCGGGCAGCGCCGCCGCAGCGCCCCGAGGGGCCGGGCTGGCCCGAGCCCTTCCGCTGCGCTACAGCGTGTCCCGTGGGCCGCTGCCCTGGGGACCCTCACTCTCCGTCTCTCCATATGTAATAAACACCGTGACACGCTTCGCTGCCTCCCTGCCTGGGATAAGTGATGTATAGGGGGGGTGGAAAAGCCCTCCAGTGTCCCGCTGTGAGAGCTGGAGGCAAGAGAGATCCCATTAATTCATTAAGGGGCGGAAAGCCCCACAGCACGTCAAGGAGCTTAGAGTGGAGGCACGTAGTGCAAGCACAGTGAAAAGTTTGTAAAAAAATCCATGGCATCTCACGCCTTTTCCCCGAAGTCAGTAATAACGAGTCGCTGAGGTGTCCCTGAAAGCCTGTGGGATTGTGTGTGCGTGTGTAGGGGGCATGTCCCAAAAGCCCACATGTTGTGCCATGATAGTGCAGGGCCCTCCCTCACACCCGCTTTGCAACGCCCGGCAGATGGCTGTGGACAAAACTTAAAGTTTCTTTTGACTTGGTGTCAGAAATACCATTTCTACTCTCGTGTAGTCTGGGAACAGATGTAATTTAAATGACTCTGGGAAACCTGTATGTCTACTGACAATATTCCCATTATTCTGATTATTATAGCTTGTCACTGCCTTGAAAATGCCTCTTTTATTGTTTTGCCACTATTGGAAATGAGTATAACGCTATTAACAGCATAGAACAGATTGGCTGCATTTTCAGATACATTGTTCATGGAACTTACTAGCCATGAGAAAAGCAAATTGTCTACTTACTTGTCTGTCTATCTGTGCGTCAGCTATAGGTTCTAGTGTGCAATTCAACCTTTTTTTTTTTTTTTTGACTGGAAGTTTTTTTTGTCTGTTCATTATTACTTAGGCAATAATTCTAACAGAAATGTGGATGTTACTTTTATTTAACCAATTTTTAAAGGCAGTTGTGTTTGCCAGGCATGAATTTCACTCTCATTAAAGGTGAAAGTAAACACTGAAGAGAAAACAGCTGTATGGTATATTTCAGCACTACACTTGTCTCTAGGACTATTAATTTTTAATATAACATGCCATGTAATGAAGAAAACCACCTCTCTTTTGTTTCATTTTAATGCTGAATCAAGGGGTGTTGAGCAAAAGAATCTAAAATGCCTCCCCCATGCCTTCCCAGCGTGGATTTCCAATAGTTTTGAGTATTTCTGCTACAAGTAGCAAAGAAAACTCATTCTGTAGGCATTTGCAGGGGAAAGAAAGGTTATTTTTTCCTAAAGCACAGCTCAGAAAGTGATTTTCACAATATTCTCCCTCCTTCCTTGGTTTCTTTTACAGAAATGTGCTATTTAAACAACTAGTTTCCTTATATTTTAACTTTAGGTGACTGAGAAGAGTAATGAAAGAAAATGTGTCGATTGTTTATGGCATGCCATTAGGATTTTGCACCTCAAAATACCATGCATTGAAGGCTTCCAACTCAAAAGCACAAGCTAAAGCAAAAGACTGGTTTATTGCCAGTGTAGTGTTTGTACGAAGGAGAAGCAAGCATGTTAATAAATACTAATGTTATCTTTTCGTGATTTTTCTAATATGAGGTCTAGCATTCTGAGACTTTTTCTCTCCTGTCTTTTCCAGAAAACATACTGCATTTAGTAATTAACTGGATTTTTTTTTTTTATAACTGTGTAGCGGGAAAGTTATATGCTTGAATCTGGGTTCTTTCATTTATTAACAGATAAGGCTGAATCCAATGCCTGTTTCTCTGCTGCAGCTCAGTTTTTACCTAATTCTACTGTTGGGGTGTCTATGGCACAGGAACATGAAGCAATTTGCCCAAGGTCACTCAGGCAAACAGTGTGGCTTCTTTTGCCAGCCACATTGGTTCCCAGACCCACATCACAAAGCATAAATTTTCTTGGGTCATGGGAGATGTAAAGCAGCAGGAAGGTGTATTGAAAATGGACAACAGATACTAACTCGTGTCATGATTATGCCAGTTGACCTAGGAGAGTAAGTAGGATGTATCTGTCTGTTATTGTATTCAGCCTGCCAAAGCAGTAAAGAGGCAAACAGCTTGCTTTTACAATTCTGTTACTTGAACAGACTTCAAAACCTAAGCTTTTGTCACTTATGTATTATTAAAAACACGATCAATCAAGTTTCATGCATTAGTGGTGGGGTATTCCTAAAAACTGGATGGATTTGCAAAGATGAGGAAGGTAATAAAAAATTGGGGTTTTACTGGGACGTGAAGATCTGCAGACACTCCACAAAAGGGAGGTCTTTGCAGCTGCTGGATGCCTTGTTAACCTAGAATGTTAAAACCCTCTGTTTTTAAAATAATTTTTATTATATATTAATTATATATTATTTTAAAAGCAAGTCTCTGTCCATCTCCTATCCCTCTTTTCTCACACATCCCTAAAATCTCAATTTAATTTATTAAAACATAATTCCTTCCAGGCAACAAACTTTTGTTTTCTCCATTTGCAGATAGTGAGGTCAGGATTACGATAGAGGCAAAAGGCTGGTGAGATCAGGGAATTTGGGTTCTCTGCTTTGTCCTGCCCAGAGGCTTTTTCTGTGACCTTAGGAAAGACAATTAACCTCTCTGGATCTCCTCTTCCATGTTAAATGAGGATAGTACTACTTAGCTACCACAAAGTGGTGGTGTGGAGCAGAATTCATTTCTGCTTTGTACAGTATCTGAGGATCTTCAAGTGAAAATTGTTAGGAAAATACAAAAATACTATTTTGTGTAGAGGTGAGGTTTATATTCTCTGTGCTCATATAAAGGGAACTTGGCGTAATTCAGTGGGTCTGATATTAGAAAAAGCAGGCTTCTATTTGGGCTTCAAGTATCAGTCTGCCCTAATAGAAGCATTTATTGAGCAAGGTCATGAAGCTCTTGAGGGACCTTGGAGAGATCAGATAAAATGTTTTCTTGCCAAAGCTTTTCTAAAGAAAGGAGAATTTTTAATGAAAAACACTATGATTCCCAACAGATCTGCAAGCTATTCTTTTTCCAAAGCCATTCCCCTCTGAACACATATGCTGTGTACAAATGTGCCATTCAGTGCGCAGTTGTACCCTCTACACTTGTTTTCCCTCTCTAGATGTTTATGTTAGTGCATGAAATTTTCCTTGTTCTGCTCATCAGATGGTCTCTCCAACCTTCCTGTGAAGATGATTTGATTCCTCATATGATCTTTTCTTCCTTCCTCTCTCCCTGATTTCTAGGATAAGGACGTGCAAAAAAAGGTAGCAGTACCTTTAATGCTCTTACAGTTTTAGATCTCCACTATCTCATTTCTTGATAGTTGGTTTTCCAAGAGATTTCAAGAAGATACAGTGAATAAAAGACACTTACTAGGATTGCTCTTCGGGTATGATCACTGGTGGAATGGGAAATGGGAACTGTTGTCGTTAGGTTTCAGAGTTGTTCCTCTGATGAATGTAGCTTTTTATAGGAAGTATTTAATTTTGTCCATGCTTTTTCTGTGATGGAATTACTACAACTTCTGTGGTGTTGTGGGCAGGTTTTTTTTCAATATGAGAAGAAAAGATGCACATTTCTAGTTTTCTCTGGAAGGCATTTTCAGCCCACTATCTATGGAGGTGCTGCAGCTAATGATCGCTGTGTACTTTAGCTATCCCATATGTATATGCCCTTGCCTTTCTAGTAACCAGAGGCAAACTCCACGGAATCACTGAATATTAAGAAGAAATTAAGAAGAAATCTTAAAGATCATGTAGTCCCAATCCCCACTGCCATGGGCGGGGACATCTCCCAGATTCTGACATAAATTCTCTCAAACTTCTGGCATAAAGATGAGAAATGCACCATAATGCCCCAGTAAGAGCAGGAGAGGGCATTTGTCTAAGGCATGTGTAGTATTACAGGTTGCTGCAGCCAGCCCAAGTTTCTATATGATCCTAGGGGTTGGATTTTTCATTCTATATGAAAAATGTCAGTTGTGCATTTTTTTTTAGCTCATTGTAGTAGAGCAGTGCGGAAGATAAACCCAAAGCCTGGTGTGCTTCAGTGGTGCAGGCTACCTGTGCAAATTGCATTGATGCTTACAGCATGATCCAGGCCCTGAAAAGTGGGAAAGGCAGGAGGAGAACTAGTGAGACACTGGACTGGGGCCTTGTTTTATCTGAGCAGCCACACTGCACTGTTTTGTCCAGTCAACCTGTGACTGTCATTTCAAGAGTCAATATGGTTTCAAGATTGACTCTAAGACTTGGAATATGAGATGCCTTTGGGACAAGATGATAAAGAGGAGGCTAATAGTGCTGCAGTAGCTTACAGACATTGGAAACAGAGTTAGAGAGAAGATGCAGCTTATCTTACTGGTTGGAGAGGGATTAATATGTGTTAACAGCCCCAACATATGCCATATTGGACATTAGGAAAAGTTTCTTCTCAAAGAAAGTGCTGCAGCAAGGTACAAGAAAGTCTTTGGGGATTTTCAAGACTCATGTAAAGATGATGATCTGATGGGAACCACTCTGAATGGGTTTTCTTTACCTCCTATTACCACCCATCCTTTTTCTTTACCCCGTACAAGGTCTGGGGGCTGGCAGTGACAAGCAGGTTGTGCAAGTTCTCACCGTGAAGCCTGTCTCTTCCGGGAATGATTCCTCTGAATGCTGTTGGCAGGGTTCTGGTGTGATCTGCTAATGTACTGGTGGTTGGATGCTGAGACATTACTCACTCCCATGGAGAATTACAAGCTGGGGAGGCCAATGGGTTCACTCTGTGCCAGGTAGTTTTTCATTAAGATGCCTTGCAATGCAGTATGTGATGGGCAATATTTGCAATTCCAAATAGACTGCTATGCTTGGAAGGGAGGAAGGGGAATCTTTAGGCAGGCAAAGCTGCATTTAGTTGTCAGCCACGGGTATCTGCTCCAAAAGTCCAGCTGGATTTCAGTCTAAAATGTTTACTCCTAGAGTGCAAAAATGGTAACAGAGCAACCATGTTAATTGCACTGCATTTTGTAAATATTTTAATTTCTATCCTAGACTGATTCTTTCTCAAATACCTTTTGACTAGGTTATGTTCTTGCTGCCATGGAAGGTAGTCCAACTCTGGCAAAATATCTTGAGGCATTACCACTTTCCTCTATCTTTATTAATGAAGCTTGCCACTTAAGTCCTTCTCCAGGACCTTGCCAACCCATTTTTAATTAATATTTAAATAGAAGATTGGAAATGAAAATTAAACTCTGGCATGGCAACTGCTTTTGTGGTTGCTTTGAGTTAGTAGCGCAGGGAGAAGACATCTGGAAAATATTCTTTGTGTTATTTCTCTCCAGACTGGTTTCATTGCAAAGTCAGCTTGATGGCCAGTATATGGGCCTGGATATTATTTGTGGTCCATTGTGGATATTGTTCCCTGGGCCGTTTCCCTGCCTGGCACAGCAAACTGTTGATGTTCTTGTAGTTCCAAGCTTAGAAACAGAACTGCTCCTGTCCTAGGTGTCTGTCAGCAGTTTCTCTTCAGACCTCAGTACTCAGACTTTGCCATGATTAGGGATGAGGCCTAGGACTTGTGGCTAAACTTTCACAGTGGACTAAATGCAAATAGAAACAGCTACGTGATTCTTTAATTATTTTTTTCATAATGGAAAACATTCACCCAATCAGACGATGAAGTCTTTTGAAAATGGGTGTGAGCAGATAATTTATGTTAGGCAGGGGAGATTTTTCTCAAATGGGAGGTGAGATGAAACAAATATTTTCTTGAAGGCAAGGCTGTAGGAAGATGAAACTTTCTGAGAGTTTCCAAATTTATAGCTGCATTTGTAGTAGAGATTTTAGAAAACATAGCAGAACAGCGTTGTCTAATGGGAAAAGCACAGGTTAAGGGCAAAGATCTTTAATGTCACTTGTACTAAAGGATACTGGAAATCAGTCTTGCAAACAGTCAAGAATTTACTCAGGTCATACCGTGGTGTACTGCTCCTTGAGCTCCTGAGGTGTCTGTGCATAGAGCGGAGAGCAGTACATGGTTACTTCAGTCAGCACTCATACAATTTCAGATTCCTATCAGAATTGAGGGCCAAGCTCATGGTTAGGGTTGGTTGAAGACATTTCAGGAGACCTGTTATGGAGCTAAGGCTTGGGTTTGGCTCGGCTCTGGTCAATTTTCCAGTGAGAATGTGTGTTTGAAGGTGTTGAATCCAACCTGCCTCAATCAAGACAGTAAATTAAATGACATGTTCCTTGTGAAACATTGAATGCTGCAATTGCAGAAATTCCCCAAAGCAGCAAAGTATTTGTTTGGATCCTCAGTTTAAACTGATGTAGGATTGATCTAGGCTAGTTTACTGTAGTTGAGAATTCAACCTGCAGGACCCTATAGCAGCGGAAAATAAGATTGAAAAATGAGTACAGAGGTGAGGAAACATGGAGCAGTACAGCAAGGAGACCTGTGGGCCCTTTATGTTTTCTGAATTACAGCCGCAGGAGTGTTGGCAGAGGAGTTGCCTTCTCTCTTGTGCCCAGCCTTTCACTGTCTCTTGCTTGACTCTGAGTTTGTTACTCTGTGCGAGTTTGACCCACACTGTAAGCCATGTTGGAGACTACTCTGGTGACACAGTTGGTGGACCCCAACAGGAATTTTAAGCTGAAATACCCCTTAGCTGGAATATACTTTGCTGCAGTCACACCTTTGCATGCAACTTTCCTGGTTTGCTTAAACTCTGTGTAGGAATCCAAGGTAAACAAATTCCCAAATCCTAACTTCCCCTTAATGTTCAGGGAGAACCACATCACTGTTGTTAGTATTTCTTCCGTGCAAAAAGGAGAGCATGGAAGTATTTCCTTTCCTTCCTTTAATGGGGTGTTATGAGACTGAGGGAACCAAAGAAAATTTGCTGCATGTTTGTAGAACGTGGCTGTGTGGGTATAAATATATTTGATAAATAATCTGCCATGGAAATTTTAGGGTCAATTTGCAGCCCTCATAACCACTGGAGTCCCAGAATGCAATAAAAGTAAGAACAGATTGATGCTGAGTGATCATATCTCTCTTTTGTTCATCCCTCTCGGTGCTGAAGGAGACCTGATTTCTCTCCCACCGAAACGAGTGGCAAAGCCCTGACACTGAGGCTGTCGCGGTGTTTTTTCCTCTTCGTATTGCGACATGCGACACAATCGCCGGCCAGGCAGCTCTGCAGAGCACTACAGGGCCTGCGTGCCCCAAATAGCGGCAGTTTTAATTAGCTCCAGCGGGGTGTGGATCCCCGGGCACGGCAGAGGGAAGGGTGCGGGTTGCCCGGGTGAGGGAAGCGGAGCCGGGCGCTAGAGGGAGCGTGGGCATCTGAGAAAGGGAGGGAGCGCTGCTGGAGCCCGGGACTGCGTGCTGGGGAGGCAGAGGCTGCTGGAATATCGATATGGAAACCCGCTCGGAGTCACTGACTCTGGGAAACTCCCGCTGTCTGGGGTTCCCTCCGTGAGAGAGGAGAGTCCTACCAGACACGCGGTCGTGGTAAAGCGTTCTGCCATGCCGTGCACTGATGCTGTCTCCCTTTGTGCTGTCTCTAATCGCTGTCAGGCTTTTTCCTGAAGATGGGATTCCCTGTGCCGGAGTCTCTCATCTGCTCCGTCCCCTCCAGCCTGAGTCATGTGCCTATAAAACCTCCAGCATCCCCCTCAGCTGCCGGCGGTGCTGCTGGTGTGGGAGAGGGATCGTGTTTGACCTGTGCGGCACGGGAGGCAGCGATACGGGTCCTACTGCACCCTGCATCTCCCCCATTGCCCTGCCCCGTTGTGTCGGGGCCAGCCCCCGAGGGTGACTGCTGACAGACCCACCTCGATGCCGATCTGCTCCCTCTCCCACACCATCGACAGCGACGGGGGAGGGCAGGAGAACTGGGCTCCATCACCTCTCTCCCTGTGCCTGATCCACAGAGGATGCTCTTGCCCTGACAGGTCCCTGCAACTTGGCACTCTTGAAGTTGAAGGTGTTGCACAAATCTTAGTGTTTGTGTTCCTCTTTCCATTTCTTGTGGATGTGGAGGAACACAAAGAATTGGAATCCTTACTAGCCACTGCTCTGTGGGACAAAGAAACATTTCCTGGGAATAATGGTTGCACATATCAATCTCTTTGGGACTAAAATATATGTTTGGGATTTAAAAAAAAAACTAGGACCGAGCAACTGCAAATCACTTAGGTCAATGATGGGCTGAAGAACTTGGGATGCTGGAAGCAACTGCTTTGACACTGCTTCAGTCTGTAACATGTGGGTACTGCTGGTACATCTTCAGTGGTGCTGCTGGTAGGCTCCAGAAATGGGCTGAGCCTCTCATGGGGATTTAGCAGAGGACCCCAGTGAGGGGTTAATGGAGCAGAAGACTTGACACAGAGCTCCTGCTGACTTTAGAGGCAGAGAGTAATGAATGGGTTGAGTTCAGATGTGCATCTTTGGGTGCCAGAGGAGAGCAGGCTGTGCATGCAGGTTGTCTTTGTGATCCGTGGTCTTGCCATTGTGCCTAAAGTTTGTGTGTTGTCCCATGTCTTGGCTTCTGTATCTACAAGGAAGAGTTAACTCACGTGAAGGGCTGTT
This sequence comes from Aphelocoma coerulescens, assembly GCF_041296385.1. Taxonomy (NCBI): domain Eukaryota; kingdom Metazoa; phylum Chordata; class Aves; order Passeriformes; family Corvidae; genus Aphelocoma; species Aphelocoma coerulescens. The sequence goes on from NC_091020.1 coordinate 25,414,265, forward strand.
GCTGAGGCTTGAAATGGTCAGACATTTGCAAAAGCCGTTGGGTGGAAGAGAATGTGTAAAACATGATTATCTTCCTCTTGCCAAAATGCTTTAGGACCTCATGGGTGCAGGGGGGAGGGAGTGGGACCTTTAATTGGTTGTTAGTCTTTCCCTGCAGTTGGGGACTGTTTGAAAAATCCCTCCCCAGCTATGGTCAATACCATGAGGTGCAGGCAGATTTGGCTGGTCTGTGGCCTTATTTGCCTGTTAGAAAACTGGGAGGTGAATTCTTTCTGCACAAGGTGGTGGGGTGGATGGCTGTGTATATGGAGACATTTCTCTGTTCAGGTCTTCCTGTCCTTTACCACCAAATCCTGCCAATTTGGAGCTTGCAGAATGACAGACATGACTGTACTTATAAAGGTCTTCTGCTGCCTGCTTCAGCTGTGTATTCCCAAGGTCATTAAAAGGAAGGTCAGTAGTATAAGCCTTTTTTTTCTATTTTTTTGAGAAAACTGAGGCATGCAAGAAAGGAGGGATCTACTCTGGGCTGTGCTGCTGATCAGTATTGATGTGGCTACGTAATAACAAAGGACTTATTTTACTTCATTGCCGCAGCTTAGATGCTGTGTATATTTTTTTTATAAGGGATTTCATGAAAGAAAGGAAAAATAGGTGAGGAGTTAAGAAGGAAAAGAACAGGGCTCTCAAGAGTAGAAAAGTAGAACATGCTCAGCTAAAATCATTAACAGATTGATCAAGTTAAAGCACTGCACAGTTCTGTCTCAAAGTGTTTTAAGACCATCTTTGTCTGCTCTTCCAGTCCCTTTACCTGCTTGGTTTCACAGATCAAGCCGTTTGAAATTGCATCTCCTTTTGACCTGGATGAGAATCAACATGATGAGACTGTGGGAGCCATGAATTTGGGCTTTCATTGGAAATGCAGACAGGAGAGGCATCACATCTGTCTGATGAGGGGCGTGGGAGCTGACTCTGAAGTATGTGGATTGTTTGGAATGAGTTGGAATAATTTAGGATGATAGCACGTGTACTTTTGAGTGCCTGTTTGTGCAATTTTACCTGGGGTAATGTAGTATGATGCAGAGTTCAAAGGTCTTGTAAGCTTCTGGGATCGTTAAGGTGGCTTCCCCACCATTTATGTTCCACTTCACAGCCAAAGGGGAAAAGTCTTTGTCCAACACCAGGTGCAGGTGAAGCACTCCTGAGTGAGACAGGGCAAATGAATCTTTTTTCTGCCCTCTTGGTGGGGCATGGTTGGGTTTCCTTGTGTCAGTCTTCTGCCAGGTGGAGGGCTAGGCCAGCATGTGAGGGGTAATGTCCTTGTTCTACCACCCACAGTGTCTTTCTAGTTTTATTCCCAACCAACCAAATGTTGCTAGTATTTGACACTACAGTGGAAGCATGGATGGGGGTGCAGATGGGTGTCTGGGGCTGGGGCCTGGCACTTGTGGACAGACAGACTGGCTCTCTGAACTTGCATGAACCTTGTGTTTGCAGTGGGAACGGGTTTTCCTTCAGTTTGGCCAAAAGCCTGGTGCAGGACAGGACTGGTGAGCCTGCATGTGAAGGAGACCTGTCACCTTGTGCACACAGTGTGTGGTGGGAGAGGCAGGCCTGCCTGCTGTTCTGGGGGGCCCTGAAAAACACATTTGTACCTTGCCTGAAAAGAGCTTTGCCTGTGAGACAGTGAGATTGCAAACCAGTGTGATAGCCATGCTACTTGAGAGAACTGGTATTTCAGAAGAAAGAATCTTTATTCAGGTGTACTTTGGCAACGGTTGGAGCAACACCAGGACAAAGCCCCATCCAGTCACAGTGTCCATATCAGGTGTCACAGAAGTATAACAGAGATTGTTTGGCTACCTATGGGTAGCTGAGCCTTTAACAGAAGGGCTTTCAGAAAACGGTGGGATATGGAATAAAGCAGAAAATGATCTGACCAGGGCAGCCCACCAGATTATGATTTCTGCTGAGTGTTTTTGATGCCCTGCCCCAGTAGCCATGCTGAACACTTTGTTATCTGACCTGTGAGAGCTGTCTGCTCTCTGAAGGACCGGGAAATGAGTAAAATGCCTGGTCATTTTGTCAAGCAACAGAAGTTAGCAACCACTTAACTGTGTGCCCTTCCAGGACTCTTCTCTCTCTCTGTGTCTTCTGTCATCTCTGTCATGATCCCTCCTTCTGCTGCCTGTTTGGAGGGGTTATGAGTGGCACAAGCTGTCCTTGGCTGAGCATTACAGGTGTGCTGTAGAGCTGGCTGTGATTGATGAATCAATCAGTTGGAGCCCTGCCAGCTATGAAAGTGGACACTGGGTGGCTTGTGGTTCTGGCCAGATACTATTTTGGGGTCTGCTTCTTCACTCAGCTCAGCATAGAGCAATTCTGCACCTCTGCGACCTTTTATCCACTGTTGAATTCAGTTCAAATTGGTCACAAGATTCCAAAGTTATCCCTCCTATGCTAACTCACAGGTAGCGTGGTCTGTTGATCCAAAGCAGAAACTGTTTCTTTTTCAAGGCACCTAAACCACAGCTCCAGCATCAGCACTGAGGAGTCCTTAATTTTCGTAATTAAGTGTTCATGTTGGTTTTTGCTACCCTGCCTGAAAACTCAGTTCCTTTAATCAAAGGCAACATTGCTGATAGTGTAGCATTCTCAGCTTGCTCATACAGCACCTCTTTGTGGCAGGTTCAGTGCTACGTGCTTTTCCCTTTAATTAATTTCAGATTATCTGCATTACTTGTTCCTCCTTGTTACTGCAACCAACAAAGCCTGCCTTTCTGAGTTGCACTGAGGTTTTGTTCTTATGGCTCTCAGCTTTCTGTGGATTTAAAAAAAAAATATTTATTTGTGCTTCCTGTAGTGCTGCTGGAAACAGGCAATAAACTGGATTGGGGAAATGGAGAAACAACTCACATAAAGGGGAAATAGGCAGGTCTAATTCTGCAGAATGAGATCAAATGTTGCATGGTAAAATACTGAATCATTTGAGAATGCTATGTCTTCTGTAAAAGAGGAGATTCTTATTTTCTTTCCCAAAGACAAAGTTTAACAGTCATGAAAGTCACTGACTAAGTGGATGCTATTCTCAGACTGAGGCTGGAATGAGCCAGAGTTCTCCTCATGTGCTCACCCTGGGGGAGACAAGGGTGAAAGGCCAGAGCTGATCCATGGAATGTGTGAGGATGCAGGAGTGAGTTGATGTGTGTGTGAAAGTGTTCAGTCCTGTTGTTTCTGTTTCACAGCTCATGGGGAAACACCCTGTCTAATGCTGTGCATTCTTACCTCAGAGAGTTGGCTGGAACATTTATTGCCCTTGGTAACCTAACAGGTTTAACAAAACAAAGCTTGCTGTACCTGTGTTTGTCAAAATCAGCTGCATGAGGGCAGCTCAGAGTAGGACGGGAGGGGACAGAGTGGAGCTTCCTGCGCTTTTTTACATCTTTTAAAATCCCCTTTTAATCACTACGTGGTTTAAAAGAAAAAAAGTGGTTTAGAAATGTAAAGGATACTGTGCCTACATTTACATGCGTGTAAGGATATGTGACCTGATAACTATAGAACTAGGTATATGACTATATAATTAGGAAAATGTAGCCAGGGATGATTTGGGGCCATAGTCTGATTCTTCCTGCTTTTCCTCTGTTCCTTCTCTACACCCCCCTGCTGTAATCTGTGGGCTCTGATGCTATTATATGGTACTGCAGGTCCCTTCCTCCTCTTTCCTTCGCTGTGGCCTTTGCACAGTGGCAGTGACTTGTACAGCCTCTGGTATGAGTCAGAGTGAAGGTTTTTCTGTGCCTGTCACAGTTGGATTTGGCAACCCTCAGTTACATACCAGGTTCCGTAGGCTGAACGTGGCTGTTGGTGTGATGAATTTGGAGCTCTCCTAAAGCACATGTCCTCCCTGGGTTCAGTGCTTCTCTGCTCTGGTCTGCAGATCTCACTGATCAGGAGATGGGAGGGAATGGTAGAAAGGTGGGAAAGAGCTGGCAGTTAACTGGGATCTCTCCTTTCAACCTTTTTTGTCCTGAGCTAAGAACAGTTTTTTCTTTTCCAGAAAATGCCAGTGGAGTTGTAGGGTTTTAAGAGAGAAGTATAAAACTATGTTTAATGATAAACATTTGGAACAGGAGAGGCTTCCTCCCCACACAGCTGTATGTACAGCACCTTGCACAAATTCTGTGTCTTTAAAGGATGATGTATATGATACAGATGCAGAACTTTGCCATTGTTTTCATCTTCATACATGGAATTTGAATTTACTGAAGAGGAGGCAGTGTGGGCATTCCCTGCCAGCTTGTTTCTACAGACCATAGATGGTCAGTTGTGATGGGGAAGATGTGGCCTTTTCTGTTGTTTCTGACTTTTTGACACCAGCCTGTGCCAGTCCCTGGGGTGGCACACTGGTCAGTTTTGTGCTTGCTTTCTCCCTCCTGAACGTGGTGCCAGAAGGTGTTTTGCTCCTGTGATAGTCCCCTGTGGTGAATATTTGTTGACAGACAGTGCTGGCTACAGGGCAGCTGGTAGCTTTTTCTGGTTCATTCTTTATTTAAATGGTCTGCCTCCAGAGGCACGCTTGTGGTTGACTTGTCCTGATGCATTTTTCTTGGGCATCCTTCTGCTACGGCAGCTCCTGCCCAGGGCATGGACAGAGAATGAACCTAATAGATGAAATTTGCACCAGAGGAGAAAAAACCAGTCCCCTGAGCAAGGCATGCGCAGCCACTGGGAACTTAAACAGTGTTTTGATGATGTACTGCTTTGTGCCTAAGTCCTGCTGGGGGAGAAGGGAGGAAAGGGATTATTTGAAGTCAGGGGATCTGACTCCCAGGAGTCTGGGACGTGGTCAGTTTGGGTTAGACATGCCATGGCTGAATGGTACTTGAAATTGTCTCAGACAAGAACTGCGGAGAGAAATACTGTCAGGAGGCTTTTCTCCTTTTTATTTATGCTGAATGGGTCATTCTCACCTGCCAGGGTGCATAAATTGCTGTCATGAAGGCTAAAGCTTTAGACCACTGGCAAAATGGTGTGTCCTGGCATTAACTGAAGGGAAAGGAAGGATGTCAGTAAATACCTATTAGCCTTTCAAGGGGTACTGTTCAGCTGATGTTACTGTTCCAAATCCACTCTGGTTTATGGTGATTTTATGCTGGTGTTACTTCAGTAGAACTTGATTTATGCTAGTGTGGGCAGGACCCTAATGTGAATATTTCTGTATGCAGTTAATTTTGCTAGTGTGGGTCTTTAGGTGTCTTTATGTGTCTCCTTTAATTTGTGCCCTTGATTTTTTTTTTTTTTTTCATTTGTCTTGTATTTTCTTTTCTATTGTCCTGAACTTGGGACAGTGAAAATGAGTTGTCTGATTGTGGGGAACATGACTAAGTCTGTGACTTAAGGGAGGAAGACTCAGGTATTGCCAGAGTGCGGGCAAGTATCTTTCTCCCTTTCTTGCTCTGATGAGAAACTTGGATATTCAAGTGCACTAGCATGTGCATTAGCAATGCAAACAGGGATGTTAATTGCCTACCAGTGATTTGGACACTTCAGGGTGAGAATTGCCAAGCTGGAACTTGCCAAGTCTCTGTTCTTCTGGAATATTTAGAAAAAATATCTCAGTGTTAAACTGTATCCTAAATGCTATTGGGCTTGTTCTAGAAGAAGATGGATATCCTTTCCTGGTGCACGTGGTGTCTCTCAAAGTCTTTTGGGCCACTGTGGGCTGTCAGCTCACTGCTTAGCTAAATATCTTCACTTCTTCTGAGGGGTTTCTGTTTTGAGAGGTCACAAGTACCCACCTGACTGGAATTTGGAGGGAGGAAACCCTTTGTAATAAACTAGCAAACCAGACTTTTAAACACTGTGCTATGCTGTAGCCTTGAGCTGGGGTTGCCAGGCTGTTCTGTGCTTGTTGTAGAAATAGCTGCTATGAGGAGATTTTTTTTTTCAGCTGAGTAGATAAATAGTACACAGACTTGGCCAGACAGAACAAGTACTGTGAGTGATCCCTTTTCCAGACTGGACATGGTGTTCTGGATCCCTCACTTCTGCCTGGAGTAACTTGTCACTGGAACCCTTTGGTTTGTCTTTTGTTCTCTCTCTTTAATAAAACTGCTGTGCTTGTTTTAAATCCTTGGTATTGCAATAAAATCTTGCCTCAATAAGGACCTTAGCTTGATGAAGCAGGAGCTCCTGTCAGAGCAGCATGTTTTATTTCAAGGGCATATTTTTCATCTTCCTGATGCTGAGTAGGTCAACAGTAATACCTTCAAAGTCAGTGCTGATACACTGATGAAATGTCAGTAAGATGAGAATTAGATCCATGTGCCTTCCCCTTCTCTGGTGGCTGGCGGGCTTGGATGGGATGGAATTTGAAAGCCCCTTCCATCTGCAAGGCTGTGATTCCTCCTGAGTTTCATAACAGCAGCCAGGAAAGCATCAACACAGTGATAAATTACCAAGTGTCAGAAGCCATCACGCTGCATGGTGAAGCAGTGGTGTCTCTTGGAGGGGTTGAGCAATCCAGGAATGCAGTCCTTTAGAAGTAGCTTTGAGTGATGATGAGGGCTTCATTAGCAAAGTTCCACCAGGCAGTGTCCAAACAGCATGTCAAACAAAAATGAGACTTCTTTACTGCCTTGGTAGAGACCATCCTGGCTGGTGGTGTGGTGTGTTCTCTTGCTGCTTTGCTCCTTGCCTGAGCTCTGAATCAGTTTCCCAAATTCCATTGTTGGCTGTGATTTCTCTAGCCATGCTGTGCTGGTCCTTCACTGGTCCCAGGTTTAGGTTCCCCTCTAGCTCAGGTCCTGCTGGCTCGTCTGACTGGTGCAGCAGTGTCTTGATGAAAGCCCAGAGAAATAATCTGGATTTTGGCTCAGGAGTTAAGGCTCCTTAGCCCTTGAGGATGAATGACTTAAAGCACAAACAGACAGTGTGGTAAAGGTGGTGTATTTATTAGAGCAAGCTCCCATTAACTCTTCTCCTTGACAGGTTAAATATCTCTAGCTGCTCTTGTCCACTGTCATATAAGGTCTGACTAAAAGCCAGTGAATTCTTTGCATTTCTATTGAGTTTAATGGGGTTTGGACCTGTGCCCAGGATCATAAGATCAGATATGCTGGACGAGACCAAAAGTCCATCTATTCCCAATGTCACACTGCTCAGTCGCACAGCTGTATCTGGCAGTGAATTGTATCTGGCATCTCTCTGGAATCAAGAATTTGTAGTACAGAGAACTCTGCAAATAACTGACTGCTCATCTTGGTGTTTTTGAGTGTGTGTGGGCTGGTTGACAGAAGGGAAATAATTTGGGTTTAATCCCTAACCCCCATCACCACCCTGACAGGTCTCCCCAGCCTTCGACTTGGACAAAGCACATACTTGCATTCTGATTTAAAAAAGATAAACAAACACCACCACAACCAACCAACAAAATAAAAATCACATCTCCCTAAATTTTAAGGAATTGTTTAAAGAATTTTTTGTTATGGAAAAGCTGATACTTTTATTTTAAAAGGTTAAAACAAAGTATTTATTATATAGTTATGACAGCAGATTCAGCACAATTTAGAAGATACAAAATATGCTGGCCTTATTAAGTTTCTGTTTTACTGTAGAAAGTCATGCTTGAAGATACTGCTCCCTGTGATTTTTTTGTGCTATGCTGTCTTGGTGTAAAGTCAGTGAAAAGAAGGTTGCAGTGTTTATATGCTCTTGTTGGAGGAAAGCAGCGAGCTCCATGGGTAAAAATAGGGATTATAGTGTCTGATGCAGGGCTTGCTTGTAAGGTCATGTTGTTTTGTTTTAATTACAGGAATTACCTTGCTGACGTCAGTTTGTCAGTCAGCAGGGTGGATGCTCACACACTGTTCTGGAGGTGGCCAGAAAATGACAGGTAGTTTAGAGAGTGGTTTTTTGGTTGTGTTTGTTAGTTTGTTGGGGTCTTTTTTTGTCTTTTTTTTGAAGAAGTTTTTAAACTGGAAACTTCAAACTGAAAAACGTGTGATTTTTGTTTGTTTATTTGTTTTGAGTTGTTTAGTTTTGGTTTGTCATTTATTTAATTTTTAATATGGGTTTCTTAGCATTTTTTGCTAATAATACCAGCTGACAGAAACTAAAATCAAACTCCCTCTTCATCCTGATTTAGAAACTCACCAATTTATGGCTGGGTAGGTTGGGTGTGTTTGCGAGTGGAGGGGGAGTTGTGCTTCAGATCTAAATTACTTGGTTGCATTCCTGATTTACAAGAAGAAACTTTAGGGGAAAAAAAAGTAGCATTTGCCAGCATAAAGTTGCAACTGAAATGGAGTCATGAGTGCCTTATGGGGCAATGGGGTAGAGCTTTCATGTGCATCACTTGTGCAGGATGCAGAAATATGTAGGAACTCAGCCTTCAGGCTTTATATTAACGGCTGACAAGTTGTTTCCCTCTGTGCCTCAGTTTCCCCGCCTGTGAGAGGCACCTGGCCTCCTTTGCAAGGCCCTTGTGGAGTGGCTGGTGGGAAGCACTGGATAAGCACTGCTATCTATAGCTATTGGCAGCTGAGGTCTGGACCAACATGCCTTTTTTTTCTCCTTCCCGTGGGGAATCAGACACTGGCCACAGTTCAAGGCAGGCAATAAATGCAAATAGTTCTACTGTATTTTTTCAATCTAAATTTTCTTGGGTGGCAAAAACAGCATAACAAAGTTTTGAGACCTGTGGCCTGTTTGAATGTGATCCAGAGGGTTGTAGTCTCAGAGCTGCTGTGTAGATGTTCCAGTTGAATTCAATTTGTGGTTTGCTTTTTGAAACATAATTTCATTTCTAAGTGTGGAAAGTGTACGGAGCCGAGATTTGGCCTGGTGCAGGGAGGAGAGTCCTAGTCTGATTATTTAAAATGAATTAGTTCTGATGAAATATTTAGCCTTTAAACAACACATTTAATGCACTGAATTGCATTTTATTTATTAATGGCTATTGCAATGAGATTTGGAGAGAAATTCTGCTAAAAACGCACTGTTCTTATACTGCCAAATATAGTAATGATTATAATATTTTGTTGAATTATTAATATCTACTGTGCCTACAGAGATACATAAGCATCAGATTTCAAAATTGCTTTTATCTGACAACTGACATGTGGACATTGTTTTGCTTATTTTTGGTGTTTTTTTTCAAACAGTTTAAAAAAAATATGTAATTAGAATGATAAAAAGAAAGCAGGAAGGCCAGTCAGGTGTTGCTAGTGTTTAACTCTTTTTTCATTATCAAAGCACCCCCAAGAATTATGTCAAAGATTATTTCTTTCTGCCAGCACCAGGTCTGCTTGCAAAGAGAGATTCCTTGTATGGAAAGACTGCAGAGAAAAGGAAAGGTGCGTGTGTGAAAGCCAGGCTGAAGGACATCACTGCTGCTTTAGCAAAACATCCTTGTCCCACTGCCTCCTCCCCTGCTGCCGAGGGCTGATCCGTATGTCATCCATCCCCAGGAGGTTATTGACAAAGAAAGATGGGCAGAGCACTTTTAATCTCTGTGGACCAGATTTTCTGCCTCTAGGACAGACACTAATCTGTCAGAGGTTGGGCTCGCAGCCAGTGACTCTTCTCCGTTAAACTTGTGGTGCTGGGCCCATGAAAGATATCAAATTCTGTCTGTGGGACCCCAGTGCCCACCTCAGGAGGGATTGCCTTACCTGTTTCATTTCACGTGGTGTCCAGGATGTTCGTGGATGTTCACTGCTCCTGGATGCTTGGCCTGATGTGAGAGTGTGATGGTTTGGCCACTGGTGTCCCCCAGCACTGGACATGTGTTCTATGCCAAGAAACATTTTCAGACAAACTCAGACCTGGTTTAGAGGATTGGGTAGCCCAAGAATGTTTGCTTTTGGCACCTTGTCTTGGGGAGAAAGGAAGTTCATCAAGATGAAGGCAGACCCTGATGTGCCAAGTGGTCTCTGGACCAAAAAATAGGCCCTGACCTGTCTTATTTTCTAATATGGGCATAACAAATGAAGAGCAAAAGTGACATGAAGGTAAAGGTCTCTCTTTCTTGATCTGAGCTCTTGTTTTTCCACTGTTTCCTTTGGATTGAATACAAGTTGTCTGAAGTCTCCCTGGATTTTATTTGGGGCCCGTAATACCAGTACAGGATGGTGAAGATGTGGGAATATACAAAAGATTTCCCTTATCCACCTAAAGCTATTGTTCTGGAAGCAGTTAATCCAGTTAAACCACTTGTCCAATTGCCCCTTGCTCTCTTGTGTGACTTTTTTGGTTGCCAAGGAGCTGGGAAAAGTTTGCAAGAGATGCTTGTTTATTATCAGCAACCAGTGTGTTTTCCTCCTCTTCCCAGCATCTTTCCTAGTTTATTTAATTTTCCAATTGAAGATATCTATCCAAAAGAAGACTTTCTGATTATTTGGGTGTATCCTGAGGTACACTGAAGGATCTAATTTGTGAGTCTGCAGCCAGAGGTGTTGTGTTGGGTCTGGCTGGGATGGAGTTAACTTTTCCCAAGGCAGCATTCTTGGTGCTGTTCGGGAGCACCTGTAGCTGTAAAGGTGTTGGTAACACACAGTTCTGGCTATTACTGAGCAGTGCTCACAGCAGCCAGGCTGACTCACCCCCACCTCCTAAAGGCCAATAGGCTGGGGGTAGGTGAGAGGCTGAGAGGGCAGTGGCATCCCATAACTCCTGCCATCCATATTTTAATTGCTCATTTTTAATCCAGGCTCCTACTCTGTCCCAGCTGTGCTGTCTGTAGCCGTGGCCTGGGGAGCTAGTGTGAGGGGAAAATGGCAGGCTTTACTCCAAGGATGGCTTCTGGGAGCTTCCCCAGGGCTTTCTTATGCCTGATTAGTGGATCAGCCTCATGGCAGTGTCTAGGGAACAATTAATGCACTCAGCTGGGCTCCCTGGCTGCTGGGGAGAGGGTGCCCTGCATCACTGGGGGATGGGGGGGGGGGGAGGGCTGGTAGAATGCTGCAGGGGTGAGAGGAGGCAAGTTCTTTAGAGGGATAACCGATGATTCAGACAGCTTTGAACAGTCCTACCTCAGAACCAAGCACAGGGGAGTGAAGCACTGGAGGGTAGAGCTGGTTTCAGACTCCTTTGGGTATTTAGCCCAGAAGGAAAGTACAGATTCCTGCCTGTCCTAATGATCTCTGGCAATTACCTGCCACCTTCTGGTGAGACAAGAGGAGATGTAATGCGAGAAGGGAAGAAGAAGAAGCTGGAGTCCTAGTAGTGGTTGGGTGGTTCAGGGAGCTGAAACACTTGGGAGCCAAGCTGGACGATGGGAGTTGGGAGGCCCAGTGACAGTGAGGACTGAGTCAAGCAGTGCTACAGAAAGTAGTGCCCAGATCAAGACTCCCCTGTCAGCAGTTTTTGGGCCACTATCTTTCCCAAAGAGTTTTCATGTTTGAGGGAGGAATGTGGTTCCGTGGCATACCTTTGGTCTGCATGGATCAATGTTCCTCCACAGTGAGGCCATGGTCCTCTCAGCTTGCTGGGTCCCATACTCCCATTACTACACTGGCCCTGAGCCATCAAAATGCACTCCAGAGCTGGAGTATGGAACTTCTTTCACTACAAATTATCATGGGAGAAATCTTGAAAGTTATGCCCTGTTTGACCTCAGAGAAGTTTCTCCGATGGCATCAGACATGTGCCACAGAGACTGCACAGAGGAACACAGATACGTGGATTTGTCTCATTGGCTTTGCAGAGCGTAATAATCTATTGTGAGGAAGAAAACCACTTCAGCTCAAAGAGGCAAAACTTTGTTGTAAACAAACTTTCACTTCTGTGCAGGGGGTTGTGAGACAGAACTGATGGTAATAAATAGATAAATTAGGTTTCATAGAAACATAGTAATTGTATGTAATCTATCTTGAATATAAATAGAGGGATCAAAGCAGATGATGTGCTGAGTGAACATGCCATCCCTGACTCCTGTAACTGCTCCAGAGAGCAAAAGCTTCCTTCTTGCTTATTTGCACACTTGTTTCTGGTGCTTGCTGCTTAACTTTTGCCACCAGACATTGGCAGCCTGATTCCACATGCTAGAAGGTAGATTTTGCTTATCACTGTAAGAGACTGTGATGTAATTGTGACCACCCAAGGCTTGGTCTGAAGGCTTGCTGCCTGAAAAAATAAACATGAGCTGACTTATCTTTCTTTAGCTGTCACTTATGTTGTAGTCTTAGGCTGTGAAATGCATTTATGTGGTGATTGTCTCAGCAAAGATATTATCCATTTTTTTCTGAATTCCAGACAATGTCTTGTTTGTTTTACATATTGATTTGCATGTTACCGTGAATGTGACTGAAACAAAGTGATTCTTGCTTTCTAGTTTTCCCTGCTTAGACTGTAATGGTATGAATGTGGAGAGAAAATAGTCTGCTAGCAGGCATGAATTTCTGGAGAAGAGGGGAAAGCACCAGCCCATTCTTTGTGTGTATCCAGCTGTGCCTGATCTGGATCAGGTGCTGGGGGGTGGCTCTGTCCCTGTGCAGTTCCCCTCATGTGTGGTAGAGCTGCAGCAAGCCCTGAATGCAGGGTATGAAAAAGTACCAGAGGACTACAGTGTGACCCATGCTGCTATTCCCCTCTAAGTTAAGCATTTCTCTTTCAGTGGTGTTATCCTACTATTACTTCAGTAAATGGAGTGCAGTCTGCAGAGAGTTTGGAGAATACAGACTATTGTCTCTGTTTCAGGCAGGAGAGCCCTGGGTGAGCTTGAGCTTCCTTGGTCATGTTCTAGTGATTACTGCTGTTGATGCTCATAGGAAGTAAACTGCAGTAAAGAGTGTTAATATTTTGTCAGGAAACTATGTATTAAAAATTTATACTAAAGTATTTTCCCCAAAATCACTTATGCTCTTTTTGCAGCTGGACAAAGAAAGAAAATATAGAGGAAAGCAGAATGAAAATCTTTCAAAATGCTTTATTAATATATTCTCTAAAGTGACTTTGCTTTCAAAAGAATATTTTTCTCATGTTTAAGTGATGTCATTGAAAAATGTTAGCCCTGCTAAAAATTTTTAATATTTCACATTGCTGTTTACTAGTTTTATGACAAATGTTAAATTGAGTAAGAGTTTTTACTTAAAGATTTCAACTGCATGTACTTCTACTTTTAAAGTGAGAATAAAATCAATATCATGAGTCTGTGTAAGACTCATGGGAGAGGAGAGTGATTACAGAATTACTATTGACATGGTTTTCAATCAATTCTCCAAGAAAATTGAAAATTTCTTGAAAAGTTTCAGCTTTAATCAAAGGACTTTATGACAAAGTACTCTGTGAAAAATGTTAGGATATTGCTTTGATTAGGAAATTGCTTTGATTGTTTGTTATTTTCAGTGCTAGAAAAAATGTTTTAAATATTTTGAGCAACTTTAAAAATTGTGTGATAAATATTTACAAAAATGGGGAAAATGTTGAAACTTGAAATAGGAGGACAGATACTTTCCAGTCAACTGGAGTCATAGATAAATCTGTCAACATTTATAATCTGAATTAGGAAGTTTAAATATCAAGCATCATGTGCTGAATGCTTATATTGAACTGCCTACAATCAATCCATAGGGTCAACTTTTAAAATGTCAGAGGTTTAAATAGTACATGTTGACAGGAAGCTGAGATTTGCTCAGAACACTCTCATGCAGCCCAAGATGCCATTTTTCCCAAACATGGTGTAGTCAGTCTTGCTGGCAACATTTCTGAAGTAATTTGAACTGCCTTTAAAGGCTTTTAGTGTAGTTGGGTTTTGGGGCAGGAGTGCTGATTCTCTATGATGTCTCATCTGAAGCTTTGCCCTTGGTACTTTTGGCCTTAGTGGAATTTTTTTGTTTTAAATGCTGCTGCAAGAGAGAAAATGACTTGTGGAATCAGGTAAATTAATGATTATTTCAAAGGAAGATCTATGTGTTCTTGAAAGTCAAGAAAGAATTTAGCATCTGCTTTCAGAGCAAGGCTGCACAAACGGATGAGGAGAGACAAAGTATGATCAGGGTTTGTTCTAGCATAGAGGGTATCACCACAACCCATGAAAACACAACACCTCTGCAGTGCTGGGCATTTGAAAATGGCCCCCCGTAAATAAACACCCATCTGATAAAGTCCTTTAGAGGAGCTAAGAGTGCAGCCCACTGATTAATGATCTGTCATCTGGCATCAGGATTTGGTGCCATCTACTTGTTCTTGGGCTCCTTGTTACCATAAATCTCAGGGACTCCTTGGAAGGACTGAGGCACCCTGGTCTTTTGGGAATTATGTCCACAGGTTAATGCCTCCTGTGAGGCTGAGATCAGGCATGTTTGGGTCTGGCAATGGAACATGATTCATTGAAAACTGAAAGCTTTATGGTTAAAGGAGATAAAAAGGAGAGGAGAAAATAATGCAGTAAACTCTTTTACCAGCTTTTCTGTTTATTTTCAGTATTATTATTTACTACATCAGTAGTTTAAAACACTGACTTTGGATCCAGTCCTCTCTACTTGACTTCTTATGGTGCTAATGATCTGTGCTCAGAGAACCTTCAGTTCAAGCTCAGCATCCTGTGAATGAGAAGAGATCCCCCCAGGCCTTGACCACCAGCTTTCCCTAGTGCTCTGCAAGACATCATGTCCTGGGTGATGGGAGAAGGAGCTGCCACCCGGATATTACTCAGTGTGTTGTGGGCTGTGCACTGGAGGAGTTGAACTGCTCTTCTCAGAGTCTCTCAATGTTTAAGAACACACTGATTAGAAGCAGGTAAAAATAGCAGTGTAGGAGGTTGCTCACTAAAAGACTCGCTTAAGTAGGAGGAGAAAATAGAAACTTTGCAGATTATCTACATATATATATATATATGTATGTACATATACACAGCCCCTGCTAGGAAACTCTGCAGGGAGTTGGATGTGCAGCAGCTTCTTGTGATCTGGAAGTAGCTGGTTGGATTATCCATGAAATGTGCTTTGTTACTTCAGTCATCAGCAAGTTTGTCACTCTCTTCAGGATTTTTTACCTGACCTGCCTTGTCTCCCAGAACTGTTTTCCCATCCCTAAAACATTTGCTTCAGGAAACTGTCTTCCAAGAAGTTCTTCCTTGTTTAGTCCGTGCTAGTAGCATGTCCTGCGCCAGCCTCGTCCCAATCCTTGTCTATATGTGAGTCTTGTGGGCTCACATCAGCAAATGTGGTGGCTTTTTCAGGCAGTGCTGAATGATGCCATGGGGCACAAAAAGTCCAAACATTTCAAGATGTGTGTTCTTGAGCAAGGGATGTGTCTGGGCTTCTTAGAACTTCAGCGCGCTTGCGACTTTTCACAACCATGGATGTATTAAATTTTATGGTGATGCCCCTGCCTTTCGTCTGGGGTTAACTCATTCTCTGCATGGATCTCTAGCAGTTACTTTTGCTCCCTTGTGTGTGACAGATCAAAGTATTAAACTACAAAGACAGCTGGCAGAGATTGTATGCTGCAAAGCATGGTCCTCCCTCCCTCCAGCTCCATCCTCTAATCCCTCCATCCTTGCTCACTTTCTGTATCATCTGGCTGTTGTTTGTCAGTCTCTCCCTGTTTTTTAATGTGGAGCAAGTACTACTCTTCCTTGATGGATTTTGGTCATTGGACTTTGAGTCTTCATGGGAACTCTTGGGTATTTAAAAGGATTCTCTTAGAATGGGTATGCATGAATTTGTCTGGCCAGGAAGCTGTTTAGACAGAGGCAGTTTAAGAGTTAACTGTGCTCTATGCAGTTGTGCTGTTTCCATGTATCTCCTTCAAGCCTTTAACTCCATAGCAACCGCATGTGCATCTCTGCCTCTTGCCTGGCTCTCATCACAGCCTGATTAATGTGCGCCAAAGGCGGGATGTTATTGAGTGATAAATTCCGTAGAGTTGGTTCTTCTCATGTTTTGCTGTGAGCCATTTACCCTCCTGGGATTAGGGCTGACCCTCAAATAATGCAGCTCCAGTATTTCTGAGGATGTTTGCCCCTGCTCCTATCTCATCTTGTAGCCAAGTCTACTGTGGTTGTTTTATAGTCATTTTCCTCAATAATGTGATCTTTTTTCCAGGTAATTTACTGCAAGCAAGAAAAGTTATAACTATTTTGACAAAGAACTAAAGTTACTCATATGCTCAACTTCTGTGTTTTTGAAAGAAAATGCATAGTTTAAGATATGCTTCTGAATTAATTACGTGGAGGAGGAACAAGTAGCAAGTAAATCTGGTTTTTCCCTGCTGCATTTTTTCTCCATGTTTTTACTTAAATAGCAAGGACTTTGCTTCTGTTTCGAATGAAACTGGTTTGGTTTGTGAAGTGTGAGTTGTTTGCTGAGGTGGAGCTAAGTAACACTGACAATATCTAAAGGTTTCAGCGTAGGAGTGAACAGTTTACTTGTGTGTATCTCCTTAAAACACAGATAAAAGCTGATGCCCTGAGCTGTGCTAGCTGACTATGGTTGTTCTTTTACTCCCTTGCAAACAGGTAGCAAAATGTGTTACAACAAAATACAAGTTAAACCAATTTTCTTGGCCATTGGGACTAGGCTGTGAGTGTGCATATGGCCAATTACCTCTGCTCATCTGAGAAACAGTAATTTCTTACGTGTGGTAACTTAATTGTTCATAATTGGCCTGTCTGTACCCTGTGATTTCAAAGCACCAGATAGATCGAAAAGCTCAAATGGATCTTTAAACAGATGTGATCCAGACAGCCAGCAGTGCTTTTTGCAGATAGATGGCATGCCAGATCTATGCAGATGTATAATGTTTTTTCATTATCTGGTTTGGACAGGATGGGGACAGAGAACACCAGGTCTAGTAAGACTGCAAGACTCCACCTTACTTGCTGGAGATGATGTAATAAGCCAGCTGTCCTTTAGGGACTACAGAAGAGTCAAGGAAACCTCATGGCATTTTTGGTCTTCAAAATAAAGCCACTGCAGGTTGAAACTCTTGTGATTTTTTTGCTCAGCTATAGTAAATTGTCATGCTGGTCTTTTGTAGCCTTAGTCATGAGAGAGAACTCAAAGAATCCCTTTAGATGAAAAATTACCAGATACTGTGAGAATATTAGGGTTAATGCTATGGATACTTATCTTGACCTCATTCTGCCTTAGGTGTTGGAAGTGACCACTGTGGCAAAGCAGAATTGTGGGTTAATTGGACCATTGTTCTGACTTAGAGTGGCCTTCCTTATGTTTCTGTGGGACTGTGACCGAAACTGCAGGAAAAACAAAAACCTCCAACATTTTTAGTGTTAGAGAATCGAGGCATTACTTTATTCTGACCAGGATGTTGTTCTGGCCAGGGTGTGCAACAGAAATAATTTCATCCACACATTGGCCAGGTTGTGCAGAGAAAATCATTCCATCACACATGATTTTTACTAGATTTTTCATATACTTACACATCAAAACCCTATAGGAATTCATTGGTTCAGTGTTCATTGGTCCCAAGTTACACAGTTGTTAGTATTTGGTTTCCTATTGGTTATCAATCCCTTTGTCTTTGATGTTAATTAGGTTCTCATTCTCATTCTCTTACCTCTCTTTTCCCAGATCAAGTGTCTCTGACCATGCCGGGGTGAGGTCTGGATCTGATGTTCGCTAATGGCTGTTATCTTTTGTGTATCTTCTGAGCTACTCCCAGTTTGTTGAGATGTTAAGTTCATCAGGACTCCAGTCCTTTGAAAAGAAACTTCAGTTCTCCTCCCCCTGGGAAAAGGTGAACAAAACCCCTTACTAAAGTTATATAATAAAATTTAAACCTGATAACCATTTCCAACAGGACTAGTGAGATATTTTTAAAACAGCTGACATTCAGTGAATCAACTTTCCTTTAAACAGGCGTCCTTATGAGAGGCTCATGATCTATCCTCAGCCCAGTCTTTTGCCTCACTGGAATTCTTGCTCTGAGCAGAATCTGGACTTTTATATCATAGGATCTGAACAGGGTAGTGTGCCAAGAGCACGGCTCAGTGGAGACACATTGAAGAATAACACCTGCTTGTTGGTGGCTTGCTGGCTGGCCTAGCTGCTGGGCTTGGTGAGAGAATGCTGGAATGCCAGGGAAAGCCCTTCTGAGAACAGGATCTCTTTTAAGAGGATGCAGCCAGGTTGGAGAAGTCTCATACCTGATGGCTGTCATCTTCTGGATATTGGGACAGCATCAAGGTCTGACAGTTGGAGCAAAAATTGCCAGTCAACTTTTGGTTCAAAACTAACTTCCAGCTAAGAAAGGTTGTTGTGTGGAGCAGTGTAGAGCCCTGTACTCAGTACACTGTCAATGCCACTCCAGCCTGACAGTGCCTTGTCTCTCTTGAGGCACCATAACCACGTGCAGTGCTTCCCAAAAACTGGCAGACCTGAAGGCTAGCACAGGGGGAGCAGGGAAGTGCCCTAGCCCCTGCCAGAACAGGAAGCACTGAGACCTGGACAAGCAGAAGGCAAAAAATAAAGCAAAACTAAAATCTCCAACCAGTCAAATTTTACGAAGTAATGAACACACTTTTTTTTCTTTGCTGGTAGCAGGGGGTGTATGGCATTAATGCTGTCACAAATTGGTGACTGCCTACAATTGTCTTGCATTTCTCTGTGACTGTTTGGATTCTATTGTATCCACGGGGATCAAAGAGCTACAAGAAGAGAAGATACTTAGCATAAAAGAGTCTCAGAGATACCAGTTTAAACAGTTCTGATTTCCTATACTCTAGAAGACAGTGGTATAGTTATGTTCTTGCTGATTCATTGTAATATTTCCTCAGAGGAAGACAATTTTCCCCGTCTTTGATTTAGCAAGAGGTTTGGTTATTGAGCACTGAGATTTCCAGGGTTATAAAATGTGATCTTACAATGAGATTTGAATGATTTAAAGAGTTACTGTCCCTCAGCAGAGTCAAGGTAAAGGATTTTTGCTGGAGCAACCTTGCCTTAACTCATTGTGAAGTCAAACAGGTTCTTGTGCTGGCTAATTAACACCTATGTAATGTTTAGCCAACTTTCCTTTGTGTTTTCCAAACTGATCTGCCAAACACTGGTGGTCTCCAAAGTACAGTAACTGCCTGTGGAATCCTGCTGATCACCTAAATGAGTTTGTCAGTTTGATGTGGCTGCTTCTTGGTAACTGAGGGTGGCAGACTTGAGAACGGTCCTTAGACTTCAAGTTTGGAAAGTGGTTTATTAGCTAGCTGACCATTAGGTGTGGGAAAAAAATCGTGAGAGTGCTGTTCCCTCTGGAATGTGACAGCTGGTGCAGTAGTGTCCTGTACTGCCTCTTCCTAGGGACTACAACCTAAAACATGTTTGCAGTAAAATAAGAAGAAATTTGTTTTGCTTGGGGAGTTTGGTGACTGGGAATCCTAAAAGCTGGGTTTTATTGTCTACTTTTATTACTGTTAAACTAACTGATGCTTTGAGGGGAGTTAGAAAACCTTAGTGTTTTTGGAAGCATTCTGTTGCCGTCTTGGGAGTGTTCGATATTTCATCTTCTCTTTTTTTTGGCTGTGAAGATGTCTGCATAAGAATGAGATATCTTGCTTTTCAGTCTACCTACTTGCTCCAACTATGGCCAGCTTAATCTCAGATGTAAACAGCCTGAAGACTTGATTCTTCAGGCTTTGTGAGAATAAACATGATTAATAAAGAGGGGATGAACATGAGATTAAAAAAGCTTTCCAGGGACTGCTCTGATATCCTTTATGGTGCTGTTAATACTAATTTTGTAAAAGGGATATTTCTGCATTACTGTGTGAAAGTCTGAGCTCCGGGGAAATCCTGTCCTTTAGCTGTATGAGGACTTGCAGTACCTTCATTTCCCAGGTGGCACAGGGTTAGAGGTTGCACAGAGTTGATGTGACTCTCTCATGTTTTGAACATGTTCAGGGTTTGCAAAGTTAATGGAGATCCTGCCTGGAGAGCTGTGCATGTATAGTTCAAGCTCTGAAGACTCAGCTGCATCATGCACATTGCATTGTGCCATATAACAGCTGATTTCTCCTGGCAGCTGGCCGAGCACTGGGAGCATGGCTTGCGTTTCAGCAGAAGGCTCACTGAATGAATGTGCTTCTGCAAAACACATTCAGTTGGTGTCTTTTCTGGGGGAAATCTGTCAGAAACTTCTGAGCAGCTGTAGTTGCAGCTTGCATGTGGGGTAGGGATTGCCTGGTGGTAGGAGTGGGTGAAAAGGAGGCAATCACATCTTATCTGTTGCATGTTTCGATAATAGTGGTGGTTGAATCTCTAAGTATTGAATTCCTCTGTGGCAAATCATTGATACTGAAAGGAACCTTGTTAACCTTGACACTTGGTGGAATTAATGATTTCTAGAAACTTAACGAGATGATTATTTGATGATTATTCAGTCCTATAGATTGCTTGAGATTGCAGTGATTCTATTGAGTGCTGCAGCCAGCAGGTTCCTGCTTGGCTGTTGTGCCCAAGCACATCTGATTCCCCTTTGCTTGCACCGGTGCACTTAGGAGCAAGTGATACTTATATGTGCTTTACTCAGCTTTACATGCTACGACTGTCACCCTGTGGCTCTGTTGTTTCCTAAAGGTTACCCATCTTGTCCCTATTCCCTAAAGTTCACACTCATCCCAGCTGTAATAAACGACAGACATTTTATTCTGATGAGCTGTCAACAAGAGGTATCACAGACATAAAGATGGTTAATAGCAGCAAGAGATGGAAAATAGAGATGAAAATAAAATGTTTTCAGGGAGCTTTTAGCAATTCCATTGTGATCCTAGGTGTTAATCTTGTGTGCACAGAAATGACAGCATGTACTGAAGACACCTTTTGCTACATGGGGAAAAGTAGAAATGACCTGTCTTCAGGGTGAATTGGGGAGGGAGGCCTGAATCCTGGAGGCTAACATGAGATTCTTGTTTCCAGAGACAGGTGTTGGGTCAACTGGCTGTTGAAGGCTTGGCTTCTACAGCCACGTTTAAGAAACAGATCTGCACAGAGTTCTGTAGAGACATATAAAAATCCTTCCTAAAGAGAAGTGGACAAATTCAGAGTGACTGAAAATGTTATGTTGCTATTGGGATTTTGGAGTTTGTTTGGTTTGTTGTTGTTGTTTTGGTTTTGTTTGGTTGGTTTTTTTTAGCCAGGCACAAGACACACATGCCTGTGCACATGCACACGTACATTGAGTCCTTGGAACCCAGAGCCCTCTGCTTGGAGTGGTGGTGCAGGTGCCAAAGCCCAAATGAAAAAATAGATATGGGCACCCATTGTGCACCACCTAATCCTGTACCTTGTGCTTTATAGTTTCTCTCCTTTGGTGGTGGTTAAGGGGAGGGGATTATATGGAAGAGCTCAGTTCCTGCTCTGGATCCCTGAAGCAGCTGGAGCTTGGGAATGCGTTCCTGGGCATATGCTGGCTGGAGACTTGAACTGGTGATCCTTCATTGCCTGGCTCTTCATTTACCCAGCTGAGTTACATTCTTTAGAGTGGGGGTAGGGTTGTGGGGCGGTGTCATTCCTGTCTGATGGAGTAATGGCAGGAAATGAGATCTCTGCAAACATGCTTCACTTGGTGTTTTTGGTGAGTGCCTTTTCGAGGAGGTGATGAGTTCCTGCCCTGTCCCATTCTTCCACAGCCCTTCATGCACACTCCAGTCCTTAGGAAGGAGGGAAAATGATTAATTTCCTGCCAGATGGGGAGGTTGTTTCTCCCAGAAAATTTTGTAAGGTCTTGCAGGCTCTGACTCTCCAGCTGCTATCCAAAGCTTTGAGGGAATGGCTGCTTCTATCGGTGTGGATAGCATTGTTTGATGCCTTATGCACTGAAACTGGCATGGGAGCAGCCAGGGACCCAAACTAGTTCATGAAGGTCTGTGAGCATTTGTTTCTCTTGCTGGTGTGCTGTTTTGCAGTCAGGAGCAGGTCTTGCCTCCTACTCAGCTTCCTCCTTTGGAAAAAGAATAAATGCAATGCGTTTTGTCTCCTTGCCACTCAGGGAAGTCGAATGTTTTGGTCATGAGACATCAGCCATGTATGATCTTGGACTTCTGATTTTTAAGCTGTATCATTTCAAAAAAAGCAAAGACACCTGTGGGAAGCTTTATGGTTTGCAGTCCTCCTTACTGTAAAGAGGTTATAGCTTTTTTCCTCTGTTTTGTCCTGCACTTGATTTTTGAGCCAGGTAGGGAGGATCTTTTGTGAGTTGTTCTTTTTTTTCCTTCTTGTTAAAAAGGAGCCCTTCTTCTGCAGGGCAGGAGGGACTTTAAAAGACTGGATTGGTAAATATACACTGATTTCACCAACCATTCATTATTCCCGTTGAGTTATTTCCTGCTTCTTCCTTCTTTTTCTTAAATTCTTTGACCAGTTCTACTTAAGTTATTTTGGGGAAGAAAGTTTGAAGAAGCAGAAGTTTCTTTGAAGTGCCTTAGTTTTTCTCGTGGCTTTGTGTGTGTGTGTGTCGTTTTTTTTCCCCCTCTTTTTGTGTGTGCTTTATCTATGGTTGTTTTCTTAAAAATAATATTTAACAAAGGTGTTCTTTTGTATTCAGTTGTGGGGAACCACTTTAGTTTTTCAGGTGTGGAATAAGAACAAAATGTTTAGATCAAAAGGGCAGAAAAATGCTTGCTTTTGGTCAAAGGAATATGCTATTAGAAAGATGTTTAGAAGGAAGATTATTGACAAAGCTGTAATAGTTAGGTACTGAAATGTTTCTAAGTGCTTCCTGTGCTTTATAACCCCTCCCATTTATTGATCACTTCAACTTTCTCTAACTTTAGCTCTTCTAGCAGCTTGTCTCACAGTACATTCCATGTTGAATTCCCTTCAGAAATCCTTCACATGTAACTTAGGTTTGGGCAAATATATTTGTAAAGCATTACTGCAAAGAACCTGAAATCATAGAACAGTGCTGCCCCATTGCCACTCCATTATATTTGGCAGTGTCTCCAAGCCATGTGTTTACTAAGCTTCAGCAAAACTTGGATTATTCCAATACAGTGTTTTATCTGGGAGTTTTTTTTTTTTTTGTCATGGACTGGATTTTAGTTCTGTTGGTTACTAGGTGGTAACATGACAGTAATAGCATTTCCATCCTGCAGAATAGTGCATTCAGGAATATTATGAACAATTTCATAGAAGGCTCTGTGACAGGAACATTTCTTAAATGGAGAAGTTAAAAGACTGTAGCCACACTGTGATTCCATCTGACTGTTTGTGTGCTGCCAGCTGAGGCTGTTGTGTTTGGCTGTGCTGCAGCCTGTTCCCATGGCCTCCCCTGGGCCAGCACTGCCAAGGAGCTGATCCATCAGGCGGGGGACTCGAAGACTCCAAGCTTGTCTGTGCAGTTTTCAGCTATCTTTTCCTCCCCCAGAATCCATCACCATTTTATTGGGGCTGGCACAAGGTTTGCTGTGGGAATGAACAGCTGGGGGTGGTCAAGTGGCATATGATGACTGTTTCTGGCAGCAGCTTGGGTCTGTGCTGCGTCAGAGTGGTTGCATAACCACCCCTTGGTTTATTTCTGCACTGACCAGCCATTTGGGCTGTTCAGTTATGGTGTATGTATATTTCAAAGCTTATTCTCCCTGTCTGCCTTTATAGATCTGATGCTTTTTCAACCAAAGCACTTCTGGATGAGAGTGCCCTGGTGTTCCCCGCTGTCTTGGGGGCATGCTGTGTCTCAAAAGGTAGCATTCTCCTAGTGCTAGGTAGCCAACCGTGGATGGGAATGGAGAAGTGAGAAAAAAGAAACCGTTCCTGACACTTCAGGTCTCATTGGAGGCTGGAAGGATTGGAGTCTTTCAGACCAAAATGCTGCTGCATTTTGTTAGGTGTTTATTTGAAGTTTGCAGCACTCATGAAAATTGTTTACAAGTGATTTTAAGGTCATTACTTGAATTTCTGGTCACCACAGGCAGTTTTTTATGTTACTCAGCCTGCCTGTCATGATCTGGCACAGATTGTAAGGAAAACTATTAGAGCACTTGGGAGTTTGAGGGTAACAATTTAGCAGCTGTGCTTCACTTGCAGCCTGGGTCAGAGCTGGTTTAGTGCAGATCAACTCTTTAGATTTCACTAAGTGTTGCTCTGGGTTTATATGACTGCTCAGTGGCTGCAGATTTGCTTCTGCTTCTACTTTTTTAACGTGTGTGATAGGGTTGATGAGTATCCTTTTGGTTTTTTATGCCTTTTCAGGTATTTTTTAGCTTTCCCAGCCTCATGAGGATCTGCTTCCAGACCTTTCTTGGGCAGGAGGGATATATGACTACTGTTATTTTTGCTGGACTTGGAACCGAGTCCAAGTCCTACTTAGGAGGACTATGGCTGTCAGGTGGGAAGGTTTGAGCATCTGGTCCAAAAAGGCATAAATACTCTTCCCTCCTGTGTGTCAATAACTATAAAGTCCTTTCCAGACTGACTAAATGTTCTGCATTTCAAGCAGTGCTGTGGAAACGGATCCATTTGGCATTATGCGTTAGTTGGTCTATTAACAGACATAGGATATTGAATGCTGACTACATTTCCTACCAGTGAATCATGGGGGCCTTTAGCTCGCTGCTTTGTTACTCATTTGGGATTTAAGGGTTGGTTATAAATATGGGGTCTGATACTAGATGGATTGGTGAGTCTCCTAGGAGATGGGTGCCAGTGCTGGCATGCAGAGAGGGATTACTTGAAAATCTTTATTTTACTTTCATCCTGCAGGGAGATGTTGCCCTGGCTCTGATGTAGCTGCAGGTAGTCATAAAACCTATTTGCTTTATCCTGAGACAGATAATATTCTTGGCAGAACTGGGGTCAGTGACTAGAAGCTTTAGAAAGTTACTTAATTAAAACACTTCCTTTGCAAACTGTTTGACAGGAGACTGACTACCAATGAGTGAACTGTGTAGCACTAAACATGACTAAAACTTAAAGAAAAAACTGTACCATCCTGCACACATATCCATCCCTACATGTACAGGTTGATAAAAACCGTGCAAGAAAAAGAAGGTAGTAAAGCCACAGTTGGAAGTCAGGCTAAATTTTGTTCAGCCGTGTAAACAAAACCGATTATAAAAATCTTATCTCTTAACCCTGATTTGGGTTTCTGTTTCTTTTAAGAAGACTTGGATTTATTCCAAGAAGATTTGGTTTAGGCAGGGTTAGATGTAAAAAGGCTCAGAAACATGGAATGGGAGGCATGATGTCAAAATGCTTCGAGGGGCAAAGCTGTTTTAGGAGATTCCTGTACTTTCTGAAATCCCCATCTCTGGGTGTTGTTCCTCTCAGTTGTGTTAATGTCACCATTTGTGGGACTGTAGTTGTCATGAATTGGTGACAAGCAAAAGATCAAAAGTAAAACTTAAAAGGAGGGGAGGGTGAGTGGAACCTAAATCTAAACTTGATCCCAGGAATGTCTGTGGGGATGGTAAGTTACCTTAGAGCGGGTGGGAGTGAACGCAGTGGGAATCTCTTGAGTGAGATTGGCAGCCAGAGAGATTTCAAGGTGTAATTGTGCCCTTATATATCCCCAAAACGTTTGTGCTGCAGAGAAGTTGTGCTTCTGTCAGGGCTTGGTTTTATTGTGTGACCTAGAAGTGGGAAGAGAGAAACACCAAATGAGTGCCAAACTGTAGAAGTCGCCTGTCTTTGTTGAACCAATATATTCTGTTTGAACCTTCTGGAATACTGCTCCCTGCTCTAAGGGAGGTGCTTGGGGAAGTTTTGGGTTCAGGTAGGCAGGGGGCTGCAGGTTTGATATGAGGGCTGCAGGAGCCTCTGCCTTTTCTGTGTTGCTGGGACTGCAAGTATTGTCTCTGGTGAGGCAAATGGAGGGATGTGAGCTTAAGGAACAGAAGTGGTGGTGAGACTTGGTGGCTGAGCAAAGCCTATGAACAAAGGATCTTCTTAAATGGGCAGGAGAAGAATTGATTTTTTTTTTCCTCCTCTGGGGAAAGATGTTGGGGGTGATCTCCCCTAATCATTAGGGAGGGACTGGGGATATGGGGTATTTCAGCAGCTGCAGGAGCAAAGGAAGGACTACCTGTGTTCTCTGAGCTGACCAAGTCCTTAGGCTTTCCCATCTCCTTTCTTAATTAACAGTGAGTTGGAAGTGGCCAGTAAGAATCAGCAGTTCTGTTTTTCCAGTGGTGTGGAGCCCTGGGAGGCATATGGATGAGTGTGAGTTTTCCCTGAGAGGCCTACAGTGGAGCTGGGACCTGGGAGTGCTCAGGAAAGTGTCCTCTGTTGTTGAAGCTAAGGCAGCTTCATTTTTGTGGCACTGGATTTCTTTCTGGTATATCTTTCTGTATATCTCCAGAGTGTGTTGTTGATATACATTGCAGTAACTCTCGTTAAAGTCAGAGACACCTTTAATAGAGATTCAAATTGCTCAGCTGTGACATGTAAACTGCAACAGCAGCCCACAATAGATATGTTTATGTGACTAGAGCCATCTGACTAATTCATAGCAATTAACTTATTTTGTAAATTGAACATGTTTTTCTACTTGCATATTGTTCATTGGCAATTAGGGATTTTTTTCAGGTTTACTCATTCTTCAAAATTATCTCCTATGTATCTCCTATGACTCATTCTTTGTCCATGGCTGACTCATGAACTCCTTCATACAAGCATTTTATGTGCCAGTTAATTTGAATTAGCTTCATAGGTCATTTAGCATTGGTTTGGTGTGCAATTGGAAAAATCCAAATGTTGGGTTTGGGGTCCTTGAGCAGAGGTCAGATCAATTGGACAGAACTATGCTCCAATATTCACATAAATTTTCTCTTTCTGTGAACTTTTAGATGGAATTGTGCTCATTGAAAGTGTCTTAAGAAAGATTACATCAAAAGATGCTGGAGTAAGACCCGGGCCAGACTGTAGGTTGTCTGGGGAGATAGGATAATACTGCTGAAGTAGATCTTTAGCGCTCTGTTGTGGTAAGTTTTCTGATGGCTTATCAAGATTGGTAAAACTGTTCTTCAGCAACATCTTATTCAACCTTCCCTTTTTCTGCCTGAGCAGGTCTGACTGTAGGCACAGGCATGGGATGGGATGCTGTCAAGTTACGCTGCTGTTTTCACTTGGTACCTCTCATCTGAGTCTTCAGTGCTGAATGATGCACATCCTCTTTGTGTGCTGCTGCTGAACTCTGGAGAGACAAGCACCAGTGTTAGCTGGAGCCAGGAGCTTCTCTGTCATCCTTCCTTCAGTGTGGAGTTATGCCTGTAGCAGGGAGCAGGAGTGGACGTGTGAGATCTTCTCGTTTGCTCCTCACTCAGGCTGGCAGCATGCTCTGAAGGAGATGTGGCAGGTGTGCTGTCATCTGCAAATCCAGCACTGGTTGGGTTTCACATCTTGGTGTAAACTAAAAATTATTTCAATCTGTAGATGTGTCTGTGGGGCTCAGGAACACTCTTTATTCTTGCTGTAATGAGCATGTCCTCTTGCAGAGCAGCAGAACAAGCAGCTCAGAGAAGGGAATGTGTAAGAGCTGCAGGATTTGTTCCAGCTCTTCTCTCAGTGCCCCTTTACTTGTTTGTGGTCTGTTTAACTGATGCATAAACTGATGTGGGACAGGTCACCCACACCTCAGCATCCCAGCTAGAGAGTCTTTAGTCAATGCACTTGATTCCATTTGTGTCTGGTATTGGCAAAAATGCTTCTTGGACTCTGACCCTGCTGAAGGCTCCTGCTGGTCTTGCTGGGGCTGTGCCTTGTCATGGCCCTGCCTGGCAGAGCCTTGCTGATGGATGTTTGGAAGGAATTGTGCCTTGTGAAGAGGGAGGTGGCTGATAATGGCTAAACCATCTGTGTTAGTGAAAATTAAATCCTCCTTGCTTGCAAACAGATCTGAAATATTTTATCAGTGTACTCTGGAATTGTAAGAGTCAGCCCATTTCCAAAGTGACAGGCAGTGGCTATGGCTTAGCATGGAGAAAAGGCTCATCCTTGCTCTGTATTATAGGCTGAGCTTGCCTGGATCTGCAAGTTGCTGCTGGTGGCTTGCATGTTTTCCCCGTCATCAGTCTTGTCTGTCATGGATTCCCAGTGCTGTGGGAGCAGTCTGGCAGGCAGAGGTTGGTTAAGCTATGTCAGAGCTTTTTATTATTGAAAGCACGTTCAGTCTGTGGATGTTAGTCAAAGGTAAATTAGAATGCAATTGATATATGCATATGACATGCATATTAATTTTAAATGTGTTTATTGCAATTAGTACTATTACAATGAATGCCAGAGGAAACAGGGAATGATTAACCTCACATAAGCTTTGTTGTAATTTGTTTAAAAAGTTCAAATTTAAAATGAGACAATCAAAATGTTGCTGCTTGATAAGGAAGGAAGACAGAGGGGGATGTGTTTGAGTGTAGTTTCCCAGTGAGTTCATACGGAGCCTTTGCCACTCTCCTCTGACTTGCCCGGCTGACTCCTCCTCTGCTGTTCCTCTTGTTCCTGATTAAGGCTTTAGGTTTGGATCTGAAAGATTTGTGGTGCAGAAGCTCCTCTCCTCCTTTGTGATATTCTCTGCCCCTGTCATTTGCTCAGTCTGTTGTCTCTGTTTTAGAGGGTTTGTGTGGGGCTGGAGGGAGAAGCATCAGGAGTGTCCTACCAAGCAGGGCCTTGTGTTCAGAAGAACCCCAGAGGATGAAGTCCTCCCCAGTCATATATGCAATTAGGGTCTCTCCAGGCAATACATGCCTGCAATCTCATGTAGCAGGGCAAGAGGAGGCTGAAATATTTGAAGCTTAGACTGTGTCTATTGGAACTGTTGATTGGAGTATTCTACTGGAAGTGAGAGAGTCAGCTCAGGTATCCCAGTAATTCCATACCCAGACTTTGTGTTCCTCCTGTTAAAAACTTTTTCTCTCATGCAGCTGATGTTCCCCAGTGGGTGCTGGTCCAGGAAAACAGATACGTGAGGCTTCCAGAGATGGGCTGAACAAAGCTAGGGCTTAGCCGGTGAGTCCTGGAAGAGAACCAGGAGAAGCTATTCCCAAGATGTCCTTGGGAATCTATTCGGACTGTGATGTTAACGATGTCAGCTGTAAGTGCCAAAAGGGGTTGATTGATCACTTCTGTAGCCTGTGTGGTCTCACTTAACCCTAGGAATTAAGCAAAGAGAACCAAAAAGCTGATGTAGGGATCTAGCAGAAACTTGCTTCAGACAAGTGCTGTGGGTGACTCACTACATCCCTCCTCCTCTCTGCCAGCCTCTGCTGCCTACATAGATTCAGTTCTGCTGATGTATCCTCATCCTGGTAAACTGAATTCATGGTGGAGATTGTTCTAGTCCACCTGGATAATAATGAATACAATAATAAAGCTCATCACCACTTCAGCATTGTTATGTAAGTATAAATCTGTAAGTAGATCAGGCTTTGTTCCATGAACAAAGAACAGACATGAGAGTAGAAATTAAAGAGGCTGCATATTAGAGAGCCTTGGCTGCTATGCAAAAGTAGGGTTGCAGTACAGCTGTGGTCCCTACTATTTAAGTGACATAACTTTGATCTTTCTTCCTTCTTTCATCAAGAACTTCTTCTGGTTTCTATGAAGACTGATTCTGTGTTTCTGGGTGTGCATGTCCTGCGCAGAGACCTAGTTATGGGAGAATTGGGAGCTGCCTGGCTATGTTGATGCTGTTATAGAGGGATCATACTGAAATGATACAGAAAAGATTTTTTTTACACAGATACACACCTGACCTACTGCAGACAAGTGCTTTTGGTACATGAGCTTGTGCTTCTGCAAAATGCACGTGTGGACTGGCAGGGAGCCAGCTGTAGGGCTTTCCCTGCTGTACCCTTTCAGATGATGCAGCCACATCCCAAAGGTAATGACCAGGCCTGTCCTCTTTCTGCTTCTCACCTCCATAAAAGCTGTGCCAATCTCTGTGCAACTCTAAAGAAATGATGGGTAAGCATGTGCTTGTTTTTTTCTACCAAATTCTTCTATCTAAAGGATGACTGAAAGACAGCTTGGAAAAAGGGTCTATTTTCTCTCATGACCCTGTTTGTTTTCATAAATAGAACATAGTCCTTCAAAAATGATGGCAAAAAAATGAGCAAATTTAGAGAAGCCCTAAGAAACCATCCTTGGCTGTATCTTGAGTAAAGGGCCTTGGAATCCCATCCTGCAGTTTCATTAATCCAAGATCTTGACGTTTGGTATTAGTTGGAGTTTTAGAAATGCTCTTTGACTTCTCTACAACCTGTTGAAAGGAAAAGGTTAATGTGTTTGGAGAAGAATCTGTAGCCTGTCTCTACAGATTTCAAAGGTAGAGATATTCTTCAGAGTTTGCCAACCTGATATCACCTGTGGTAGAGACCAGGGGTTTACTCTGATTTCTGCCTCTGCTGCAGAATGATTAAGCTATATTTGTAGTCTGAAAGCACTGACAGCATGTGGCTTCATTAGAGCCTGCTGTTCTTGATTACATGATGGCACGTCCCTGTCTCTGTTTTGGTCACAAGCTGTGATACCTTTGGTTTTGCTGGGGGGCAGCTCATTGGGAATACATTTTGCCTCCAGGACAGTGTAAATAGTCTTGTGGCCAGCACTGTGGCTGTATGAACTTAATGACTGTCCTAGTTTTGGAAGACATTCATGTATAATGGCCAGCTTTCCAGACATCAGCTGCTGATTGTAACAACTCAGGTAGGAAAAACCAATGTGTAGGAAACCCATTTGATAATGACTGCATGATGCTGTTGCAAGACAGCGTTTTCCCAAATAACATTTGTTTTCTTGTTATCCATCATTTTCCTTCAGCATCCCAAGAGAGCTGCTTTCTTCATCGTGGGGCTTGCTTGGCATATTCAGTTTCCAGGGGAAAACAGAGGTCACGCAATACAGGACCCTTGAACCAATTTTTCCCAATCTGCTGAGGATGCTGCCTATGATGAGTCATGGATAAGCAGTGGTAAATCTGCTGGCTTTTCAAGATTTTTGGGGTATAGGCAGTTGGAAAGAGGCAGTTGTAGGTGTGTGCTGTTCCCTTGCTGCAGTAAGCTGCCTCAGCAGCTGTGGTTGCAGCTGTGGCACTTAGGCCTGTGTAAATAGATGCATGTGTCCAGTTTTGAGACCTGTGTCCTGGTGCTTGAGGTTCAGGCTCTGACACAGGCTCGACTGATTTAACTGGCAAGGTAATGCTCTGTGTGCTTCAAAATGGTCAATAGCTGGGTCAGGGCATGAACCATTGTCCACAGACTCTGAGTGCTACACAGAAGCCAGGGAAGGATCTGCTGTTTTTTGAGCATTAGCACGTGCCTGCCACTTTCTGGGAGATAACTTATTTTTATGCTTATAGGGTATACTAATCCCTTTTGCTACTTCCTCTTTTTTCTTTTTAAAATTTTGTCTAAAAACACATAAGCTGATTTCAGCCATACTTGACAAAAAAGGTCGAAGTCTTGATGTTAGAAAGCCTTTTAAGTTTCAGTTTCTAAGATGGCCAGAGAAGGGAGAGACACCTTTAAACTGGGATGGCAGTTCCTGTCATGCTGAGGGAATCCACACGGGGACCTCAGTGACTGGGGAACCGTTCTGAACTGGGCAGCTCAGAAACCAGAAGGGACCAGATGTTTGCCCTGTCCTTGGCTCCTTTCTTTGCTCCTTGGGGTCAGTTCTCTGCTCTTACAGCTGGACGGTGGGAGCTGGTTATGTTGGGAGCCTGAAGCTTGCAGATCTTTGCCTCATTCACAGGAGTATTTTACGAGTCTGAATAGAAAAGAACCCAAGGCTGTGGGTGGAAAGCAGGCAAAACACAGCTTTGTGCTCAGGGAGTGACTGGCACAGGGCAGAAGGTGGGTGGTGAGAATCCCAAAGAAGGGGTCTTCCAAGGAGCGGGGAGTGATGGCCCTGACACACGCACTGTGTGTTATGGGTTAAGTCTGTGATGGAGGTGTTAAAACCGGGGTGTCTGCAGTGAAAGAATTCCTGCTGTTTAGGAGGTAGAGTGGCACAGCAGAGGGTGGAATTGTTGGCTGCAGCCCCAGGAAGTGTCCATTGCTGGATTATGGATAGTTTGGAATAGAGGACAAGATGGTGAAGTGGGAGCTCTCTGCGCTTTGAAGAACAACACACATCAACTTCCAGCCAGCTGTGGGCTTTATCTTGCTGATGACTCACTGTGCTCTAAAGAGGAGCTTGTAGTTTTAATCTTGGAAACAGTAACAGTGTGCTGTGTGATTCCTAATGACCAGTGCTGAACCTGGAAGTAAATCCTGTGATCTGCTTTGGCCAGATTCTTCTACTGGCGTGGCTGGTAATTAGCACGGAAATTATTGTTGGGGTGGCAGGAAGGGGAGAAGGATAACGATCTGAGATCCAGATTCACAAAGGTTGGCTGTTTTTGTAGCTATCCAGACAACACAACAGTTGTTAATGTTCACATTGAACATACAAACGCTGTTTTTTGTGGTTTAAAAGGGATATTGTCAACTATTTATTTATTGCTTTTAATTTCTTTCTTGCTCTTTGCAATATACCCCAGAGGTTCTTGAATTACATTTCTTTCCCCACCAATTTTTTGTCCTATTCTATTTCACAAAAGACAGCAGGAATTTTTCTACCCTTTCAAAAATTTTCTTTCTTTTTTCTCTTTTCCCCTTTTTGTCAGATGTCATGTATAGTTTCTATTGGCAATTTAACCACTTCATTGTGCTACCCCTGAGGTAGTTGCATAGGAAATAAATTTTCATTAACTGAAAGGAACTATAAGAGAATATAATATTTTCCTTTCAAAATGAAAATGTACCGGAAATTTCTGGATCCTTGAAAGCTGCAGTGCATCAAGTCTTGTATATCTTTAATAAGCTGGACTATAGGTAAAAGAAAAATACCCTGCAATTTGGTCTTAAATTGTGTATTTAGCAAACAATGCCTTATATGATCTAAATAAGCAAGTGCTGTGTAGTGGACTTAAAAATGCGGGCTCTCCCTTGCTTTGTGATTTTCATCAGCTATCAAAAGCATCAGTCCACATTGTGAGCTTGCTGCTGGCTTCTTGTAATGAGAGCTGAGTATGAGCTATAGAAATGTAAATGGAGCAATCTGAACCTGCATCTTTGCTTTTCCTACTTCTGCAACTTCTGTAATGGGACTGAATAGAAATAAATCAGCTTAAAAAACCCCCACCAAACATCCCATTTCATTGCTTTTCTGAAAGCTTGTATGCTGGATTTTGGTAAAAGCTAATTTTTCCACCAAATTTTAAACCCTTGGCAAGGATGAAGATGAGGCTTTGCAGTGGGAATAGGAGTAGAGGATCCTTATCTGTGACAGTGCTAATGGATGCTGTTATCATTCTAGATAGTGGGTGCTGCCAGGGTGAGCAAGTGATACTCTGATTTTAATACTTTATCCCAGTAGTCTAAAGAAAAATACTTCAAGAGGGAGAGAAAGAGACCCAGATTGAACTGCAAATGTGTTCATTGAGGGAAAGAAAAAAGTTGTGTTCAGTACTGAACAGCCCTCTAACCTTTATGGATTTACTTCCCTAGGACTGGCCTTGGACATGCAGACAGGACATGGCAGGAGAAGCTGATTGTGTTAGGATGGAGCTACTTGGTGATGGCTGGACTCCAGGGCTGCCAGTCCTTTGGCTTTTTTGTTAGTCATTGTGTTCTTTGGAAAAGGGAGAAAGAGATCTGTGTAACTTGGGTCCTTGTTGCAAGCAGCGAACACTGGAGGGCAGAGAGGTGGCCATGGTGACAGTATCTCCTTCCTCTTTATCAGGAGCAAAGATGCAAAGATGCAGATTGATACGCTGCTCCTTAGCATGCAAAGCTGAGACTGAAGCCAGCCTGGTGAGCATATCTTCTAATTGAATAAGGGTGGCATGTAACAAACCCAGCTCCTTATTGATAGGAAGAAGGTTTCAGTCTCTTTAAACTTCGTTAAACTCTCTGTAGTAATTAACCACTGTGCAAGGTAGCATTCTCTGCAGTGCTGTTAGCACTGCCTGGACATACTTTATTGATTAATCCAGCCCTGGATTAAAGTCAGGCTGCTGGAGAGAAATGACTTGGAGAGAACATGCTTCTCCTGTCTCTCTTGTTGGGAGGGAACCAGGTAGGTTTTTTTTAAGGGAGCGGTGTCTGGTTGTCAGAGTTTCTTCCAAGTTTTGCTTCTTGTCATGCCAGGAGACTGAAGCCAAGGAGTTTTTCTCACTGCCATGAGTGGCCAGGGCTGAATGTGACAATGGCTCTTTGGGACCAAACCTAATATTATCTAATCTAGCTTTATGGCTGCAGGGGTGATGGATGAGCAAGAGACAAGTGAAAGGAGTGGGGAGAATTGGATTCTTGTTCTGGTTTGGCCAAATTTAGAAATATATACTCTGAGAGAAGGCACAACCACCCCTCCCCCCACCAGGTTAGGGAAAAAATAGACATCATAAGGTCACCCCAAGACAATTCTTTAGTTGCCTTTTGGCCATCCTTGTATTAATTTTTTTGTTGGAGTCCATTTCTGTTCAAATGACCTGAATAATAAAAATGAGCGCAGTCTAGGGAAGGAAAGGGTAATAGATGCACAGGAAGGGCCGTAATGGGACCATAGGGTATTTAGCCCAAGTACCTTGGTTCCTAGATGCCTTTTCCATTGGTTTATGTTAAACTTTGCTCTTCACCTACCTTTAGCATAGCTTGTCTAAGCAGAACACTTAAGTGTGCACAGCACCCTCTAATTTTGCAGATCCACTTTTCCAGTTGTGCCCTTGAGTCTCTTTCTTTGACGTGACAGTGTGCTGCTTGCCTCCCGCGAGCTCTGCAGAGCTAATACAGCTGTCGGAAGAAGATGGATTCTGCTCACCTCATCTATCACCGGCAGCATTGCCACCCGGGTGCGTTTGTGTGTCAGAGCCCTTTATTGCACGTGTGGCTGGCAGAAAGCAGTTCCCTGGCTGGTGAGGATACACCGCTGGTGCCCTCTCCTGGAGGCAAAGCCGCGCTCTGCTAATCCTTGTGAGAGCACCCCCGTCTCCTCTTAGTGATTCATGGCTTGGAAACTGAGGCATCTCTGATGGGGGACTGTGGTGGGGTAGCTGAACGAAGTGTGCAGTCCCATACCTTGTGACAAATAGCAGATGCTTCAGAGAAATGCTTGGCATCAGTGTGATAATACACGCTGCAGGGAAGTTCCTTCTTTATCCTGGCTTATTTACAAGCATGATGCTTTAGATCTGTATGTCATGCTGTAACCTGCCAGTGGCATTTTAATGCAATGTTGAAGGTTTGTGTGGCTTTCTGGGGCTGTGCTGTGCCAGGAGATAGCACATGTAGGATGTGAGCTACGCTCTGTGCTCTGCTTTGGGGGTCAGGAGCTCAGGGCCTGTAGACCTGAGGCGCTGTTTGCTTTTTTTTTTGTTCTCAGCAGCCAAAAAGATGGCGGGAATTTGGCTGCCAAAAATCCTCAAAGTCAAATTACACCACTGAAAGGTGAAACTGAGGGAGAGCTTGCCCCCTTTAGCAGCATACACCGAGGAAACACAACCCATATGTGGAAATTGCTACCTTAGACCCCTAGTCTGTGCTCTGGTTTTTGTGGCTCCCTTTAAAAGGCCCATTTTGCACTATCTGTGAAGTCTTTACAAACGCAAGGACATTCAGCTTGAGGCAGTACATGCTGCCACACATTGCCTCCTTGGCAGATAAATGCAGTGCATATGTTTGTGAAGAGGGTATGGCAGCGTTTCCAAGTTTCTCCCGGTGCTATAGGGAAGGCTGTGTGAGAAGCAGGTAAGGTGTTACTGAGTGCTAAGAAAGAACCAGTGGTGCGTTCTGGAAAACAAAAAAGTGGCAGGTTGAGTGAAGCCATCAGCCACCTGGCAAGGGCTGTATTCATTTAGTCTGTTGGATGCTGAATTTTTAAAACTTAAAACTCCCCAATAATACTGAGTCTCTGTATTGCCAGCCAGCTGGCTGCAGTTGCTGTGATACTCCCCTTATTTGCAAGGAAACTGAGTTTCCAGGATCTGCTGAACTTTGAAACATCAGCAGAGGCCAAAAAAGTTTTGCTAGAGTGGGCTTTGTGATGGACCTGGGGCAATTTGACTATTGCACTTCAAATTTTCAAGTCCCTTGTCAAATAGTTAGTTTTGTTAAGAAATTAGCTCCTTTCCCCCTTTTGTTTTAGTTTTTTTTTCCTTATTTCTCCTAATTTTTTATAACCCCTTTTTTTTCTCATTTGGAATTAGAACCTTTAACTTTAGCCAAATTTTCATGTGTATGTTTGTAAGGGTATGTTTTATACATCTTGGACATTTTCTGTTTCAGAATAAATTTTATTCTCATCCTTTTGCTTTCGGGTTTGGCTGGAAAAGGAGAGGAAGTGGGAGGGACAGGGCTTCGAGGAATATTTTGTTTTAAATCACTGATTTCTAGAGAGATTTCCTCTGTCTTAAACTATGTTGGTAGAAAGTCATAGCAATCATTTACTCTCGGAGAAGTCTGACTCTTGGGACAAATCTCTGGAGTACATCTGAGCTTCCTATATATTGAATTCTCCTTTCAGAATATTGATCCTGTTTTCTGGGTTACAAAAGAGAGATTTGGGCTTACATGTTACATTTGTCCTTTATTAAATCTTCTTAGTTAGGGCTGTGTTTCATTTGTTCCTGAAGGAGCTGAGGAACCTTAATTTGAGTTGTAAAGCTGTGTCAGCACCCAGAGAAACAGGTTTTTCTCTCATTAGGACCAGGTTTTTGGAACCAGAGTGTGTAAGACGGGAAGCAAAGACAGTCTGCTCTGACAATGGGGCAGAGCAATGCCTGGAAAGGGCCACAGTTGTGCTGGAGCTCAGCATCTCCCAGAGGTCTCTGAAAGATCCAGCATGACTCACATGTGCAGCTGTGCTTGAGCCACTGTAATATTCAGTTTGGAAGACTTGCTTCCAGAATAAAGCTGGGGATGTAGGCGTGTGACTTTGTGTGAGGTCTGGTCCAGCCCCTTCCTCTTGTCAGGAGAGGCAATCCTGCCTGGGGAGTAAAGGTGGTTTCTGATATTATGTGTGTGTGCATGGGGAAGGAAATAACTTACATTACCATCACTGGTTTTGATGATTTGTTCTCCTATTTAGTGGCCTGTAGTGTGACTAATACAAGCACTCTTATGGCGTGGCCAGTCCAGTGCTGCTGTCAGTGTCTGCTTTCCAGCCTCACTCAAGCATCTTCCTGACGTTAGGTAATCCCCAGCACAGGTAAGGAGGTATCTTCACTGCTGTTGAATGCTTGAGAGCTGGTGTTGAATGCTTGAGCAAGTCTGTTCCCTTTTGCAAAACTAACCCCTGTCAATAATTTATAAGCACTAGGAAGATCTCATCTAGAAAATGATGTATAATTCTTGTCACCCATGTTCAAGGAAGAAGAATTGAACATGAAACAAGACAGGCAGAGATGGGCTAGTGAGATGACTGGGGAAAAGAGATCTCCTCTAATGAGTGGAGACTAAAAGCTTGTAAAACTGGTGGAAAGGATGATAGAGATGGGAAGTGCCTGTTCTCTCTAAATGCATTAAGGTCACGAATACTAGGGAGGAAGAAGGGTTAATGAAAACAGAGGGCAGTGTTGGTTCAGGAACAATCAGCTGTTAACTCAGTGAAGGAGCTGAAGGTAAAATGGAAAAAAAGGCTTCTGTGCAGAGCAATGAGGCTGGGTAATGACCTTCTCAGAGGTACCAGGAAGGAAATGGAGCATTTTATTAATGAGAGGTAGTTGCTGATGGTACTTTTGGAAGGCTTTGACACACAGGAGGTCCCTGCCATTTGTGTGTTTCTAGACAAAAGATGTGGGCCACCGTTGCATTTTGGGCACCATATTTTTCTAGGATGAATTTACCTGGCAGTAGTCCAGTCCTCCAATAGCTGATCATACTGCTGCTGTGTGTAAACACCAGCTGCATTTCACTCCAGAACAGGTCATATTTTAAGCTGTGGAAGGTGTAAGTGATGCTTTTGGATAATTCTGTATGTCAGCTTTGAAGGTGGTTTTGGGTGAACAGCATTCCTGGAAACTTAAGGAAGAGGTGCTTGCTTCAGGAGATGGTGATGAAGACTGAAATAGCACTACTTGTGGCAGAAAAGTGTCTACGTTTCAGAAGAGAATGATAATTGCAAAACCTTTCTTGGACATCCAGAAGGTGACCTGGGACACTTGCCTCTTTAGCCCACCTCTCTCCAGAAGAGCCTTCAATTTGTCTTTCAATGAATAGGGCACTGTGTTTGCACTG
Organism: Aphelocoma coerulescens; assembly: GCF_041296385.1. Lineage (NCBI taxonomy): Eukaryota > Metazoa > Chordata > Aves > Passeriformes > Corvidae > Aphelocoma > Aphelocoma coerulescens. The sequence continues at coordinate 25,452,432 of NC_091020.1, forward strand.
GCTTTGGATGGGAGTGCAGGTATTCTTTTCTGTGCAAAGAGCAGGTGGAAGATGACAAGTAAATGATGACATTATTACGCTTGCACTTTAATAGTTTCCAGGGAACTTGCAAGTAAGCGAAGGCAACACATGAAAATATTCATGGTTTCTCTTTGCTCTCCTACAAAAGGTTGAAAGCTTCCAGAGCTGGAGTTCAGGGTACATGAGGCATATGGAAATAACACCTGCAGCTTTGCCTGAAGGGCTAACACTGACCTTTTTTTGAGTGATAAATAAGGTTTGGTTTTTTCTTTTGTGTTTGTTTGTTTGTTTGTTTTTGTTTTTAATCTCAGTTGGATAAAAGAGGTCTGGTTTCCACACACAGGATTCAGTCCCTTTGTCTATAGCATTCCTATCTTCTCTCCTCTGTGGCTGTCCCCCTTGTTTGAGGGCAAAATTAGTTTTTGAAGCAAAGTATTTCCCTTGTGCATCCTTTCCCCCTGCCCCAGTTTATAGAAGGACCACAGATAAAAGCAGTTTTCTATAAATGAATGGAAGAAAATGAGCATGACAACATCAGTACTTTTACAACTGGTTATTTCCAGAAGGAAATGACCTTTCAGTATAATGCTGTAGATCTGTGAGCAGAAGGAATGCCCAGTTTGCTCCACAGGTGTTAATATGCCCTTATTTTGGCACTGTAACCCCAGAGCTGTCAGTGGTGAGTTAAGCCAAGGAGCACTTTGTCCTGGCTTCTTGTTGCTGCTGTGTCTGCCTGGAATATAACAAAGCCAGGGACAGTTACTGGTCTGTGATGCTACTTTCTCACCAGGTGACTAGAAAACTACTCAGGACTTTACCTGGGAGCTGGAGACAGGTGACCTTTAGTGGAAGGGTTCAGTGCAAGGTTGTTGTTGAACTGACTAGGGGGCCTAGAACTGAGAGGTGACGTTTACTTTCTCATCTGCCCAAGTTCAGTGTGTACTGGGTATCGCATGAGATAGATAGAGGGATGTAGCAACAGCAGCATCTATCTGTCTGTCTGTCTGTCTATCTATCCATCCATCCACTGGATATTTGTAGTCCTGGGATGGGATGTCAGAAGGGTTCCTCTTGAGTAGTGTGATCAGGGCTTGCTGACTCCCTGCTGTCCTTGTCTGGGTGTAGTGGGAGATCTTTTGATACTTAGAGCTGCCCTTGCTGGTACTGATACTGAAAGTTTTGGTGAAATGTAGGTATGAGGTCCCAGGAGGTGAGTGGCTCCAGCGAGCCAGAGGTGTGCTGGCTTGCTCTAGCAGCCAATTTTGTGTGTCAGCAGGTTTCTTCTGTGGAGTGAAATTTCCTGCCCAGAGAAGCAGCACTTCAAACACTCATGCCTGTGGAAGGGGAGAGACAGTACTGGAGTGTCTGCACTTGCTGCTGAAGTCTGGATTTCTCCTTTGTATTTTTACTAGCTCATACTGGATGCGTATTATTTCTTCCTTTTTATCTAAGAATTTAACACCAAGCTGTTGTTTTTTGAATAATATCCTATCCACATAATAATATACCCAGCTCTGATAATGCCTTATTTGTAGAGATAAAGCTGACTGTCCAGTTGTTGGTACCTCCATCTCTTGGCATTAGTAATGCTCTCTAAGGGATTCAACCACCCACCTACTCCCACACTCTGGTGGGTTAAAGGAGATAATTGTGAAAATGTAACATTTGGAGGTGAAAGTAAGGGTTGGTCAGAATAGAATGACTAGAAGGTGGTCAGACAGTAGGTGCATTCAGTCAGTGCAGTATAGGAGAGAGGTGTCAAGAGACAAGCAATCACACAGAAGCACTCTACATCTATACAACTTTGCTTTGTGTGGCTTGTATTTTTCCTGTGTTGGAGAACAGAGCAGTGACAGTGACCAGCACCAGTAGGTGAGCTGCTACTGGTGAATATGTCAAGGAAATTGTCCTAGCCAGGAGTTGCAGAGGTTTGCAGATATTCCTCAGCATGTCAGATGCCAGCAGTTCTGGCATTTTAGAATCCCACCTCCCTTATTAATCTCTGCTGCAAGTGATTGATTTTTTTTTTTTTCCTCGTGTGTACGTGTGTGCTCTCTAATAATGCTCCATCACGCCTGCCCTGCCATCCAGAGCTGCACAGCCCTGGAGATGACATTTGCAAAGTGTCAGCAATCCAGCAGCTTGGAAAGACCAGTCTGCTCTGCTGAGCGTGGGTCTCAGCACTTAAACACTACTGCTGGAGCTTGCCCTGGAAGCCTGGCCTCAGAAGGGTTCCTTGAGCCCTGATAAAAGATAAGCTGAAAGAGAGGAATGCATTTGTAGAGTGTTTGTAAGAGATGGAATCTGAAGCAAAGAGAAACCAGCAGTGTTCTGAATAATATGGGTCAACAGAAGGCAGATTCAAAATGACAATTAGATTTATTTTATTCATCTGTATGCTACAATGGTCAAACGAGAATGTTGAATTAAGTGTTTCAGTGGGGGAGGGAGGGAGGGAAGAAGATACATTTTTATCAAAATGAAAATGTTCTGTGGTGTCAGTTTCAGTTTTGAAAACAACTTCTATTTCTTATAATTATTTAGAAAACAAATCCATTTAAAAAGTGAGTAGAGTATGAAGCAATTAGGAAATAATTTACCTTGCTTTCACTTCTCATAAACAAAAAAAAATTAGTAGGCTCTGAAAACTTAATGAAAAATATTTTCGTAGTGAAATTGAATGTTAATTTCATTAAAGTTTTCTTTTTTTTTATCCCTCCTCCCTTGCCTTCTTGCCTCCCTCTGAACTAAAGGCATTCAAAGGATCTGTCAAGTAGTATTGGCAAGACCCTTCCAGCTGTGATTTCAGTACAGGTTTTCGGGATTGTGACCCCAGTGAACTTTGCTCCCTAAAGCTTTGGAACCCACTAAGATGAAGCTTGCTGACTCTCTTCTTGATCTTTATGCAGACTGGTTCTTTCTCAGTTTTGTTCATGCAGTTAGGATTTGTTCTGGAGCCTGGAATTTTATGTAGTTTGGAGATGGAGTAGAAGAGGTGGTGTAGTTAGCTGAGATGGATGCCTCCCAGCCTTGAGTTCTTGTTGGTTTCCCTAATTTCATGCAATAATGAAAAAAGAAATAATTATTATGTCTGCTGGCACCAGAGGTTGATAAAAATTGCAGTTCTATCACCATCATTTCATTCCTACAACCTGTAATTGTCCAGGTATGTGAATAAACCTCTGACAATATGGCAGTCATTTCACTGATGCATTTTGTTCTCTGATTTACCACCTAAAAACAAGATACCTGTGCTTATTAATTTTGATATCAATACTGAAGGTGAGAGAAGAAAATCTTTGTAAGAATTTGATGTGAACAATGTCAGGCTCAATGCATCAGAATACTTGAGCATGCTGAAGGGTGAGGAAGTGTTGTGCCAAATCCCAGCTGCCATTCTCCTTGGTGACAGGCAGCAGGAGGAATGGATGCTGGGGGGATCTAACAAGCTGCAGTGCACGGTACAAGAGGGAGCACGGCAATAACCAGATGGATGGTAGCTCTAGCTATGAAGTGTGACAATGAGCTGGTGAACAACTCCCATCCAAATCTGCTGGACTGAGTTCTTCCACTTTTTTGACTTTGAATGATCTTAAGAAGCTCATTGAAAGGTGGGACAGGAGATAAGGAGCTGTAGGAGGAAGTGCTCCGAGCTCAGAGACCACAGAAGGACCCTTGAACTCCAGTTTGTCCCAGACTTGTGAGAAGTGGAGGGTGAGTGAGCTGTCTCCTGTTGTTGTACCTTGATGTCCTGCCTTCTTGCCACCCCTTCCAGAGTTCTCATGGAAAATCTCAGAGGGATCTGCTTCCTGCCCTCCTGCTGTACTGCTGGGTGGTGGATGGACAGGAGTGACCTGCTCCCTTCATCCCTGGGGGTCTACAGCTTCTACTGTATTTGTGTCACAGGCTGAGGTGGGTCCCTGGCACATCGGTGGATGAGGGAACTGTCCAGCATCTGAAAGGTGTCTGTGCATCAGGCAGCACAAAATCCTTTCAATGAGCACTGCTGGGTTTTAGGGCTTTAGTAAGCTGAGATTTATAGTTGCAGGTGTAGTTCAATGCCTTGCTGTTCCGAGCTTTTATCGTAGGAAGATATTAGGAGGACTGGACTCTAAGATCAGGACAGCCTGGCCTTTCCTGAGAAAAAGTGCTACTTGCACAGATATCTGATATGAAAACAGCTGGTCCTTCTGGTAAAATAAATCCCTTTTGTGTCTAATCCTCCAGGCTGATTCAGTTTTGGTCTGTGTATAAAGGGCCAACTAGAACCTGCTGGTGGTATTGAGAGTTTTTCCACTTGCTGATTTCTATCTAGATTTTCTGACCACCACGTGTAAGTGCTCCAAGAAAGCCCTGTGACCGCTGTTTCTGTGGCTAATACTGAAAAGCTGATACTGAAGATTCATCATCCCCTCCCTCCATCCCTTTTTGTATGCATCTAAATATTTTTCTGGGGGCAGAATGAATTTATCATTGTTATTAAGCAACAGATATAATCTTAATTCAAACTCATGGCCCGGGGTGTTTTTCTTTGCATAATTGGAAGTTCTCTGACCTATGAATGCATGGCTGTTTCTCTGTGGATATTAGCAGGTTGAACACTGAACAGTGGAGAGGGTTGTGCAACGAGTGAGTGTGGTTGTCTTGATGGCAGTGAGCAAACGGAATGCCTTTATTAAGGTGAGAGCAATCTCACACTGCCATTTTTTGTAGTCTGTCATACCGGCTGATTTAACTGCAGCATTCTTTTCTCCTCTCCACATTTTCAAACTTCATTTTCTCACATTGTTAGGAGGGAAATGAGCAGCACAGCCTCCCTGTGCCCCAGCAGCGTGGTCATGGTGGAAGGGTGACAGTTTATTACCCTTGTGAGCATTACACAAATCTAGAAGCTTCTTGATTAGGACCTGTCCATGTGCTGAGGCTGGGCTAAACTAGGGCATACTTTTGCTTGTATCCTGGCTACAACCTCTTGCTCTTGAGTGTTTTTCTGGCTTTGTGGTTGCACAGTCCTTTGGTCATCTCACAGTGGGTTTTTACCTTTCCACTGTACCAGTGCAGTCAAGAATGGATAGCTTTGTTTTACCAGGAACCAGGTCATGTTTAGTGACTGTTTGGGGTCAGACTGAGGGTTTGGCCTGGAACTGAAAACTGGTCTCTGAAAATGAGAGGGCTGAGAGTCATTCATTAATCTCCTCATATTCATGTCTAAACTTGCTTGAAAATATGTGTCAATGTCTCTATTACCCCAGTAGTGCTAAAAATATTGTAGCCTGACTCCTGCCTTAAGCCCCCCATCTCTCTGCAGGTGTCCAAAACCAGCTGTTATGTGTCACGATCACTGGGTTATAGATGAGGACACTGTGACGAAAATATTTTGTGTCATACTGGTATTTGCACAGATCAGTGAAAAATCAGAGGTGGGGTGAGCTGCCAGGTTTGCTGATCTTAAAACTATGGAAAAGAGCATCTGGGCAGCTGACATATGGCAGATTTTCTTCAAACTCCCCCAGGTAAACATCTCTAGCATTGTCTTAGGTTCTTCTAAAGGTGTGTGTTTTGTTGCAGGGAGAATTGTGTCAGTAATACACCAGCTCTATGCATGGGGACATTTTCATGACGTCTGACTTAGGGGGTTCTGCATTGACCAGTTTACCTTGTTTGCTGCTTTAAGCTTGAGGAGACAACAAAGAGCATCCTTAGGCTTGTCCTCTTAGCTGTGTTGCAACCTGTCCTCTGCTTTTTCTGCAGCTGGAAGCAGACTTTCCCCTCTGGCATATCTGTCACTAATTAACATGATAGTAGGACAGCACAGGGTCCCTTCATTGAGGAAAACCAGCTGATTGTGCTTGACAGCTGTCTAATGTAACCTGAGCTGATTTTGTGCCCGTGAAGAAGGCTGCACTTTTGTCTATCAGCACGAGTTGTTTGACTGCCTTGCTGCAGTGTGCAACCGCTCCACAAATGAGCAATCCTTAGGAGTCTTGCAAGGCAGGGCAAGTACTGCAAAGTTTACCACTATCTTGGCAAATTAAACTAGGAATACTGTGCCAGATTGTATCTCTCTTACAGGTGCATGAGAGAAGCATGTGTACAGTCTTGGCTGAACTGTGCTGGAGCTTGAGGCTGGCAATGAGTGAGGACAGAAGGTCCTGAGTGAGGAGAGGAGCACTGACTGAGCTGTGTCAGGAGCTGACCCAGAGAACAGCAGAGGGCAACACACAGCCTCAGGAGGGAGGGGATGCATCTTCTGCTGTGCCTGTCCTTTGGCCACTGCTGTTAGTTTTCCAATGCATTAAATGATTTACTCAACTACTTTTTTTCCCCCTTTCCTTTTTTTTTTTTTTTAAGAACCAATTAATTGCTTAATTTCCCTTTGCCTAGCTCTTCTGTTGCATTGGGGCACAGCAGGGAAGCTGGAAATGCCTGTCTATTGGCTATTCCTAGGGAATTAAGGACCTGAACAGAAGCTAATCAGTGTTTTAGCTGTAGTTTTCAATATTCTCTCAGTATTAATGTTGATAACAGATAGCTGGCCCAATTAAAACAAAAAATTATCAAAGCGTGTTTGAAGTGCCCTTAGGTAATTCTGTATGCGTTTGTTGGAGAGCAGCTAGGAAAACAAAATTTGACCTTCTGCAGAACAAAATCATGTTCCAGAGGAGGATGGAGACAGCGAGAGAGTAGCAAGTAAAAGTTGATGTTAATAAGTTGTGGCAGAGATTTGGGTGTACTGGATCATTTTACCTGTTAAATGCACTCCCCTGCTTATGGCACTGAGCAATAAATGGGTGTTATGTTTGAGTCATATAATCCTCTATGGTACTTCTTCAGTGATCTCCAGAGGCAAAGAAGTAGATATCTTTCTGACCCTGAAGGCAGTTAACTCGCATTCTGAAGCATGGGATTTGATTACTGTTATCTTAGCTGCTGCAATTATTGACAGTAAAATTAACCACCTCTTTTTAAAGTCTAGACTTGTTCTGAATATACTGACCATTTAATGGGGTCAGTTTTCACTGATGTGTAGGGTATGTTTGCTGCAGTTACATGAGCAAAACTGGCTGATTGCATATGACAGAAGACTGTAAAATGAAAACATTTGCTCAAAACCATTTGCTCGTGCACTTGGTGTGTGTGTGCTGTGACATTGACTTGCCTACGGGTGGTAAAGTAGCTTTGTAAAATCAAGCCCTCCCAATATAGCATAGAAGTATGGATATCAAAGTTGAGAAGTTCCTGCTTTGATTCTGTGTTAAGCTGGGTTAAGGCTAATTATTTTCTGAGATGGTGCAGAGGCAGTGCTAGATTAAACCAGGAGAAAGTGGTGGCAATTAGGAGAGGGAGACTTCTGTTTTGAAGTCAACAGTGACTTTTGATGCTGAAGATTTCCTCTTTTGGATCGATTGTCTAGACTGTGGTTTAGAGCATGTGTGTTTGCTGTGGTCTTAATGCACAAATACCTACCTGAAATCCTGTGTGTTATGATGGACCCTGTGCTTACTGTGTGTATCTTGTGGCACTTATGTTCTGTTGGGTATTTTAAATTCCAGATAAAAGGGCTATCTGTTACTTGGCTGACCTTAATATGTTAGCAGACATGAAAATGTGCCATGGTTGTTAGCAGTGGGTTCTTGGTACTGGTCAGACTACAACAAGGACAATTGTTTGTGCCATATCAATCCAAAAAAGCAGGCCTCAGTTGGATGGCATGGTCATCTTTGCTCTATCAAGCTTTTAGACTGCAAAGATTTGTAAAACTGCATCTTTTCCACCTCAAGAGAAGGAGAAACAGGAGACAGAGATTGCTGATCTTAAAAGTGGGTGGATGAGGTTAAATATAGTGTCAAGTTGTCTACAGAGCAGGTCAGTTTGAATTTGCTGAAGTCTGTGAAGTTTGCTGAGGACAGTGAATTCTGTGCTGTAGGGGTCCTTTTGGAGTGTAACACTAGTACCAAGTATCAGAATAACCTGCTTGTCTGCTCAGAATTGTTATAAATGGTAAGAGCTGCTCAGTCTGAGTGTATTATTTGGAGAGGAACTGCAGTACAAGTGAAAAAGAGGAGGGATCAACTTTTTATTGGGTTTCAGGACTAGTTTCATTAAGGAGAGATAAAGAAGATTTTCTTCTAAAACCTGGTTTTGCCAAGACTTCCTCTGTGCCACAGAGCAAGACACTAGGCTCACACCTTCAAGGGGAAGATTTAGGTGCCTGATGCCAGCTTAACTTCAGTGGCTGCCAAGTGCTTGAATAGGAGTTGGAACTGTGTGAACCTGGTGTCTCAGGCTCCAGGGAAGTTGCTTAGTGTAAAGCAGAGGTGGCTTGCAAAGAAGCTACAATTATTTGTGAAAACACCTTTGTTGAACACAATGATTCCAGAATAAGTTTTTGTCCTTTGGGGTGCTGCCACTCTTACTTAAGATTGAACTTTGTGCAGTGGCCTTTCCTTGCAGAGTCTGGGGTCTGTCATAAGCTTAGTTCTCAGCTTGGAAAATATAGATTGTCCATCATTTTTTTCAGGTTGTAGGATCTTCTGGGGGCAGTGTTTGGCAATGTTCTTAACAAAAGACCTGACAATCCAGAAGTTTTATCTTATCTGGGTCTTGAAGTGCTATTTCTGTATGAGTAATTGCTCACCAAGATACAGCCCAGAATCCGTGCTGTTGTGCTGAGTTACTTAGCTTTGATCACACAAGGGGGGCCAATTGCTGCAAAGCACTTTCCTCCACTCCCTGTTGCTGTGTTCTGGAGCATCAGGCTGTATGATTGGTGTAGGCAAATCCAGCACTCAGAAGAAATAAATGAAATGTCCTAGATACTGCGAGAGTCTTTAAACTTAATATCCAAAAGGGAGTTGAAAGTCAAAGTCCCTGAAAACCCCTTTGTAGCTAACTTTCTAGATCTTCTGCTCCTTAGCAAAAATACTGGAGATTGAACTGCCAATACCAGCAAGTATTTTTCCTTGCATTAGCTTCTCTGGGGGAAATGGCTTACTGGACTCTATTAAAGCTGGTGCTGGAGACTCAAGAGTAGCTGAGCTTAGCAAGTCTTGGATTCTGAACTGTCTTCTGTCTTCAGAGGCAGCATTATTGTTTAGGGTACAGAACATTAGAATGCATAGTGAAGATGTAATGCTGCTGGACAATTCTGAGCTGCAGCTGATGTATTGGCTGTTGGTAGATGTTTACTCTGCTAGCAGAGTGCTCGAGGCCATATTTGTGGCATTGCGACAAAAGTCTGTGAACATTATTAATGGGCAGAGTTTCTGAGGAGTGAACAAATGCCTTCTGCAGAGAACTGGGAAACACTCAGCACCCACTTGGCAGCTTGCAGAGTTGGATCCTGGATTCAGAGGAGGCTCTGCTCAGAAAATATTCTCCCTGTTAATAAAGAAAAAAGATGATTTGACAATTCATAGCACAGAAATATATCTTCCACCTTAATCAGGAGACCTGGCACAGCCCGTACTGGTGGCTGGCTCCAGCAAGGGTTGGTAGAATTAACTACAATGGATGCATCTGGGAAGCTGAAGGGCTTGATGATTTGGAGATGTGTGTTGATGAGGTAGTGAGGGATGTGGGGTGAAACCCAGCGAGTCCAAAAACCTGGCAGCTGTATTTGAGAAGAATTCAGAAATTATCTTATCGTGTGGGATGCAAGAGATGTGAGTTCAGGTGCTGGCCTGGCTGCCGACTTCCCATGTGATTTCAGGGCAGGAGTTCAAAAAGGACTTTGCATTTACAGAACAGAGTAGCAGGAAGCAATTTCAGTCCTCTCAGGCTGTTCAGGACATTCTATCTTGTGAGTTTCTGAATACTTCACCTCCTCACTGTAAACCAGGAATGAACATACCTTTTGAGATGCAGGGAAAAATTGAGAACAAGTGTATTTTTATATAGGAGGAATCCAGATACAATGATGATGGAAAGTCATGAAATGCCCAAAGCGGGGTTTTCGGACAGATTAGGCCTTCCTCCTCCAGTCAAAGCAGGAATAACTGGTGTTTCAGGTATTGGATACAAACTTTGCAGAAGGCAGATGTGAAACAGATGTGCCTACACAAGTGTAAACAGACCTAGCTTGAGCGGTTACTTATCTGCACAAGTAGGTCTAGTTTTGCACTAATGAACTCATTATGCCACTAAAGAAGGCAACTCCCTGTTATCTTTGTCCTGGGCTTTAAATGTTTGTTATATCATCTGGAATGGATCAGATTTGTAGGACGTTCTGTTAGCATTTGGTGCTTTTCATGTTGTCATCTCTTTCATTTCAATGGTTTGAAACCACTTAATAATAAAAATACCCTTTGAAAATGTTTTCCTCTTTTCAACTCCATGCATTGTCTCACATTTTGCCTACCAGCACTCTGTCACTGCCCCTCTGTTGACAAACCTGTGTAGAATCATGTGTGTTGAGACATGGCATGAAGTACTTTGTGTGGATGGCTCCATGAGCTGATGACTCTGGGCTGGAGGAGCTCTTTAGGTCAGCTCTTAAAATGATGTATTAGAGCATTCAAGAAAAACCTCAAACCAATCCAAACCCCAAACCCGCTCGTGCAGTATGACCTATATAATTTTTTGGTGGTTCCACATTTGAGAAGGTTATTGTTCACCTTGGTGGTATGGAAATAATGTCCTAAAGATCTATTATCCTTGAAGGCTGCAGATATTAGTTTCTTTTGGAGAGATGGTGACTTAGAGAAGAGCTCCCATCACAACATGAACAAAAAAAGACAGACATTGTTTTTTCTGTTGTCTTTCCACTGAGCCCAAAGAGGAATTTAGTCTGGGATAATAGATTTAGGTCTGCATTTTGCCTGCTTTCTATAATCCCCTTTCCTTGTGCCTGATGATGTTTAAAGTATTCCTTTGGTTCATCCCAAATCTGATGATAATAATTTTTAATTATTGATGAAGTAATTATTATCATAGAGTAATTTACTTTGGTCTTTTTGTAGCCCATCTCTCCAAGGTAACTGAGCTAGCATTCCTTCTATGTTGTAAGAAGTAAGAACTTACTCCATCCAGCTGGTGAAACAGCTGTCTCTGGGTTGGAAAACAGTGACTGTTATGTACCCCCACCACTGAACAGCCATCCATAGAGCCCAGGAAAAATTTTAGCTGTTTGCATTTTGATTAGATCTAGTGAAACTTCCCATTCTGAGAATGAGAACCCTATCTACAAACAGCCTCATTTACTCTCTTTGACTACAAACTTTATGGGGACTTTGTGACTCAGTTCTCCTCCATTAACTGGAAGGGCAAAGGTATCTAAAGACTCTGCTGAAGCTCTCTTGAGAATAGCTGGCATCTTTTTCTGACAGGATTTATTGTTCCAGTAAATGGGATGAAGCTGATGTTGTAGACCAACAAAAGCATGCTTAGTGCAGGCTGTGGATGTCCGAGATTTTTTGCAAGGGGTCATACAAGGAGTGTAGTTTCCAGAGGTGTTCTGTCTCACCCCTGCTGACCTGCTGCCACATTGAAGCAGTGCTGCTGTTCTGTGGGCACCACACTCTGCTTTATGGTGGTCACTGTAAGGCAAAAATGTAAACAATCATAAGCCCTGTGCTGTTATAATCTGTGTATTAAAACCATGCTGAAGACCACTTTATAGTTTTCATCATAGCAGAATCAAGGCCCCTAATTCTCCCTTGGAGCAGAAGTAAACAACTTCAGGCCTCATGAGCATTAAATGTCTTTTGGACAGATGAGTTAATTTTTGTTGTGGCAAAGCAGTGCATGACCCAGTTTCAAGGGATGTAAATTGTTCATGTCTCCTGACACTAGCGAATAATGCAGAGTTGGACCTCTTCTTGGGCTGGCTTTCTGATATTAATGAGCCCCATTTGTTTTTTCTCAAGTGAGAATGGAATGAGAACACATGCCTTAATTGTGTCTAGGTGTGAAAGATGCTACCTTATTCTTTTAAGAGCATGAAAAAAGTAAACCCCTTCCAGTCTTCTTACTGAAGACACCAAGCAGGATCCAGCATGGAAGCTTGTTGAGTTTTGGAAGTCAGTTTTGGACAAGTGATGGCACTGATCTTCCACAGCAATCTTTCCTCTGGTACTGGGTGAATAGATGGTTTTACCAGAGATGTGTGGGTAGAAGAAATGGCTGTGGCAGTGCCTCCTGCTCATTGTGGAAAAAATGATCTGTGTCTATGTAAGAGCACCTAATTTAGGATGTTGAAGTGTGGTGTGGCACACAGCATTGACAAGAGGAAGCAGTCCCTGCTTAGGGCCTTTCTTAGGATTGAGGTTTTGTTCACGGAGCCTTTCAGGGAAAATAAGCCTCTGTTTTGGTTAATATTAGCCCCTCTTCTGGTTGCCAGCAGTGAGTGAGGGCTGGGAAGTCAGGAGAGAGCACCTTCTATTCTGGCTGAGCATTTTATGCACCTTCTTGTAGTAAAGGCAAATTGAGCAGTCTGCTGCCCCAGGCCCTGTTTTTGGGTTGCAGAGAGATGTGTCACTTCCATAGTCACAGTCAGTTTGGGCTTGCAGTTCTGTTGGTATGTGGGATTACCAATTGCTTGTTCCTTCAGACCAGCAAACTTTAGAAGATTGGCTGGCACAGATATCTGGTAAGCAGCTGTAAGTCTCTTTGGTTTTATTTTGCTGAAGTAACACTGGTTTACATGAGTTGACAGATGACTGTGTATGGGATGAAAGGTTTGGTGGAGCAGCTGTTGCATTTATAGGTGTGTGTGAAACTCCAGTATTGTCACCCTTGAGGAGTAAAATGGTTGAGAGTCCTAACCTTGTCCCCTCATGAATGGGTCTTGCATTTACACAGCTCTTCTTGCACTTGAAATGTTTACTGGGAAATTCTACATTCTTCTACCTATTCCCTGGGCACACACACCCACGCTTGACCTAGACAAGAGCATGTTCAGGAACAGCAAGTTCCTTCCATGGAAAGGAAAAATGAATAGTGCAATAAGTGAGTCACTTTATTGTTAGGATACTGAATTATTTAAATCCATGCACATCATTAACATATCATTGACCACAACAGAGTTTGACAGATATATTAACCTCATTCTGTTTGCTTGTAAGAGAACAGATGGGGGTTGGTCAGCTTCATATGGCAGGATGAAAGGCCTCAGAAACTCAGTAAGATATGAAACATTAAGGAGAATTGGACATTAAGGTAGAGTTCAGGCTGAGTTTTCTTACAAGTAGAAGTAATAAAATATACTTTTATTATTTTAATGACCATGGCATGGCTTGAATTGCAAAGGTCACTCTGAGATCGAGAGGAAGAAAGAAAAGAGTATGATCAGGGGAACAACTCTTTTTATCTTCTTCGCCATTATCTACAACCAAGGTTACATTCTTCTTGTGCCAAATGGTTATAGCACCAGCCAGGTCTGCAGTGTGATTTAGCTGTATTACTTTGTATGTTCCTGTGATTTTGTTTGTGAGACAGTTAAATATGTGCTAAAAGATCTGGTTTTTAGGGTGGTGAGTGTCTACAGTTCCACCCGGCAACAATGGAGGGCATCTGACAGATCTAGTGTGGACTCCTCCATACACAAAGAGACTTTGTGTACTCTGGTTCAGGGCAGCATCTCTCCTTGCTGTTCTGCAGAAGGATTAGGAGCCAGTAGTCTTTCCGTAATGGTTGGATCCTATTTGTGGTGTCAGGAACACCTACAACTAACCATGGTGTCCTCCTGCTTTTAGAACTGCTTAGAGCTCTTTTCTGACCATTGAATCTTGGTGTTTTGTGTTCCTTGACACACAGGATGGCATTTCACCCCCCCCTTGCACAGGCTGCAGTACTAGGAAAAGGAAGGAGGGGGGTGACATCCTGTGCTGCAGGTAGATCTAGGTCTCTGGGATATTCTGCAGGATCTGAGATACAGCTTTAAAGTAATCCTTGGCAATGTGATTGAAGAACAGCTGGGAATTTGACTTTTCAATTTTTTTCACCAGCTCCCATGGCCCTTAGTGTGTTAATAGCTGGAGCAATCCTGTTTTGGCAGAGGGGGTGTGAACTGCTGTCACTAGAGCAGGGTAGGAATTTGCTGATGAGCTTTGTGTTGAATGCTATTTCCAGTGCCTGGTCTGTTCATTCCTTTTGGGGTTTCAATCTACCTGTCAGCTCCTTATTTATTATTTGTAGATTTCTGTTCTCCAAATGTTGACCTTTTCTAAAAGAAGAGTGTAGGAAGAGAGCTGGCTTTCCTAAGAAGTAAGTTGTACAAAGGGAAGTAAAATACCATAAGGAAGGAGGAAAGAAAGAGAGAGAGAAAGAAAGAGTGTGGGGGAAAAAGGGTGGAAATCCATTTTTGATCATGTTAGTGGGAGAAGTCAGGAAGCAGTGCTGCAAGCCTGGATTAAGTGAGAAACCAGCCCATGTTGTGCTTATAGAAGGCAAATATTAAGGTTATTACATTAGTTAAACTGGCAAGAGAGCTACCCTTGTTATTAATCTAATATAGCAGTGGCTGGAATTCAGGTAATTGTGCCTGTGGCAGACACTTCTAGAAGTTCATGAGCAATACTTCTGGGGGACAAAGCCTGACAAGAAATGAATTACCTTAGTTACAACGTTCACTTAATAGTCAAGGTCCTCTACATCCATCATTTGACAAAAAGCTCGTGCTCCTGTATCTGAGTGTGTGCTCGAGCTCCTTCTCATTTTATGTGCCTTTTTATTCACTTGCCCACATACACAAATATACATCCTCCTAGCCTCTATGATCATACAGAAAATGTCAGAATGTGAACTGAAGCATTAGCTGTCTCCGCAGGAGTTCAGGCAGCCAGAATGAATAATTTTCAGAGGTTTGAACAAGCTTGTTCATTAAGTGAGGTGTTAACCCTGAAATTTGCAGATGACCAATTAAGCACCCATAATGACTCACAAGTGACGGTTTTAGCAAAAACACCCAGATAATTTGTTGAGTCATGAACTCATCCTGTTGGAAGCCCTGTGTAGCACAGGATAGAAATATTTGGCTGCTTCTTGCTTGTCTATACATGTAGCTTTAGTACAGCAAACACAGAGTATTTAGGGAAAAATAAAGCCCATGCAGAACATTCTGTGAATACAAATAATGATGATCATTGATGGTCTCAATTTGTCTAGTTAGACAGGATTTGGATTAATTGGATAATACGTGACAGCGTCCAGGGTTTCTTTCCAGTGTTGGTTTATCTTGTGCTAGGATGTGAAGTAATCTATTGCATGGAAACCTCTGCTCTGAATTGTCCATCTGTAGATAGACTTGCCTTGATTACATGTGTGCAGTTGTTTGAGCGTGAATAAGCCTTGTCCCAGTCCCTGTCCCCCACCTCTGTTGTAGTTAACACTGGACCAGAACAATGAATGTCTAACTCAGGCCAGGCTGCACTAGAAGGATTTGCTATCTTGTGGTCTGTTGATTGAAGATTTTGTGGCTTCATACACAAAAGTGAAATGTTAGTGGGTGGGTACCACCTCATATGGTGGTGGTAAACTCTTGCCTTGTGTATGACAACCTCATAGTACAATCCAAGACCAATCAGAGATACCTTCCTGATGCCACCCATGCCCACATTAAGGCAAGAGCTGGCAAATTCCTCTTTTGTGGGACTGAAAAGTGTAACTGAACACTGCGGATGGAAGAGGCAGCAAGATTATTTTAACTGCCAGGAAGAAAGTATAGCTCTGAATCTGTCATAAAACTGAAAATCTGATGCAGATAATGTGAGTTAGGGAGGGCAGAAACAACCATGAACTTGGGTGGCTGTGAGTCAAATTTACTGGTAATCCCCTCCTTATTCTAGGTGTGCTTTTAAGCTACTGACCCAAGACATCAGGTATCTTGGACACAGCTGAAAATTTTAGCCAAGGAAGTAACTCTCTAAATCTGTTGTGATGGAATGTGTTTATCCTTTTGTACAGGGATGGAGAGGATTTACTCTGGTGGAGTGCTGTAAGTAGCAATTTGAAAGAGGAGTTTTCTTTGTCGTCTCCGTGTTTGGCAAAAGGGAATAGCACATTTAAATGAAGGTTGACACACCTATTAGCCAAGAACTGGTAGTCTGTTACATCAAAAAGGTAGGAAAAAGCAGTCCAGGAGAAAATGCTGGATCCAGGCTTAAGATCAAAGCTCTGGACAGAGATAAACAGTAAAGAAAATCGTAAGCGTGGAAAGATCCAGTTTATCTCTTCTATTGCGAACACGTCTGGTTGAGCAAGGGTGGCCAAAGACAGTGTCACCTTGCATTCCTGGCCCCTGGCAGTCAGAAGTTTGTCCTGGTTTGTCAGTAGGACAGGATGACATCAAATGTTGGTGTGGAGGGCTGAGGAACTTCACCCCCACAGTTTTCACCCCCACAGTAGGCAACTAAGCAATACTTGTTTAATTGCTAAGAGAAACTTGACTGGTGAAGCTGATGTATTAAATATATCACAGGCCAGACTCAGCTTTGGTCAAGGAGGACCCATTTTCTGCTGAAATTAATTAATTACAATCAAGGTAAAATTAAATTATCTGGAAGCAGTCAGAGTAATTAGTTCAGCAACTCATGCTTTTTTTGGCTTGTTGGAAGGCACAGGTTGTGCACGTGTGTGGGAAATAGGTCCATGTAACACCTGGCACTGCTGTGGTGCAGGAGATGGACTTGTCCCTTGCTCAGTAGAACAAACTGTGGGTCACACCTGCACCTTCTTATCCGTTGTAATTGCACAGCCACAGGCACTCACAGTGCCAGGGCCTGGGAATAAATTAGTTATAAAGCTCCTGCAACAGCAGCACCTTCCATTGCCTGTTACCTGTCATTAGCAAAAAATACCAACACAAAAATATTCGATGTGTTTCTACTTAGTATGACAGTGCAGTGTTCTTCCTAGCTTTTCTCTTTCCATCTTCTCATTCAGTTTGGAAGTTATATGTGGGATATTAATTTTTGCTCAAGAGATGGTAAAAAGGGAGACTGAGAGGGTGGTTGTTATCTCAAGGGATTTGCAGCCTAGGTTTAATAGAAACAGCACCAGCTGGGAAAATACAGGGAAAATAATGTCACAGTTAATGCTTAGCAGGTCAAATCCAGGGGTTTACTAGGACATGCAACCCTTTCTATTGTAAGGTATTTCAGGAACATCATGGTAACGGATGGGTGTGGAAGAAACTTAAAAGAATATATTGTGTTGGAGCTCACAGGGGTTCCTTTAAAGTGTAAAGGAATGGTACTAAGGCGAAGGGTTCCTGCACCTAATACTTGAGCAGAGGTAGCAGGTGATCAAGGACAAGTAACAGAAAAGACAAGAAGAAGGAAGAAAAAAGGAAATTCTCTTGTTGGTCATGTAAGTTAGAAAGAAATAGTCAGGGAGAAATTGAAGGAAGTGAAGAGTAACTAGAAAGGAGTTGTGGAAAGACAGGTGTGATTCCAGGTTAGGGAAGCCTGAAGAGAGCATGCGTGTGGAAGCAGCAGATGTAGAGAATAAGGGAAAACAGGCACTACTGGCAAAGTAAAGGAGGGCAAAACAGCTTAGTGTGCACACAGGGAATCTGCAGGACTTCCCACAGCCTGGCACTTCTGTTTTCTTGCTGCCTGTTGCCCACCAGCCTGTTGTCATTCTGAAAACGTGTTCTTGCTCTCAGCAGCTTTTGGGGGAACTCACAGAGCTAAATGTGGTATGATCTATCCCCTTCCATAATATGAAGCAAAGAAGTGTATAAAGATGCAGGAAGGTTTCAGATGAACTCCCTCTATTTTAAGTCATTTCTTAACAGCCAGGACACCAAATAAATGCCGTGTATACACTGAATTTAATGCACACGTGCATTAGTATAAATCTGTTCTGGATGCTCCATGCAAAGTCAGGCACTAAAAATGAGAACTTCAGTAACTGTTTTGTGTCCCCTGTTTGCTGTGGCCTTTTGCTGCTCAGAGATTGCAATTTCCTTTTGCTTGAAGCTACATACAGTGAAAATTGCAGTTTATCCCCAATGCTTTCAGATGTGATTGCCTTCTTTGTAGGTTAAAATTCAGCCAGCTGGTAAAGCAGGGGCTTTTTCTAAACCATCAGCTATGCTATTACATGCCTTTGGGAGAGTTGCAGCACAGGGCAAAAGAGGAGAGTGAAAGAAGTAGCCTATGTAATTATGCTCTTAAATATGTATTGAGAATCAGTTACAATGATACTATTTTTCAGGCTTGTTACCATTATAGATTTATGTGATGCTATTTTCTAGTTTCATTATATATTTTATCAAAAGAAAAAACCCAACCAATAAACCCAAAACAGGCCTCATCCCCAAAAAAACAATCAAACCAACCCACACACCACCAAAACCTGCGCTGGAACTTTAACTTCATAAAAACTGGAAAAAACATAGCTAGGAGCTATTCCTTTGGATTCCTCTCTTATGTTGCTTTCCTTTTTCATCCTTTTAAAGTCTACTAATATGGCTTTTTTTGTTTTTTTCTGAACAGCCTTGTTTGGCAGATACATAAGTAAATACGTATTCAAAACAACAATAAATACTGTTAGGCAGTTGTATATGCCCTAGGATCTTCTGCCAGGTGGATGTATATTTGTAAAGCTATAACAAAAATATTCTCATTATAATCCAATACTTTAAAAAGCTCTGATATGTGCATGGAAATCAAAGCATAAATTAAAAGTTCTTGTCTACCTCTCCTGCTGAAAGATTTAATCTCTATGTGTGTCCATCTTGTGTGCCCTGGGTAACTGCAGCCTGGGGGGTGAAAGAATGGACAGAGCATCCATGTGGAAAGGAAAAAAAAAAACAAAACAGCTTTGGATGTTTGCTGATGAAAACAAAGTTTTTGTGGAAATGGAAGGAAGGGAGTGTCTCAGATCAGCTGATAAGCATAGTCTGGGTTTCCTGGTGGACAGACATCCATGTGATAGAACCTACCAGTGCAGCTGGTAAAAACACGTGGTGTCAACAGAGACTGACCCTGAATGGTCATGCAAAATTGATTTGTGCTCTTGCTCTTGGAGATGGGTCCCCCTGAGCCAAGGCTGATTCACACTGGCAGGGAGTGATGCATAGGCAACTTGTTCTGTGCTGCATATCTGTTGTGACAGAAAATAAATGACTTGTTCTCTACTCTTGTCAGGCTAATGCTTTTCGTGGGCACCAGAGAGAAGGGGGAAAAAAAGAGGAGAACCACAATTAAAAAAATGTGGCCAGATACGTATCATTGCTGACACTGTCACAATAAGGTTGGTGTCTGAGTAGCTTAAGCTACCTAGAAATGAAAAGTCAGGCACAGAAACTTGGGCTAAATTTATCACCAGAAGTGGTGGTAAGAACCAGAACCTGTCTAGCACGTTACACTGTCTCCTTCCTTTATGGGGATAAATTAACTGCATTATAGGCCACATAAATTGCATTTATACCACGCAGATTTGTAAGGGCTGTATATCAGGAAGAACTGTCTTTTCTGCTAATGACAAAGTTGCTTTGGTCTTTCCAGACCTTGACATATTGAAGCATAATCCAGCTGTTTCTTTGTTCTTTCTCCAGCACTGTCATCTTGTCCTTGATTATTTTGTTTGCCCAGTGGCTGTGTTTTCCTGTTGCATCCTGTCTTCGTGCTTCCTAAGTGAGGACAGAGTGACAGTGAGTCTTGATGTGTGGCATATTTGACAGGGGTTCTTTTAATCCCATTGCTGAAATATTTGTACAACTGTGTAGTGCAGAATTTGTTCACTAAAATATTTCTTGAGGACTGAAAGGGAGTCAGATTGGCCTGGAAGAGGGAGAAGAGGAAGGTAAGACTAGTCTGGGCTCTCATTTGCTTGCATGTGAACCTGTAAACTTCTCTGCTGTGTCCTCTGTGTTTTCTTTTGGACCATGTGGACCAGCAGACTTCATTGTGTCATCTTTAACTTCTGAAACAAAGGTCAGACATTAATCCAGCCTCACTGTGCTTGAAAGGGGTATTAGAATGCTATTTAGTACCCTGAATGCTAAGAAGTGGGCTTCCTGCTTTGAGGCTTATGGGTCAGGCCCTTTTACACTGTGTGTGCAGTGTACTTGACTCTTGTTTTCCTCAGGGCACCGTCTCATGATAGATAATATTGAAATACTTATTCCTCCTGTGTTCTTAGGGCACAAACCCAGACTGGATTTGATTCTCACTTATGCTATTTAACTACTATTGTCTTGCTTCACCCTCTCAGCTTTTACTAAACCGGTTCTATTCTTTGTCCCGTTCTAGAGGTGTGTTCATCTTTTCTTCTAAGGGAAGTAATTTTCCTTCTGCACAACAGCCCTGACAATACTACCTTCTCTGGCCTGCCAGAAAATACACAAACATTTACTCCAACTTTCCCCCTGCCCTAACTTGTTCTCACTCTTGTCAATCTCTTCTTTAGAAACTCAGCTCCACAGTGCACTGAGGATAGGTCTTGCAGAGTGTTTCCAGGAAGAAAATCCTCTGCTGCTTCAATGAGCAGGATTATGTGTAGCCTGCAAGATACACAAAGTAATCCTTCTAGTGCACTCATTGCGAGTAAGGCTTCAGCATTAGCTCTGTGGCCAGTCTAAGTTCACTTAAAGAAAGATAAAGATCATTTTAAGAGACTCTTTCTGAGAAAAATGAAGATACTCAAACAGTGTAGCCTGGCTTACAAGGAAAACTTGAATGGATGGGAATTGTTCAGCAAAAGAAGAGGAAACTGAAGAAGGATGATAAAATGAATGTAAAACACAGTTGTTAAAGGTAAATAACCTTTTACTTTTATCTGTGGAGCACTGGATGAGCAATCATATGCTTAAAATAGAGCAAAACAGAAAGTTAGTTCATATGAAAAAGTTTATAGAGAGTAAAGCCTGCTATAGCTCCTTTGGAGGTGTCCTTTCTTTCAGAGACTATTGAAAGCAGGTTAGGCAAATATCTCTTGGGAGTGATTCAGAGAAACTGCATCCTGCCTGGGCAATGGAGGTTGGTTAGACAACATCTCCAGAGCTCACTAATTCAGTCGTTCTACACTTCCCAAAGCTGAATGATCCTTCAGGTTTGTCACTTGTTGCAGCAGTGGCAGCAGGTTTTGGTTCTAGTTGCATATTTCTGTGAGTGTCAATAAAATCTTGATTTGCAAGAATCATTGTGCAGCTTGACTTCTCCTTAAACCCTGTTAAATAACAAGAACTCTGATACAACTGCATGCAGGCTTTTGAGACAGAAATACTATATAATTCCATCAGATAAGGCCTGGTATCATTTTCATGTTTTTTTTTAGGGAAGGGTACAAGTAATTTCTGACTGCTATACATACAGGTACAAGTTTTCAGTCTTTTCCTGGAAAATAGGAAGCACTTCAAAACTGGGTCCCTCTAAGCCACTGTATCTAAAGCAAGTAATTGTATTTTTGCACTTTTCCCTGTGAAAAAGTAATTTCTGTGGGATAACACTGCAGCTGTGGTGATTACATCTTTACTTCAGACTGTGGGAAGAATGATGAGATAAAAAAGCATAAGTAGGCTGTGCAGGAAAAGTTGCAGTGAGGATTGGACTAAGCTCTGTATGGCAGGGTGAGAAATGGAAACTGGTCTTGTGTGGTAGTAAGAGGCTACAAGGCCTGTGTGGGGGGCAGAGGCAAGGCTGAATTTCCAGCTGGGTGGGAGAGCTGAGCTGTGTCAGGACAGAAGGAGGTGGGAGAGTAGTGAGGGACTTCAGCCAGTCTGGAGATGGAGTCAGATGGGGCTCTGATCTTTGCCTTCCCACTGGTGCTTGCTTCTGTTCAGTGTCGGTAGTTCCTAGATGTCCACTGGATTTCCTAGTATTTCCACTTCATTGGGAGAGTAGTATCCTAGTCCAGGCTTGAATGTTAACTCATTTTACCACCTTGTAGCTGGGGCAGGTAAAAGGTACTTAACTTGTCTGAACTGTAACAGCTTGTGGCTGTTGAAGGTAACTCTCTAAGCTGCTTAACTCAGTTCTGCTCAGGTGTCTGTTGCCAAAGCTTATTCCTGCAATTCAACTGAAATGAAGCTGGAACAGTGACAGTGCACTGTGAAATTCTCCCCTGTTTGTAAGTTCTGCTCATTTTTGGCATACTCTGCCATCTCTTCTCCATCTAAGGGTGTAGTTTCATAATGTCCAGGTTGTGTTACTGCTCTGATGTTCCTGTGAAGTCAGCCAGTCATTGCAGCCCCAGTGGGCTGGGCACCCAACAGCTTTGTGCAGGATGGCAACCTGCAGGATACCACCTGGCAGCAGACTGGGGCTGCACCTCAGGTGTTTGCTTAAGAGATGACTGGAAACAACTGTAAGAAATCAGATATGGGCAAGGCAGAGGGGACTTCCCATTCTCCTTCTAGTAATAGCTTTTAGAAACTGCATTAGGTTGTCAATGCACTGTATTGTCTTTATACTTACGTTTGAAGTGTTCAGACTGCATCTTTAGGTGCTACATTCCTTAGGGGCAGCCCCAGAGAAATCTTAAATTGTGCACATCTTGATAACTTTTTAAGTGCACAGTGGCAAAGAAAGCCTGATCTGACTTGAAAGCAAACTCACCTTACTCAGTCTGAACACAGAACTCTATCCTGAATGGTGCCTACATTAGGCAGTCACTTCATGGGTTCTGTGAATGCAAGGCACACAGACAAATCTGTGTGTTCTCCAGGTTGCAGGACTTCCATAGAGGGGGCAGAGTTGCGATAGAAGGAATGTGAAACCACTTTTATGTTCTACGTTTGTTATATCCAATATGCTTTTGCTAGCTCAGCCAGTCCTGGATGTTGTCAGGAGTCACTTCAGGTGTAATTAGGGGCGTAGACTGCAGTTCAAAGCTGGCTATTGTTCATTTGTTCTGCTGCTGTGGCAGATGGGCTTTGAGTCACCAAGACATTGCCAAGGTCTGTAGTGTCTGTCCATAGATCTCCATAAAACATTGGAGGAAGCTTGCAAAGGTTGGACATCCATCTACCTACCTCCAAGGCTGGTTCTTGCCACATGATCCATGACTATTGCTCAGTCGACAGAGAAGAATATTATGCCCTTGTAATGAACAAGATGCTTGCATTTAAGAATGCCCTGAGGTGATAGATCTTTTCCACACCTTAATCGAGCAACAGGTGAACTTTACTTTCTAGGCATGATGCAAAAAACCACTTGTGTAGCAGTGAAAGAATGATGGTCTTGTGGGTGGAAAGATTTTTGATTCACAGTCTGGCTAAATTTGTTGTCTGGCAGATTGGTTGCCAATAAACTGGTGAAAATATGGCCTTGAAATCGGTAAGAATGGGCCTTTTGTCTTACACACCTCTCTCAGTGAATCGTCCCTGTGCACAGATGTCCAGATACTCCTGCTTACTCAACAAATGTACTCTGGAAAGCCTCATTTATTACACACCTTTAGCAGACTGAATTCTAGCAGCCTTTGAAAACTGTAGTATTGAATGTGATATGGGCCAGCAGGGAGAGAGAGGCATAGATGATACGTGATGAGAGATAGTGTTTCCAAGGGTTTCTTTTCCTATGCTTTTTAAAAATTTGTTTGTTTACAGGAAAAAAATTGAGTGATCTGAAATTAAATTTGCATCTCCTTGATGGAATGAGAAAAGTGGCTTTATTTATGTTTCCCAGATTAAGTTAAGTGAATGGGGTTTTTTGTTCGCTTTGCTTTTTATTTTTCAAAGACATGTTCCTGTTTAAATTAGGTGAAATTGGTTCTGAAATACAATTTTGAAATAGAAAATTCAAGCTCTTTAAGAAACCATTGTGGAGGCCAGATAGCCTTATCAACTGCTCTTTAGCTCTGACCTTGCCAAACCTTTTGAAGCAGGCTTGCTCCCAGCCTTTCCAATAGGAGACTTTATTAGGTTGGGCTGAAAAAAGGACCATTTCTGTACCAGACCTAGGAAGAACATCAGAATCTGGGGGTTTGGGGTACAGTGCAGAATATCTGCTGCATCTGACTTTTAGAGGAAATGCTCCCAGCATGATCTTGGCTGCTTTGGATGGTACTGCTGGGACGGTGCTGCCCTGTCCCGTGGGTTTGTCACATCTGGAGAGGATGTGTAGAGGTGGCTCCACATGGAGCTCTCTGGGATCTGACAGTTCATTTGCATCTGCCCCAGGGTGTGTTATGAGCCACTAGATTGTCTCCAGAAGGGGGTTTCTCTAAACACACTTTGATTTACCATGACCTGTCTTTTTTTCTTTTTCTATGAGGAATGGGGGCAGAAGATTTTTTTTATAGTGATGAACTATCTCAAGCAAGTTAGGAAGGTGTGTTGTGTCATAGACACAGGGTGCTCTGGCTTTACTGTTGTGTGTGCTACTCGTATTGATCAATGGTGTTTCTATCTGAAAGGAGCAGAACTCGTTAAGCTGTAGACTTATTTAGACTGGGTTTGCAGGGGCAGGCTCTGGTCCAGCTCCTGCTCAGATCCACTTCAAAGCTGATTGAAGCAGCTATGCTAGATAAAGCTACTCAGAGCCTTGTCTAGTAAAGTTCTGAATTCCTCCCAAGAACTGAGATACCCCAGCCTCCCTGGGCCCTTGATGTAGTGGTGAATCAGCTTAATTGTGAAGGACTTCTTCTTATCCTTTATACCTCAGTGGAAATTCTGTGGTGCAGCTTCTATGCCATTGCCTGCCAAGAAGGTTGGTCCTTGTTCGAAAGACATGCTACCCCTTTCTGTGATGATGGCTCATAAGTATGGGGAGATCATTGATAGGGAAAGTAAAATAATGCATCCCTGAGCTATTACTGTTGCTGAATAGGGCCAGCAGCTTTCAGTTTGAAGGCTGCACGGTGAAAGTAAGATTAATTTTCTGCTCATCTCCCTGTTTCATTAAATTCCTGGTCTCAGCAACAGATTCATTTTGGACTATTTTCTGTTCTTGTTGCCATCTTTGTCACTGGAATGGGATATCAGCATGTTAATGCCTCATATAACCTGTGAAGGATGGTAGAGCACGGTCGCTCTTTGACATTTTCAATGCCCTGTAATTTCATTATCTGGCCATTCTTCCCTTCCCCTGCAGTGTAGTGTGTCTGACATGGTGATTGCCACCTCTAATGCCTTTTTCTGGTACTACTTCCAAAGATTTTCCTCTGCCATTACGGGTGGTTCGCCTTTCTTAAAAGGAAGGTAATTCTTTGGGTAAAAAAGAATCGATCTTATTCTTAAAAACGAATCTTTATCTTGCCTCCTCAAACTATATTTTTTTTCTTGTGCCAGAAATAATAAATTGCTGCTTCTTTGCAATTTTCATCAAGAAGGATTTTACAGAACCATTCCAGATATATAAGCAGCACTCTTCACTGTAACATGGTCACTCTGCTGGAATAGGCAGTGGAATAGGGGAGGTCTGTGTTTAAAAAGTGTCTCCTCATTCAGCTATGGCACAGAGAGGTGTTGTGTATCTGACATGCTGTCGGTGTTCCACTTCAGACAATCATCTTGGCATTTCTCAGATCCTTTATTATTTCAAGGATGGAGGGCAGTGTCAGTGCTCTTGACTTTTCCTGTCTTCCTATGGTTAAAAGATTTTTTTTTTGTGGGATATTGCTTTGTTTTGACTTTGTTGTTCAAGTCTGAAGTTTGTTCAGAGGAGTTGAGAAGTGTCTTGGGATTTGAACCATTTGGGGACACATAAGGGTCTGAGGATTGCTCCAGACAAAATGTTGTTCCTTACAGTTCCACCTTCTTGTGTAACGAGCTCATGGAATGAGTGTAGACAGGTGACTGGTTGAAATCCCGCTTGTAAGTGTCTCTATATCAAAGATAGTAGAGATTAGGGCTTGTTTTAGGAAAGAGGTTAGGGCACTCATTAAATGCTTATACTAAGCAAGAAGAATGTGAGGCATTAGCAATGCCTCAGCAGCAGGGTACTCTGTGTAAGAGTGCGGTTTCAGTCATGGACATGTTATTTTTTACTGGAGGTTTTGGAAGAGTGCTAGAAGGAAGTTCAGAAGAAACCTCTCAGGGAAATAAAGTTAGATGCAAAACCCAAGAAGTTTGATTTGTGCATGTTCTTTTCCATTGTCCTTGGCATGGAAAACTTCTCAAAGCTTTTATTGGAGTCATTACTAATTTGCTGGTAACTGTTGTTTACAGTTGGCAAAGGCTTTTCTTGGAATGTTTGGGTGTTGAAGCACCTTCTCCTGAGTTCCAGCTCTGTTTTGTCATGTGGAAAATAATTTTGCCTTCTTACTACTTCTTTCTAAAACTCAGTTGTTAATAATAAGCAGATGACCTAACATGTACTGGCTGAAGACTTTTGATTTCATCACTCGGGATCCATTGAAGTTTTTAATTAGTGCTAAATGCTGCTGTTTCCACCTTTTCACACAAATTTCTCATGATGACATTACTGACTCCTGGGCATGAAGCAAGATGCTGTTGTGTCTGTTGCTGCAATGCTTGGGATTTAGCCTGGATTGTGGTAGACTGTCTATGATTCCTGTGTCTGAAAATCTTGTAATTCCCTTCTTCCCTCCCTCCCAGGTACATCTGAGCTCTTCTGATACACGTATTAATTCTCTGTTAATTCTGGACTTTCCAAGGGGCTGAAGCAGTGCGTGGAGACTTACTGAGCAGTGGAAATACAGCTTGGTATTTGGAGCAAGGAATGACACTGCTTGCAGCAAGGACATTTACCTAGACCCAGCCTTGTGCCAGAGCTCCTGGTCTAATTCAGGACATAGCGAGGTTCTGCATTTTGCTCTACAGCTGCCAGTCCTTGGGTTAGTGGTGTTGCCACATGTCCTTGTTGAGAGCTGACACAGAGGAGCTGTGAAGGAGAGTTGTTTGTGAAGGCTGTTGGCCAGGGAAGGTCAGCCTCCCAACTCTTCCCCCTCTCCTTATTGACTAGAAGAGAATCCAAAGGCGACCAAGTTCCTTGAACTAGCTTTAAACCTTGTGAAAGTCAAAACATTTAAATTTAATGTCTAGAAAAACATTATGGAACTGACTTCTTAGCCATGCTAAGTAATCTTGCTAAAGAGGCTACCTTGTTTTACA
The DNA here is from genome assembly GCF_041296385.1 of Aphelocoma coerulescens. Lineage (NCBI taxonomy): Eukaryota > Metazoa > Chordata > Aves > Passeriformes > Corvidae > Aphelocoma > Aphelocoma coerulescens. The sequence goes on from NC_091020.1 coordinate 25,479,418, forward strand.
GCTTTAAATCTACTTTGGACAGAGTATTAGCAATTATCCCATAGGGAACAATCCTGTTTTTTCTGGATGAGCTAATAGGCTTCTTGCATCTCTAATTTCTATTGTGCTGCAAAGATGTGGATGATTGTTATTAAAGGCTGTGAGAAGCAACTGGTCAGCTCATTGCCAAACTGCTATAATTCATGGGTGTTGTACATGGGCTGCAGTTTGCTTAACATTGCAATCCATGTATTCTAAATTGTTTTCATAGAGCTTGGCCAATAAAATTACAGGTTTATTATGTTCATGGGGATCTCTTGTTTAGTCACAAATGCCACGTGTGCTGTGAATGCAAAGCTGTTCTCGAAAAATGCCTCTTGATGTCAAAGTGTGTGAATCAAGTTGGATTTATTTTCCTTTCTGTTTGAATGTAAATACAGTATTCTTGCAGGAAAAGGGCTCGTGGCATCTGCAAGTACTCGCAATAGTTGTTTGAGAGTGCTCTGTGCTATTCTCACTGTGGCATTGCTAATCTGAGGCATCTAAAACAGCCTGAGGTAATTTATTGTCTTCTTTCTTGGCAGGGAGAGGAGGGGAAATAATGCAATGGAGTTCAAAATCAGTACGTGTATCTATACATTATATTGTATATATATTGTGTATGCATATATGCATGCCTGTAAAGCAAAAGTAAAAATAAGAGAAAATTAGATGTTTTGTTTTAAGTCATTGCTGGCCTCCAAGAGCTAGGGGCTTGAAGAAAACCAAAATACAACAATCCATGAGAGATAACTTGAGCTCTGTCATGCAGTGGAAGACTCTGGTGCTCTGACAGCTTGGTTTAAAGCTGAGCCCCTGGTGCCTGTTTTAATGCATCAGTTTGGTAATCAGAGCCACTCTGGCTGCAGGAGTGTTGTGAGGTATCCATGGAGCTGTTGGAATCAGTCTTGTGCTGGTGTGGTTACTAGAGAGATCTGTATCAATTGCCATTTGAAAGGCTGGAGTGGGTAGTACCTCCATTCTTCGGTGTTGTATATGTGAATTTACAACAGTTTATACTGTTCCAATAACTAGGTTTACTGAAGATTATCTTTGGAGCTCTTGCTGTCAGTTTTGCTCTAAAAAGGGCCTAGAGAAATACTTCTGTTTTGGGAGGTGTTTTATAAGAAGTAGTTTGTAGATGATCATCTTTGTAAAAGGACAGCCATAAAACATGAAAGGCAAAAATGGGCCTTTGGATTTGTTCTTTAGTCTGCCACAGGTACTTGAAAGATGTGCTACTCACCTTTTCCTACCTGTGCATCCTGCAAGGTAAGACAAAGAGTGTGTACAGAGTTGATACACTGACACCATCTACTTGAATCAGCCCTCTGGTCCCCACCATGATTCTGGCCTCTGGTGATGTTCAGACCTCTCAGTTTTTGCCAGCTCAACACTTTCTCATGAAAATTATATTGCTCCTGTGACTTCATGGTACTGATAAGGATCAGACCTTGTGGTGTGACTGGTGAGGGAGAGGAGAAGAGGTTATTCTGATGGTAATCCAGGGCTCTTGAGACAGTAAAGAGGAGAAGAAGAAAGCTCTCACAGACCTTGCATAGTGGCCATTACAGATCTTGTTTAGTCAACTTGCATTCTTACTTTGTTGTACTGCACAGCTGTTCTCTCTTATGTTCCTCAAGGGGCAAAATGATTTTTTGGAAGCTTTGAGAAATTTCTGGTGTACCACTTAAAACATTGCAATGCAGGAATAGTCAGTGGGACTATTAATGTTCTTTAGAGCCCTTCTGCAGTGGTGGGTGGTTTTGATATCTCAATGCAAGGTGCAAGATAACCCTGTAGCCCATGTATGTGAAATTTCCTGAAGGTCATCTGGAGACCCTGCAGAGGATTGTCAGAGAACATGAGACTCTGTCTCTTCTCCCTTTTCTACCTCCAGGTTTTGGGTCCCAGATGTTCCTCTGATGGTGATGCAGGTGCTTGAAGAGCAAAGCACTGAGCCTTCCATTGTCATGCACAAGTAAAAACGATCTATCTCTTAAAGTTTAGCATCCTAAATCTTGATCTTAAAAGTGGTCCCAGTTTAAATGTCAGTCAGCAGTCTCAGTTGTCATAACCATGATTCTTGTAAGAGGTACAGACAGTGACTTGATATGAAGAGTGTGCTTCAATTTCTCTGTCTCCTAGAGGGCAAGAGTCTTTAATGTCCATAGAAATAATTTTTTAGATCCCTAAGTAAGGAAAAGAGACAGATCTCACACGGTCAAACCTTCTGAAAGTTTTCTGTTGAAGTGAGGGTTGCAGAATGGAGCCAGTAGGTGTCTGAACAACTGTCCCTGGGCCCCAACCAACTGTAAAAGGATTCCAAAAGCTAATAGAGCTTTAGGTTTCTGCAGAGGTGATTTGCCTCTTTCCTCTTACACAATCCATGTGCATAATGTAGAGTCTGTACTTTGGAGTTCCCTACTTTTACAGCTTGAAATTCTCAACCATAATGTTGCATTAAAGGAGATTGGAATTCAAGTTCCTGTATTTTTCTCAGCTTCTTTTTTTTTTTGTAAGTAACAGAACACTTAAGTCTCTAAGAAAAATTGCTCTTGACAGCTTCAACTGTGCTGTTCCACATCTTCCCATGTAGACATTAGCACAAGGTATTTCTAAAGTGGGAAAAAACCATTTTCTTTCTTACTAAGGTCAAAACAAGATGAATGGATTTTTTTTCTTAATTCCCCCTCTCTCCCCAAATTGCACTATTGGGCTGACAATAAAAATCACAATTTTATTGTGGATCCTCAAAGATTACTTCATTTTTCCCCTATGCAACACGAGTTGGTGGCAGTCTTTCAGAGGACAGTTTTTTGAGGGGAGGGGAAATATATTTAAAGTTTTAGTGCTGAGACAAAGGAGGATGTTGTATCTGGCTGGCCGAATGTGGTGGATGTACACAGAGGAATCATTCCCAGCTCACATTCTGGAAATACCTAGTGAGAGAGATTTCATATGTCTGCTTGATTAGGCCCTCCAGAGGAAATAACATCCTGGCTCCAGAGGAGATAACATCCTGGCTCCAGGGGTGCTTGGCATGAGCAAGAGCTGCTCTGCACAGGAGCAAAGAGAGAAAATTGCCCAGATAGAGTGTGTTTTCACAGCAACATATGAAAATTCACAGATGAAAATAATTTTGCTTTACTATGTAATGGTACAAGACAATAATAACAATAAAAAGCTACTTATGGTACAAGTAGTTCAGCCATTGTAATGATGATGAAATGTGTGCACATGACGAATACAGAATTAAAATAAATATAATAAAGATGATTAAAATCAAGAGTAAAGATTATTTCAAAAGAATATGAGTAGGAAAAGGAGCTGCTAGGGCAGAGTTTGACCTTACCATATTCGAGCCACTAAGTTTTAAAGTAGGCTTTGTCACCTGCAGATGAGAACTGCATAAACAGAAGTTCAAGGTCAGAAGAGTGCAGTTAATTGGACAGATCACGATTTTATTACCTTAATATATAAGATAATCAGATAATTTAATTTTCTTTTGAATCTATAATAATGTAAAAATATGTTAATTGGCTATTTAGCACTCAAACTCTTGCTTCTGACCTTTTGTCTGTCAAGAGCTCTGACTTGTGCTTGTCTCTTACCTTGGGCACTTTCCTATTCTATGTGTCCCACTCAGCCTCACCGACCCAAGTTGCCTGTGATAGTTATTCATATAATCGAAACAATCACTTTTATTTTTTATCTTCTTCCTGTGATGATTCTCATATTTCACCTTCCCTACTGTTTAGTTGTAAGTACTCTATGCATGCATATTTAAGACACTGTGATTACATAATGAATTTGTACAATGATGTTACAGTTGTTTAAGGCAGAGTCTCAAATGTGGTGGAAAATCTGATTACTGGATGTTGCTAGTTGCAGAACCATAACTTGAACAATTTGTGCGTTTTGCCCTTTTTCCCTTCTGTGCTACACTTGTCACTCAGCAAACTGCAACAATCCTTAATTCCCTGGCCTGTTGTGAGGAAGGGAGTAAGCCAAAGTCTAAGGCACTTGGATTTATAGTTAATAAGGATTGAGGAGTGGAAAGTCTTTTAACTGGCCATTAGAAACAGATGCAAGGGTTTTACCTCCCTTTTGCACATCATTTTCTTCCATGGTAACATCTGTAAAACTCCAGCTTATGGACTAGTTTTCCTGTGCTAGCAGTGAGGCATTTTAACATGAAGTAAACCTTTGTGTGATAGTTATGAGGCTGGAATGGACTTTAAGAGGATATCTAGTCCATCTTCTGTCCCTGGAGAGAGAGAGAGAATCTCTTGCCCATGCACTGATCAATAACAATTGTTTGAATTGCTAATTGGAATCTGAAGAAGACCACTAATATTTATATATGTATATGTACACATGCAAGGGAGAGGTGAGAGACAGGTTATGTGTGGGAGAGGAGTGAGAGTTCCTGAGCAGAACCTGGAGTCTGAAATGGAAGAGCCATAAGCAACCTGAATTTTCTAGAAAAATCACCTTTATGGGAAATTTTTTTTTCCTCTTCTTTTCAGAAGTGGTTCAGACTCTAAATTTCCCACATAGTTTAGCTTCCTTTGTAGAACCAGACACTCTTGCCTTCAACAAAAACCCTCCCCTGTCCTGGCAGTTTATAGGCTCTAAAAGGGGCTTCTTTTTTTTTTCTTAAATTGAGAACTGTCCTGTAAAGGTAGTGTCCCCGTACTTGGAGTTCAAGTCATTCCTTCTTTTCAGGTCTCCCCATGTCAGAAGCTTTAAATGGCCCTTCAGCAGAAATGTGACTGACTCCACAGAGATAAATTGCTGCACAAAATCTGCTGGTTCGCAGATGGTATCAGGAGATAATTGGAATAAGAACTGAGCCAGCAAAGTATCTGGGGCCTTTTTTCATTTTCTTCTTGAACTTAGAGGTGTGCACACAGCAGCTTTAAAAGGAAGACAGAGAAGGGAAAAAAGATAAAATTAAAGTTTTGAAGGCTTTAGAGGGAGCTTCTTAGCAAGGGGGAAGAACTGGGAGATATGATCCAGTGTGGGTTGCTGAATCAATAGAAATAAATTATGAGTTCTTTGCTATCACCTCTTACAGGTATGATAGGGGACCCTTAAATCATATCACTACCTGACAGGAGAGATTGTATTTATGTTTAACTGAGTTACACAGAGATAAAGCTCAGGCTTCTGTTATTTTAAGCAATCTAGAGGTGTTTTCTGGTGGGAATGTGTGTTTATGTGCAGAAAAACGATCCTGAAGAGCTGGGAAAAATTCTGTGGAGCAAAACTGTGACTTGGGGGGGGCGGGGGGGGAGGAGTGGTGGATCAGATAGTGTGGGGAGTATTTTCTATCTCTGACTTCTCTGACTAATGCTACTCAGAAGCTGCTGATAGTGTCGGTCTGTCCACCCTCCCTTCTAGTGTGTTTATTCCTAATCACCACACCCTTTCCAGACACTTCTCTCCTAATTCTGTGTGGTTGATAATTGCTTTTATATTACACAGACACACACGAGTGTGTGCACTCTCCTGCAGCCTTTGGGACAGAATCCAGCTGCTCTTTAAGGACTGATGACCATGCTGTAGGCATCTCATTTATTTCTCTATTAAGGAGGTTTTACACGATTGCACAATTGCAATTATGGTTGGAATTTTTGTGTGTGTGCACTAAAGGCAAGCATGTAGGTATGCAGGAGAGATACTTGCTGAAACTGAGGCAGGATTTACCAATTTCATTTCGTATTTTCTTGGAAAAAATGTTGTGTGAGAGATATTGCCCAATTTTTAATGTGTAGTGGAGATGAAAGAGCCTTTGGGCTGACTTGCAGCCACTATACAGCTAGTGGCTATGGATACCCTTCCTTTGGTTGATGATTTGATTGGAATGTCTGCCTTGGGAGGAGGGAAATCAGACCTCTTTTCCTACATTGTTGTAAAACATTATAGTCTGATTCCTTTTCTGAGTCCTGGAGTCATTAGTCATTCCTTGCTGGTGGGGTTATTCAGCTGCATTCACTACCAGGGCAAGGATTCCTATGTGCTAGGCATCTCTGAACATCCCTTAAATTACAGTCCCTGCACAAAAATGCCTAAAACCAAAAGCATGAAGGACCCTGTCAGATTCAATTAAAAATCCTTTCTAGATTTGTGAGAGGCCAGAAAGGTAAGTCCGTGACTCCAGAAGAGTTGTCTCTGTGTTGATGCTGTGCTGTTGGGTGCTGATGGGTGCTGTTTCTTTGACAGACTGGGCTTGTCCTTTGATTGCCAAAGCAGAGAAGCAGCACACAAAATTCCTGCCTTGCTTTTGCTGGTAAAGGCACAGGAGGAGAGAGCTGGGCTTTCCAGATCTGGCTCTTTCTGCAAGGCTGCAGTTTTAGTGGTTTTAGTTCTGTTTTTTTTTTTTCTTTTGCACCCTCAGGTTCTGTTCATTCAGTGCAAGTCCTGTAAATGGGAATTTCAAATTGTTCCTTACATTCTGGGGGTGCTTTTGTGAAGATAATGTGATTTGTCTCCAGCTGTGCCCGTGGGAAGACTCCTGCTCTGGCTCCAGCCTATTGTGCTGCCTGATTTATATGGAAAGGGAGGAGGACAGGGGACAGAAGGAGCCTGCTGTGGCAGTTTTCCTACTGGAAAGTGATAAGCAACACAGGCAAAGGAGGATTAAAGGCAAATAGCCTCCTTTTAGTTGCTGGTTCTTGTTTTGAGGACAAATTTGACAGTCTCAGCTGTTTGGAGATCACAAGTTCACTGGAACATGTTTTGTTTCTGTGTGTGATCTTGGGACTTGTTTCTTTCAATTTCAGAAGGCTCTTTTGCCTGCACTGCCTGAAGCCACCCACAGATCATTTTTATCTCTCCAGAGATTAAAAAAAAAAATGAAAGAAAGAAAGAAAGGAAAAAAGTAAGGAAAAGTCCTTTGCTGCAGGTTAAGTTGGCAAAGCTTTACACTTACACAAGTGCTCCTCTGATTTCCAGGGGCAGGATTTGGCCTGTGTTTGTTGTCAGTAGCTCTGCTGTTTTCTTCTTGTGTCTTAGGATGTTCATTAACTCCTATTATCTGGACATAAGTTTTCTTCAGCTTAGCTCACCAGGCTGGGGAAAAAGGGGTAGATTGGTATTTAAGGCATATGCTTTCCTTCTTAGTTAATCATTCTCTTACTCTGGGTGAACTGAGATTGGTGTTTTATCTTCCAGATAATGCCTCTTACCTTAAATTATCTAAATGTGCTGAATTAGATTATTTCAGCTATGCTAAATTTCTCGATGGAGATACTTCTTCAGAATAAAGTGGTCTTCAATTTGATTTTTCGTAGGTATTCGCAAAGTGGATTGAACCAAACTCTTAAAAGTTGATTTGGATTCTTTTTTCTGAGTGTTTCCATGTAGAGAAACACTTAAACTTTCACAATCTCCCTCTGCCTCCTCATCAGTAAAACAAAGATGCCATTGCTTGCCTTGTTTCATAGTGGTGATACTTGCAGAATCTGTTAACACCTGTGGAATTCAAATTCCTCTCCTGGGAGCTTCCTAATAGTTCTTTCTATATGCTTCTCACAACTGGAGATGGCACTCCTGGGTATTGGCAACTGCACTCAGACCTCCAGTGTAAATGAGGATGGTGATGTTGCATAGTGTGATCACTCACATGCTCACATATATTTTTTGAGGCTGTATTTGTGTGAAGAGATTTTGGTGAGACCAGGATTCAGCAATGATTGTTTTTGAGAATCACTCTACCTTGACCTAGGAAAACACTTGTACTGGAATAATTTTCTTCAGAGCAGCCTGTGCCATGCTGTGTTTTGAATTCTTGGTTAAAGTAGTGCTGATAGCACATTGGTGTTTTAGGTGTAGCTGAACTGAGCTTCACAGTGTCAGGTTTTCTGTTTTTCACTCTGCCCACCCGAGGAGGAGGCCAGAAAGGTGGTGTGTTCCATACAACATCATCCTCAGCAGTAGTAACTAGGTTCTAAGGCTGGTTCTGCATTGGTCTGCTGGGGGGGACACTCAGTGACTGCCTTTGTATCACTTGTTTATTTATTTATAGTTTCTTCCCTTTCCTTGACTAATGAAAATGTCTTTGTCAGGAATTACAAGTTTTTTTTTCACTTTTGCTTTTCTGGTTCTCTCCCCCATCACCCTGGGGTGGGACAGAGTGAGTGTCTGGGTTGGTGCTTAGTTGCTGGTTGGGATCAACCCACCACACGCTTAAGCACAAATATGTTTTGAACATATAAATGGTCCTTTCCCCATCTTTTGAGTGTTTGTGTGGGGAAATTTAGGCTGGTATTGGTGGCTTTTGACAAAATTAGCTTTGAATGAAGAGATTGCATGAAAGAGTGCTTTAGCAAATTCATGATCATGAATGATCATGTCCATGCTTGTCAATCAGTCCGTCTTTAGTTAATAATCTTGTGCCTTGAAAACCACCCACCACCACCACAAAAAAGAAACCCAAAACAAACAAACAAAACCCCCAAAAAATCCCAAAGACGCAAACACCAGGGACCTACATAGATCAGTGCTGCTGGCATTTAAGTCCCAGAGCTTTTTAAGCCAATTTGTCTTCAGCTGTGAGCATTTTACTGACACTGGTTCCCAGTGTCCCCTGCTTGCTCACATTGGAAATTTACTTATTGGGTGCTGTTGCTCTCATATGGGTTGGGGAATGGCAGATGGAAATTGCAGACAAGCTTCCTGTGGCTGGCTTGAAGGGTAGAAAATGTTGCAAGCACCATGGAAATATGTGTGTGGGCAGGAGACAGAGACCCCAGCATGCCAGAGCAAGTGAGGGGAGAGCTCTCATTTTTCACATGTAAATTTGCCTGCCCTCTTTCTGCTGTGCTCTGTGCTGCCTAGTGCTCATCCCTGTACTCGTTATTAATTACACTTGGCAAATATGTGCACAGGGCTACTGATGAGTTGTGTTAATCCCTGAGCTGATAGTGCAGGATCACTTAGAGAAGAGATGTCTCATGAAGTGAATCAGAGCTGGCCTTCCAGATGTCTGTCTGAAATGATCACCTGCTTTCTCTGGCTCCTGTGCTCTTCCTTCTCATGTCTCTAATATGAGTGTCCCCTTACACAGGAGCATGACAGCCTTCAATGTGGTGCTTTTCACTTGTTCTGAGGTTCATTGCCAAGCTGCTGAAGGAACTGCAGTGCCTTTGCACTCTAATTTGTGGGAAACAGACATTATATATTCCACTGTGGGGCATATGCAAAGGACTTTGCCCGTTTAGAGTTGGCAAGATCTGGAGGTGGGTTTAATGAACTAAAGTAATTTTCCTTCGTAGTAAAATTTTATTGGCATGGAAGATTGTTACGCCAGCAAATACTCTGAAAAGCTTCTGAGTACTTTTGTGATTTGCGGGCTTGGAGATTCCTGATAATTGTCTGAACGATAGGGATCCATTCAGGGATGTGTTTTTGAAATGGAATGAAATGTGGGCTGATGTTCCTGGTTGTAATTTTTCTGCTTTCATGCAGAAAAATTCAGGGATGTGTTTTTGAAATGGAATGAAATGTGGGCTGATGTTCCTGGTTGTAATTTTTCTGCTTTCATGCCAGCTGAGTTGTGTCAAGACTCAAGGCTGCTGAATTGGACAGTTTTGGATGCTTGCTGGCCTTATTTTAAGAAGAGGTCCATCATACTAAATCTGGATTTAGTGGTTTAGTATGCTATAGAGCATTATGTCAGGATTCCTCAGTGCCAGAGGCTCTTAATCTGTATTGAAGTAAAGACCATTGAAGGTAAATGATTGACAGGTGTTGGCATTTTTTTATATAAGCCTTAAAGCAGGGTATTTAGTGGACAGTGAAAAAAAACCCAACCTATATGCACTGTGGAGATGCATTTGTGAAAAATAAAGTACATAAGAAAATTCTTGTAGGACTGGAACATCACTTCTTTCCAAAGAAAATATATTTTTTCTGATTATCCTTTCTTCATTCCCATTTCTGTCTACAAAACCAAACCAGTTTGTTAAATTATTCAGGTCATTAAGTTTTGTGTAAGCTCGGCTTGAAATTGCATTTTCCAGAGGGATTGTATTGCCTTAAGGGAGCTGTAATTCAGCCTTCCTATTTCCATACTCAGTCCTACAGACTCTTTCCCTTTTTTTCATTCTCAACCAGCTGAGCTGCTTGGTGTCCCAAGGGGCAGCTGCCCTGGGGTGTCCTGGGAAGCACAGTGTAGTGCATGGAGCCTGGCCTGCAGGAGATGAGGAAATTTCATATCTGAGCTGTATTTCCTGAAATGAGAAGTATGATCCCATAATAAAATGCAGTTTAACATTGAGCTGACTTGAAATTAATTTTGGAAAGATTGGTTTTATGAATAGAAACAATTTAATTTGGCACTATAAAGGTGTTTTCTTTATTTTGATTAAATAATTCCTAAGTGTAGGTTTTTGCTGTTTCTGAATTGTTTGGAACATTATTATTTTTTATTTATTTTCCCCAGAGCAAAACGTTCTAATTTATGTTGCAGAGTGGGCATTTTCTATGGGGTGGCAATTCCAGATTTCTCTCAGTTCAGGGAAGAACATGTTTTTGTTTTGAAATAGTGCCTTAAATGTAAAATCTCCAATTTTCAGTAGAATTCAGCTTTTAAAATGAAAATCATCAAGATTTTCATGCAAAACTACACTGGCATGGAAAAAACAAGGTTATTTGTTAGGGTTGACAAAAACAAGCTGAGCTTCTTCAACTACAAAGCAGAAATTGGAAGCAAATGTCTCAGCCTGAGTCAACGAAGGTTTTTCCCTTTTTAATTTTTCTTTCTCCTGTCAGAATTCAGTTTGGAAAATGTGTCCAATTTTCCTAATATTTTGTTCTGTTCTTTCTCAACTAAAGCATTCAAACAACAGGATGTCTTAGAAAATCTGGTGCTTTCCCACATCTGCCGCTGCTTCTTGTTTCTTCTTAGCATGGCTGGGGCAATGTGATGGGGCCTCAGAATATCCTCTTGAAAGGGTTTGAAGTTTCCTCTGCTGAGCTGTGTCAAACACACCCCATGGAGACAGCTCAGGAACCAGCTCTGCCTTTCAGGCTCTGGTTTGTGTCTCAACCCTGTGATGGTTCCTGAGCAGCTGTGTTTGCACTGTGGTCTCATGAGAGAGAGTGTGAGGGGAAAGTGCTTTTGCAGCTTTTCTTGGGAAGGTTGTGTGTTCAGATGCTCAGATCCTCCCCGGTTTTCAAACTCCCAAACCATTGCAGGAGTTACCTTTATTGACTCTGAGGTGTTTTGTCTCAAAAGCAAGCGGGAGCAGAGTGGAAGCTGTCTGGGGTTGTGGTGCGGGAATGTTTCCTGGGCTGGGCTCATGTCGCAAGTGATTTTTGGGATAGGTTGCTGTAGGTGTTACCACTGCCTCAGGCAACTCCTGCTATTGCCTGGGACCCCGTGTAAGATACTGCAAAGGGATGCTCACGCTTGTGCTTTCCATGACCACCAACAAGCAGAGATGGATGTTAGTCATCCTGGGCAAAAATCCAGGAAAGTCATACTAAACAATGTGCTTTTACTATGAATTTATACCCAGGAGCTGAGTAGCATTCAGCCCACTTTTGTAAAGCTGGTGTTATCCTAGGATTTGCAGGGTGGTAACAGATAAGTGATGTCTTCAAAAATATAGGGCATAGGTGATCTAGGGAGACACACACAAAGAGCTGGGAGAGTATGGATGCTGCCTTTAGTTGTAATTGCAATTTAGGGTGGAAATAAGGTAGATCTGCTGAAATTTGACCAAGACACAGGGATTTTATTTACTGTGTTTAGGAATGGATCCAGGATCCACTGAACTCAGCTGTCTTCAATGTGCTTAGACTCTGAAACTTGAAAACTTTGTGAAACCTCACCATCGTTGCGAGCAATACGAGGCATGTAATTTCAGGCAGGGCTTGTGCTGTAGTCCATGGCTTCCTAGAGACTTATCAGAGGAGTGCCTGTGGGAATATAGGAAACATCCTAAAAATGTCATTCTCATCGGGTTTTAGCTGGGAGAAGGCTGCCCTGCTGGATGTAAGGTGAGGAGGAACACAAACCATACAAACCTTGGTTGCTGCAGCTTGCGGCTGGCTCTTCCCCGTTTGTATGGAAAGGTGTGTGCAGGGTTTAAGCTGTGATAAAAAGAATGTTAGCCTTATTTCCCCATAGCATAGCATTGGTTTCAGCTGACATGGACTTGCATATGCTGACTCAAATCTGCCTGGCAGGTTTCTTTGCACACCCTGCTGGAAGCAGCTTGGCTATTATCTTCTTCCTAAAGGTCTCTGCATGGGGAAATAAAGGGAAAAATGCAACAGGGGATGCTGAAAGTGAATCCAGTAGAAGGAGGAATGCTTGGAGCACCTATTCTAAAGTCATTAAGTTGGGCACTGACTGCATAGTCACGTACCAAGGTCCCTTACAATTTGAACAGGTTTTTTCCTGGTAGTATGCTGACAGTAAACGAGTGCTGCAGCAGCTGTGTTATTGATTAATCCTTTGGCATTTTTCTGCAAAGCTTTAAACTCTGCACCCATCAGCCTTTCAGCTGGGAAAGCCCAATGAAAGGTATGGCTGATCCCACTGCTGTGGGAGGAGGAAGAGGGAGGGAGGCCTGGCTTTTGTATTAGCAAAGATCCATGTTGCATAGGAAAACATTAATGAACTCAGCCATTTGAGCCACATCTCTCACTTGGACCCACCTTTTAGGCAAGCTGTGAAGTAACTGTTAACAAACTCCACCCAGGCAGTGGGGCTCATTGCCCTAGATGCTCTCTCTCACAGCCGGAGCAGATGTGAGGGAAACTGGCCTGTGCTTGAATCCTGCAAGGAGGAAATGATGCTGAAATGTTAAAATGATGCAAAACAATAATGAAGAGATGCCCTGGAGCTCTTCCTTCAGGCTGGTCCTGTAGAATCCAAGGGAATGAAATGTATGACATTAGTTATGCTAAAAAGGCAAGGAGCAGATGCTCAAATGCCCTTACCTTCCATTGAGAAACCTCTCTTCTTTCTGCACAAGTTCCCATCCCAACACAGAGAGCACAGAGGCTCCCAAGCTATCAGAATGTGTAACTGCCTTTCTGGAGAGAAGGGCATTGAGCAGTGTAGCTTGTAACTAGGAGGATTACATTTACCTGTGAAATCTGAGGTCGGAGCACCAGGTACCTCAGAGGGAAGTTATATTTCTCTGCGGTCCCCTGTGAACTACTTAACTCCCCTCTCCCCCAGCCTCAGTTTGCAGGGGCATGACTCGGGAGTGTTCTCTTCAGAAAGTCAGTGAGTCCTGGAGCCTCTGACTCTCCCTGAGCACTAAAGGTACAGGTGAAGTTTTGTCTTGCTCAGTGCAAAAGCAGAATGCCACGCTCTGTGCCCCTCTTACCACTGCAGGAAGGTGATGGCATGTAGGAATTCCCATGCTCTGGAGTCAGTGACAGCTGATGGAGAAAACAAAGCTGATTCTAGGCAAGATGGACTGTTTTGCTGGATGGGGATCTACATAAACAAACTTGCCAGTTCTTTCCATGGAGACTCAATAATTAGTGATAGCATGTTGAGAGACAAAAGAAGTTGACTGTAATTTTAGATTGAGCTATTGAATTCCGTTCCTGACTTTGAATAATTGTAGTTGCAGAGAGGTCAGCTCACAAAGTCTGATTAATTCCTGGTGGCATGTTTTATTTCAAATGCAAAACATGTTGGGATTAAAATAAGTGTTACTGGTTATATAATGCACTAAGATAATGATTTCCCATTTTATTTTTTAAACCTACTTTATCTATAATACTGCAACTTTAATGGATAAATGCTCAGCTTTCCTTTGGGTGGTTTCAGATGCCTTGTGTATCATTACAAAATCTAACAGCAACCTTTTCTTTCTCTTTTCCCTTTCTGTCTTTCTCCCTCCCTCCCTTTCCCCTCTCTAGGTGATTCTCATTCTGACAAAGCTCTACGACTTCAACTTGGGGAGTGTTACGGAGAGCTCACTGTGGAGGTACGTGGATTGTGGAAATCACAGCAACTGGCATGGAGGGTTGCACTGTGTCTCTTGTAAAAGTGGGGGCTGACCTGGGGTGTGGGTGTGGGGGAGTATCTGGGTTCATCAGAGGAGAAGCTGGGAGAGACTCTTGAGACAACTGGAGTTGCTTTTTGGAAAAGGGATACGTGATTGGGACACATCCTTTTAATGAAGTGGGGTCTGCAAACAAGAGGGTTTCATCACGTAATGACACTTCCCTGGCACACAGAGGAGCTTGGTTTCATTCTCACCTTTGAGTGTCCTTAGACAAGTCGCTTCCTTCCTCTCTCTGCTGTGAGGCTGGCAATGAGAACAGGCTCTACAGATGGGTACACACTGTGTCTGAGAAGGTAAAAAACACAGTGCTGATATAATCTTAGCTGATCTTCGCCTTGTTCCTCACCCTGTGAGCTGAGATGGTCATCTTGGTAGTGAGTCTTTGTTGAGCTGTAAGGAGAGTAGCTGCTGAAGGACTAGAAGTGCCACAGTGAGGTGCTGGTGCCTTCTCCACTGTGGATGTACATGGATGGTGTTGCATAGCTGCCATATTCCTAGTCTGCCACGGGAGATGGACTGTCCTGGCCTGGGGAAACATGCTTCTGGACAGAGCGTGTGTTTGGAAGTGTGTGTCTGCATTTAAAACAAAGAAATAACTTAAAATCCCCTCAGCCCCCAAACTCACCCCTATAAACAAACACCAAGGTCAGTTCCTTGATGTTTGGAATCACCAAATGGTTTCATCCTGCCTGTGTCATGGAAAGGGTATGTCTTTAACAGAATTGTTATGAGGTGTTTTTTACCCTAAGGAGATATTAAAAAATAAAATAAAAAGAATGAAAAAGCAGACAGGGGCTGGTGAGACCAAGTGCCTTGTTTCAGATTCACCTGGTGTATTACAGCTGTTGTGAAACCTGCTCATAGTGCAGTTGGTGGAATAGTCAGTGCTTGTAGCCAGTGCTTGGGTGTGAGCCTCCCTGGCAGATGGTCTCTCATTCTTCTTTCTTCAGAAGTAATTTAAAAGCCCCTGTTTGGAGAAGGCTTTGGCCATTTGCTGCAGCTTTATTCCTGTAAATGTATTTAAGGGTTAATTATTCAGTAAAGCTCTTGAAACTTCTCAATTTGAACAGTACTTAAGAAGCCTAATTGCACTGCACCATGGTAATCTGCAAAAGTATAAATAACCATGCAGCTAAGAAGAGAGAACAGTCATTTCCACTTACCCTGGTACTTTTCAAGGTATTAATGCCTTAAAAAACTTTTGCCTCTTTACATAGCAAGTACAAATGGCACTGTGATTGTACTTTAAACATAATTGCTAAACAATCTGCTCTGCATAAATAATGTAACAAACAGGCAAACCTTGTCTTAATCCTGAGCTTGCAGCATCACCTGGGCTCTGCAGAAAGGTAATAGCAGCACCCCTTTTGGAAGTTTCCCAAAGTGTTGGAAATGTAATTCATCATTAGTACATTTGAAAGCATCCAACACTTGGTCAGCTGGGAAAACACACTGCTTTGTGGGAGTGTTTCAGCATGTTCTGGAACACTTCTGGTCTCCAGTGAAACAGGGGCCAGTGAGGGGCCTGGAGACTCAAAGAGATTGAGAAGTTAGAATTTCCCATGTTCTTTTCCTAGGTCTATGAGGAAAGCTCAGGGTAAGAGCTAGTAGGTAGAGCTCTTGGGCTCTAAACCTTACTTTCTGCTTGGACAACTCAGGAAGAAGCCATGTTGTACTTGACAGGGGAATGTGGAGTCCTAGAGAGCATTTTTTAGTTTCTCTGCAAAGGACATTGAAGAAATGCAAATAGATACTAAGTGTAAGAAACAAGCCAGAGAAATGCTCCTTTTCTTGGTATTTCTGTTCTGTTTGCACTTGCAGCCCCCTAAATCTTTGCATTATTTAAATTGGTGTTTTTCAATATTTTCTTTTCATTTTTGAGACCCTGAAACTTTTAAAAGGAGGATTTCTCATTGCAGAAGGAATGTAAGCCTCCTGGCAATAGGTTTGCTTTTCTTAGTTAATTTTTGTAAATTCTTTGGGCCCCCAGATGGGTCACAAACTGAATGCAAGTTCAAGTAAGTATCAGAAGATGATCTGTACATTTCCAAGGGCTCTGGGTTTTTTCCTGTGTTCTGGAAATACAACTAATCCTTTCTGCTAGCCAGGAGTCCTGCCCATCTGAGCAGAGGTGCTGTATGATATCTACCCTGACCACTCGGCAAATACAGTTGCTTGCACAAGAGAGGAGAGTGGCTTTTGTGGCTGAGAGCAATGAATCACACGGCAGAGGATGCTGAGATAAAGCAGAGTGCAGTGCAATCTCCAAATACCATCTTGCCTCCACCTGCTTCATGCATCAAAATCTCCTCAGTTCCCCCTGGATTTTAGCATGAGAGGCTTCGTTTAATGGAGAACTGAATTGCCATATAAAAAGAACTTCTAATCCCTGCATCTAAATACAAAAACAAGGAAATCAATAAGAAAACATCCTGAATGTAATTAAAAAAGGGAGTGAGAGCAACAGAGGAAGAGAGGAGAATTAGAAGTTACAAGATATAGGACAAACTGCTCCTATATCAGGCTGATATGAGCTTAAGACAGGGGAAATGCTAGTCAGCATTTGAATGCAGGAACACAGGCATTGCTCTAATATCCAAATTCCTGCTTCTGGGGCTCAAACAATCACAGAAAAGGTCTCTATTGCTACTGAAGCAGCCAGCCTTGAAGCAGCCAGCTTCAAGGAAAAAAAACCACCCACACACACACTCTCTTCCTTGTGAATGCCACATCTCTTCTTCATCACAGGAGATACCTGTCAGTTGTGGTTTAGATTTTTGTTTTTCCCACTGAGTTGAGTGGAGGTGATAATTTTCCTCCTATGAAAGGAAGATACTTTATTGTTACTTTACTATACTTGTGATGGTGTGAGTCATTTATGAATTTCTGGAGAGAGGTCTTTTTCATGGGTCAACAAATAGAACTGTAAAAATTATTTAAGCTTTTAGACATGCAAACCCTTCATCAGTTCTCATTTCCTAGCAAATTGCCTAATTGTGTAGTTAAGAATCCAGCCTGCTTTAAATAAAAAATTGATTAAGGGATGGACATATGCTTTCTGTATGTGGGAACCTAGAATGCAGAGAAATATTCTTGGCATTCTAGGTTCCCACATCTGTAGAATTTTTTTTTCACCCCACTAACACCTCTTCTCCATCAACAAAAGGAAAACAATTTTCCCTCTAAATCTGTAAACTTATATTGTTTTGATTTGAAGTGCTGTTGGAGCACCTCTAATTCCCAAACTCTCTGTAGGCCAGGATCCCTGCATCAAACTTCATTGTCCATGAGGAACTGTAAGCATACAGGAGGGATCTGTCATGATATTAACTCTCTCTCTAAGGAGTAGTGCCAGGCTGCTTCACAGGAATTGTTTAAGCTGCACAGTATTGAGATAAAGTTGGGGGAACATTCTGGATAAGTATTTAAAATTGATATTGTAATATTTGAAATGTTTTCAACTGTTTCAACCAGTGCCTATTGAGCAGTTTCTTTCTGCTAAGATAACTGGAATGAACGTTTTCCATTGTTGCCTTTTTTAGTACTCAGGAATGCATTAATTTATTTTATTTATTTGGATTGAAGTAGCTAAAAAGACAGCTTCCCCTCTCAATCTTGAGGGAGCTCTCAATCTCTGTGAAGGCAGAGAGACAACAGGGTGATCCAGAAGACAGGAGAAGCACAAGTGAGCAAGGTGCTGTTTATGATCAGTGCCACAGCCATGACTGCAACACATCAGCTAATTGGGCAGTGGGGAGCAGTTTAGATTTTCTTCCAAAGTGCAAGCACTTGCATGTGTCAGCTCTGAGTCCCTGCTACCGTTTTACCCACCTCAGATGGGTCCCCTGGAGTTCCTCTCCTCTGACTGTGGTCCCAGCTAAATTATCTGATTGTACATAATGCTGGCCCATGCATTAACCCAAAATTGTGACTAACTCTTTCTGTTTAAGAGGCTAAAACTCTGATGAAGGAAATTATATATATATATATATTCCTTCTTGTTTTCTTGTTTATTAACCAAGAAATTATGTCTCCATGGCAGCAGTCAAAAATCCCCAAGCATTTTTTTACTCTTGTGGCTGCTGTGCCTAAAGAGGTTAGTCTGTTGTCTTAGTCTTTTTGTTGAGTTAGAAAAAAACCCTTTCAGCTTTTTAATAGAGACAGCTGCAAAATGCAGCAGCTGCAACCCTAGTTTGGAGCAGAGAGGAGTAAAAACCCCTCAGCTTGCTTGCAAGCTGCCTTATGTCGTGCATTGCTCTTTCATTCAGTTCTGTTTGAATTACCAGAGGGCTTTACGTTGTTTCCTCCCGTGGACTTGCCTCTTAAGCCTCCCACAGTCCCCAGAGACCCTCAGCATATGTCAGTGTATCTCTAGCATTTTTTGTCTTTGCAATAATTTCCCAGCTTATGCTGATTTCTGTGCCCTAGCTTTGTGTGTGGTACACAGAGCTGGCTTCAGGGAGGGCTGCTCTAGGTGGGAAAGGGTGAAATGTGGTGTGAAGTGCCCTTTGGGAACTGGGGCTCAGTCTGCTTGCTCCAAATGTAGCAGTCTCTAAGACTGGTGTGTAAAGAAGTCAGGGGTCTGGAGATTCAAAAAGCCTGACTCAAATTTCCATATCGTCCTCTGTGGAACAAGATAAACCTGAAATAGGTCATGGCACAGCCAGAGCTTTCTTAAGAGTGTTTCTATCCCAGTGCCAATACATAATTTAGACTGCATTGTGAATGGCAAATTCTGGTTTGTGCCACGACCTCTTGCTTGGTACTGGTTTGGCTCCACTGGGGCACTGGAGTTTTCTGGAGCTTGCTGCATTGAAATGCAGTCTCCATGACCAGCAGCTGACATCTCCTCTCAGTATTGTCAAATTTGATTACATTTATAATTTTCCACTTTTGTGCTGATGACATGCATCTTCGATATGTGCTATTTTCTGGATGATTGTATTCAGGCGTAAAATTAATGGAGCTGATTTTCAAAGTAGTAATGCTTCCCATTACTGCATCTTCTTTGGCACTTTTTAATAATGCTGCAAAGTGCAGAAATACTGTGCTGATGAGGAGAAGGGTTTCTTGTATCTGCAGTCAGCCATCAGGGCATGGAGGGAAGGAGCCAGCTGTGTGTGCAAGCACCCTGATCTCAGATTTGAAAACCACGGTAACCAAAAGTTTGGCATTTCTACTGTTGCTGTTTGTTAGAATGCATAAATAGCTTAGCTTAATGCTGGCTAGTTTTTTGAGGCTATGGGAACTACCTATGAAAATCTTTGTGGTTGAGAGCTGTTAGGTGCAGACTGTGTTTGCTGAAGAACCAAGGGAATGGGGAGCCACAGCAGATGACCACAGTGTGAGATGAGAGTTGTTACTCGAGGCTCCCAGCACCCTGAGTTGCAGTCAGTGCACACCTTCAGCAACATTCCCAGAGTAATGCAGTTCTTAGCTTCTGGTACTCTTGATGATTAGTCATTTCCCCACAGTGGGTGGTCCCATTTACCCTGGTTCAGTTCAGCCTGGCTGTCAGTCAAAGATGCCATAGATGGCCTAGGAGCCACACTGGAACTCTTTGGGACGTGCACAGTAGCTGCATGTTGGCCCACTCCTGAGCTAGCTGCTGCCAAATGAAGATGGTGGCCCTTTGTTAAATAATGTGAGCTAAACAAATATTTCATTGTGGGTGTCAGGGAATATACTGAAGGGATTATTCAGAATTGCTTGGGCTGTGTGGAGCTGAATAGGAAGATTCATGGAAATTAAAAAAAAAAAAAAAGTATATTCAAGGAGTTGAACAGAATGAACCATAGGTTTAGCTCTCCTCAAATGTGCCAGAGTTCCAGGTAGTGTCCAGAACATACATTCTTTGCAGTTCAAACTAGAAGGAGATGCTGTCATTGCAACAAAAGGATAGTGTGAGTTAAAACTGTTTTACATGTCTGTTTTGGGAACCAATAATAAAAATTAATAGGCTTATCTTAAATTCAGGGCTATGCTTTAGGATTAGGCAAAATCAGTAATGGTAATAAAGATAAGACTTAATTTTTTAATACTTTATTCTTTAAGTATAAGACTAACTTCTGTAGAGAAGTTTCATTTGTCTCCTTCCTGATGTTTCCCTAGCCCTATTATATCCCACAGGATTTTCCAAAAAGGGAATAGTAATGTTCACACCTTTGCTTTATGGTGGTTCCTTGCTTTAATCACATTAATGTTGCCTCAGAGATGGCGGAGACCAAAATCATGTGAAAAGAATTAGCCCAGCAAAGGAGTCTAAAAGCCTTTGTACGTGTCTCGGGGTGGTGTGTGGATTGAAGTCCCACCTTTGCTTATTAGGGTGTTTTATTCCTCTTGTTTCATGGAGCTCATTTGTCTTTTGTGAACCAACCTGCTGACTAGTCCATTTGTTGTCTCTTAATTGCTTCATCAATGACCTTTTTGTGAGGGCAGGGATGTCATCAGACAGGGGGCCTTTTGGATTTATTAATTTTTTGTTTGCCCTGAGACTAATTGCCAAGACTCCCCAGAAGATATTAGTTTACAAATTTTAATGACACTTATGATTTATTAATATGCTTCCCCCTGCATCTGCTCATCCCTATTCTGTGGTGGAATTCCTACTGAATTGGAGAGAATTAATAAAACCAGAACTGCAGATTGTAATGGTGTTTTAGATAATCTGCTAATTTTTTTAAAAAAAATGCTCATGCTTTATTTATATCTGTGAATCTCTGAAGACAGAGGTAACTCCTGGCTTTGGCTGTGTTCTGCCCCAGAACCTCATTTTGGTGTTGCATGGTGGGTGCACAGGTGTTCACATTTTCTTGTGCAGGTGACTCCTGTCCAACCTGTGCTACACATCCCCACTCTGTGCCCCATTCACACAGCTTTTGCAGCTTGAAAGTGCAACTGCTTTGCTGAAGTTGTTCATGTTCAGTCGTGTGTCTGTTGGAGGACTGGGCTGGTCACTGACAGTGGAAGCTGCAGATCTGTTCAGGTGAGGAATGTGCTTGTTGAACAGGTCTAGAGAGGTTATGTCTTTGTACATATGTGTTGATCTCATAGATAACTGGGCTGTTGGGATGCTCCTGGGATCATATATAATAAGTAGACCTGGGAACTTTTGGATACACCTTGTTTTCTGGCTGGATACAGGGAAGCAAGAAGAAAAGGCAATTTATCAAATTCCTAACTTTTGGAGGGAATGTTATCAGGACCAAAATGGAATTCCAAACAAAACTTAGAGAGAAAAAAACATGCTGCATTTTGTTTCAATTTTCCACGATTCAGGTAAGAGCCCCAGCCATCCCTCTTGAATTATTTATATTCTGCAAAAGAGCTGCAACAGGAGAAACTGAGAATCTCTCCACGGAGAGACTCACTCTAATCTTACGTGTGGAAGATCCAAGTTCAAGCCCTTGCTCTGAATAAGTATAAAGGGAAGTGCTTTTTTATTCCTCAAGTAATTACATTGTGTAACTCATTGCTACAGGATGTTGGGAGGCAGAAATAATAAAAGCATAAAGGGACTTCAAAAGGGGATTCAGTGAATTAATGGAGGATATTTCTACTGGTGGCTGAATAACGTGATAGTCTGGCAGTAGCCTATGGCTTACATGAATTATTTTATAACATTGAAGGAACAGACAAGTCTACAGCTTTTGGATCAGAGTTGCAGAAACATGTCTTTTTTGTTACCTGTTTGTCAGCAATGAGCTACTCATGCTTTAAGTATTCCGATAGAATAGCTGGGATTGTGCTGGAGATTTGATATTTCACAGTATATAAGTGGTTTTGGGATTTTTAGATCTCTGAGTCCAGAGAACTAGATGAGAGACCTGGGGAAGAAATCATGCTTTTATCCTTCATATACTTTCCCCAGAATATTCTGTGGCAGATTAACAGGTAATACAAATATTTGTAATTTGGTGGGTCTACTGTGGCTGTCTTATTCAAACAAGGGATTTGAGTCTTCTGCATCACAGGTGGGCTCTCTATCAGTTGGTGTCTCTTGGATGCTACCACACTGTGTAAGTAAAGGTGTTTTATTGGCCTAGAAGTGCTCTTTGAAATTGTAGTTTGAAAAAAAAACAAACCCAAAGAACCAACCCCAAACAACAACAACAACAACAAAAAACCAAAAAAACAAACAACAAACAAAAAAATATCTTTGGCATAGTTTAAGTTTTGAGCCAGTCCTTTTAGGCACTCAGCTGGGTCAATGGAAACTTAAACCTGCTCAGATCTCTGGTCATTCCGTTCCAGAAAACTAGATGATAAAGTGGGAAATTTAGGGAATTTAATGCCACAAGATATTTCTGGTGTAGATTTGTAAGCATGAGGATCTTAGTGTGAACTAATGAAATTTGTTGTGGAAAAAAGTAAACTGTTCTAGGAAGCTGGAAAAATATGCTTTGTCCCTGTGTTCTCAGCTAATACATGCTGTATTTATTATAGTTTTTGTGTCCTTGTTGGTGAATTTCTTTGATTACAAATCCCCAAGAAAGGAGACATCCTACCTCATCAGCAGTGAATTTTGAGCTCTGGTCATGTTCCCAGGCATTTAGTTCTGGGGTTTGGTGGAGAAGGTCAGAGGAAGCTTTGTCGAGAGCAAATGTGCTTTTGAAGCCTCACTGTCCCTATGAAGTCATCTTGTCAGGGTTGGCAGGTAGGGTGTGTTTGTAGTGCTTTGCCTACTTGTTTAGAAGCAGCAAGGCAGTGCTCAGGAGGGAGTTTGTAGCCAAGAACCTGCTGTTGCAGATCCTGTGGGTGTTGTGACTGTTGCTGCATCAGCAGAGCCACACCTGTTAACAGGAATTGGCTACTCCATCTCTTCTTTTATCATTTGGAGAAGCAATTCCATTGCTCTCATTAAAGAGCTGCTCCTTTGGTTGAGTTATCTAATCTTACATTCTAATGAGATTTGGATGTCGACTGCAAAACTTTTTGCAGGAAGCCACACTTAAAGATGAATTTGTTTTGACCTTGCTAATGTCTTTTTCTGATCACTCTTTGCTGTGCAGAGGAGTTTCGTTGGCACAGATTAGTGGATGCATTCAATGGGAATCTGTGCCAGTAGTAATGAAAACCACACGTTAAATTCCCTTATAAATATGCAAATAGGTAAGTGAAAAATAAAACTTTCTTAATAAATTACATAAGAGCTTTCATACTAGATCTCATCTACTAGGATTGGGAAAAGAGGTGCCCAGAGAAGAGTATGTTAAAAATCTTATAATGTTACGTGTTATGGACAGGGTCTCACTAAAGTGAGTGGGTGGAACATCTCTCATATGAGGAAAGGCTGAAAGAGCTCTTTAGCTGGAGAAGGGAAGGCTGGAGTGGGACTGGTGGATCACATCAATGTGCACAAATTCCTCAAAGCAGGGGGCAAAGAAAATGGAGCCACGCTCTTTTAAGTGTCTGCCGAGTGACAGGACAAGAGACAATGCATGGGCACAAACTGAAACTCAGGATGTTCCCTCTGAATATGATGGAAAACATTTTTTACTGTGTAAGTGACTGAACACTGACTGAGGTTGTTCAAGGAGGTTGTGGTGTGTCCATCCTTGGAAATACTCAAAAGTTATTCAGACTGATCCTGGGCAAATGTCTTCTATGTGGCCCTGCTTGAGCAGAAGGTTGCATCAGATCAGCTCCAAAGATTCCTTCCAACCTCAGCAATTCTTTGGGTCCAAGAAGGATAATGAAGCATTGGCCAAAGATTCAGAGCAAGTAGAAGAATTTGGTTCATAGGACAATATGTAGTTAATCTTTGCATCTCCTTGCTGGAGCCTGTTTTTACCTGTGTGAAGTTTAGATGAGTTCCTAGAATCAGATCCAAAATCTGTCAAGGACTGTAGTACATGCAAAGACTTCATCTGTGGTTCAGAAAGTTCCCTGGCCTCTGATCAGGCAGACAGAGATAGATACTGCCAGGCACTCTCCAGGCAGTCAGGCCTGTGTAAGGAGGTTCTTGTGCAGAACAGTTTCTGTGTTGGTGCCACCTAATGCTTGCTGCAGGATGCAATGCCCACACTAAAACTGGGCTTTGCATTGCCTTGCAAGATTTGTTTCTCTTTGACCAAGCTTTTCTTTTCCTTTCTTTTCCCATCTCCTTCCTCCCTTGACTTTTCTGTTCTTTGCAATTAGGCTTCAGACCAAGCCATAAATCTTGGATGCTTTGTACAGTGGCTTGTAGAATTTAGTACTTTAGTACTTTAACATAGGTTGTGTCTGTTTATATTGATGTTTTATTATGTTGTAGTGTTTTGGCTTTTGTTTTTTTTTCCCCCCAAATGCACTGCCATTTTATAATGGCTATAAATAATCTGAAGGATGGAGAAAAGCTGTTTAAAAATGTGCAAAAATCCTTCCATCTTTCTTTCAGTCTGGTCTGTCTCTCTCATTATGTCCATGGTAAATTCATTAGGCTTCTAATGAAGTTAAAAGTGCCCATATGAAGTGATCACTTCTTTGAATAATATTTACAAAGGGCTACGTTTCCCCTGTCTGGAAGGCAGCCTTTGATTTATTTACTTACCACATGTGCTTCATCTGTAAAATCTGTCAGCCAGTTCTTTTACAGTATATGCCTGACCAAGCGAAAATTAAAGCTCCTGTAAACTACTAGATCATGGGAAGCTAGTGCATTTTTACATGTAGGATTTCTGCCTCTGAGTAAGAACTGTAAAAAGTTAGTGAGGCCTCTCTGTAACCAGATTGCAAGGCCTTGTTTCTGGGTCTTTGAAGGCCAGTTACTTTAGAAAATTGACTCCATAAATATTAGTAGTCACTTATATCTGGTTTTCCCTGAAGCTTGCTGCCCAGATGCCTGAACCTAGCAGCAGGCTGTCTGCAGGAGCTGGGCATTCAGCATCCTGCAGGTCTAGTCAGGAATGCAGATGTAGTGGTGTATTGGAAAGGTTGAGGGTTGTTATCCCATGATAAATCCAAGAATATCCTTTGTCATCTCTAACAGGGCTGTTATGTGTTATTCTCTGGATCTTGTAGTCTAGCTCAGGGTATCTGTGAGGAAGATGGTAACAGGAAGATGGTTAGCCTGTTAATACCCCTGTTACTGCCAAGCCTTACCCCCAAGTAGTTTGTCTAGGGTTGAGAGATGCACTGTGAACTGACCTGGGTGAGTTCTGGTGCATTTAAAATGTAACAATCCCCAGCTATCTGTAACTACTTCCGGGACTCCAGGGCACTGTTTTGTACAAAAAGTCTTGCAAGTTCCAAAGCCTCTCCAGGAGAAGTACGCAGGAAGAAAGAGCAACCCATCACTGTGAGCTGGGTTCTGGCCTTGTGGGAGTCTGAGCTCACAAAGAGTAATCAGCCCCATAGAAAGAGAAATGCGCATTGGTCCTCTTGTATCTCTTTCTCTGAAATGCTAGAAATTGTAGGAGTCACTTGCTTTCAGAAGGAAGCCTGGTGTCTGACTATTGGTCCTGGAGGGGGACGAGTAAGCAGCAGATTCAGAGCAGAAGTCAGGAACAGCTTGGAAAAGAGTAGTTCACACACAGGTAATACGCCTCAGGTCTTGGTGTGGAAACAGGAGGATCACACAACGTCCATCAGCACAAAGGGGTGTATGAATTCCCTTGAGAACTCATAAAGCATGATACCTCTCTGGGTCTTGTGTTATTACTTCAGGGATCACAGAAAAGCTTGACCTTGAGATGCTCCAGACACAAGTCTCTCTAAAGCCACTGTGTGGGAGACCTTGTCCTTTCTCTGGATTACTTGCAGCTGTAAGTGACTGAGGAAAACCAAGGCAGTAAGATCATCTGCTCAAATGTAAGGTTTCAGATATAATGTTATATTGCCATGGAGTAGTTAAGCTACAGAGTAAGCAGTGGACCATGGTACATCATTCAGTGTGCCTCTAGCAAAGTAGAGAGTAAATGTCCCCTGGAAGATTAAAATCCCATTGGTTCTATTATGTGTAACCAATAAAGGGATGTTTATGAGGAATACAGAGTTACCACAGCACATTTAGCTTTGTACCCCCAAGTGTGCATTTTCTATTTTGTACAAGGCATGGGGAACAAAGGATTTGTTTGCTTTGGGGTTTCTTTTCTGGAAGAGTACATGGTAGGGGGGACTGTAGTGGACCATTTGCCTCTCTGAGGATTGAAGAGTTATCTGCACCAGCACTACCTAATTATAGGGGCTGAGGGATTTTAGTCACACCACCTGAAAAGTTTGTATGTTTTTGTTGTCCTGTGGCTCTTTAACAGTGATGGGCATGAGAACATGGCCCTGCTATAGTGGTGGGAGATTTATAAGAAGCCCATATTTCCTTCTGGAGGTGCTCATTTTAAATAGTTACAGTGCCTGTGGTTTGTTCAGGGGACAGATGAGGGTGAAGTTAAGTAGGCTGTGGTCTAACTCAATTGTCTGGCTAAATCTGATGCAGGCAGGGTGCATGATGTGGTTGTCATGAAATGTCCTCTTGCATATCATCAGAAGAATCACAGTTGTGACTGTGCAGACATGGGGATGGTGTTTTTCCTCGGTATGCAATAGCAAACTTGTTCTTCTTGTGTCTGGTTCCAGAACATCACTGGACATGGCACCTTGCCATGTCCCCATGGTAAATCTGGAACTGGTTTGATACTTGCACTGCTAGGAGGCTTTTGAGGCATGCTTGGCAGTGGAACTGTTGAGGAGCTCAGGTCTTGTGGAAAAGTGGGTTCTTGAATTCCTTAGCACCGATGTTCCAGTTTTCTGTTGTTAAAGTCCCTGTATCACTTGCGGAATGCAAAGGCAGTCCTTTGTTCTTAGGGCTCCTTTCTTGTGTTTTATCTTAGCTTCATTGGTCACTGTGCTCCTTCTCATCCTGTGTGACAAAAAACATTACAAATGCTGCAGTAGGCTGTGTTGCAAACTGTTATCTTCAAAAATGACATTCATAAAGGTTAATAATTGGAATAAGCTCTGGCAGTTACTAATTAGCACCATTACACAATCAGCTCACATTCTGGCAGCATTAGGCATACTTAATCAGTCAATTATCATTGATCTTGGAAAGTGGTGCTCTAAAGTTAGCATAAGGTGCCTTTGTGAGTGGAGAGAAGGAATTTGACACTGCCACAGTGGTCAGGCTGCTGGGAACATGTGGTTTGAGGGACCAGTCTGGTGTACCTGACTGTTGTGGATGGACTGGTGTCTTGGGGTGACAACTGGAATTAAAAATCAGATAGTATAGACTCACCTTCAGGCATAAATAGGTCCTATCACTGTCCCTCTTTGCCGTTTCAAACAGTAGGGGGTGTGCAGGGAGAGAGCTGGCTTTGGGGAAAAATGGATTTAATGACTTCAATGAATTTCAGTTAAAGTGTAATGACTTACAAGCTTTTCAAAGAACAGCTGGAGCATAAGGTACTATTTTCCTTGGTTTTATTTTTCTTCATGTGAATTATAGTTCTCAGGGTAAGGAAGTTGTAAACAAGATGGGGAGGCACCAAAGGATTCTAAATTCGAAAGGATTTCCCTTTAGAAGTATTTCATAAAGTGACCTTAATCTTATGAATCTAAACGTTATGATTGCTCTGTGCTCTCTCTGACACTCAGAGGTGCAGAGCCTTTGCTGCTTGTGCTGGCTCAGAGTGCAGAGGGAGCAGGGCTGGTGCTGCACACAATGGCCATGGTTTTCTAGCCAGTGTTTGGCTATTCCCAACTTGAGTGTTTCAACATGCATCTCTTCTAAAACCATCTGTTGTTTGTGCCTGGTCAGGAAGGTGTGCAGTGATGCGTGGCCCATGCAAGCAAGGATGGTGGCTACAGTCCAGTGTGTGAAGGAGATTTTCCAGATCTTTGTATGGAAAATGAGTATGTGGAGTGATCAGGGCTGACGTGTTGGTTTCTGCTCTTTCTTGCTTCCCTTTTATAATTCTGTGTTTTGACTGTTTAAGATATGGTCTGCAATGTCTGCAAATTCACAAGGGATAGAATGGGCAAGTTGTCAACAACATGTTGGAATGTAAGGGGAGTCCAGGATACTGTGAAAGTAAAGCAACTTGTGTAGGTGAAAGGGCCAGGAAAAACATGAGTTATACTTGATTCCTCTTTGGAGTTTGGCCCAGGGCCTGTGTCTGTTTAGGAGAAGGGGAAAGGCATTGTTGTGATTATTTTGGAATGCTTTTTTAATCTAAATCTCTCTCCTGCTGCTTATTCTCTGAGAGTTTTCATTGTGGGCAAATGATCCAGAAGAATAACTGGTTAGAATCTCTTAGAGGCTGAATGTTTCATCAAAACCATTTTGTGCAGCAGAAATCTGAGAATACACTTCAGGGCTGACTGAAGTCAGAACAACATTGATTATTTTTCTCTACATCTGAACGTTCGCCTTTGCTCTTGGCAAAAATCTGCAAGGGGTGTTGGGAGTAGGGACAAGGAGAAAACATGTCAGAAGTTCAACTCTGGTTCCAGCTTTTGCAAAAAGTTAGCCCAATGCAAAGGGATTTGTTTAAAAAGTACTTGATCATACATCTGATTCCAGAAGTAGTAGAAAGTGAGTGTGAGAACAAACAATCTATACCCCCAAAATTTCCCTTCCTGTTCCCTGAGGTGCAAATGCTTCTCAGAAGTGTAAAGGAAACTTGGTAGAAGAAATATTAAAAATCTGAGCATGGTTATGGATTGTACAGTGATTATTTAATCTGGAGAGAGGAAATATGTACAGGAACCTATTTTAGATGTAGGGCACTAATGTAGTATCCAAATTTGGAGGAGGTTTAACTAGATGACCTTTAAAGGTCACTTCCAACCCAAACTATTCCATGATTCTAAGGAAGTCAGAGTGTTTCCAGGCATTTTTCCAGAGACTATGGGCCAGGCCTTGTAAAAGTAATGAAGAGAAACATGTCTTCATATATCATGTACTTAGCCTGAGAAACTTCCCTGAGCCAAACCTGGGGCAGCCCCATGGGAATCTTGTACCTCAGGAGAAGCTGGCAAGAGCTGCTGCCTGGGCTGGGTGTCACGGCAGAGCTCTGGCTCCTGGGTGCAGATGCTCTGCTGCAGAGCTCAGGCAGGATTTCCCCTCAAAGCCTCCAATAATGCATAGCCTGTGTAGGTACCTCTAAGGGTGATAGATATTCTTTAGGAAATGTGCAAGACTCAGGGCTCAGAACTGGTAAACAGCTCTGGCATTCTGCTGTATGAAAAATGACATCACCTATGAAGAGTGCCTTGGTATGGCAACAAATACTATGGCAACATCTGTAAGTGGAGCTAATTTTAGAAGAGAGGTGCCAGGCTACAGTAGCTCAGTTAAGGAAAAACAGTTGGACACTTTGTTCTTACAGCAGTCCTGTAAGTATGCAGATATATACAGCATAATCATTCCCTCCCCCGCCTGGCCTCCCAATATCTATTCTCCAGTTACTGAGTATTTTGCAGCAGTGCAGAGGCAGGTTTTAGGAAAAATACCCTTAAAGTGGAGCACTGATTGCTTGGGAAGGTGAGAAGTGTCCATTTTAAAAGACGTAAGATACATGTTAGACAGCCTTCTGAGGTAGAAGTCTGCTTCTGGTTAGTCGTGCCTTTGGGAGGGGGGGTGAACTTTGGTGGCTTTTTCCTAACCCTGTCTCCATAACCCTGTCTCCAGTGATAGGAGAGCCTCTCACCCATATCCTTGGGGAAAAGCAGCACAACAGGCTTCGTATTACAAGCTGACTATGAAAGGAGCTGAGAGGTTGAATAATTTTTCCTTGAGTGCATTCAGCACACTTTTGACCTATCAGCATCTTGTGACCTATCCTACCTTGTCTTGAAATGTCCCCATTAGAATATTATGTAAATAGGATGGTGAAGCCAGCATGGAAATTGGACAGTACGCAATAAAAAGTGTTAACTTGACTCTGAGGCCGTGCTCTCTGCAGTGCATCTGTTCCGATGTAGATCCCATCAACAAGCAAATCAATATTGCAGTGCAGATGTGCAGTTTGATAGGATGCTTGGGTCTGATGGCTTGAGAGCATGAAAAGTTCTCATCTCACCTCTCTGATGCCCTCTCCAGCTGATTACAGTGGAGACCACGGAGTGCAAAAATCAACTGGCTGATGTTGGAGCAGTGCTGGAAACATGTGAGTGCTGTCAAAGCAACTGTGTTCAAGCCAACAGTGCTGGCTGAATAGCTGGTGGAAGATGAGAAAGATGTGTTTGATATATGAGGAATCCTGAGCAGCTCAGAATCTCACTTCTTTTTCTTAAATAGGCATGAAGCTTTGGCAAATGCTGTTGTGTTTGTAAAGTGAGGCAGGGGATGATTTTAGATACAATACTAGGGAAAGTGGTGAATATAGGCAAGGACCCCTTGATAGTGATTTTTTTAGCTCATGGTGGTAGGGTAGGAGAGATCATATTACAAAGAGAGTCTTAGGACCTTGTTCACTGGAACAGACTGCTGCTTTGCTTTGCAAGAGTCACCCTGCTTCATGGAGCAAAATTACCAAGTAATTAGCTACTTGTATGCAAAGTGGGATTTTATAATGGAAAGATACATTTTAGAGAAGGAATCTTTTGACATTAGAGTCTTCCTCAGAGCAGATATCTTCTGGAAATACTGGGTTACACTCTTGGTGTAATCCTAAATAAAATGAAAAAATTGTCTAGAAGCAACTATGGTGATTAACTGTGAAGTAATAACTGTGTCACTGGTGACTCCTGGATGTGTAACTATTAAAAACATTCCTAGGGTATAAAGGCAGAAGGAGCACTGTGCTCAGACACTGTGCAAGATCATGCAGGTGAAGAAAATCAGTCACAGACACTAAGCAGAGATTAATTCCTCATCTAACATCTGCTTGATCAAGAGAAAAAACTCTTGGGACAACATCCTATCTTGATTGTAAAATTAGCAATAATGAAGACTTTACCTTATCCATTACTACAGTCTGCTGGAACAGTTGCCCTTTCTGTTTTTTTTTTTTTTAAAACCCACCCAGAATAGAACAGAATACCTTCTTACCCATACTTGAGGGTACTCTAGCCTGAGTTTATCAGGTTTTAGCTCTGTGTGCTTTTGTGGGCTGAATGGAAAGGCCCTCTACTTCCCCAGGCAGGCTCTCACATCCTGTTTAAAGACCAGTTGTTTTTCATAATGCAGCAGGTTTTGCTGCTCTAATGATTCCTGTTTGGGGGATGCTTCTCTTCACAAATGGCAACAAATCCAGTGTCCTCAAATTTCTCATGTTCCAGTTTATAGTGCGGGAAGAGAATTCTCAGAAAGGTGCTCTCTGTAGAAGTGCAGCTCTGCACGTCCTCAGATTCACAGATTTAAAGCACAGAGAAGAAGTAATGATAATAATCTAATTGTATAGTGCAGTCCAGAGAATCTTACTCAATAATTTCTACATTGAGTCCCCAGTGTAGCTTGAAGTATTGCTTCTTGGCTGGAAACATACTCAGTCTTTACTAATACTTATAGTGTTTCAATTACGTGATCTGATTTGCATTGCTGCTAGAACTGCATTTCATTTTTGATGCTGCAGCAAATGGACTCTGGGCTGAGTTGGCCAAATTCAGTGATGCTGGAAGACAGGCTGGTTTGCTATATATCTGAGAGCCTCAGTACCTGTGAAATTTCAAATTGCAGCCATGATTCCTTGATGAAGAAAACCAAGCCTTGGAGCTCTTTGTTCCTCACTTTCCCTTTCATGGCATTATAATTGCAAAAAGAGCTGAGGGCATAAAATTCAGGGGGATGAAATAAAGCACTGACTCATTCATGTGGATCACTTTTTTTTCCTGGGATGCTTTTTTTTGATCTTTAAAAGACCCTTGAAAGCAGGGAATTTTTCTTGAGACTGAGGATTGAGGAGGTTTTTCTTCCTTTTCAACTCTGCCAAAGGCTTCATGGCTGATGAGTATATCCTGGGAGGGGTTGAGAGACTCAAGTTCTCTGTGGATCTTGGATCTGGCTGGTGCCTGAGGGAAAGGAAAATCTTTACCTGAGCTTGGTGCTGCTTTAAGATAGATTATTAAAATTCCATCTTGCAGGCACCTTGGATGCAGCCAGCCCCAAAGCTGGACAAAGGGGACAAGGCTGACCCACCGGCATAGGTGCCTCCCTTTGCTGGATGCATTGTTGGATTCATCACTGCTGTGCTGTCTGCTGGCTCCTGTGCTGTGTGGGTGCATCTGCAGCCTGGGTGCAGTGTCCATCAGGTTTCACTTCACCTGGGAGCTGTTATCAAACAGCAGATAGTGCTGAGTGGGTGCAATTCCTCATCACCAGGTGGGAAGGCAGGTGCTCAGTACATTGAATGGCAGGTGCAGTCAGAAAACCCCTGCAGGTGAAGGTCCTGTGTGCCTTGGCTGGAATAAGGGCAGCTGTAGGGTTAAAGGCACTGTGCTCTCATGAAAATTGGGTGAGGTGCCCAGCTCCTTCTTGATTGTTTCCCCTGAAAAAGTTCCTCTTGGCTCAAAAGAAAAAAAAAAATCATAATTCTGTGGCTTTGTTCTTCTGAAATGGGAGGTGGTGAACAGCAGAATAATGTTGGAGGATTTTATTTGCTGTGGCTATAAGATCAGGAGAGCGCAGATAAAGCATGCAGGTTTCTACTGCAGAAACTGATACAGTATTTTCTAAAGATATGATCTTGGCTAGTCTGACTGTTCCGGCACAAAAAAAAAGGCTCCATATTTTGGAACAAAACTGGCTTGTGTTTCTTCATGTTATTATTTACCTGAAAATAGCTCTTTTCTTTTTACATGTGTTTGAATTTATCTTCCTAGACTAGGATATTTTATTTTAGCCTTACAACTGTAGTATTTACTTCTTTTATGCATTTTCAGGTGCAGGGGAAAGTTGCACATTGCACAAAATAAAGCATAATCTCTATTTGTATTAGATTGCAGATCCCCCTGCATTAAGGAGAAAAAGCTGTCTTTGATTCCCAGCCATTAAAAAATTGTTATGTTGTTTATAGTGTTTTAAAATTAAAACCTCATCTGGTCATTTCAGCATTTGTCACCTGCTTTTCTGCCTCTCAATAGAGCATTTACAAGTGTTTCTATTGGCTTTTTCTGCCTAGCAACATTTGTTGCAAGTAGTTTAGGAAAATAAATGGTTTTCCATCATAAATCCAAAGCTGCAGCAGGACTTAACAACCTTTAGTTATCTTTCCTCAGAGTTCTCTTTAGAAAGAAAGATGTGATAAAAATGAAGACTTGGTGCTATGAAATCTCTGTTTACATTCTGCAAACAAGACTTTTTTCCATCAGAGTCTGTTTTTATGAAGGAAATTGTGAGATGCCCCTCACTTCATTCTCTTTCCTGAAATAACATGGTGGTGTTTGTGGCTGATTGCTGAGGCATGGAAGAGAATTCTGGGGTTGGTATCTCCGGTACTGCGTGCAGAAGGAGGCCCCAAATGAGAGGCCAGTTTGACAAATTGCTCTGCAGAGAACAGTCTCTTCCCTGCAAGTTTGTGCTCTCTTTCTGCTGCACAGGTCTAACGTGACAATTACATTTTGTTGTGTTTAAGCAGTGACATTTCTGTCACTTTGTTTGGCAGCCGGTTCTGTGTCTTAAATGCCAGAGATGTCCCAAACTTGAATTTTCTATCTGACAAGACAGAGATGTTTCAATTTCTTCGTCCATCTTGGAGATTTTGATGAAGTATCTCCAATGGGCACCACTGATGATTCTTCAAGTTACAGGATTTTAGTGACATTTGGCCTAATATTTCCTTCTTTTAGTTTCAGTTTTTGCATCCATTTTGAAGAGGTAAATAGGATTTTTTTTTTCTGTCTGAGTCCAACAGGAATTGGATCAAGCTTCTAAACCTTTCACATTCTAATGATTACTAATAACTCCCTGTCCTTGCTTTGCCAAATTGCATGTTTAATTATTTTAATCTCACTCACAAAGAGTATGCTTCACTGTGGAACACTTAATTCTATTTACCCTATGAATTTTGCCCAAATTCTAGTTATTCAGTTGACAATGTGATTAAAAACTGATTTTGAAGTGAGAATAAATCTGCTGGATTCATTGGAGATCCCTAATACAGCATAGCTAAGATCTGACTCAGATTTGTTTGCCTAAGTATAGCTTTCCAAGTGCTGTATATAGATGGATTTTAGGAAGAAAATATTTTAATATTTTCTTCCTTAAAAGCCATTGGTTATCCAACAATCAGGGCAATGATGGTTTTTATTAAACAGAAGCTTGTTTTCGGTGGTTTTGGATTTCTTTGTGTTGAAGTACCAATAATCTAGAAGAAGAAGAAATGTGTCATGCAGTAGAGATAGTTTCAAATGCATTTTGCAGACAAAATGTAGACGATGTTCTTCACATGATGTCATTTAACCAGAGCTCATGTAGGAAAGAAAGTGGGTCAAATGGAGTGTTTATTGAATTGTGCTGATGTTTTTCTTTCTGTCAAAAACTAATATTGCAAATATGCTTTTTTTTTCCTTCTTTCTTGGCACCAATCTTTTGTCACAGACTTGGGCCATGTTTCAGCCTTTAAGACCTTGTGACTGTTCCCCTGCCTTGTGACTGATTTAAGAGGTCAACCTCTTTGGGGTACACCAGCTCAGAAGTCTTTACAGGTGCTTTCAAAGTCCTGCATGAGGGAGATTTGGAGGCTTTCCCACAAACTGAAAATCTACCTTTAGCATGGAAAGCTTTACATTTCAGTGCACTTCTATTTGCATTGGTTATTCAAGTTTAAAGCAAGTTCCCTGGAAATAGGGTCTAAATGCCTCATCTTGGGACTCTTGCCATTGATATAGAATGATGAAACTCTTCAGGTGGGAGCAAAGTTCAGGAATAAAACTGAGGTTTCTGTATTTTTCACATTGGCAATATGGAGATGGCCATGCTCATTTGCTTGAGGAATGTGTAAGTCATTGTATTCAGATTATTGTGGAAATGGAAACTGTTGCATTATTAGTATGAACATCATAGGAATCTTAAGGACAAAGCTTGTCTGTACCTGTATTTTTTTTCTATATGAAGTTAAACATGGACTTATCAAAAGCATTTGTTGTACAAAGCCCCCCAGAGCCTCACCTCTGTATCCAAACCTCAGACTGGGTGCATGAAAGACCTATTTTTTCAGGTAATGTCTGAAAGGAGTTAATGCTGTCACACTTCACTGACTGACAGTTTTCAAAGGACAGCCTCTGCTTCTTTCACTGGTTGTCAGCAGTAAAAACTTTTTGCATGTTTGCTCTTCAGTGTTTATTGATCAAGTTGTTTGGTTGGTTGAGGGTTCCCATGCAAGATCAGAGGGTGGTAGGGAAGGTGCTGCTGAGAAAATTAATCTCTCAGGGACAAAGTAAAATGGATTTTAAGAAGGAAGATGTTTCAGAAGATAGATGTAGGAAAATGTAGTATGTTTTGATTAAGGTCGTCAATGCTGCATACTTAAGCTGAAGATCAACTCTCATTAAGTTTAATTGGACATCTGTATTAGGTAGGTGGCTTTGAAAATCTTTCCCTTTATATATTCCTCTTTTTCTGCACAGACAATATTACCCACAGAAATTCATCTGGCCTCCAAATTGTAAAACTTTGTTTTTTTCTTCACTAAGAGAGAAGTTAGATGAATATTTTATTTATGGGATGAAGTAGATACTTCATCCTTGTTCAGCTACTATAGTATTGGTATAAATCAGTTAATAAAATGAACATTTCTGTTCTGATATTCTCATTGGGACTCAGTATGTATTTTTAAATTGAATTATTTTATTAATGCAAGTATCTCCCAACCAAGCATTCATACTTGCATCTTTCAAATACCTGAAAAATGACAGCTGGAAATGGATTGTATGTTTGGAAAACAGTACTAAAACTTACAGTGAACAGTTGTTGTTGGTATCTTTGGAGACTGACAGTTTCTCTAGGAGATCTGTTGTGGTCTGGGACCACAATCAATAAGAATATGGGTTTCTGCATCTTGTTTTACTGCTGGAGCTCCTTCTCTGGCTTCTAGCTCACCTGTTTGGCAACATGGTGTAGTTATCATGAGTCAGGGCAACATGATTCTGTGAAAACCCCACATGGCAAAGTTTTCAAGGAGTATCCATGGAGAGGAGAGCCAGGGCATAACAAGCTTTGGGTGACACATGTCAAGGGAAAAGCTTGGTGCTGTGCTTCAGGAGCTGGTCTGGCAGGGCTTTATGGTGCCTGGTACATGATGGGGGTCAGCTGTCAGCTGTCCCTTGGCTGAGTGGATAGGGGAAGGCTGGTGCCATGTGGGAACTGTTGGGATGTGGTGACTGGTTGCCTTTGTTGCTTTCCTCCAGTCTGCAGATACTACAGGGAGCATCTTGAGAAAGCACTACCTGGCAGTGTGCCCTCTTTTGCTTCTGCATCTAGAAACAATTTTTTTTTGGGCCAAGTGTAAGCTGGCATCAAAGATGTTTTCACTTCTCTCAAAGGTTATTATTTTAAAGGGCAAATAGTGCCCAGAGCAGGATTTTACCATTCCCTCTGTATTTTTTTCTGGTGACAAGCTGATTACTTTTCCTGCTGTTTTATTTTCCTGTTTTTGCTTTTCCCCAAACTTCCAACTGCCATGAAAACTCCCAAGTGGTTTTTGCCCAAATGCATGCAGGTGAGCTTTTAAATGTGAATTGCTTGATAGATAAATGAGGATCAGTTGCTATATTTAATTATGCAGTCTTCTGTAATGTGTCTCCAACAAGCATTCATCTTATGGATAGTAATTATTCTTAGCATGCCCATCTGAGCAAGATTATACTTTGGTAATTGGTTTTGAATCCTATATTCATTTTATTTTAAGCAGCACTCACTTTAATCCTTTCTATCAATGTTTGGGGATTGAAAGTGAGGTGAGCATGTGGCAGGAGCAAGGGAAGGATTTCTCTTTTTCTTTGTTAGGATGCTGCCAAGCTGACATGGTAGAAGTGGAGGGTGGTTGGTGGCAAACACAGATGAAAAACAGGCTGCTGGTTTGTTTGTGCTCACACTGATACTCTGCACATGAGGATGCCCAGGCAGCTTGTGCAGACCCTCCTGCTATTGCTGGTCCTGGAGTTGCAGGGAAAGTGAGAGATACTTCTGTCTGGGGATGCAGGGCCACACTGTTACTCACCTGCAGTGGAA
The DNA here is from genome assembly GCF_041296385.1 of Aphelocoma coerulescens. Classification (NCBI taxonomy): domain Eukaryota; kingdom Metazoa; phylum Chordata; class Aves; order Passeriformes; family Corvidae; genus Aphelocoma; species Aphelocoma coerulescens. The sequence goes on from NC_091020.1 coordinate 25,516,573, forward strand.
GTGTGATGATTTCTCTTTCTGGCTTATGTACAGACCAATGTCCTGCCAACTGTGGGCAGCAGGTGGTCAAATAGCTCTTTATGCTTTTGAAATGGAAGTTATGATTCTTCTGCTAAGTGCCTGTATTAGACAGATCTGAATGTAACCTAGGGAAGTGGTTGTGTTGTGGCTTTATTTCCTTTTTCTATGCTTATTTGGTCTTGTTGGTCACACTAGCTATTTTGTTTATGCAAATAAGCTCAGATGATGCTGCAAAGATGAACTGGATATCTCCATGCTCTTCAATTCTCTTCAGTGGGAAACTGAAGCAGAGGAGTTGACATGATGCTTTCATGATCCATGATCCATGCTTCCAGCCAGAGGTAATAACTCTTAATACAGAGGGAAAAAAAAGAGGAAATTCTCATGCTCGGGTTTATGGCTGCTGACAAAACCACATATGGAAGCTCTTTGTATTGCCATGATGTTTAATCCCCTCAAATTCAGCACAGTGTAGCCCTTTGTCATGGATTTTTTCAAATATGTCTGGGTGCCTCCAGAGATACCTCCTTTGAAAGCCTGTCTGGTAACCTGCTTATTCTTCCCCACTCAGCACAATCCATCTGCAGAGCTGCGTGGAAGGACAGGGAGCAGAGAGCCTTTCATTCTCCCAAGCTCCCTGCCCTCTGACCTGTGCAGCATTTATGTGGCACTAGACTTGAAGGGTTCTTGTACCAGGGAAACATGGCATCCTCTCATAGGTCATTTCCTCGAGCAAAGGCCATTCATTGTATTTACACAGCACAGGCAATAAACACAGCTCTTGGGAGAAACTGAAATCTCTATTCAAAGGCTGGTTGCTAAAGTCCTCAACTCTGCATGAAAAACCAGGCTGGTATACCAGAATAACCCCTTGATTCTCTGGAGGCAGAAGAGCTGCTTGCAGAGTACCCACACCACTTACTACTTCCTTTTGCACTCTTCTCATGTCTGCTACTGGTAACTAGCATGTGTTCAGTCCAAGACAGGTGTACCCTGAACTAGTTTTTTCAAACCAGACAGATCCAAGTGACTAGTTTGAGATCCCTAGTTCCACTTGGAATTTAAAAAAATGGCAGCTGTCACATGTTATTACAGATAGGTGTTAAGGTGGTGTTAATTTTGAGTGGCATGATGCATCTAGCTCCTAGCAGGAAAAACAGCACTGTGACAGTAAACTTTGTGATCCATGAAAGGTTATTCTTACCAGGATTGGTATTCCATTTGCAGGAAGGAATTTATAATTATGCTTCCTCATACATAAGCAACTTCAGTATTCCCACAAAAGGAGTAAAAAGGGAGATTAAGAATTCATGTTCTCTGCTCGGAAGAGGCAAGATGGATACATATTTGAGAATATGGGTTTAGCTCTCTGTCCCCTGTAAGAAATGATGTCAGGAAACCAAACTTTCATCCTGGGATTCATGACTATCCCATCTTTGTGATTTGGCAAAAGTTGGATGGGTTTAGGGAGTTATTTCTCACTGACGTCTGTCCTCCATTTAACTTAAAAAACAAACAAAGAACAAAAGCCATTCTCCTTCCATCCTTTCTATCCTTGTTTTTTGGGGCAGAATGAACTCCACAAGACAGAAGATGAGTTTGGGATGCTGCTAATAGGCAGGGAGGTAACTTTCTCAGGCAAGTCTATCTCCACTAAGGGCTGAACACTTCATGAGTGTAGATGCTAGCATTAGGAATAATTATTAACATCCTGGGGAGGTAAGGATGGGCAAACCAGCATGCATTGCCTTGTCAAACCAGCATGTCATCAGCACTAGAGCCAGACAATCTTTCATTTTTATTATATTTGTGGCATCTCTAATTTCCTTGGCATAATGCATTTAATCCATAATTATAAAATATGCAGCTAGTCCTTGGCTTTGCTCTGTTCTCGTAACATGAGAGTGATTCTGTGTTTTTATTAATTTAACTTTCTATAAGCTAACAGATTGCCATAAAAAACCCCCAGAATTTCTCAACCAGTACAGCTAATAGCTGTATTTCAGCAAATGTCCCATGGTACATGTTGAACAATAACTACCACTTCTGTGCCACTTGCAGTTTTTAATTGAATTTCTATCCCATGGATATCATGTCAGAGCCATTCATCTGCTCCAATAAGTCTTCTGATATTAAACAAGTTCTTCCAAGTTATTATTGTAGTACAAATACTGCTCAGCAGTTGATTTGCATTGCATATACACTGGTCTGGGGAAGGTAATGCAGTGCAGAAAATTTTAGTGTGTAGGCACAAGCAAAGCAATTATTTTTGCTGAAATTATCATACTGCACCTTTCCACTTCTTTTCATGTTGGAATGATAAGATCTGCTCTTTCTGTCTTGCTTAGAGTGAGACACTGACATTGGAAAAGAAATTTACAGCTCTCCAGTCAGGAGCAAATCACTCTTTGTTTCTGAGGTGGTGCTCTTGCTTAGAGGCTCTGTCTCTTGGAGCTGACTGCACTGGCATGAACTTGGACCAGACTGTCATGTGGTAGGGTCTAAACAGCTCTGGAATAATAAACTCTGACACTTCAAAAACTGAGCTCTTGGGTTCAGTGTGTGGAACTGAGGGGATCCATGGTGTAGACATTGCTGTCACCTAAACTCTGCCTTTTCTTTAATTTTCTAACCTTTTTCAAAAGGTGAATCACATCATTGTGTTTCGAGGAAAAATAAGATTTCAGTTCCAATTTCTCTCTGCCAGATTCAGGGACTTTTTATGTCTGACAGTGTTTTTATGATACTGAAGCACTAGAGTCCATGACTAATGACTCATTTTTGGGCTCTTACTGAGTGGTGTATTTGGCTGATGGCAAAGAGTAAACAAAAGTAGGGTGAGGTTTCTAACCAAATTGGGGAGAGTGTCTGCATCACTAGACTGTTCAGGAAGGAAGGTCTGAACTGTGTTTGTTTGCCATCAGTAAAAAAAAGCAGAGGGAATGTCTTCATTGCGTAACTGGAAATGAAGCACTGTCTGGCAAAGCTCTTGGTGGGAGTTTTCTCAGGGGTTGCAACAAGAAGTGCAAGTGTGCCATACCAAGTATTAATTACATGGAGATTCCAATGTGCAAAATGGTAATTTCCCAGCATGATTTTCCCTCTCCTCTATTTTCTATTGATTAGTATAATAAATTCTATTTGGGAATTAATAAGTAGTCACTTGAGAAGTCACAGTGACCCCAAACATCTCGGCTTTGGAGTTGCTACCTCCCAGCTGAAGTTCAGTCTGCCAGTCTTAAGCCTGTCTCCCTCTCTGTTCAAGCCTGAAGGACATGCTTGGATGCACTTAGGAGGGTGTAGAGAATCATTCAAGTAACTGGCCTGTTCTTGGTTTGATGTGCCAATACATGATGGTTGTCACCGTCTGCCCTTCAGCATGTTCACAAGATTTTCTCAGGAAACTGCTCCTCTGCAGATTACTGGTGTGAGGCAGGTCTGTGTGGGGTGCAGGTTGTGTCAAGGGCCCAAGCTGCCCTTGTGAAGAGAAGTTGCTCAGCTTGCCAGCCAAAGGTTTCAACTAGGAAGCATTCCATTTTTTTTTTTTGTTTTTTTTTAAGCATCTTGGAGAATAAATTCTGTTAATGGTGTTTATATTGTGATGACAAGGTCTTATCTGCACTATGGCAGAGGGACCAAAGGACATCTGGGTACTGCTGAATGGGCATCACTGGAATCTGAAGATGCATGAAGAAGCAGCTGCCAGAGGATATCCTGGTGTCCAAAGGTGTAAGCCTTGCTGTAAGGACAGCATTTTTTGTATTTATTTACTTCTGGCTTTCTGGATCCAAAATAATTCCAGGCCATTCATGGAAGTACTAAACCTAGGGTTTAGTACTCCCTTGTCTGGATTCAACCTGTTTTAAGTTCCCAGTGAACTATCCAGGAGGCATTTCAAAGCATGCAACAAAATCCCATTTAGAGCCTGTCTAGAAACCTCGGTGTGAAAAACGCTGCCTCTTTATCTTCCTTGTAAGGTTGCAACTATGATATTAGCTTGTGACAGCAATTATTGATGGTGTCATTAAGGATGAGATAGAATTCCTGGAAATGCATTTATTATTTTCCCCTTTTTTGCTGCGGGGACACTGATCAGTGGTGGCAGAATGAGATGTAAAAAAACCAAAAAGAGACAGAGAGAAGGTGGGGGGTTAAAGAAACCCATGTTTATCGTTTGCCCTCATCCACGAGGAAGGGAGAATAATTCATGAAAAGCTTTGTGTACTAGAGCTATTAAAGTGCAATTTTTGCAAAATAATGACTTGTAGCAAAACCCCATTGTTATTTATTTTCTCTATTTTCAGCATCAGTTGTGTAAAGTATGGACAAAGAAATAACCCCTTTAGAAAGCACTCCAAATGTGCTGTTACAGTTGGCTTGGAAAGACAGCTGCTATTTCACCACGCAGCTCTGATTATTACAAACACATTGTTTTAAAGCTTAGCAGCTGTGTAATAGTACATGATGCATATGTACACGATGTTATATCTCTTTCTGTGTCCCCTCTTTCAGTAATCACTGCACTTAAGGCTCAGTATGAACTTTATTGATCCATGATTGTAGCTCGTTAACACGGACCTATTCTCTTGCATCTGAGTCAAGGACAAATAAATATTTGTGTCTGAAATGGACTCTGGGGGAAGGATTTTTTTGTCTGCATGGACTGTGATTAATATAGGCACACACCAGAGGTGTTAAAGAGGTATTGGGAGAGGGAGGGTTGGGGTGAAATGAACTGGGGGAAGCTTGGTTAAGTTCAGCAGATTTCCTGTAGTGGGAGATCCTCTCACCAGTTTCTATTTTCAGCTGGCTAAGTGATGCAGGTTCACTGTGGTGCTTATTTAAAAGTGGGTGATGCAGGATGTTCTGAGGAACATGCTGTACTGTATTAAGGCTTCCAGTTTTGGATGGGATGAGTAGTTGCTTTTGGACATATAATAGCTGAGGGCCTAATGTTAGAACATGAGCAATCTGCAGCACACTCAAGGCAGTGGTGTGAATCCAGCAGGTCCAGATGCCCTCCCAGGGACCCTTTGTAGGCACAAAGGTGGGGGAAGAAAATTCATCAGTTCTGAGCCACTGGCCACTCATCACTGCCCTGATTCTTTGAAATAAGCTGCAGAGATGAACCACTTTTCCTACAGGTTATTATGCTCAGGGTGTCCATGTGCTGCTCACTGATGTATCAGCCATAACTAAATGCTTATGTTAGAAATCCTGGCAACATGTGAATCTCCTTCTTTTGTACCCATATTTCATTTTCTCCACTGTCCTCAGAGTAAATAAAACCTGCAGGAGTATGGACAGACAAGTCTGCAGACCTGCCTCTGCACCAAGTGGTTGATCAGACCTCTGTTTACTGCAGGGGGTTTAATATCAGAGCATTCCTATTCAGCCTGGAGGAAGATTCATTTCCAGAATGTTAAAGCTGATGTTAAAACAAACCACGTGCCTTCTGGTAAGACAGCTAAAAGGGATAAGGAAATGGCCAGTGATGAGTTGCCACTATTTCCTAATTAATCACAGGCTATTGCAATTTACCTGCTAAAAGATGGGCAACCCTTTATGCTGACATTATCCGTGGGGGACTTAATGGTCCCTTCCAGGAGTGTAATATCATGCTTCATTTTGTCATTGGCTTTTGAAGTATCAGGTTGAGCAGAATGAAGAAAAAAAAAGCCATTTCTTTCCTGGTCTAAATAATATCACTGGAACAACTTAAGTGCCACTGCTTTAAAACCTGCCAGGGGCTCTGAATGAATCATGCTGGGTTAGAGCACAATTAAAGATACACTTCACAATGCATTGAATTTGGGTCTAATTTATTGTTTTTTTAGGCATGGATCTATGCACAGTGCTGTCAGTAACATGAGCAACAGTTGGTTCATCGCTAGGCAGATACCCTGAGTTAGACTGGAGCCCAAGTTCAAGTGGAAAGCATGGCCAAAGGCCCAAAATATACAGTCATAGACTTGAATGCTTGGATAGACAAGCACATTGATGGAGTCTGGGCTCTGTCATAGCACAGGGCACACGACCTCACACAGCTCAATCCGTGTGCCATGGACAGGAAAGTGTGGATCTCCATTTACAGTTTGAAATGTCTGCCTCAATGTGAACCTTTGTGGGAGATGCCGTACTCATACCTAGGTGGTTGGAACGGCAGCAAAATTTGCCCTCCTGTGTAAAAACCACATAGGAAGCCTGTGGCAAAGTAGGAATCTTGCAGGTCTCCTAAGGTACCTTCCAAAGCCTTTAGTACAACAGAATAAATTTTTCAGTGAACCTTGGAGTCTGAACGTGGATTGTTTGTGTTTGAGCCTTTCTATGATTAAATCTAAAGACGTAAAGAAAATCCATGGTGTGTTTAGGAAAAGGACTTGAACATCTTGGATCATGGGCAGCTTTCTCCTTTCATTTGCCTTGATAATATGCAGGGTACTTAGCTCTTCATAAAGTTAATTTAGATAAAAGTCAAGACTTCATGAGTAAGAGCCGCCTTTTTAGCACACTACTTAGGAGTAAAGGCATAGGGATATTTATCCTTATGTGTTTTGGGTTCTAAACAAAAATATTCCTCTTCTAACACTTAGAGGGAATACCTGCAGTGTAGTACTGGAGCCAATTCTCAGTTTGAACAAGTTTAAGTTGGATCTTTCTGACTATTTCTTGAGTCAAGCTATCAAATTGGAGAGATGACTGGTCTCTTCCAGTGCTTCAGTTTTTTTCCTTGTGTGTCAGCCTCCCTTGAGAGTTTGAAGGGGATGTGCATTTCCTTGTGCTCTGTTTACTATTCCTTCATTAAAAAGACAATCTCTCAGCTATCTCCTGGGGGACTTGCTGATGCTGATTGACTTTTCCAGCTGTTCCCACTTTATTGATCTTCTGTCTGAAAAAATTCCAACAGGTTTATTCTCCCAAAGGCAAAGTGTTTTGTGTTAGATGAGCTTCTGAGGGCTGAGTGCAAAAGCTGATAGGAAAAGGAGGCTTTTCTGGGGTGAAATTATGCCTGAACCAACGTGGTGGTTTGAAAGATATTAGGCAGTGAGATTTTAGGGCATGGTAGAGTGGGAGTGATCAGCTGTGTGCTTTCTGAGCTACCCACAACTGGCAAACGTTTGGTGGGGAAGAGCCCTGTGGATCACAGTAATTTATTAAACTTGGTGATAACCTGTGAGCTCACCTTTTTGGAGAGTGTGTATTGATACAAGCTGAGAACCCAGTGTCTGCATTTTGAAAAGGTGGTAACTGGAGTGCAGGTTGTTAATCCTCGTGCTCAGGGAGTGGATAAAGCTTGCACTCGACCAGTGCTGCTGTGAAATACTTACCTGCAGTGTAGCACTGGATTTAGGAGAGGTGTAATCCAAATGCTGATCTGACTGTTGCCCAAGCCAAGAAACTGGGTGACATTTTTGCACTTATATCCCTGTCCCTATATCTCTCAACCAAAATTCTTCACTCTGAGGAACTAGGAGAGGATATAGTGTCATGGTCTGACTGTCTGGATGAGAAAGGACCAGAGTCATTTGGGAACATTCAGAACAACCCTAGCTTCTCGCCCGGGGAGCCAGTTGTGTAACCAGGTCACCCTGCAAAGCAAGTGGTGCAGCCTACAGAAGAGCATTGTCAGCTGTATAATCTGGCCTGGGAGCTCCTTCTGTCTGAAGAATTATGATGTCTCTGTTATGCAGTGCTCAAAAATATTATTTCAAAAGGCTGGGAGGGTTTGCAGACCCTGTCATGGATATTCCAGTGGTAATTGGAATGGATAAGCTTTGAAGGATTCAGGAATGTGATGATTTTATGTCTTATATATTTATTTCTCATATTGAAAGACAACTTGTGCTGAAGTCTGTTCTGGTGGGAATATGACACCACAAAATACCTGTTGAGAGCAATATCAGGCTGAGGCTTGTGTTCTTTTATGGCTCCAAATTCTGTTTTCTTCTTTAGAAAACTAAATTTGCATGATTGCTTTGTCTTCTACATGCAAGTCTAAACTTAGATGATTTTTAAAAATGCAGAATTCTCACAAATGCAAAATTGTGAAATGCTTGCAAAATGCATTACATCCTCTCGTTAAGGTTATTAGCCTTTATGTTTATAGATATACACAGATGTAGTGGCTCCTGAGCTTTATTGTGTAGATTTGTGTAAATCTGCCAGTGTCATTCATTCACTTGTACGTGATAGGGCCATATTGATTTTAACTAATTTGGGATCTGGTGCTGTCTTACTAGTTCTGGAAAAGTACCATGTAGAGGCTCTCAGTTGTGCTGTGACTGGAGGTAAAGATGTGTTCCTAGGTCTAGAAGGTTCTTCTTGCATTGCCAGTCCCCAGCTGTCTCAGGTGGCTGCATCTCATGAGCTTTGGATTTTTTAATTTTGGGAACAGTAAGAGTCAGTTTTTCCCCAGGAAGCTAAGTTAATGTGAAGTGCTAAGGAGCCTTGCCTGAGGTCAGGCAGGACTCTGTGGTATTTATGTTCAGATTGTGTGGGTGTGCTGCTGGGGACAATAACCTTTGTGGGTCACAAGTAGGGGTAGACATAAGGCTTGTGGGAGAGGGGTCAGCTGAGGTAGGGACTGGAAGGAACTGCAGGCTGACTGTAAAAGTTGGTTTGGGAATTGTCTGCAATTTTTAATATCTGTGTCTAAGGAACTGGACTAAACTATCTTTATCACTGCCCTCTTTTTTTAATTACATCAGTTTTGCAAAGATTTGCTGATGGTTTGAAAAATTTAATATTCCTTGTGTTATTTTAGAGATGACTCAGGTTTATCTAAATGTCCCCGCAGTACTGCCTGCCTCTGATTCCAAAACAGTCAGACAGTGTCAAAGGCAAGTTTTGGGTAAATCACCTTCCCAGGGAGCATGAGGGCACACACATGTGCATCCCCAGCTGGGAAACTGAGATTGGAGCCACCTGTCCCCCTGTTTTAGCATGGTGAGCTCCTGTCTGGGTAGTTTGTATGACCCAGAGTGTGCTTTTTCTCTGAGAGGCTGGAAGAAATTCTTTGTCATCCACATCTAGCTCAAAAATACAGAGTTGAGCAAGGAGGCAGTTCCACAGTCTCCCCTTGACATTTTGTTCAAGACACATTTAAGAGAAGTTCCAGTTTAAATATGCATGGAATAGCATAGATGTTAAATGGAACTTCTAGAGCTGCTTCACAAAATCCTACATTCAAAGCACTTCCTTTTGCTATAAAATAATGCAAATTAAAATGATTAGCTACTTCAGAGAATCGTTAGAGAAGCATTTTTAGCTATAGTAATAAAAGTAGAAAAGGGCCTGGGAAGGGCCTTGTTTCTAATTAATTATCTAATTAATATCTGATTAATTAATGAGGCTTTGTCATCAAAGCTGTCTTTTATCTTTGAGGCTATTAAAGTGTCCTCTAGACCAAATTTCTTGAATATGTGTTGATAAGGCCATCTTTGCTGAGTCAGTCAAGTACTTGGAATCAAATCAATATGCTGCCTTATCAGGGATGCATAAAACACCTCTTTGGAAAATTAGAATACACCAGAATCAAGAACACGATAAATATGTCAGATCTTTTAGACAGTACAAAGGGAAAATGAGTAATGATGAAGTGTAGTTCTTCAGAGCTGTAAAAGAGTAATGCTCTTACATAGACTTTACCGTAGTGAAATGACCAGAGCAGGAAAAGTAGAAGCCCTTGGAAGGTCAGACTCTCTAAGCTCCAGGTTGCCCCCATTTCAAGGTGGCTGAACTCTGTCTTGGGCTGTGTCTGCAGGGATGTGGTGTCCTAATCTCACGTGATGAGGTTCTGTGAGGTACCTTTTCCACCAGCGGGCATCAGCTTTGCCTGGACTCAACAAGGATTGCCATTTCATCAGTGGTGTGATGGGACGAGCATGCAATGAAGGGAAGGGCTTATCCCAGCTTTTGAGAAGAAGCCATTTCACATTTTATCAGGTCTCTGTTTATATTCTTTATGCTGCCAGCAACTCTTGGGAAATCCATATCATATTTCTCTTCTTATCTCTGCTCGCTTCACTTTGTAATGTGATAAATTGTGTAAGTCACAGTGGAGTCCTGATACCATTTGGCACTTGCTTCTAGAAGTAATTCTCATACATATCCAGAATAATAACGTTTAAAATGTAGATCTTTTGATCTCATCTCAGGATGGCTGAGGTCCTTCCCCTTAATTTTTACTGCCAGCTCGTTGCATGCAATTTTCTAACCCATTAATGGTGAGCTACACCTTGTTTTCTGCTAGTTGTGTGTTGGTTGCTTTGGTCTCTTTTTACACTGAAGGGTGGAAGACACCTTAGCAGAGCAATACATCCTCATCTATTTTAGGGTGAATAAGTCATCCTCTGAGTTTACAGTCTTTGTATATAGGTAGAAAAAAATGTGGATGGGCTTGCAAGCTAGAGCTATCTGGTTTGTAGGTGGCTAAATTTAAGATGAAATAAATGGCCATGGTAGAGAGAAGATGGAATCTTACAAATGGAGGAGTAGAGTTATTTCAACTTCACAGAAGGAGGCACCAGTCTTTGTTGCTTTTGTGCCTGCTTATTGTGGGATATTCAGCAGCAGAATGTAAAGTGAAGCTTAGTAACCACTACACCTGCTTCCTCTGATCAGGTTCCCAGCTTCTCTGAAAGGATTCTTTGCTATAGGCTTTCCTAGTACAGGCTCTTGCCTGCCATCAGGTGTTAGGATCCATCAGTTTTGCTTCAGAGTAGTTTGCCATACTTTGGTAGAAGCAAGATGTTGAGACAGCTTCAGAGCTGCCTTTAGCCACTTTTGTGTCCCACAGTAGCTGAGGTGCAGTGCCCTTAAAAGTCCTAGAGCAGGGAATGCCACTCTGGTGCTCAAGGTGGTTTTTTCGGTTGATCTGCTGACTCCTAGTTCTGCTTTTCAAAGCATACCTTACTTTTTCTGCCATCTTACCTATTTCCTGCAATTCCCTTGCCATTCCTCTTCTTGTCTGAAAACACCACCTTGTTTGGGTGGTTCTGCAGAGTAATTTAGATCTGAAACTGCTTCTGCCTTTCCACAGAAATGGTGTATCTGGAGGTAAGGGTGCAGAAAAGAGCAGGGATTGGGGAAGGACACCCTATTTTCTGATGGTGAATGCTGTTTAGGCACCCTGTGGCATGTTCTGGGCAGCCAGTGATTGCTGGGGATATCCAAAGCACCCCTGTGTTCCTACAGGAGAAGTACAAGCACCATGCAAACGTGGCTTTCAAGTTAGTCCCCACCATCCCTGTAGGGTTCATACACAAAAACTGCATCTCTGTAGACGGTTCATGCCCATCTGAGTAGTCATCTCTGCCAGGAAATGACTGCTGTGAGCAGTCCCCCTGCCCTGTGTGATGGTGATCAAATGAAATACTGATGAGCAGTCAGCCACTAAAAAATGTGACTGATATTCGCAACTCCTGTGTTTTATTAGCCATTAATCCAGAGGTGGAATATTCTGTATCCTTTTGTTCAACCTCTGAGACATCCAGTGTCCTCTCAAAGGCTTGTATTGAATAAACAAGAGAGGACACCTTTCCTGCAAAACAATAAAGAGAAGAATCTAAAAAAAAAAAAAAAAAAAAAAAAAAAGAGGAAGCCAGTGTTCCTAGTTATCTCTTCTCACCTTCATTTCGAACTGTGAATCACAATGACTAGGGCATCATGGCAGCTCATTTTTCCTTGCCTGTCTCCACTCTACATTGTAGATGGATTATCAACAAAGGTGATCTTCAAGTCTTCCTGGTGTTTGGTGATGGGAATCACCATTAATCAAAAAATAAAGGGGGTGAAGGAAGGGTGCTGGTAATTGAGGTGGATAGTCTATTCTGCTGTTTACATGACATGCAAACTAAAAGGAAAAAAAAAAAAAAATTCAAGAGAAATTACCAAAACTATGATCTGCTTGAACTCCTTTTTCCCCAGTGGGATCTCTGGTTTTAGATACTTTTGAAACTTAGTGGAACTGAAAGTCCACTAGAACTGATGGGTTATAGTTCCAGAAGTATTGAGAATGTAAAACCTTGTGTATGAGGGCAGAAAGTGGTTTTATTTAGATTGTGTTAAATACTCTGAGTCTATGCTGATATACTTAGTTGGGGGTTTTTTGCAGGAAGATCTTCCTGTTAAAGATTGGTCCCTGAGACATCCATGACAAAAGATGTAACTGGACTAGTAAAACCAGTCATAGAATGATCAGAGGCATGAATAGCTTGTACAAGGAGTGGCTGAATAAACAGAGAGTCTTGAGACTGGAAAAAAAAAGATCTATGGAGAATATGACAACAATCAGTGAAATCACAAATGGCAGCATGGGGCTCCATGGTTTTGTACTTGTTAAGTGGTAGAAGTTAAAACAAAAGGGAGTCTCTCTTCATACAGCACAGAGCTGTGGTGTTTACTACCATGTGACAGCAAAGTTGCCAAAAGTTTCCCTGTGAGATTAGACAGATTTATGGAACAAAAAGCCCACTGATGGCTCTTGCATGCAAAGGCATCATCTTCAATTTAGGAAGTCTGTGATATTGCTGTAGGCTGGGACATTACACCAGAAAGCAGCACCACATGCTTGCCTGGTTTCTGTTCACTTCTCCAGACTTTGATTGTGGCCCTTAGTTTCCTCTAGTGGGATGGAGGCAAAGGGAGGCAGTTCTTTCTGCTTGCTATTGTAAAATATTCTGGCTTTATATTTATTGCAGTCACTAAACTCATGGTTGGGCAAAAACAAGCTCTCAGCAAATGTTTTGGTCTCTTAAGTGGCAGACTTACAGACTACACATTCTGGAACTTCCTTGGTTAGTAAATAGGTTTAGCTCCACAGGGCTTCTGTGGATACTTCTGTTGTAAAATGTCCACATCCAGACTTATGTCAGCTCCAGACAGGGACGGACTAAGAATGAGATTGTGTTTGTTATCTCCATTGATGCCATTTTTGATGCTATCAGATAACAGTACCAGTGGTGTCCTGGCTGTGGGGTTAGCAGGTCCTTTGCCATGGTCTCGTTAAATGGTTTTTTTTTTTGGTCTGTTGTTTTTTGTTTAGTTTAGACTTTTTTCATTTGCAGGTTTTGTTGGGGTTTTTTGTGTTTTTGTTGTTGTTGTATAGTGTTTTTCTGTTGGTTTTGTTTTGAATTTTATTTTGTCAGCAAAAGTGTCTGTGTGTGTGACCAGGTCAACCAGACAGCCTTGCAGTGGTAGTAGTGGATTTTTCTGGCCACTGCCTCACTGGACTCTTGACTCAGGAAGGGTCTTTTCTCAGTGTGTCATATCTTCAGAAAGGCCTTTATCTCAGGGAGGTTAATTTGAGGGGAAGGAAGGGGAAGGGAAAGAAGGAAACGTTCCACAAGTGGTGGAAGACTGGCTGCCTGAGTTCCTGTGTTGTACAGTTGACTTCTTTGTAGTGTATTAATATGTGAGCTGTGTTTGAATGTTTTCCTGCAGCTGGATGTTCAGAGAGATGTGCCTCCTCTCATGTTTCATGGGATTTAGTTTTATGCTGCAGCTTTTCTCAGAGCCCTCATAATTGCTTTCCTTTTGCTGGCTCTTGATTTTCATGAAACTTGTAGAAACTTTGTTCCTCTTGGGTTTTTGTTTTCCTGCCAAACTGGGAGAAAATTGGCCAATGAGTAAGAGCAAGAAGTTGTTTGGGGGGTATGGAGAGACAAGCATGCTGCAGGCAGACAGTTTGCAGGCCCATGAGAAGTGAAGCAAATATTAATCTGGCATCTTCCTGTTGCTCTCTGAAGTGCACAGAGAGTTGGGATATTCTTCTGCTCATTTAAGCAGAGCTGTGCCTCCACACAGTTCTCAGTGTGGGGCTGCAGGTATGTGTAGTGGGACTCTGGTCTGGAGATGAGTGCAACAGCTTTAGAAAAAGCTTAGAAAATGGCTGAAAATCTAAAATCAAAAGCATGATGGCTTCTTCTCTGCACAGAGGGAGAGTCACAGGCACAGAGGAGAAACCCCCTGACAGGAGGGTTGGTGGAGGAGGTTGACTTTTTCATCCCAGTTATTCAGTGCCAGCATTTGCAGCTCTTTTTCTCTGAGAGACTGACACATGTTTTATAGCCTATCTCCATAGCTGAATAGCTGAGACTTCAAACAAACCAACCTGCCTTTCTCTGTCTGACAGAGCCCTGAGATGGAAAGTGTCACAGAGGAGAACTCCTCTAAAAGCTATTCACAGGGCATTCTTTCTACCTCTACTTCATATCTCTGTGACTGAGCAAGTCTTACCACGATAAGAAGTCTGCTGGCTCAGGCCAGTTTGTTGGATTCACAGAGAAGCTCAGGCTCAGATTTAGAGGAACAAGATGGATTTTGTAAGCTTGTGGTGCACTGAGTTATGACCAGGTTTTGTATAGAGAAGCTTCTCTGCCTGGGTGTATCCCTTGCACCTTGCTCTGCCAGACTGGGGGGCATTGCAGCAATGGGTTAAACACATCACAGCCTGTCATGGGAGGGCAATGGAGTCAAGAAGATGGTTTTTTTTTTCCCAACTGTTTAAAACAGAATATAATTTTGGGAAAAGTTGTAGTATCCTAATAAAGCACTACATTATAAACCTTGCTTTTACAAATGCAATATGCAGAATTTGGTGAGGAGCAAAAGTCTGATGCAGCCTAGACCCTCAAGGTCGTAATCAGAAACAGGGCCAAATCCATATTATTCCAGACACGTGGGACAAAACGCATGGACTGAGTTTTTACAGGATTGTTAAATATGGCCAGAGTCCATTCCACATCACAGAATCAATTAGATTGGAACAGACCTCTGACATCATTGAGTCCAGCCTATGACCCCACACCACCACGTCAACTACACTGAGTGCCACATCCAATCTCTTTTTGAGCACCTTCAGGGATGGTGACTCCAACATCCCCCCAGGCAGTCTGTTCCAATGTATAATCAGTCTTTTTGTGAAGAAATTCCTCCTGATGTCCAGCCTGAACCTCCCATGACACAGCTTGAGGCCATGTCCTCTTGTCCTGTCATTTGTTACCTGGGAGAAGAGGTTGACCTCCAGCTCACTACACCCTCCTTTCAGGGAGTTGTAGAGAGTGATAAGGTTACCCCTGAGCCTCCTTTTCTCCAGGCTGAACACCCCCAGCTCCCTCAGCCACTCCTCAACAGGACTTCTGCTCTAGACCCTTCCCCAGCTCTGTTGCTCTTCCTTCTCTGGACACACTCCAGCACCTCAATGACTTTGTTGTAGTAAGGGGCCAGAACTGGACACAGCACTGGAGGTGTGGCCTCATCAGTGCTGAGTGCAGGGGGGTAATCACTGTAGCATTCCTAGTCCTGCATTGTAAGAGTTTCTGTGCTGTCAGCAGTGCATTGAGGTGCTGTTTAAGAAAGCATTGCTAAAAACACTTTTATGTATGCACGTGTGTGTGGTTAGAAGCCATATGCAAATATCAGCTTGACACTGAAGGCAGTAACAACCTTCCAAGGTGATGAGATTCCAGGGATGGCTTCAATGGAGGAACCCAGGGAAGAATCAGGTGGGCAGGATCAGTTTGCCATTAAAGGCCCAAACAAAGTTAAGGCAGGCATTTGGGGTGTGACTCTTGGCAACCACCTTTTATATCACTGAGTCTTTTGTCATTTTGATGTAACTACAACATTTCTTCCCCTCCACTACTTTAGTAATGTGCTTCGAAGGGGATCATATTGAAACCAGAGGAATAGGAGATAATATGGTATCCAGTCTGCTTGTAGTGTCAAACAACTGTATGAGGTATGGGCTACCTAATTTGGAATTAGAAGTAATTAGTAAAGGAGAGGGGTTCAAGTTAAGGTTAAAAGTTGACTCAAGACTTTTCTATTCCACCTGTGGGTCATATATCTTTAAATGTTCAGGCTTGGGTAGCTAAAATTAGCAGCCAGCTTTTTTTTTTTTTTTTTTTTTAAATGCTTGTTTTCAAATTAGGCAATTTGGTGGTGGAGTTGAGCCTTACACTAGATGATTGCAGAAGCTGAAATGGCTGATTGTAGATGCCTGCTTTTGAAAAAATGAACCATTAGCTCTGCAAGCTTTCAGGTTCTTCATCTCTAGAATAGAGATAGTATTTCCCAGTATGGCTTTTTGGACTTTGTTAGTTTGAATGGGCTAGCATGAGACAAGAGCTTTGGATTTTTGGCTAGAAAAAGTGCTATGCAAATACAATATATTATAGTGGTATCCTTTGAGACATTTCTGTGAAGCCAGTGGTGACTGTCATGATAATAAAGAAAGCCTCAGAGAAACTAACGAAATAATGATCCTTCTTCCTTTCTAGCTATCCTTTGAAAGGGCAAATGCAATGAATGATAATGGTTTAATGAGAAAGAGTCATTAGGCCATCCAGCCTGCATCTTTAGAAGTGCAAAGCATTTTGGGAGATCTTAAAATTGCTCAGAGAACAAACCCAAAGTAGCTCTGTCAGAATATTAAACTGTTATTTGTATTCTCTTTTAATGCTGATTGAAACCAGTGATCTCTTTCACTGCCTGGTGGCTGGTACATGTGTAGTCACAAAGTGGCTTGTTCGTAGCTGCAGTGCTGTTGGAAGGGTAAGATCAGGGAAGCAGCTCTGCTTGCCCTCTCTCTGTTATCCTCTGCTTAGAGCTTAGTGTTACTTGAGGATTCCTGACCTGTTGAATTTGCATTTATAGGAGGCCTCATGTACTGGAAGTAATTGTCCTGGATTATTCAGTTTCATTAATAAAGCTGCTTCAGTTCCAAGATTGGCTGGAGAGGGAAGGCTGCTATTGTTTGTTTGTTTGTTTGTTTGTTTGTTTGTTATTGGTACCTAGTGAGACAAGAGCTTCAGATACTTTGGCTGGGAAAATTCTATGAAAATACAGCACATTGTCATATTCTTTGGGGTATCTGTGTGAAGCCCAGCGGGTGATACTACTATGCATTAGTACAGAAGAGTGGTAAGTGCAAATGGAGCTAGTATTAGCTCTGTTTTTGTAGTAAAGAGTTATCCAAAGCACAAGGAAGTTGTTTAAGACTTGAAGCACCCTGACTGCCAACTGTTCAAAGTAGAAAGGTTGGCTCAACCTGTTTAAGGAAAGAATGACTTTACAAAGTATTTAGAAATTGTCCTGAAGGATGCACTGAAGGAAATGTGTTGGAGCCACATCAGTGACAAAGCAAGCTTTTGACTTCATGATTCCTACTACTTGGAAGCCTGAAACCAGCTGGCTATTTTTGTGGCTTAGCCCTTTTGGTGTCACTCTGGACTCCTCTAGCAGCAAGGAGAGCAGCAGAGCTGGGTGCAGGCTCTGGCATTGCTCAGTTTCTGTAGCCACATGAGTTGTACTGTTCATTGTGATGCCAGAAGTGGCTTTGGGCCATTTCTCTGCCAGACAGGCAAGGAGTAGAGGATTGGTCTCAGGCCGAACCATAAAGCTGCAAATGCTAGAGGCTTGTTGAACTTAGGAAACCAAATTACTAGAGCTAGTTACTGGGAAAGGCACTGAATTGCTGCATGTTCTCTGATCATCTGTCCAGTAGAAAGCGTGATTAGAGAGGAGGGCTGGGGCCATGGATTCTCATCCTAATAACATTGTAGGTATGTCCAGATAGGCTTTTTGTGAGGGTCTTGTCCATCTACAGTGGGTTGTGTTTGCTCTGTCCCTATGACAGAAGCTGTGCAGGGTTGGGAGCCAGGCTCTCCCCACTGTTTGCATGGGGTAGGGGGGCTTTTCAGGCAGGGTCTGACACCCCTCCCTGGTGCTGAGCCCTCTTCACGTGTGGGATCCTGTACAATGTAGCTGTTGGGTTGTTCTGGTAGGAAAAATCTTGTTTGTTAGGAAAACAAAGTATGAAAACAGTAGAGAAACAAGCAGGGCAAGGTGAGATTTCAAACATGCCCACAAATGAGGAGGAGGACACTACAGAAAACCCTCTGTGATGAAGCAGCCCTTTTCCCCAGTCACGAATAGGTAATACCACCCCCAGATCATCTGCTCCTCTGGGTGGGATTTGCTGGTGTAGGGGCCTGAATCTGTCTCTGTAACTCAGAAAAATTAAATGCCTGGCACAAAGTAGGATGGGGGTGACTGAGGACTCGAGATGCCAGTTTAGGCACATTTTTATCTAGACATGAGTTCAGCTGTTACAATTCTGAGCCACATTTGGAGCCACATTTGGATCCCCATCTTCAAGTCAAAAATCAGCCTACCTAAATAAAACTGTTGTTGATGGGTTTAATTTGGATTCTTATGTTGGATTTTTCTGGAAAGAGAAAGGCTAAGGCTGCTGCTGATATCAGAGTCCTCTTATGTGTAGATATCATTTGCAATCCCACACTGGCACATGAAGGCAGTGTCCCCAAAGTCCACCTTCATGGGTGCACCACAGCTCCCCAGATGCATAGGATCAATGAATGCAGAGACAGACCCTGCCCCAAAGAACTGAAGTTTTCTTCTCTTTTCTGCTGGCCATCCTGAATGAAACACAAAAGCTTGTGTTTTAAGCATAATAATGCTCAAGCTGTAACTTTGAGCATCTGTTCACAGTCATTCCATTCCCCTGAGCTCTAATAACCACATAAACTCTTTTTGTCTCCTCTCTTCTCCAGGTCAACAGACTATGGCACTACCTATGAAAAGCTAAATGACAAAGTGGGCCTGAAGACTGTGCTAAGCTACCTATATGTCAGTCCCACTAACAAGAAGAAGGTAAGGGAGAGCCATCAAACTGGTAGCCATAGAAACAAAATCACAGCATTCTGAGAGGAATTATGATCCTAAAGTGAAATCTCTTGGTAATTCACAAGAGCTTGAATTTGGTGTCTGAGTTGCACAGGTGGAATTCCATGGAATCCCGTAGAACTGATCCTGTTTTACTTGTGATGGCGATGAAGCACTTAGTTCCCTGCTGAATGTGCTAGAGAAATAAAGGTTGGTTTTATTTGCTTCTGACTGTTACAACTTTATAAAGAACTCAACAAATATTTCTGGGTTTCTTGCTTACGCTGGCTTTGGCTATTACACATCTCCCTGCCTTGCATCTCCTTATTATTAGAAATACTGAGTAAAAGGCATTTATTTCTGCCTTTGACTCTTTTTCCCCACATTTGGAGGTAAAGATGTAAATGACATTTTCTTTGGTTGCATCATGTAAGGGGGCTGAAAGCAGAATATGCCTGTGAGAGTGGGTGGAAGACCTACAATTTGATTTGGTTGTGTAGGAGAGAAGATGAGGTCACAGCTTTCCAACCCCCTGCTCACTCTTCCCACATGATGCAATTAAGGCTGCAGCTGGCTCACACAGCACAGCCCAGGAGCTACTCCTCAGTGCTGTTTTGGTTTAAAATTATTGCCTGTGTTGATTCAGGGGAGGCAGTGGGACAAAGATGCTTTCAGCTACCCACAGAAATCAGTGTGGGAGGGCTGCAGCACGAAGCTAATTGCTGACAGTGAAGTTGTGTTTGGACAGTGTAGAGGCCCAGTGCAACATATTTGGCTTGATCACTTCCAAACTGTCCATACCCTGTCTCCATCAAAGGATAGTAACTTGCTACTTGTACTGTTCTTATTATTACTGTTGTGTTTTCCATCACTGCTCAGTCTACAGATGTTTTGGGACTGATGTTTATTTCAGTGTGTGCAACCATAAGGCAGATACAGCTCTGGTTAATATGTGTGTTTGGATGTACAGGGAAGAGGAAGAATGCAGTGGTCAGAGTTCAGCTTATATTTTTCCTGATGCAGAAGCTGAACTATTGTGACAACTACCTTGAATTTTTTTTTTCCACTTTTTTTGTTTCCTGAGCAAAACAGATTAGGATGTTTTGTAGTGAGTTTTCCTGGCTGTCACACCCCTCCTATATCCAATATGGGGGGCACTGAAGAGTTAATTCTTCTTTATTCTGTTTCCAAAGCAACTCTGCCCACCCAAAAGCACCGTCAATATGCTCAGTTACAAATCCTACGTCACTGGTGTAAAGACTCCCTCACAAATCAGAGTACGAGGATATATTATTATCTTCTAGCAATTTCTCAGGCTACTGAGCTTTACAGATTAGCAGTCTTCTTTTTTTTCTTTTTTAAATTAAAACCACCTACATTTCATCATAGGCCTATGTAGACCTATCTTTACCTGCTGTTTACTTATTTGAGATTAGAAATTTAAAAGAAATTTTTTGGTTTTCTGCCTGAAGGAAATGATTTCTTGACCTATCTGTGCCCTTCTCATCTCTTCTGAAAAATCTTATGAAATGTAGAGACAAGCTGTAAGGAAAACCCATAGGAAACCAGCTTCAGTGCTGGCTGCTGTGGGAACAACTTGCTTTCATTCTTTCTACCTCTGCTAAATATATGAGCACAGTTACTGTGCATGCTTAAACAGCTGGTCTGTCTGAACTCTGCTTTGTTAACCATCAAAGCAATTCCAGACATTCATGTAGCACTTGAGAAGTGTCTGAACAAGGTGTCGCTGGACTGGAGTGTCTGAAATTTGTCAAATTCAGGTTTGGGTTTATTGTCCACCCACTCTTCTTACAGATTCTTGAGGTTATGCACTGCAAGAAGGGCACTTGGGTTGTAGTAGAGACTCTTCTCCCAGTCTCTCGGGGTGAATATTGTTCCCGTGGCTTGGAGAGTTACACAGAGTGTTTTTTCTGAGCTCCTGAGGACAGCTGCCAATATTGAATCACAAAGCAATAGGTGAATCAGTTGCATCCAGCAGAAAAAGCCCAGCTCACTTGTGTTTCACCTTCAGCAGCAGAAGTGCTGCCTTGTTGAACGTGATGCAGTGATCTCTTGTGAGCTGCAAAAGAGGTCTTTGCTTGAGGCAGGAAGTGGGGAGGGAGGTACCAACAGTAACACACATGCACAGAGCCTGTGTGCACACAGGAACCATGCAGACCTTTCCAGGCAAGGCGTTTTCTCCTGAGGCACTCACTCCCAGGTGCTGATTGGAGCCTGCATGCCTCGCAGCTCCTGTCGATTTCTGATGGGTTTGCACGTTGTTGCTGGCCCTGTCTACTCATTAGTGCTTAGAGGATTAGCGCTTACTTGGAGGAGGAGAAAAGCTTTCTATACGTTCATTCCTAATTGATTTACTAGTGAGAAGGATAATTATTTCTCAGCTACCCTGCAGAACTACAGTGGGAATTACCTGTCAGATTTCTTTGAAGGCCCAAAATGCCTCTTTTCAGCTGTTAAATGGGAATTATGTGTTCAGCCAAATGCCAGTTATATAAACATAATTTACCTGAATTGTGGCATAACCCTGGGCTCAATTATGAGACAGGGGGATTTAAAAGCTGGCATTTTGCTTTCTTCTTTTAAAAGAAAAGCCTTTTGTTTCTGATTTCTTTTTTTGAAAAACTTTGGTGGGAATATCTTAATTTCTTTGCCAACCTGTGCTTTATTTCTTGGAGGTCAGATTTAGTCTGTAGCTGCTCCTTGCTTTTACATGTTGCTGCTGGGTGATATCCACCCTTCTCATGCACAGAGGTAACCAAGGCACAGAGCAACGACTGAGCTGAGGTGTCTTTGGCTGTGGTGCAGAGCTGGGTCCCAGAGCTCCTGCCTGCTCCCAGGTGCTACCCAACCTGCTGATGGCTGCTCTTGGAGCCGAGATGGGGGGTGTCCATTTCCTAGAAATCACAGAAGGTATTGGGAAAATTCACTTTACCCTTGTGCAATTTGACATTTGCGGTTATGATTAAATCAATGTAACAACGTGCACGTACCAAAGGAAGTTGCTGGGAATTCTTCTTCCCAGCTGTGACCCCTCCTGCCTCTCAGGTATCATTCACAGTGGTCAGGGCCAGTTTGGTAATCTGAGACCACCCTGGGTGCTGATGTAAGGGAACTGCCAAGCACTGTGCAGCCCACTGTGAATCTGCAGACTCTGGCTGCATCGTAGTCAAAACGCTCCCTGCCGTGAGCCAGGACGACTTCACCTTCCCGTGCAGCTGTCACACTGCTAATTCCCTTCCCCTAAGAACTAACAAGTTCAGGGTTTCACAATGCTTTGCAAGTGTATGGAAAGCCTTTGCTGCTGGGAGTTGAAACTGCCAGACTTGGATCTGCTCTCCTGCAGGTGGTTGGGCTGTTTCTCCTTTCACTTGCACAATAGGCACTTGTGTTTGGATCAGGAAAATCTGCACTGAGCTCTCCTTAATGCTATGAAATTCCAGGTGATCATTGCCCCTAGCAGTCAGACAGCTCAGAGGTCCTGGGGACTGGCTTTCTTGAGAGTTCCTGTTTTGAGCTCTGGTGAGAAGCCAAGTGCTGCAGTGTTGACACTCCCAAACCCATGAAGATGCTCTAATAGGCAGAGTGTGTTCCAGGGCACATCTTCCCATTCAGTGCATCTGCCCACCCAGTTGTTGGCCTGAGAGAAAGACCACATGTGAAGCATCTGCTTTGTCCAGTTGCCATATAGGTTGGAACAAGCAGGTGATTCATGGTGAACTTCAGAATGGAGAAATTTTCATATTTTCTTAGCAGCACCCCTTCCTTACAGATGAATGGGATTTAACAGCAAATGTTTGAGTGCTCTGAAAAGCTGAAATTAGCAAAATGCTTAGCTTTGGCTTTTCTGCCCTGTAGCCTGTTGTCTGTCTTTGGGGATATGACAAAAAGCTGCTTACTCTCTGCTGGGCAGAGATCTCGGTTCCCTGCTGACCTTTAATTTAATGCTATATTTTGGGCGTTAGTTACATTCTACTAGAGGCAGATTTTCACAGCAGTCTGGGAATTGGAATTATTTCTTCCAAAACACTAAGGGAAAAGTCTCTTCTATTTTAATAGGAACATTTTTCTCAAGTTTTTAAATTTCCAGCTTCTTTTTATCCCAGTTCTCTTTTTTATTTATGGTTGATGAAAAAATTCTGTTAGAAAATTGAATAAATTCCACAAAAAATTAAGGTTGTGAATCTTTGCTTAAATGGCTGCACTTCAAAATGTCACTGCTTGGAGCTGAAGTGCTGTGATTCCCTATTTTCTAGCACGAGTTGGTCTGCTGGGTGAGATCCCCTATTGTGAGAAAACTTGCTTTCTTCTTGGTTGTCAATAACAGGGTTCATTTCAGAATTGATGCCTCACAGAGGGATGTAAAGCCCTTCCAAAGGGTGCAGAAAGAAGATGAGAATTGAAGTCCCATATATCTGAAGCACTGCTCCTTTCAGGCACGGAGGTGCCACTTTGAATCTCGAGGATTTGTTGAACCATAGATTTTAGGTTTTAAGTTTTCCCGTGAAATATTCTGTGAAGAGTGCTTATTCTTGGTGAAGATGTTGTTTAGTTGAAAACCCAGTTCGCACTACAAAACTTTTATCTCTACCCTTGGGAATACTGTGGAGGTGGAGACGATGGAGTTAAAAAGAATTTAAAAGAAAGAGAGGAAAAAGGAAA
Organism: Aphelocoma coerulescens; assembly: GCF_041296385.1. NCBI lineage: Eukaryota > Metazoa > Chordata > Aves > Passeriformes > Corvidae > Aphelocoma > Aphelocoma coerulescens. Next base: position 25,539,964 of record NC_091020.1, read on the forward strand.
AGAATAACAACTCTGACAAATCAACCCCAAACCCACTTTCCTGTACAGAGCATTGCTCAGATAAGGTGAGGATAAACTGGAGGTCCTGATTGCATTTAAGATCTGAGGTGACAGTTCTGATGTCTTAGAAATACCTTTCTTCATGGATTTGCTTTGCAATTCAGTTGGCTGCAGTTGTTTTTCGCTTTTCCCCTGAGCTATTACAATCATTGTTGCAGGTGATGACTTGAAGAATTAAAAGGTCTGTAGCCTTTTATGCTGACTGTCTGAACAGAGACATCATCCAGCTGCAGTGAATGAAATGAGGACTCCCCTCATTTTTCCCTTAAACCAGAACTGAAGCATTTTAGGTTTTATTTAAAGGTAGACCTTCCAGCTAAACGATTTAAATATCTGCAAACAGAGTAAAGCAGAAATAAAGTTATGGTGCTCAGTTAAAGAGCTTTGAGAAAATGATTTTTCAGACTAGTTTCTTAGTTGTCACAGGCTCAAAATGGAGGGACAGTACCAATCACTGAAGATGTAAAAGCCAAAGGCATGCTATGCCTCTCATACCTCATCATGCCCCTGAACGTGGCTTATCAGAAGGAGAAATGTTTAGAGGTATTTAGAGAATAAGAATTTCTGAAAGATAAATCTAATTAGATTTGTTTGTTTCTGTGCAGTTTCTTGGGGGTGAAGTGCAGCAACTGTTTACAAGCTGGCAGAGAGCAATGTTGTGTTGCTATTCAGGTTAATGAAGGAAGAAATTAATTGTCTGTAATACTGTAATTGCAGAGGAATGCATCTACCTGACTGGTGACTAGCTAGAATATTGGGAGTGATACCTCCCTTTACAGAAATGGGAGATCCCGAAATAAGCACAAGTGACTTTGACCTCCTCTTTATTTCTTCTTGCTCATTTGGAGAGTAACTGAGAGCAAAACCTGTCCCAGCCTTCTGTATCTCCAAAGGGAATTTTCCTCAGCTGTGCATGGAGCCTGAGGGCAGAACCATGGCTCAAACTTATTTTGGTTTTACCTTCATTTCCATGCTCCTAAAGGGAATTCTAAAGCATTTTGTTTTCTCCTTACTCATCAAACGTGTGATAGGTTGATGAGGCAAAGATTCCAGCGTGTACCTGATGCTTGCTAGCCCAACCTGAACTGAGCTGCCATGCTTAGCCACAGCTCCCATTAATCATCTGCTGCTTTTTCCTAAGACTGCATCCCAAGCTATTGGTGAGGAACTGAGCTCTGGAGTATCCTAAAGGCATTTGGGCTTTAGGAAGATGGAAGGTTTCCTTGGACCCTTTTCCCTCATTGTGCTGACACTGTGATCAAGGGTCTGTGCTGCAAACTGGCACTTCTGATGTGATCTTGAGAACGTATTTATAACTCAAAGGCAGTGGGGCTGAGTTAGAGCCACAGGGCAGGAGTGATGGAACAAGTTGATTCTACTGTCTTTTATCCCTAATCTTTCCCTTCAGCCTAATGGAATACAGTCAGTAAATAGCCTTTGGTTTTGCAGCTGCCATTAACAGGGACTAAATTACCTGAGCTGCAAATGCAGCTGTAAAAGTCTCTGTGTGTCCCCCTTCTCTGGACCCATTGAGCTGTGTATGATGTTCCTGTGTTTCTCAGAACTCCAAAATCTGTGCTACCCAGTCCAGAGTTGATGTGGGCAAAAAGGAAAGCTGTGAAACACAGTGCCTGGCTTAGCTGAGCTCAGATTAGCCTGCTCTGGTTATACCAGAGGATTGTGCAAATGTGACTGCATTTGGGGTAACATCTCAGTGTATCCATCTCATAAATACACTTCAGGGACAGTCAGACTCAGTCTCCAGAACTGAAAATTTAAATACAGGAATAAAATGTGAATGAAGAAGTAATATTTTTCTTCACTTACTGGTGTTGCAAAGATGATTTCCTCGAGGTCACCCACAACATCTGTGAAAGAGTGAGAGGATGTGTGACATGACGTGTTGTATCTACAAGGTGCAGTCTTGTGAGCTGTTGTACGTGGGATTCTCTCTGCTTGTCCAATTAATTCAGCTTGAATTTGGCACCTGAGAAAAGAGATCATGTTTGTAAATGTTTGCAGAACTGTGACCTGAAACTGTGTGAAAGAAATCCTGAATTAGGGACGTTTTGTAATACTTCAAGAAGACTTCAGGAATTTCTTGTTTTGAAAGGTTTTATGTTTTCTATTTTGAATTCAGCAAAGTCACATTTTCAGAGTAGGTTTCTCTGACCTTTCCTATGTAAGATATATAATTTCATGATGCTGGATGACTGGGTTTATTAGTGTTTTGAACATGGTTCAAGATCAATGAATGGAAAATGCTGAGATATAAAGGCATAAACACTTCTAAATATTTTTTTTAAAATATTTTTCAGTATTTCCAAGTTGGTGTTTTTGTTGTTGCTGCTTTTTATTGTCGTGCTCCAGGGAAGGTTGTCCCTCAGAATTCATAAATATGAAAACTGGTGATTCCTGGCATTTTTTCAGTTAGTTCTCTGAAGAAGCAGATACATTTAAAAACAAACAGGAAAAAAACCCCAAAACCCCAAACCCACTGAACCAACCCACTACTCATCAGCTGTTTTCTAAAAATAAATGCAATTGAGATAATTAACAAAATACTTCCATATGGCATTATTTAATGGGGCAGAAGGGAAGAAGGTTAGAAGAGAGGTATAAAAAGAAGCAGCCATTTACAATAAAAACCATCCTTTCAGTGTTCGTGAAGGAAAAAAAGTTCATATATTACAAAACTTGAGTTAGGGTTGTCTTTGTGTACCTTTATGCATCTGTATTTTGCATCTTTGTACCTCCATATGCCAAATATGGCAAAGAATTTTTGGAGCAGAAGGACAGTTACCAGGTAAGAGCAATAAGCTTGGCAGGATATTGGTGCATGTCTATTGACAGGGCTGCTTTGTCTGGCTTCCTAAAATTCAGGCCTTCTCTCCTGTTGCACTCTCTGCCTGCTTCACCTTGTACTGCTGCAGTCAGGGCCCTGTGGAGACTTAGGGATGTTACAAGGTTGTAATGACAAGAAATGGGATAAAACTGGAGAGGTCTCATCCACATTCAGATGTAGACTTCCCAGAGCTGGCTGTCAGAAAAAGAGAGGTAGTTTGCTCCAATTTAGCCAGTGAGTGTTAAAGGACAGATCATGAGTTAGGATATCAACTAAAACGAAGCTGCAATTTTGTCACATATCATAACCATTGCTTTCATGAAGTGGGCAGAGTGGAGCTGTGTGAGCTTTCAGAGTGCCTTGCCTTGGTTAGAGGGAAGAGAGGGTCTGTCAGGAGGCATCACCTTGTACAGGGCTGCTGATATTAACCACATGGCCTGTCAGCAGGGTGAACACAGCTGCAGGTCCTGATATAGGGCAGTTTTATGAGACGTTTTTCCTGTCTCCATCCTCCTTACCACTCTCTGAAACATGGCCATCTCATTTACTGCTGCAGCACCAATAATACATTAATTTATGAAGTATGAAAAATGAGGTAGTTTTGAATTAACGAGGAGGGGCATGGTGCTTCACAGACAGCAGGGTTATCAATCAGTAATAGTGAGTCACTTCATCCTGTTATTAAAAAGGAGGGGAAAATAATAGAATGGGTGGAGGGCAGCCCTTGGAAAAGGGGCAGGTGGGTCCTTTTGAAGACCATATAATGATCTGACCTTGATCTTTAGTGATAGGAGGTGGTTCACCAAGACTTATTTATTTCTCTTTGATGAAAATCCTCCCCCATCCCCTGCCAACCCCAAACCCAAAAATAAGTGGCAAAATATCCTTTTATTTCATTCTTTTACGAAGTGAGGAATAGAGAAGCTCAGCATGACTTAGTGAATTCTCGTTTTAATAGCCTAGATTAGCAGGGTCTGCAGGGCACGTGCTGGCCACAGTCTCAGTTTCTGCCGCGTACGCACATCAGCCTCTTAGTGTCACTCTAATGTCACCTCTGGTGTGATCAATTCTGTGTAAAATATTTTATCCCAAGCAGCACTGGGAAACCTTGAAACACTTCTATGACTGTGTTAGAATCAGTTTTCTTCAGCATGGAGCTTGGCTGAGCTGGATCTTTGAGAGGTATTTCAGTATGTCATAGAGTGTTTGAGGCTTCTTTTTACACTAGTGGGAGTTCATTGCCCTTCACCCTCTTGGTTCTAAGATGACTTTTTTCATTGTATACAGATAGATGTTGCTGGACTCCAAAAGTAATGACAGGGGATTTCTAAGTGGTGCACAGATGCAGTTAGGGAAAACTCAAGCTGTAGTTTTCGTAGAAATCTAGGGAATCTACACGTAGACCAGTCCTGTCTCTGAGGAGAGATTGGTTCTGCCTTTTACAGTGGGCCCTATGATATTTTAATTCTCTGTTACTGACAAAAAAATGCTCATCTGACGTATTTTGTCTCCCTTGGAACCTTCCCGTGATCCTTAAAAATGCCTGCAAGAAAGCAACTAAACTCCTGAAGCAGCTGTGCTCAGAGATGTGAGAGGCAATGGAATGGGCACAAGGAATGCAGTGCCTAGGACCTGGACATGGGTGGAATGATGGAGTAAGCTTGGCAATTTTCTGGCTTTTGCCAATTGATTCCTAAACCAAAGTGTCAGGGTTGTGTTGGAGATAAAACCCTTATCCTCTCTTCCAATTCTGTTTCCTTGTACACTGGTTCTTAGGACACCACAGTGACGGGAGCTCATGTGTGTGTGTGAAGGGATATGGAAAGTACACCATTTTCCCCAGGCTGTGAAGTGTCAGTGACCCTGTTGGAATAGGATGTAGCAGCTGTGGTTCAGTCACTGGGGCAGTCACTCACCTGCTCAGTGTGTAATTGCAGACATGACTACCACCATAAACCTGCAAGGACTGTTTCATTAGGAGCTAATTATTGAATGTAAGGGAAAATGTCAAAGCCAGTGGGCTGCTAGTTGTGAATCCTGTTCCTAGGTCCAGAACCTTCCCATATCTGGCACCTGCATCTCTGGCACCCAGGTTAGCATGCAGAGCTTGCAGCCTCAGTGGATAGCTTACAGCTGACTGCTACCATGCCGAGCACTGCACTGCCATCATGTTTGGTAACTTTAACCTTTAATTTTTGGGGGCCTCAGCCTTGCATCCAGAAAATGGGTAGACTTTCTCCTATCATCTTAACTTCCTCCAGTGGGGGGATGTTAGGAAGAGAAGTACATTAGGAACAGTAAGGGACATGAGTAATAGATGCCAGGTAAGTAAATTGAGATGGATCATAAGCATCTGGACATGAACTATCTGGAAGTGATAAAGCTGACTGTTGTCTATGTTCATTCTGCAATCTGACTAAAAAAGCAGAAAAATAAAGTAGGTAAGCAAAGGAGAATCAATGATGCATTTAAAATTGTATTCAGATTTAATGGCCTCAAGGGAGATACATAATACGATTTTTATTTTTCTATAGAGTCATGAAACACTCTAGTGTCCTCAAATGAAATAGACTGCGGAATACAGGCTGCAAAAGTTTACCCCCATGAGTAACTATCCATGCACATCTTTTTGTTTTCTGTAATGGGGCAACTACTGTGAGTAAACTTATACCCACATGTAAAGTGTTCTCCCAAGTGAGACCTATAATCAGAGGAGTGTTTTTATATAAATGGTGTTCTCAGTTCCAGCAGCTGTGCTGCACACAGCCTCTCCTTACTGATAACATTATTTTCTGTAACTATTTCTGCTTACATGGTAAGTTACCGTAATGGTGAAAATTACTTTGTAGTTCTATGGAGACTAGCACAACCATGCATTTACTCAAATAACATATAATTATAACAGTGAATGCTGCTTTTCTCTTTCTGTGAACACAGTTTGGGATCAGAGCTGTTCCTTGTCACTAGAACAAAGCTGGTGACCGCGAAACAGATGTGTCAGATGTTTTAACAACCAGGGCTTTCCTGTGTAGAGTTGAGAAGAGTAAAAAGGCATCATGCAGAGCTAAGCTATGCAGAAATACCAGACTCTAGAGCAATATAATAATATCAATCAGAGACTTTGCATTTGTGTGGAAGCACTGGTTGGTGCCTAAGGTCACCAGCTGAGGTTGCTGCTACTACAGGTCCAGGCCCATTCATAGAAGTGCTGGTCAAACTGGATATACAAAACCAGTGGTGGTGCTTGTAACCCATTTGGCAGTTTGTGGAGGAGAACTCAGCATGAACATGCTGTGACACAGAAAAGCCTTTGGCAAATTAGCTGCACAGCACTGAAGTGGCCTCAGGAAGGTGGGAATACTGTGGCAGAGGCCTTTGCTCCGATGATCTGTGGGGAGCTGGAGAATGTGCAGCTGTAACAAGAATATAATGGGCTGGAGTAACCTTGGATAAAAGCTGCCTTGCTGTGACAATGAAAAGGTTTTACAACCAAGCATGTGGCTGTTGCCAGTCAGTCATTCTTTGCCAGGTCAAACACATGCTTTTTGGATGGTTTCCATCCCCACTGGCACCTGGAATTTAACAAGCAAATGCTTGCTGTGCCTTGTAATTAAAAGTGAAAAGTACATGTGTCCAGTGCCAAAAAGAGGAGAGAAAGAGGGGAGACATGTTGTTCTGACCTGCTCAGCAGCAAAACAAAGATAAGATGTTCTGCTTTGTTGGGTCTGTTATGATGGCTTATTCCATTCGTCTGCATGCAAATTGGATCCAGCCTGGGATTTGGCATAGTGGGCAGGTTCAGATGGCAGCCTTAGAGTATCTGTGTTCTTTTCCCAGCCCTGATTTTTGTCTAAGTCTTACAGCCATGATATATTTTCATTTCCCACCTGCCAGTGAGGATGGCAGAGTGATTTTCCTTAAAGAGCTCTTGCTTTATGCAATTTAACCTTAATTTGCTCCTGATCCTCGAGGCCTCTTGCATGGTGCATCTGTGCTCTTGCACAGGTGCTGGAGGTGGTGATTAAAATGGAGTGCCCTCTCCATAGGGAAGGGAGTGTGTGAGCTTGGAATTCTGTGAAGTGTTTTGTTTTGGTGTGGCAATTTATGGCAGGTATGGCTGAAGTGCCAAAAGCCTCTTGCAATTTTGTACAAATATGAACAATTAGTTGTAATTTTAGTCTGGGTAAAATTGGATATGAGAGACAATAGAAGACAGCAAAATATTAACCAGTCTGTAAACAAGTGTGGTGGGCTGATGTGCATCTCCTCAGAGAAAGCAAGGTAGTGCTGGTCCTCATTTGATGTACTCCACTGAGGCCCACTTTTGTTTCAAAAACCCTGCTTTTTTATGTTAAAGAAAAGTTTTCATTTTAAAGTTTATTACTTTCTTTCTAGTAATGGTTCTCTTCTTTCATGTACCCTCTACAAAAGGCAAAACATTCTACAGAGACAATGAACCTGCATGTCACCTGAGCAGCATCATCTGTCCTCTGATCGTTCTCTCTCAGTGCTGCAAAGATGGGGAACCCACACATGGGTTCCCCATGGTGTTGCTGTCTTCTCAAGCCAATTTGGTGGATTAGAGAGCTGTCAGTCTCTGGCACAACTGGAGGAGTCTACGGAGGAGGTCTTTCAGAGGGGTTGAATGCTTACAGAAATAACTGCTGACATCTGAAAAGTTCACTGGCAAGCAATGTGATTCTGCAGACTGGAGGTTGTTTTGTAATTACAAAGAATTCCTGATGGGAAGGAAGTTCTGGAGGGAGGTTAGTGTGAAGTGTCTAAAATGTCTTGAGAGAGCTATTTGGTTCTTTGGTCATGGTACATATAATACAGACCCAAGGCAAAGTCTTAGGAAACTCTTATTTCATTGCTCGGTTTCTGTGGGTGCCTGAGTCATTTTTCATTATCCAATAATAAATACAGTAGTGAAAGTCACCTTTAACACTTAAAGATTGCTTGGGTTTTATGGGATTGTATTGAAGTGAGTGCCAAGGTATAAAAGCCTTATGGTTGAGGTACTTTTATAACGCATGCTTCATAAACCCTTATAAAGTGAGTGCAGTGCACTTCATCCTTTAAGATTACAGCACTATGGTTCTGAGAGTTGGTGATCTGGCACTATATTCATTAATTAAATCTGCCATTAATGTTAAATTTCGGGCAATAAGAAGTGAAGTTACAAGAAGTTGAAACAGGTTAGGTCCAGACAATTTATCTCTCATGAAAGCTCAGTGCCCCTTTACTGCTTGAGTGATGGCCACAGGTTATCCTTAACATTAAGGAAGTTTTTGAGCCATGTGAAGGAAGAAGGAGTCCCAGATCTGGGCTACTCTGTAGCACAAGGGTTTGCAATGCGCATTTTCCTTTTGGGACATAAAGTAAGTAATTATATGAAAACTGTTGCCCGCTTCATGAAATGTCTTGTTTGGCTTCCCAGAGGGGAGATGTCCCTCTTGTCACAGCTGCTGATCCCTAAATAATGGAGTGAATTTCTTCTCTTGTAAGTAAATACACAGGATTTCTCTCTAGAGCAGATTTTTATCACTGACATGTCCCATTTTTTCGTGTCGGACTGATATGCTTGGTGACCAGGAAACAGAGGTTGCTTTCACTGCCCCCTGGTTATTGCAGAGGTCAGTATATCTCCAGGCAGTGAGCAGGTATTTAGCCATTCTCAAACATCTGTGGCAGTTTGTATAAAGTTAGGGTGTGCTTTCTAAACTAGTGCAAATCATTCAAAGACACCTTTAGCTTAGCTGATTTATATGGGTGTTACTTTTGCTGGTAAGTAGATAGTTACTTGTGGTACCAGCACTTCTTTTGTCTCAGAGGAAATTGGGCTGGTTTAATGAAACTGAAGTTTTTTTTGTTGAAATGGCATGTAGGGATGAAAGAAGGAAAAAAAAGGATGAGATTTTCTCTGCAATGAGTTGCACCTCTCCTCCATGGGAATGGCAGGGAAGGGCTTTAGATACACTGTGTAGCTGTGTTCTAAGAGATTTGGGTTGTGTTCAGACCTCTGAGGGTATCCTTTAGCTTTAAGGGCAAGTAATTGCAGTAATGATCTTGGAGAGAGAAAGAATGGGAGGGGAATGAATGGCCAAGTCTTTGCCAGTGAGAAATTTCAGATGGTCAGACATGTAATCTAAAATGCTTCAATGTACTCTTTCCCATAAGAGTTCCAAACTGTTCATATTTAACTGGTGATGGACTGATGTTTTCAAGGAAGAAAATGATTTTTGTATCTTTAAGCCTTTAAATGTCACTGGATTTTGATTTCTCAGTTTCAAAAGGAGGAAGGGACATCAAAAATCCAAAGCAAAAATCCTCCATTTGCATTGACATTTCAGCACAAATTGTTGAAACTCTTTGGCTTTTTAAACTCGAAGCTACTATGAAACTTTGTGGGAAGGAGACATGGGACCATACAACTCATTAAATGTTTTAAATCAAATTGGAAAAGAAAGAAAAATACAATAATTTTTCAAAATCTGTTTTGTTTTCTCATTGATGATGTAGATGTGGCCAGGCTTTAGGAAGGATCTAAAGTGTTTCTGAGTTGAGGGGCTAGGGGGAGGCCATAAAAACCCCCAAAAAAGTCTTTTCACTTTTAAGCTGAGCACATTCAATATGAAAATCCCTATGAACCTGTAAACATGAAACCTCAACTTTCTGTCTTTGCAGCAGTGTTTTTGGCAAAACTGCCTTTTCAGCTGTAGGAGAGGATAATGCAGTGCTACAGAGTAAATTCTAATACTTTGCTAAGGAACTGGGTTTCTTTTGTAGCTGTGGTGGCTTGCATGGTTTTTAGGTGTTTTTTTTGTTTTTGTTTATTATTTTTAAACGGTATTGTTTATGTTTTTTTAGCATAGCCTTTTACATAGGTAAATGTGACTGGGACCTCTGGGAAGGACTGCTTATGAAAAGTGCATTAAAGTGAAGAGGAGAATCAGGAGGAAGTACACAATGGTTTAATGCTGTCTGTTTCTCAGAACAAAGACATTTATTTGAACTTCTTTATTCATTTGACGACTCTCTGGTGCTCCTTTGCTAATGTAGCTCAGTGGTACTATTGCTACAGATTATTGCACCTATAAACTGGTCTGTGCTGATTTAGGGAGATGGGCTTTGGTAATTTACGGTGAAAATCTATGTTCGTTGAGAAAATAAAAGGATTCCTTGAAAGCTAATATTAATAAAAATGCCATTTAAATGCCATTTATGTGGCATGTTGTTTTGGTTGGTGTTTTTGTTGTTGTTGTTGTTTGTTGTTGTTTTTTTTTTTTGTCCAGGGGTGGCTTGTTAACTAGTTCAGCGATGTAAAAAACAGATCTCTGTTGTGATCTCTGTGCTCAGGCTACCTGTATCTCCATGCCAGTAGAGGATGTTGTAGCATTGTGCCTGTTGTAGCATTGTGTGCCTGTGTTGTAGCATTGTGCCTGTGAGCAGTGTGCTGGCTCATTGCTGTACAGTTCAGTATTCCACATCACAGCTGTCTTTGTGCCTGGCTACCCTGGCGCAGAGGAAGAGGAGTATGTCACCATCTTAACTCATCCACCTGCACATAACCCATGTGAAAGCAATACCAAGGAAGGTGTTTATATTAACCCAGTGACATACTTGGAATTTTGAGCTGGCTAGCAGGAGCTCAGGTTCTTAGTTACAAATCCTACCCTAGTTTTTATTACATTAGCCCCATCTGAGGGCATGACTTTTTTGTGGATTTGTGCTGTAATACGGTGTCACTTTCCTTCCTCCCTGCTTCTGCATTTGAGCTCCTTTAAGGGTTCTTCACAGTCTCCAGCAAATCTGAGTGACTCTTTAATACTGCTGTGGTTTGTGTACCAAATACATTATGGCAGGCATAGGTATGACATCTTCCCTCCTTGTTCTTCCTGCCTGCAGCTTGTGCTGTTTATTCCCTGGGATAAATCCCCTTGAAGTGTTCAGAGCTGGATATGTTCCCTGCTCACGGACTGAAGATCTCAGTCCATATATTGTAGTTAATGTTCTTGCAAGGGGGCCTCTCCATATCATCTTCTTTCTGTGTGCTTCCCCACTGCTGTCTGGTGTTCTGCCCACCTGGAGTTCATTCAGAACTCCGTGTGTGTCATCACTGTCCCCAAAGCTCCTGCTTTAAAGGAGATGCACCATGTCCCAGACAGCTCTCTGCATCCATTCCTAAGGAACTATCTGAAGTTCAGTCTGATTTTCAGCCTATTTCTTTTTGGTCTGGTGTTTGCCATTCATTGTTAACTGGCTTTTGAAGGTCAGTGAAAGGTATGTAGCATAAACTAACTCACCTCAAGTATGTTTTCAAGGACTTAACCCTTGGCGGTAGCCAGTCCTGCTTCCCCTTCCCCTCTCCACTTAAACTAGAGGAAAAAGCAACTGAAAAGAATGTTTTATACATGCCTGTATATATATAAATGATCTAGAATGTAGAAAGACAAAATGTAATTTCCTTTTAAATAAAGGCTACCATTTAATTTAATATTATAGAAAATGATTAGATCTTAAACCCCTATAAATTACATTTGACAACTCTCTGGTGCTCTTTTTCTATTCCTTATGGCAATTATAAATGGCAACACAGGATGCTGGCAGAAATGCTCATTCTGACTGGAGTTTGTTTATGTCTCTTAATGAAAAGTGATTAATCTATATCACTGTTGGGGTAGATCCTTCGTCCTGGTCCTATAATAAGAAGTGGTGGTTTCAGGCCTTTGACAAATGTCCTGCTATTTCCCCTGCTAGAAGTTCCCTCCCCCTATAGCTTCCATGAGAAAAATAGAAACAATAAAAAAAGAAAAGCCCAGAGTTTCTCACTTTTCTTTTTCTGCATGCCATGTAACAAACGTGTGTGCCCGTCCGAGCTGTGTGGCTTGTGGTGGGCTTTTGTTTTTCACTCTGATTGAGCCTCCTGGTTTTTCTATCCTTCTCTGTGTAGGGTCAGCCTTTCCTGGGAGGATGGATGACAGCAGAGGTGTTGGATGTGTTCATTTCTCCATTTGAAGGATGGAGAATGGATATGGGAACTGGGTGAAGGCATGGGGCACAATTTATGTGATGTCACCTCTAGATATGACTGTTGTTAGGTTCTTCCACCTTTCCTAGCTTGGTGGATTTATTATCTGATCTTGCAACGACTGTTATGCATCCAGAAGAACAAATTGGCCAGATTTGTGAACCATCTGGTGGAAATACTGCCTTTCTTGTCTCATATGACCATTTCTTTAGCTATCCACAGAAGTGCTGCAGATTGTGTGTGAAAGGGGAGAGGAGATGTTTTGTGTGTGTGCCACTTCAGGTCCATGCCACTGTTAGCTGTGTTGTACTCCTTATTTGAGGACAGAATTCCAGCAGTGACCTTTTAATATACAGCATTATTAACTTTGTAATCTTCTATGACATCAGGTAGAAAATACTTTATTCCTGAAATATCCTTTATTTTAAATATAAGATCTCTCTGGATTGTCTTGTTAAATGGGCAGGCTTACATCCTTCTTCCATTCCATATAAGCAAGTGATTTTTACTGAACTCTGTTATAGTTCTCTGGCACAGGCAATATGCTTTAGGTGAACAGGGGTATAAAATGTCTTTGCAGTCTAAGTCAAAAGTGACAGAAAAAAATATCTTCAAACAGTTGTGAAATTGTTATTGTTTGGAGCATAATGAAATTGATATTTTGATCTGATTAGAAAGAAGAAATACACCAAAGCTTTTTTCTAGGTGGAGATCTTGGAGACCTCAGACTAGTTCCCAGGGAGTCAGTTGGATATGGGAATGTTTCTTGTTCCCCAGACTGTGCACCACAGCACAATTCAAGTGTACTGCTTCATTACTTGAGGTGTGGCTTCCTGTGGGAGTGGCTGGAGATTGATTTTGGGGCTGGTGAGTGGTGCATGTGAGGGATGTTGAAGGCTCTTTGACATCAAGCTGGATTCATACAGATGGCTTCATCCTGGGAAAATGTTCACTCTAGTTCAGCTTTTCATTTCTTAGTGGAAAGGATCAGGAGCCATTTATGTTATACTCCCTTTCCCTTGGTGACTTCATGGAGTTAATGAGGTGCTTAAGATTAAACAAGCATTGAAATTTTTTGCTTGATCAAGGTCTAACATACCAAGGGTTTTACCATTCCTTGTAACTGCTTTTTGCTGTCAAAATTAATGTATTTCCCCGTCGTAGTCTTGAAGTTGGAGCTCTGTGAAGCTGGATAAGAGAAGTCAATGTGGACAAAAAACAAAACTGCGGTGGATCTTAGCTAATTGATCATTCTGCAGTGAGCTAAAAAAGGCCATTCCTAGATCTGTTTTTGTGCTGAAAGACAGTTTCTATATTTAATTCAGCTGCTGTATCAACAACCTGCTGTGTTTAGAACAGCTCTAATTTATTTCCCACTGTTTGCCTTTATTTTATGGTACTGGTATTTGCTTTAATGTGAAGTCGTTTTCTCCAGATGTTAATAAGATGGTGGTAATGTTTCCACAACATTTTTCTTGGTAATGTCTATGTAGAGTTTGCCATCTGATAGTGCGGAATCAACCCATTTTAAAATATCGGTAATAATTTTCTAATTAAAATTAGAGGCTCAGAAGTGTTTTCCTCCCTGTACAAATTGAGGTCATATACTTTCCTGTGCTTGAGGAAAATTATGTTTTCACTGACTGAATGATGGTCTCTTACTGTACACATTGGGAGTGTGATATACGAGATCGTGTCAGTGTTTGCACATGTGCACGTGCACTGTACCCAGATGCCAGCAGCTGATGCAGGAAGGCATTCTGTGCTTCCAGAGAGGTGATGATCTCTTTCATTGCACTGCAAGCTGCCAGATAATGAGCCTTAAATCTCAGGGATGCTCTGTTGTTTATTTTTGGAGAGAGGATTCCACATTGGGTGAGAGGTAGACAGAAAAGGTAGAGAGAAAAGGGTCCAGGAAAGCCTGGTGTGGCTGCCTGATGTTCCTATATCCAGCCAAAATCAACTTTGATACATAGAATTTTTCATTCTTACTGGACTTTTCTGAATTTTTCCAGATAAAATGAAAAATGGGAATCGCCAAATAAATCAGCAAATGAATTGCCAAATAAAATGGAACTGAAAGGCTAAAACCCCACCCTAATTCTGTGGGCTGTTACACTCTTGAGTGATGGTCTGAGTACATCTAATAGGAGTCAGTGCTGCATGACCTCACTCTTAAATGATGTTCAGTTTCACTTTTCCATTAACACTCTTTTCCCTCCATTTTTCTGTTTAGATCATGCTTCTTAGTGATCCAGAGATTGAGAGCAGCATCCTCATCAGCTCTGATGAAGGGGCTACCTACCAGAAGTACCGTTTGAACTTCTATATCCAGAGCTTGCTCTTCCACCCCAAGCAGGAGGAGTGGATCTTGGCCTACAGTCTGGATCAAAAGGTGAGCAATTGATGTAATGTTTCAATGATTATGAGCCAGGAGTTGAAGGGGATATTGTCTAGAACTGCTCCCTTTCAGGGATGATGAAGAATTTATCGTGTGCTTTGCTGTTCTCACTTTACAGGTTTAAATGTGCTCAAAAGCCATGCAGTGACTCCAAAGCCAGTTTGCTAAAAGGAGCTGAGTGTTACAGTGAGCATGATGGGTGCACAAACCTCAGTGGTGGAGATATGATGAAAGATGAAAAGAATTAGAAATTTGACATGACATATGGAGCTGTTCTAAAAATCTATTGATTCGTAGGCGCAGATTTCTAGCTGTCTCTGGGGATGGAGCACTCAGGCTGAGTCGGTCTGTAACAGCTGGCTGGTGAGCATTGAGGGGTGCTCAGTTTGCTTGCAGACTGGAAATCAGGGAGCAGCAACAGATGACAAACTCCTCTGTGCCACTTTTAAGCCACTTTGCAGTGCCTTCTGTAAGTGAGACATCTCCAGTCTGTTACTTTGTCCATAGCAAGTTTGCTGTTGCATTGCACTCATCTGTCTTGAGGGGTGCTGAGTAGAGCAGGTGCAATGTGGTAGTAAAGTGCCATGGCTAAGGAGATGTGTGCTTCAGTTCTGGAGCAGCAGTCTCCACTACAGCCCAAAGCTGAGACACAGGATGAGCAAGTTACAAATTCTACGAAGTTTAACACTTGCCAAGCTTTTATCTTTCCTCTCTTATGTTTCTCTCATCCGTAGACTCTGGAAAGCAAAACCATGCTGAATAACCACTAAGTTTTCCTCATTGTGGCTAGGTGCCAGGCGTCCGCCAGGGCCACTCTGTCACTCCCCTCCTCAGCTGGACAGGGGGCAGAAAATGTAGTGCAAGGCCTGTGGGTCAAGATACGGGCAGGGAGAGATCACTCAGCCATTACCATCATGGGAAAAACACCCTCAGCTGGGGAAATTAACTGAATTTATTGCTTATCAGTACTCTACTGTACTCTATCCTATGCTACTCTATCAAATCAGAGTAGAGTAATGAGAAATAAAAACTAAATCTTAACACACCTTTCTACCACCCCTCCCTTCTTCCCAGGCTCAACTTCACTCACAATTTTCTCTCTGTCCTTCATCCCAGCAGCAGGGGGGGGCAGGACATGGGGGCTGATCTCAGTTCATCACACATTGTCTTTGCCTCTTCTTCCTCCTCAGGGGAGGACTCCTCACACTCTTTCCCTGCTCCAATGTGGTGCCTCTCCCACAGGAGACAGCTGTCCACAATTTTTTCCAATGTGAGTCCTTTCCACAGGATGCAGTTCTTCATGAATTACTCCAGTGTGGATGTTTTCCATGGGAGGCAGACTTCAGGAACAGACTGTTCCAATGTGGGTCCCCTGTGGGCTCACCTGTCCTGCCAGTCCCGACCCTCTATGGGTCAAGGAGTTGGCCTGCCTCACCATGGTCTTCACTGTGGGTTGCAGGGGAATCTCTGCTCCAGTGCCTGGAGCACCTCCACTTCTTCACTGACTTTGGTGTCTGCAGCACTGTTTCTCTCACATATTCTCACTTCTCTCTGGCTGAAGTTGTCAGTCAGTTTTTTTCCCTCACTTCTTGAAGATGTTATCCCAGAGGTGCTACCACTGTCACTGATGGGTTTGACCTGGGCCAGCAGTGGGTCCATCTCAGAGCTGGCTGGTGTTTGCTCTCTTGGACAGCTTCTTGCAGCTTTTCATGGAAGCCACCCCTTTAGCCCCCTCCCTGCTATGAAAACATTTCCACACAAACCAAACATGTGTGTTAACCTTTCAGGTGTGGGGGTGTGTTCTGGGTGGGATTTTCAATTCCTGCAGTTATTGTTGAAGCTTTCTGAACTAGTCAGTCTTGCATCCCAGCTATAGGAACAATACAGCTAAAATGCTGTGCCTCTCTATTTGAGAATCTCATTTGAAAGGCTGGTGCAAGTTTTTACCAAACTAGTTACTGAGAATATAATTAAATAATTTCTGCTTCCCACTTGTTAATAGAATGCTGTGGCAGGCACCAGCTGTTTTGCTGCTGTGCTACGGATGATTCTTGAGTGACATTTGCAAGAACAAAGCTATTGTAAATACATTCCTTTCATAGTATCAAGTCCTTACTGTATGAAGGAGTTAGTCAAATGTCAAATAGTTTTCTGCAGTCAGAGGTTCAGTGTAACAGGGATTTTGAAGTAGGCTGGAAAGACCAATCTATTTATTTGATGTCACAAAATGGCTTGATGCCACTATTAAACTGGAGGTAATGATTTTGCATGATCCTGGTGTTTATACAGACAAGCTTGGAAGAAACAGGCATCTGATGAGGTGGTCATGTATGTGAGAAGCCAGATGAGACATCCTGAGTGTGCATTTGCTAAGAGATCCATCTGCAGCGAGTGCAGAGCATTTGCTCTTGGGTTGAAGCGCTGTACTTCTACTTGCAGAGCTTTGTAATCTTTTTTTGATGTTAGCCACTGGAAGGAGAAATCAAAATACAAGACAGGCACATGTGACTGACTGTGAGGTAGTAATTAGGCTCCCCTGATCCAGTACAGCAATAGCAGACCTGGGCATTTTTGCTTCTACTCCTGGAAACTAATGCATCTGTGTGCACACCTCAGCTGCTCTCTTCTGCCCAGGAGAAAGATAAGAAAAATAAACTGAGCTAGAAACACCCTGAAGCTGCATACATTTTATCCCAGAAACTGAATAAAACTGTTCACACAGTAAGAGCAAGGATTAGGTGGTCTGCAGCTTGTTGGTCAAATGGAAATGTTGCAATGCCAAGTTCAGGCTTTTTCTTTATGTCTGCCTTTGCATTCAAGGCCACTCATGATGCTTTCCTTCACTGGTCAGAAGGATAGCTTGAAGTGCTGGTTCAATGTGGGTCCTAGAATGGAACCATGGAGCAGTGCTTTTCCCAGTTGAAATGTTTGTTTAACATAACTGAGGTATAGATTGTGCTGAGCCCCATCTTGGGTTACTAAGAGTCGTGAAAGAGCTGCCATTCTGACTCAGGATCACGCAGCTTCACTGCAGTCACAGCTGATACTGAGATAATGGGCAGTGCTGTTAGAGCCTGACAGCAGTGCCATGTGAAATCCCCAGATGAAGTCTTCTGAGAGGCCAGTGTAATGCATTCCTGCATGTCTGGAAGCAGGGGTGCTTCCGCAGCTGAGTGGGAACCAGAGGTCAGCCTTTTCCTTCTCTTAGGTTAGGCCAATTCAAGAATCAAGTCTCTTTTAGGCTTTAAGTCCCATATACTTAAGAGTATTCATCATGTCTTTTGCATCTTCAAAAGATTGTTGTGGTTGTTCTCTTTTTCTCTAGAAACCAGATCTGGATCTCACACCTTCCCACTCTACTGTGCTGTGCCTTCTCTCCTAGATGTGGTTATGAGATCCTGCCAGTGGCAATGACCATTTGATCTCTCTGCTGCTCACCAGAAAAGATATATCAAGAGCTTCTAAAATAAGTGGCTACAGAGGCTGCAGTAGTGCTCTGCAGTTGTGAGGAGGCTATCCAAAGGGATGCCATGCTGTCAGGGCCTAATTGTCCAACTGCAGCCTAGTTCTGCTCTTACTCCTCTGTCCTTTGTTTTTGTGCCCATTTTTCTGTGAGGCAGCATGAAGTTGCCTGGCACAAAATAGGTGGAGCTGGATCAAATAGTCCTTGCTTTCTCAGTTCATATGTCCATTTTTTGGGGATAAAACTGCTCTGAAACACTTCTGATTTGATGCATGAGAGGCAATAAAATATAAAGTTTATCATTAGCCTGCGACCTGGAGATAATATCCACCTACAGATACTGTGACAAGGAGGGTGACTTGCTGTATGCTCTGCAGTGCAGCCGCTGCTACAGCGGGAAACCATATTCTTCCACCCCTCTAAGTTCTAGAAGTGTGTTTGAGCCTTAAATTATATTTTAATGACTCTTTAGTGGCAGATTTAAAAATACAAATAACTGAAAACGAATCAAGTACATACAATTTGACTCCCAGCAGCAGAAACTATTAAGGGAAGATCTAATCCATCCTCATGTATCTGTGAATGAGTAAACAAGTTGGAAAAATTAATTTCATATCTTAGGTTAAAAGGTATATCTCAGATTAATATTTGTTTTATTTTTCTCTTTCAATTAAAGTAATAATAATGTGGTATTTTAAACAAGCTGTGGTCAACTCAGAAATTAATGAGAATGATGAATCTGAAAATCCATTTTGTGTAGTATGTTCCACACAGTAAAATGAAATACCAACACTTTGTGTCCCTACAAATAATGAATTTGGTAACCACCTAGATAAAATATTTTTAATTTTTTTTGTTTCTAAAAATATAAAAAAATATTAAAGTTTTGGTATGAAATGAAAATAGTTAGTGTTTTGGATCTTCCCATTAAAAGGTTTTCCTCTAAGGTCTTCTGACCTACAGTTCCATGGCTGTGATTCAAGCCTGTTTTTAATGACTGTTTCATCCTAAACATCCCTCCTTCTTTTTAGCTAACTCCTGCACATGTGACAACAATATTAAGGTATTTATCTAGCTGATTAAAGAAACAACCAACCAACTAAACAAAAAAACCCACATTTTGAATGTCCTCTTAACAGAATCATTGTCCCTTCCAAGTTGGTGTTTTAGAATGCCTATTCCATATTCTAACACCTTCTTCTTTAAGAGGAGGAGCCCATCTCTTCTCAACAGAACTTCTTGAAATATGGCTTCATTCTGAGAAAGCCAAAGACTTTGTGATGTTACCACTTCCATCAACTGAAATAGCTGTATACAAAACCAGTCACCAAATCTTTTTATTACCACTGCCACATAGATATTGTCCTGCTTTTTCCTGCCTAGGGCAATTCCCAGCAGAAGATTCAGTGAGAGGGAGCTCAGCAGGCTTTCTGAAAGATAGATGGCTGTGTGGCTGCTAGTTACTTTGTTGATTTAAGGACAAATCACAGTTACCACCATTTGTTTTCTCTTTGTAGTATCCAAGGAGTTAGTGAGGATACTTTTTTGCTATGAGTCAACTCAGCATATCGTTCCTGCTCTTAATTTTTATAGCCAATTAGGACCCTCCTCTGCCTTGCTAACTCTCCTGTATGATGACATAAATGCAGCATGGCTGAGCCAAGAAATCTCTGTGTGTGGGCATGAACACGTAGCAAGTTCATAGACCCTGATATCTTCTCACAGTGTATAAAGCACAGGCAGGAGGAGTTTTTACGGGGCTTTAAGCAAACATGGGTGGGTTTACTATTCCCTCCAAAGCAGCTATGTGACATTGTATAACTATCAGGTCCTGGGAGATTAAATGCATCTTGTGAGTTGAAAATCTTGGATCTCTTCCCAGTAGCTTTGTGTGTGTGTGTCTACTTTATTGATAAAATAGTGCAATCTGATGTGTGCACGTGTTGGTTCTGTTAATGGCCCCCTAAGTGGCCTTTGGCAGAAGGTGGACAATATGTAAATGTTACAGACAATTTGCTGCAGGTCAGACTGGGTCTCACTGGGAGTGTCCATACTGACACTTGGTTATATGACCCAGTACAGAGGGAAAATGGGCCTTCAACCTCCAGTTTTCATGGGTAACTTTGCATTTGCAGAAAATACATAGGAAGCCATTTTAAACAATCCTTGTATCAAAATATGGTGGGAAGGGGAATATATGAAAAAGGTGCAATATTGTCTGTTGGAAAGCCTGGAGAACTTCTCTATGGAGTGCTGTGAAAGCTTCAAGTCTCCCAGCACAAGCTTAAGGTACAGATTTCATTGCTGCCATTCACAGTGACTGGGGAGGAATATCTCGAGTTGATCTTACATTTCTGATGCTAACATGTCAAATGTCTGATTATTTGTCTCATTTATCCAAGGAACCAACTAATTCTCAATAGGCAAAACTTCCCACACTGCGATACCTCTCTGGGGAATGGATCAGTCTGGAGGTAGAAATGGAAGGGCGTTTCCAACTCCATGGAATTTCTCTCAGAGTGACATTGAAACTTTCAGAGCAACATGCACAACTCTCCTGCATGAATATTTTTTTAAAAGATAATTTTAAAAAGATAATTTGTTTAAAAGAGAAAAGATTACTGAATAGGGAGAGAGATATTTAAAATATTTCAAATCATCATTGTTAAGAGAAAAAAACCCCAAGTATGCAAGGTGATACAATTCCACCTCTTCTTACAGACCAAACTGCAACTTGGAACCTGCTGGGAATAGGTAAGAGACAGAATAATTCAATAACATACCAATTTAAATTCCCCAGCTACACCATTACAAATTTGAGAACATTAGATAAACAAGAAGTTTGGCAATCAGTGGCTTCTCTCTCCATAGGGCTTAATCTTCAGCAGAAAGTGAACAAAAGAAAGTGGGTGTCTCATTTTCTCTTTGAATAAGGTGATAAATAAGAGGTGCAAGATAACATTCTGCTGTATCACCAAGTTGCACCTGGCAGACAGTATCAGGTCTGACTGGGGAGATCCCTTTGGTGTGGGAGATGTGGCAAGTTATCATCTGAAAATTGAATGCAGTGCATGTCACTGCCTTGACTATCTTGACTAGACACTGCTGAATTTATAAAAAAACAAATCACAGCTAACACTGGGACTACATGGGAAAGTTTGGGTTGTTTGTTTTTTTGGGTTTTTTATAATGTTTTAGACACAGAAGCAGAGCAATGTCTCTGCTCTGGGTAAAATTCTCCCCTGGAATTTAGGCCCAGTCTCCCAGTATGACATAGGGGCAGTAAGGCAACTAAGAGTGGGGTTGTTTGGTTGTTTATTTTTTTGTTTTTTGTTTTTTTTCCACAATGTCCAGTTGGGCAGTGTGCTGCCAGAGAAATCCAGGGGGAGTTGCTTCTAGAAATACAGGCACCTTATTCCAACCAGTCATTCATATTTGGGATTCTTTGTGATCAGCTATTTTCACAGACACATGGAATAATCCAAGTTGGAGGTAATCTCAAAAGATCATCCGGCCCAACCTTTCATGGGAGAGGGAGCCTAGATGTGATTATCTAGCACCCAGTCCAGTCCTGTCTTGAGTGCCTCCAGTAAGTGCTCTTTGGTCTCAGTTTTTTGTGCTCCATAAGGAAATTTAGGCACATGGGGCCTTCAGGGTTGTGTTCAGTTGAGGATATTGCACTTTGAGTTGGAACTCCTAATGTTGGAAATGCGATTCCAGGATAGCAGCCGCTACTGCAGATGTGCTGAAATGAAGCAGTGAGAGTTGCTGCATGTCTGAAGTGAGATGTGACTCTGGCCCAGGCCTGTAGGTTTTCTTTCCTCAGGAACTGAGGTATGGGGCTGATGAGGAGAGGCAGGTTGGTGGCTGCCTCACATCTCATTTTGATATAAATTAGCAGGCACCCAGAGCTGTTACCTGC
This sequence comes from Aphelocoma coerulescens, assembly GCF_041296385.1. Lineage (NCBI taxonomy): Eukaryota > Metazoa > Chordata > Aves > Passeriformes > Corvidae > Aphelocoma > Aphelocoma coerulescens. The sequence continues at coordinate 25,561,686 of NC_091020.1, forward strand.
TCCTCAGCAGCATTCCTAGTCCTGGAATTTAATTGTCGTCGTCAGAAGTGTGAGTAACTACTCCTTTTATCAACAACAGCTCGAGACTGCACCTTTTGAGTAAAACTCAGCTTTTCTTAGCAAGATTATTTCTAACAGGGAAAATAAGCTCCTTCTGCTCCTGCATGGATCCTCATGGTAGAATCACCATTTCATTGTATGGTGTGAGAGAAGACACCAGGGCTAATTTCTCATCATGGTTCATTGATACCTGAAGAGCACAGTGACTGTGGTTCCAGTCCTATGGATACAGTGCTCAGCTTTCAGATTTATCTTGCACCAATCACTTGACATCTGAGCACCCCACAGAGCGAAGCTGGAGGCACACCTACTGCATTCTTTTCTTCACCCAAAATGGAAAAGAGATTGAGGAAGCTGCTATAATAACAATTTCTCCTACAGGCCTACCATAGTGAGGAAGGAAATAAAGTGAGTATGTTGTCCAGCTGTAAAGGAACACATAGTGTTTCATGTTTAATATGAGCCATATTATAGTAACTGTTCATAGAAATCCCTACCATACTGACTGGTCCATTGTATTGCACATTCATGTTAAGCAGCAATCCCTGCCTGAGAGTGCTTGCAATTAAACGTGAGGCTGACAGACAAAGCGTTGTCCCCTGAGTATCTCTAGTGTATTCAGGCACAGGTCATTAAAGTGTTTCACTGCCTAACTACCACTGAGGACTATAACAAAGTCAGAAACTGAATGCAGATAGAGTCCTGTTCCCATGACTTAACCACAAATAAGCCTTTCATCTCTTTGCCTTTTGAATACTCTTCTGAGAACTTCAGGTTCTACAAACATATCATGTGTCTGTTGCTGGACAAGCCACCTGCCAGCAGCTCTCCCAGGCAGGCAGGGCTCCATCAAACAGATAAACTGAAATGTTAGTGAAGTTAGAAAAAACACAAACCAAACAAAAAGAACCAAACCCCACACCAAACCCTTGAGATTGGGAATATTTAAAGGCAATTTACAGAAGTCTCTTCTTCAATATGATAATGAACTGAAGAATTGAAATCACTTAACTTCATTTACAAATCATGAATATGTATCAGTGCCTTTAAATGAAAGGACGACTCAAACAGATATAGTGTTTGTTCAATTCATTAAAAGGAAGACAATTTATCAGGAGGTTTTTTCCACTCTTAAACTAAAGCTATATGCAAATGTCAGTAAATCAAGACCTTGCGCTAATTCTACAGCATGATGAATATTTTTATAATCCTAATTAGAACCAGTCATTTAGTTCAGCAATTTCCCCCAATCTAGCCAATTTGAAATTAAAATAGATGCCTTGATTACAAAACTCATTAGCAAAGAAGCACCCTTTTTTGCTAACCAGTTCATTTGGAATGCACAAGCTGAATGAAGTGAGGAGCACTTGTGTTGTCAATTGCCGTAAGTGAAGTGAGCCTTAATTGTTGGCATTGTGAAGTATTTGTATTGCTGCATGTTTCATTGCAGTATAATATATCATTCATTAAACATAACAAAAGCAGTTTTAAAATGATTTAATTAAGTGGTGTTGGTGCACCAGGTAATTTTTATAAAGTCAGATGTCACAATTGTTTGCATTTGAAGTATTGATGGGCATTACTGTCGGAAAGAAGACGTATGACTCTACATTTATCATTCTGATTATGGTAGGCCTGGCAGTTTTAATAGGAGATGGGAAATTAAATTATGCAACCCTGGCTCTACTTCAGAAATGCCCAATGAATTTTGTCCTGGCAAAATACTGAACTTTGGGCTTGTGATGATTTGTGGTAGCAAAGAGAAAGTAACGGCTTGTGAAACTTGATTTAGCCAGAACAGACTTTCCTATTGCTTGTTATTTATGTTATAGATACTTCATGAGCAAGTTTTACTTTGAAAACGGAAATATAGAGATAAATGGAGCGAGACACACTTGATGCCTAGATGTGCTCTTCTGCTGGAGCAACCTATTTTATTGTGTAACAGAGCAAGGATCCTGTGGTTTATTCCTGGGCCATGCTAAATCATGGCAGTATATTGATTTTATCTGGAGCCTAAGTGGGGTGAAGAGTGGTTATAAATATAGCAGATGGGAATAAAAATGAAAGAGTGAAGAAGGCTGAAGAATAAGAACACCAGGGCCATGATTTATTTTGCTTGACTGTAGAGATCTAAAATGTTGCAATGTGCGCCTACATTGGGTGTCGAGGCTTCACATCGTAGTTGGTGGTGATCTACTGAACAGTGTTGATTGATTTCTGGAAGCAAATGGAGGTGACCCTTTTAGGGTGAGGTAAATTGTACCTTGGACTCACTTGTATTGACTAGGCCTCCGCTGAGTGTCTAGGAAGTAATTTCCTTTGCTGAGATGTAACTATTTGCTATACTACCTGAGATTAGGGGACTTGAAACCAACCCTGCTGTCTTGGATGCATGCAAAATGGATTACATGGGATATGATTCCAATATGATCAAAACAGCAAAAAGCATTAAGTTTCCTAGTTCCTGTTGTCGTGCCTACAGATTCTAATGACCCTCACCCTGGAGGAAAGAGCAAACATGATGTGGAAGCAAAGGAGGAGTTCCCAACCTTTTGTTTCTCTTTTCAGTGAGGCAGCCAGCTGGACGAATGATGCTGAGGGCTGAAGGTACAGTCCTTTCCCCCTCATCCCCCCAGGCAAGCACCTGCACATGCCTGTTTTTTACATCAACAGCCACCAAGAACAGGGAGAGTCTGTGAGGGTGCTTCCTGAGGGGTGCGTTTCTGTGTGCTGGACTGGCAGCTTGGGGTCGGGAGTAGGAATGGCAGGCCCAGAAATAGCAGACTGTCCCTTGCTCTCTGTTCTGCCCCTAAAGCAAGGGCGTTTCAGCTTCCTGAAATCAAAGTCTTTCTACACAGTTGAGAGATGCATATCTGAGAGACAAAGAAAGAGAAACTCCAGAAAGCAGCAGGCAGGAGCTGATATTTCCTGGCAGAACTTCCAGTGTGATAGGGGTGGGGATCCTGTGTGAGAATTTCTCATCAGCAGGTGCTGTAGTAGTAAATGGGCCACAAGGCAGAGAAGGTCCTTCTTTTATGTTGTAGCACAGCAGTCTGTTAAAAAGCTCATACATTTAATTTTGAATTGCTTTGTGTCTATTGTGTGAAACAGGTTTGTGTAATACTAGAAGCTTATATGTTTTTTCTCAGATTGCCCTGTGCAAACAGGCTTCTCTCTGTCACTCTTGCCTTCCCTTTTTGAGTCACAACAAACCATCCCTGTCTCCAGTGCTTGTTTTCAGTGGGGAAATGGACCATGTTCTGATCTGATAGCATACCTGAGGTGCTTTACAAAAGATGCGTGCAGTCACACATGTAGCAGCTGATATTCAGTGAGTCCATTGATTTTAGCAGGGAAATGCTGATTAACATCACTGGAGGATCTGACCTGAAAACATGTACGGTATTCATTTCTCACATAAAACAAGATAGATGTAGTTTATACCTCCCAGTGCACACGTTTTTTTTTCCCCTAAAATCTGCCTGGTGAGAGGTGCAGAGTCCCTGGGCAGAGAGCCTGTGTGCAAGCTCTTACTTGTGTTAAGGCAACTACTTATTTCCATTGTTCAACATTGACGTACCAAAATTCACCCATCTTTTTAAAAAATCTTCTCTTTTTTCTCCTTTTTTTTTTCCTTCAGATAGAAACTTCATGTAATCAATTATTCTGGGGAATAAAATGGCCAGAGAGAACAGCTGTAACTCCTCTGTCCCCTCTCTAGGCATGGATGATTCAAATGTCCCATATGTTCAATGGTAATCCAGTGAATGTTTCAGCTTTTCATGCTTATTGTGTCAGTGGTGAAAAAGAAGGCCAGTTCCTGGATTTTTGGTCTAGCACCTCAGGAGCTACAATCCCAAGTGTTTAGAAATAATGAATTGGTCCTTTGAAAGTAATGAGTTTGGCAGAGAAAAAATCAGGGAGGTGTTTGAATAATTTCAGTTGTCCTCTCTTATATGTCTCTTGATGCTTCTGTGACTGAGGAAATGTTGAAAACCATGTTTTTCAAATGCTTCCTCACAGTTAATAGAATTAGAAATTTTTCCATTAGAAAAAAAAAAAAAAAGGAGGAGAACTCCCAAGATTTTCGTAAAGTTCTGATTACAGCACTGTTCTTCTGCAGGGCATTTATGCTTTTAAGACACACATCTTTATTCATGGTTGCAAATGCTGCACATCTTTAGCTGTGTTTCGGTGCATGTTTCAGCTGGGTGTCCATATTGGTTATGTGGGGAAGACTGGTGACCTGTTTGGTGGTTGTTTGGGGTGTGCACACACCTGTGTGCAGGTTTGAATTTTTGCAGTAGAAACCCCACAGCAGTTTTGTGACAGTTACAAGAAGTTGTTCCACAGTAATAAAATTCTTTAGTTTTGTGTTCAATTGATTTTTATAGGACTATGGGTGGCTATAAAATGAAAGTTAGGGCATGATGCAGTAAAATTTTGGTGCATTGAAAGTATTGTGGGTATGATAAAAGGAGGAGCTGAGGCACCGAAATGAAGGGTGATATTTTTGAGAGGAGGACAATTGATCAAAGAAACAACAAAGCTTAAAGCTTCATAGAAAATCCTTGTGATTCTGTCATGCAAAAGGAGGAAAACTATATCCTTCCCACAGCCTCCTACCTTGGGCATCTCATTTCTGCCACAGGCTCAGTGATCATAAACTGTCTGAATATAGATTTTGTAGCATTTTATGCTTGCAGTGTTCAAGAGATAGCAGCACGTACAAATAACATGTTAGCAGAGTGTACTGGACCCAAGGGGACTTTCCTGCCGTATAGTGAGGGAACAATAATGTCATCAAAAGTTTTGCTGCCAAAACAGGACTCTAGTTTTGTCCTCTAACACAGCACTTGCTTCAGGCCAGTTGATTTTCTCAGATCTTCGTGCAAGTCCGCAGGAGTTATGCACACATACCCAGCGGCACAAATGCCACGAGTCTGAAAGTTCTGCTGCAAAATTGACTCTGCTATTCCCTAGCTAGATGAGTTGTGCTTTTTCTCCAGTGACAGCATGGAGAAGGCTGCTCTATTTTTCCTTTGCAGCCTTCCATTATGAGTTACGCTGTACCATCACTGCAAAGCTAGGTTAACTCCAGGAATTAAAGTTACATTATATCAAGTTTGGTGAGTTGTTGTTGTCTACAGTTGTTGCCTTGAATCAAGTTTGTTTATTCCTGGGGCTTTGTAGGGGCTTTTTTCTTCATCCTACTTCATAAGGTGGATTGAAGGTACCTAGAGTTTCAATAAACGGGATAAATAGATTAAATATAGACACCATAGAATATTTACAAACCTAGAGAGCTGCTGAGAGAGGTTAGATAAGAGCTTCCTTTTTCTTGCATGATTTGCAATTGCAGATTCATTTATTCCAAAGGTACACAGTTTGATTGCAGGAACTGGGTGATGGATGAATCAAAGATGACAGTGTAAATGGTGTCTGCCCAGCAGCCCGGAGGGAGCCCTGGAACATGTGAGTTTCTCATTTGGTGATTTTTCTGGCAGTGATGCCTCAGTGCAGTGACAGTTTCTGCTCCAGCTGTCAGGCTAAATTGTTCCTGATGATAGCTGGTATTTACAATGATGCTGTTCATTTGGGTTCCTCCTGTAAACAGTCTCCTTTTCCCATTTGGATTGGGATAAACTGAATCTCTGTGAGGTGCAGGGAGGAATCTCTCATATTCCATGAGACCTTTTACTCTTCCCTTCCTGCATGTGATCTCTGGCTTGGCTGTGTATGTGTGGAGATGGGTGCCTGTATAATCAGGCTCTGCTTTTCTCTTCAGTTGTTGCCTATTGCCAAGGCATGGATTGCCAGGGAATCTGGTCAAAAATAAATTTGGCTAGCTAGAGATGAACTACTCCACTGAATTTTAAGTGTTATAGTAAGAGCAGTACTGGAGAATATCTTCAAGACAGCAGAGCCCCTTGTGGAGACCAGAGTTGGCTGTTGAGTAGAGAGTGATGCTGAAAGGGATATAACTTCCTTTATTATATTATATTATATGTTTAAGCTTGCAGAAGCCTCTTGATTCATTATAGGACAGGATATGAAAAGTACGTGGTAATGGAGATGGCCTAAAAGAATGCAGTGTACAAGAGCCAGGGGTGTTTGGGTAGGAGATAATATTTGCTGAAGCTACATCTTCAATGCTATCAGAAATTGAAGTTTTCTACCTTGTTTTTATAATGTTTTTTCTCACAGAATTTATTTCACAGTAAGAGTTGGGCTTCTGTGTTCACTTTTAGGGGACATAAGACTCCCATTAACTAAGGTGGGCCTTTCTCTGGGCTGGCTCAGTCCAGTATCTGCCCAGGCAGTAATAGAGCACAGGTGGTATGTGTGGACCAGAGTGGTCCAGAGAGGGATTTCTCCCAGTGCAAAACCTGTACAATTCCTAAGCAGTATCTCTTCATCTACTATAGTTTTGCAGAAGACTTTCAGGATGGCATTGGGCTCATATCCATGACCAAAAGAGATGGAGGTAGAACCTGTGTGGTGGTAGCCTATAAATGCTGCTCTGCATCATAAATCACTGACAGAACCCACGGCCTCAGGCTGAGGGGGCACAGTGCCCTCATGGGGTGAATGGACTAGAAGAGTAGGGACAGTTTGTGGGACAGCTCTGACTTTGTGAAGAAATTCAACACTGAGAAGTGGGGTGCAGGTCCTAAGGACCTGTGAGGTTTGCTGCTCTTCAGCTGGTGAGATGAGAACTGAATGGAATGGACACGTGCCTTCTGTCAGGGCTGACCCCAAGTGAGAATAGCATTTTCACCAGTGTGAGATGAGTTCAGGGGCGTGTCTGCTCAGTGTCTGAAGGTGATGGGTTGCAAAAACTGAGGAACTGTTTCGAGTAACCACCCTTATCTGTGAAGATGCTGATGAGTGGAAAACTGCATTGGATGGCAGGTGCATGTGTTAAATAATGTGCAATTTAAACTGGGGCAGAATACATTGCTTTAATTTTGTCTAAATGACATATACTGCTTGAGACCAGACTAATATTTCTTTCAAGCTGTGTGAAATTTTTTACATGAACAATGACTACATCTCAGAATAAAATGCTGTTCTAAATGCAGTCTCAAAACCTATTCATTAATGCCCACACACTTTCAGAAATGTTTTTTTCCACATAAAGAAATGAATCAGAAAAATCTTAGTTGAATTTGGAAAGTGGTTTGGGGGTATGAAATCTATTTCTTCCACTAATCTGAAAAAGTCCCTCTGCCATTAAATCCTGGTCTGTATAATATAGAGGTTAACCTACAGATAGTGCCACAGGGTTTGTAAAGGAAGAAGGAGAAGAACAGCCAAGCATGTGATTGTAGCTTTATGTCCCACTTTGGCTAATGTCTCAGCCTCTCCTGCTTTGTCCGTTGTAGTCTTATGCTCAATAAACATGAAGGATTGGTCTGTAATAGCAACGAATGTACCCAGATGCTTGCACTGTAATTAAAGGCATATATCACACAATAAAGCACATTTGAATGAAAAATCTTCCCATTAGACATGTGGTTCACATTTATTTCCCCTTATTGTTAAACTTCTGGAGTATAACCATTGATGGAGTATAAGGAGGGACTTCTAAAGGGCTACAGTGTGGAGCCCACAGTAACAAAGAATATTTTCCTCAGGCTGGGAGGACACAGAGCTCCTCAGTGCAGGCTGACCTGCACAGCAGCATTGGATTCATCCACGTGGTTGGTGGATCCAATTAGCACAGACCTCAGATCCAACACTGCCTAATGATTTTTAAGCTGAAAAAAGTGGACAAAGGGATCAGCCTGGCTTAAAGACAGAAAAATCAACAGCTATTAGAGCCAATTCAGTCTTTTGTGACTGTTAAAGAGAGGGGAAAAAGGAGCAAAGCAGCATCTGGGGACAACAGGAGCAACCTGAAACCTCTCTGCCTCTGGCTGAGCCTACTGGATGTCGGTGGAAGAAATACTGGTAAAGATAACTCCTGGTGTGCCTTGTAGCCTCTGGTAGCAGGAGGCAGCTCTGCCATCTCCATCCCATTCTGATCTTTTCATGGTTCCAGTATTGATTCCTCATTCCCTTTCTCTACTTTAGTCCTCCACTAAACTCTATAGCTGATTTTGAAATGGTTAAAATATCATGGAGAAAGGAATAAATAAGCAATCAGAAAAGTTAGCCTTCCCTCAAAATGGCATTGCTATTTATAGTACCTTTTGCAAGTTGCTAAAGCTAAATTCTTTAGAAGTGATTGAAATGTTTTGATTGACCAAATTGAACATATTTTTTCTCCAGATTTTCAGTTTAAGAAAAAACATCATGGAAGTAATATTTTTCATCTTGCTTCTGCACCACTCTAGCATTTCTGAAGGTGGGGGAAAAGCAGAAAGAAAGAGAGCCTGTTTTTCACCCAGGGCTAAAACACACCTTAAGCTCTTTGTGACGCTTATTTGTGACACTGCTCCTGTTGCAGCTGTATCTGGACTTCTTGTTCTGCTAGAAACCAGTCATGGAGTAGAAAAGCAAAAGATGCTCTGGTCTGAGCAGAAGTGCCAGATTTTTGGCTGAGTGTTCTTAACCAATAAGGCTTAAGAGAAACTGAATTGTGAAGGTTTTGGAATGGACTTTTTTTTTACCAGTTTAATCCACTTTTGTCTTTTTCTTGGAGATGCAGTGGCAAAGCAGAGAGAGGCAAGTCTTGCTTTCAGCATCGGGTTTAAAGTGGATCCATTGAGTGAAAGCATTTTTTTAACTATGAAACCGTGAAACCTGACACCAGTGCATTGTCTTAATCTGCCTGGCTTCATTAGAAACCATGTCTGAAATGAGCTATACAAGTATAACATGGAGTCAGTCATTTTCAAAGCATTTGGTCTTTGTGCAGAAGATCCCTGACCAGTGTCTTACTGTGGTGGGATGGAGACTGAATTTCTTTTGCCTGAAGACCTAACTTTACTGACAAGCATGTGAAATATTTTTCTTAAAATGCAAAAAAAAAAAAAAAAACAAAACCAAACAAACCTTCCCAGCTTCTGAAACCTTTACTTTCTTTTTCCTCTCTGTATGGGACAGATGATGGAAATTTATTTAGTATTTAATTTCTCTCTTGACCAGTTTTCAAAATAGCCTGTTTCTAGTGTCCCATCTATTACACAACATCTGTGGGGACTGAGCAGCTCTGGTGAGTCTCAGACATGCATCAGTCGGGGCGTGTTCTCTTTCCATGCCTAAGACAATCTGGCTGTACAATGCTAGAGAAGAACCTTGGGCTGCAATGAGGTCTCTTGATGCAGCTTTTAATCACCTGGAAAGGAAATCAAAGTAAAGAGATAAACCGGTCCATTTGTTTTCATTACAATTACTAGTTTTTACTACTCTGTGTAAACAAAGGCCATAAATTTGGTGCTGGTAGACTTCTTTCTCCTAAGCTCAGCCCCACCAGCTGTTACACAAATCTTTTGGCTTGAGAAGCAGGATTTATTTTTAGCTACTTTAGCGTGGAGCTGTCTAGGGTGCCTTACCTGAATTGTAGTTTCCAGGCAGCTTGTGATAAGGAAGAAAAGGACTTTTTCCATTATTTAAGGATCCAGGAGCACTTCCAAGCTTCAGATCTTGGTACCACTGGAGCCTCACCTTGCAACGGGGCAAGGATAGGTATTTCCCTTGGAGGAGTTGCAAAGAACAAGCACAGATAGTTCTTGAGTTGGTTATCAGCTTGAAGGTGATATTAGCCTTTTTGTCCCTAATGGTAACTGCTGACACTCCAGAGCTGTCTCACTAAGGCCCAGACTGGGGGGAATGGTGGAGCAGAAGAAAGAGAGGAAGGTCCCAAATCTTTCTTTGAATGCAGCCTTTTCTACTGTGGTAATAAAGCCACTTCCAAGGCAAGGGTTGCTCCTGACCTGGTTTCAGCCACACCACTGAATTAAATTAGACCTGAGTCCTGTACCAACAGTGCTGCAAGTAACATGTCCTGCCTCCCAGGAGAACCATAGAAAGGGGTTTGTACAGACCCCACGGTTTAAACGTTGCACTGATGCTGTGAAAGGGAGGGGTATCCATCTGTCCTTAAAAAAGCAAATATGGAAGCTGTGGTAAAGAAGTAGGGAGTGTTTCTGGGGTACTAATACCTGTCTTCATGGCTATACTGAATCTATCCTGTGTTCAACTGGCAGTTATCAGACATTGCTTATCTGTTCTGTACTCTAGAGACTGAAAAGTGTTGTGAATTTTTCCTTCAGTTCATTTTCCTTCTAGGAATGAACTTTCTGAAATATTAATGATGGCACCCTTCTTCTTTTGCAGTTTCATCTGTAACACAGAAATGCAGAGAGAAGATATACCTTGCAGTTTTCTGAGAATTTGCAGCTTTTTCTTTAATTTTTTTTCTAGTGATCGTGGTAATTTTCCTTCTGTAGAGAAAATTTAAGACCCTGCAACAGACTTTCTTTTCTGCGTTGTCCTTTGCATGCAGTCCAATTTCCTACAGAAATGTTGACCTAATTTTATTTTTCTTCTGCCCCGGTTTGATTTTTTGGCAGGAACCCTCCACACATCTTGTAGATTTTTCCCACCAGCTCTGACTGAGAAGGTGTTAGTTTGCTTTGTACTTTTCTGGGATCAGAGCCATCTTTTCATGTAAGCAATCTGAGCTACTGCTTGGGATGGTTCTCTTCTGAGGCCAACAGGCCTGGCTAATGTGACCCTCCTATTCCAGCATGTGTCAGCTGCTGCCAAGTTATTAGCACTAGACCCACTCTCGCCCTGCTGCATTTATTTTGAATGCATCTTTCCATCATCAGCTGTATGTATTGTCTGGAGAAAGTGTACTTTTTTATGTAACAAATGAATTGTTCCTCTAAATGCATGTAGTTCAGCTGCTCTTCCTCACTTTATCTGACCTCATTTGCACTCCTGGATGGCTTGCAGACAGGAAACTCTGGAGAGTCTCGCCAGATGTTTGCTCAGGCCAATAGACCTGATTTCATGGCAACAAATAATATTTGGTTTTATTTGCTTATAAGTTTTTATGTATGTTCCTGGTGCCCTTCTTCTTATGGGTGTAGACGTGAAAGTCTATAAATATCAAAGCTCTGTGAATTTCTTTAGTCCATTGTCTGTTGCTTTTCAGTCTGTAAGTGACATCTGTATGTGCTTCTTGGAGTGGTAAAGTGTGCCCAGGCTATTGTATGCTTGGTCTTTCCTTGACTTGCCTTCGGTCTTCATTCTTCTGTGTGCTTCCCCCATGAAGACCAAGCAGGTCAGCCTGAGAACAGGGAATCGATCATGAAATCCATCTCAGCTAGATCATGTGTCTCTGGTGGGGTCATCTCCTTCTGCACTAGTCACTGTGAGCTTTTTGTAATATCTGTCAAGAGAGGTGGAGAATTCTAAAGCTTGAATAACAAGCAATTTTAGAAGTTTCTTGCCTGTCTGAAGATGAGCCTTGGTGAGTAGCTTGGACATGGATAACTAACACCAGGGGGTTGAGTCTCTTCCTGGGATTTCCATATGTTTCCTCCTTTGCTTGTTCTTCTCCCCTCTCTCCATAAGTGGAATTGAAGCAGACCAGTTTCTCATGCTGTTCCAGTTCTGAGCAGCTTTACTTCTCCAGGAAAACAATCCTTTTCTGTTTTTTCTGTTTTTGTTTGTTTGTTTTGTTGCTGTTGTTGTTGTTGTTTTTTTTGTTTTTTTTGCTAGCTATCATTGGTAAAATAAACAAAACACCCAAAGCAAATTACCCACAACCCTGAACAAGATCTTCCAAGCCAGCCAACATGATGTGTCACCCTGAGAGTTTGTACTGGAGAATTACAACAGCGTTTTTCATATGAAACACTGTGCAAGCATATATGTACAGCTCTTTTCTTAACAGTTCTGTAGTTCTGAATGTGTTTCTGGCACGTTGCTTGTGTTTGTGGCACAGAATCTGACACCGGGGATAAAGCTCCTTCTCTAAGGGGCTTGCCAATTTACTTGGAAACAATGCTGGTGTGAAATAAAATGTTGCCTGTGTTCTTGGAGTTTGAAGACAAAGCATTCTGCCTATGGTACATAATATCCTTATGGTTCAGATTTGTGCTGAGCAAAACAAGCAGGAGTTAAGGTCTGGCCTGTAGGGAAACAGAGTTGTGTATCACTGGGGCTGCCAACGTCTTTCCTCGCACAGATTGTGTTCTTGGTGAAATGCAGGGCTGTGTTGGTGGATGTGATATGTTTGGTGCTACAATCCTTGAGTGGGGAGTATCGTGATGCTTTTTGGATAAATATTTGCTATTTACCTCCTTGATGGTGCAGCCTTTCGTATTTTAAGTGGTAGGTCTGATCAGGCTCCTGAGTAGAGGCAGAGTCAAATCCTCTGCATGCCACTCTTTAGCTGCATCAAGAGACAAGACCAGCCCATACATAAAGTCCCATAGTGGTCTTAATTTTTCAGTCATCAGAATAAATCAAATAGCAGAAGGAGGCTTCAGAAAGGCCATGCCCTCACAGTACACCCTTGTGGTGTGCTGGAATCCACCCCTCTTGAACCAATGTGTTGGAGTGCTCCGTGAGGTGGAAATGCCAGAGATTACTTGTCACTAAAGAGCCAGAGCAGAGCTTTAAAATGGGAAAATCTTGGCACCGTACCTACATAATTTATTTCCTTTGCTTAGTATTCAGCCTTAGGACAAATTAATTTCTGTTGAAATCTGCTGTACTTGCCAGTAAATTTGTTGTCTTTTCTAAAAGCATATCTTCTCCTGTGAAGGGAGATAAACAAAAAGTTTATGTATATATTCAATTTTAATGCATACTAGAAATCACTTTATGTTTTATTTATTTATTCAACATTAACCTTTGCATTTGCATCTGTAAATAATACTATAAAAGTGAATTGGGCCAGAGAAGCCAGAGAAGCCTTTTAGGGATTTGTTCTGTCATACAGCTTTAAAACTCAGTCATCTGTTTAAAATTTGAAGTGGATGCCTAGAATGAGTAGGTGAATAATAAATAAAAGTTATTGAAATGAATAATATCCTTTTTATCTCTTTATCTGAAATCACATAAAGGCTGCAAGTTCAGTTTAATCCTTCTGACATCAGTCAGTCTGAGCTTTAATAGAGAAAAGGAAGGAAAAAAACCCCAGACCAATAGCTGGTCTCTATTTTTTAACTTGATATAGAGCAGGAAGCTCCCTGAAAGAGACACTGGGAGACATGAGTAGTAAGAAAGAGATTGTGCTTCATGTCAGTGAGCTTTCTGTAGCTACTGCTGTTATGCTGCTGCAAAATGAAAGGAAATGCCAGGGGCAAAAGATAAAAGCGAATCGAAGGAAATGGATGTATTTTGCTAATCCTTTCCTCTCATGGTGAGAATGGTTAATCCATTGTGGAATACAATGAGGATGCTAGACCCACTTGGACTTGCTTGTGAGCATGACTTAACTGGGACTAAGTTGCCCGAAGCCTGGCTAAGTTGCACCTGTAGTCAGGACACATAAAGGATAACCCAAGTTGTTTGATGCAACTGATGCAACTCAGTCTGTGCTGAGGTCCTTGTGTGTGTAAACCACGTCCAGTGACTCAAGGAATATTCCTGGCAGGCACTGTGCTAAAGTCAGGGCAGAATTGTAGGACTGTAGAATTTGACTTTGGAGTGTGGATTCTCAGTTATTGTTTTTAAAAACCTGTGTGTTTCTGAGAATTAGTTACCTTAATATTGATGCCTACTTCATAAACCTAATCTCGAATTTGGACAAGGAATTTTCTTTTCCCAGCTCCTTTAATTAAAAAAGACAAAGGATGCTTTGTTGCTTTATTTTGTATCTACACAGAATTCCTTTTGGGGCAGAGGACACTCTATCATATTTTTTTAGACAATCACCTGAAAAGCAGAGGAAGTCTGGCTATTGTGGGCTTTTAGTGCAGTATGTTACCCTGTCTAGAGACAGTGCTTAAGAAATATGGCCAAATAAAAATATTCAGATCATGTCTGATCTCCTGAACAACATGGGGCAGAAAATCTTTCCTAATATTTCTTACCACAAGCTCAGTGATGTTGGCTGGAGTGAAGTCTACGTAATTGGAACCCTTTTTAACATGAAGACTGAAGGATGTCTGCTTCCATCTCTTTTCCCCTCATGTGTTTTACTGGCAGCTTGAGCTGTTACTGGCCAAACTGGAGTTCCTATTGGCATAAATGCAAAGGACTGAGTCTTTTGTCTTTATCCTTGATGGAGTCTGGATTTGAGTTTCTGAATTTCCTTTTGCTGGCTATACAGTGATTTGTTTGTATAGTTGGGTACAAACATAGCAAGAATTAATTAACTGCCTCAGGCTTTGAACACTGCTCAAACAGCCCTTTCCAATCATCTTTTCAAATTAATCTGTAGTCCAGGTCTGTGTGGCTGTTGTATCTCTGTGGTCAAAGATACTGCCCATTCAAGAAACTTTAATTTTCGGTGTGAACACACGTAGTTTATCTTTCCAGTCACACTTAGCCATCCATCACAGCAGTGCCACGGGACACATCACTAGGTTGTAAACCCTTCCAATCTGAGCATGGACCTGCCTCCAGTTTACAAATCCAGTTACTCAAATCAAATGCAATGCAAAACCTGTACTAAAATGATACAGTTTTTCCATTAAGAACTTAAATTTGGCTATTACAAACATTAAAGTTTTTCAGTTCTGTTGTCTACCTCCTTAGATGGCAATCAGCTCTTGTTTTTTTAAGCCAGAATTTAAATCAAATGAGGTTTATTTGAAATCTTGTTCAAAATACTGCCTGATAATTAGTTCTCTGTGATCTAGTAGTAAAGCATAGTAGTTATTTCTCAAAGCATATTTTTTTCTCTGAAGAACCAAACTTGCACAAAGTTGGAGAAAAGGAGCTTACATATATTTCAATTGTGAGAGGATGAATTGTGGGTAAGAAAATATTTCTATGAAGAATGGTGTTTGTGGTATTAAGCAGAGTATGTATGAAGCAAACATGTCTGAAACTCAGTCTGGAGTTGCATGGAAATTTGATTACATTACAGCTGTGTCATTTGTTAACCAGAAAGACTCAGAAAGATCATTATATTGAAAATTTGGCTTCCAAAAAGAGTCACGTCACTATCTTTGGTGTTTAACTAATGAGCAGGTTGATTTCTGACTTACCTAAATATTTAGACCTCGTTCTGAATATTAGAAAATATAAGTTAGGAGCAATTTACTTTTCAATACAGAAGAGAACTGATTCACTTCGTAAGGCCAAATCATAGCATGACCCTGAATATAGAGTCACTACCTCCTCAGAGTCATGTTGACTAGTCTGATTTGTCTCTTGTTCTATTTGATACTAGGATCTCACATATCACCTGCTTCCTATTAAGCAACAAAAGCCAGGGGGATGGCTGGCTTTGTTATATGGCAGTCACAGTGAATGTATTGACAGCTGAAATTTGGAAGCATAAAGATGTTTGACATGGTTTGGGAAGAGATAACCTACTTTTGAATCTCAGGAGCCCAGTTGGTTTAAGAGTGAATGGAAGACATTGCCTTGTTAGCCTCCCCTGGCAGTGAGGGTGATTGATAATTGTGTACAATTATTGTGAACAATCCATTCATGTTCTTTAATGTGAGCTGATTTTAATACTTTATCTAGCAACAGTCTTCTTCTTCCTCAATGTTTATACTTTCTCTCTTTCTGTCTTTCAGCTGTACAGCTCCATGGACTTTGGAAGGAAATGGCAGCTCATGCACGAGCGGGTCACTCCAAACAGGTTTTACTGGTGAGTTATGGGCACTGGCTTGGCTTGCTTTGGGTAGGTCATGGAGGGGAGAAGGGCATCTGACTTGAAGGGATTGGTTGCTTTACCTGAACATGAAGTGTACCCTTGGTTTTGTCCATCATCAGTGCTATAAACTCAGTACATACCTGGCAGTGCCACAGTCTGTGTGTTTGTACCTCTTGTCTGATAAAACGTGGTGTCTTTTACAGAGAAGTACAAGTCTTTTGATAATTGCAAGACTCCTGCTTCTGTGTTATACACCTGCTTAGAGTAACATAGAGAAACTGCCCAGTGCTTCAGTGACAAGCCTGTGATCATTATACCTCCTGTTTTTCAGCCCTTCAGAGAGTTACTTTAGCCTAGAACACAGTCTTTGTGCAGAGCCAGCCACTCTGACCAGTCTCCTTATGCAATCTTGGTGAGAAGGGATGATTCACTCTGCTTTAAATCACTCTCTGAGGAGCCAGTTTCATTATAGTGACTAGTGAAAGCCCAAGATCTTCAGTTTGCTAAAAATCTGCTTTGTGACTCAATTCCTTCTCATTTCCCAAGTGTCAACCTCTCAAATTGTAAGAGTGTCTTAAAATCAGATGATGAAACAAATTTAGTTCCTATCTCCAGGCTCAGCCATCTCAGAGGCCTCTTTTCCAAACTTCTCTGCACCATGTGAAGGCTCAAGAACTGACTTTTAGAGAGAAAAAGAAAAGTGTAGTTCTTCTGTAGTTGAATTTAGGATTTGGGTTCATAATGCTGTACTTACTATATGCCAGATGATGGGGTGTGTGTGAATGTGTAGAAGTACTGATTTACAGAATCTGTGGATAGCTGAAAGAAGTGTCTGGCTTTAAGACCAAAAAAGATTGTATTATTAAGGAACCGGAGGGTAACATTTTGGGTGGTTAAAAATAAAAAAAGATTTGGAAAACTTAAAAATTGACTCCCAATTACAAAGCATGTTACATATCTATATCATCTATATCTATATCTATATAATCTATCTACATATTTTAGAGTCAAATTCACATAGAAATTTTTGTACCTCATTGAAAGCCCCTGGAATCCAGGCCCAAAATATCTATAGATTTATTTGCAGTGTTTCCACACCTTGCACTGGAGGTAGACTCCTTATTTTAAATTACCTACATCCTTCTGCAAATCTCTCTAAACATCTTTAGGCTCCAACAGTTAAAACACAGCTTTTTGGCATCAAGTCTAGAGATTTCCTTTAGTGTGCCTGAGGAATTTGGACAATGTGAGGAAGTTTTGAACACTGAGGAAAGGAAGTTTTAAGGCTCCTAAGTCACATGGACCTGCAAAATATATCAAAGGTCTAGAACCTTGTCTGTCCATGTTACTGTTCCACAATTCCATAATGTAGGAAAGGAAGATATTTTCTCCTGGTTCAGGTGGCAGGTGGATGACTGACCTAACTATCAAAAATCCTTTGATCTCACTATTCATACTGGGTGCACATGAGAAAGGTGAGTGTAGATCCTCTCCTGGTGTATCCTTCTGCAGAGCAGAATAGCTGTTCCTTGGAATAATTTTACCCCACCCTTCAAATAACACAAGTGAGCTTAGGGGAGAGAGGCTTCTTGGAGGATAAAGTGCAAGGGCTAAGTTGACTTGGGAACAAAGCAGAAGCTCTTCTTTAAAGGACAGGTTGTAGTGTTGTGCCTTATTTTCTGCTTTCATATAATAATGGTTAGTGGAAATTGCCTGTTTGTCCATTTCACACCCAAATATGTGTTGTTTTCCACAGTCTGCCTCATCTTTCATAGTCTTTTGGCTGCACGGTTTGAACACTCTTTTTTAACAGTGCATTATGTAACGCCTCTGTTTCAGGTGCCTTTTTCTCTTAGGAAATGTACAAGTTAAAACTCATAAGACATAAACTTAGAAATCTTTATTCCACTCAGAAACAGCAGAGTCCCGCTGAGAATGAGCTTCCCAAGAGAGTGAATTAGGTTTTTCCCGGAGTGGGAGGGATTTGAACCAATTCATAGTGCAGGGATGAGAGGTATTGAAGTTGTGGAACATAATAACTCTCCTTAGCTGATTTGTTTCTCTTTTTCCTTCCTTTTCTTTTAAAGCTACAAACTGTGATGGCTTGCAAGCTTTGGCTTGTAAGATCTGTACAGAAAAAAAATGCAAAAAAGAACATTTTAGCCTCAGAAATTTGTTGATTTCTTTTTATTGGGCTATGAAAGAGAGAGAAAAGTGGGTATAGCTGTAAGTTCCAAAGGGACATGAGCCACTACTCTGTGAAGCTCACAGAATCATAGAATGGTATGGGTTGAAAAGGACCCTAAAAATCATCTAATTCCAACCCCCCTGCCAGGGCCAGGGGTGCCTTCCACTAGACCAGACTGCTCAAAGCTCCATCCAGCCTGACCTTGAGCACTTCCAGGAGACAGACATCCACAGCTTCTCTGGGCAACCTGTTCAACTGTCTCATCAGCCTCAAAATAAAGAACTTCCCATTATCTATTCTAAATCTACCATCTTTAAATTGAAAACTCCCTCTCTTTAGCTACTTAAAGGTGCTGTAAGTTCTCCCAGAGCCATGAGGTTCACACAGACCCACCTCTCAAGTCTGTTAGTCTCCCTCTGGATGGCATCCCTTCCCTCAGGCGTGTTGACTGCAGCACTCAGCTTGGTGTCATTGGCAAGCTTGCCTCTCCACGTCACCAGCCTATCGCTGTCTGTGCCATCAGTCTATCAAATACTACATTATTCAACTTCTGTATTAAAACTTCCATGGAAGTTGAAATAGTAATGATAGGGAGATGCCAAAATGAGGTAAGCTGCTCTTTTGTTTGCTGCTCTGCATTGTTCATTAGCAGAGGCTCAGGTAAGCATCCTTCATGAAATGGGATGATCTCCATCTGATTGGAATGCAGGTGGCTTTATCTGGGGCAGGCTTTGCTGAGTATGTTTGCCTTCAAAACATGACTTTCATCTCTCAGGCTGCTTTGAATGGGCTTGTGGAGACTGTAAAGTTCACCTGGTTCATGGGGTCAGTCAACCTGACAGGGAGAGGTCTTATTTTTCTCTCTGAGTTCTTTCTGAATAATTATACCTTCCCTGAGAGACCTCACAGATAGAGATCTTAAGGCCAGGAGAGAATTGCAGTTGCTTCAGAGCTTGTGAGATTGGGATGTGAATTTTCGCTCAGCAGAGTAAGCACAACCTCTCTGTTAGTCATGGACACACTTTGCATTTTTTGGTGTACCTCTAGTAAGCAGCATCTGTGATGGCTCTCCTCTGGTCAAAAACAAAGCCTAAGCTCCAATCCCAATTTGTGGCATTGTGTCCTGGCTCTTCTATTCAACTTCTTTCCTTAGTCATAGATGTTGGTGCTACTCACTCGTTTGTAGTTTTGTGTTCTCATCCCATATGGATGTCACATGTTGAGCTGTTCATGGGACATCTCTCATCCGTTCCTGAGCCCACTCAAAATTTGTGCATGAGCTGAAATTCACCCCTGGGCCACTCATAGTTATAAAAAACTAGGATTTGAGTTCTCTGCTTCGGTAGTAGTGATTCATTTGTTAACTACACCCACTGATGGCAGTGGCAGAGCTTGAGCAGAATGTGTTACTTGATGCATGTACAGGCATCCAGATTTGGCTCCCATGTGCCTTGGCCTCAGATTTTAATAACTTAGGATCCTGTAAGACTAGAAATAGGGAGTTTACGCTAATGTGATACAGAAATTCCAAGATCACTCAAGATAACTGGAACCAGCATGGGTGAAAAGTTTGTTAAAAGCCTACTCAATGTTCTTTTCTTTCAGAACACATTTCTGCAGCTCCCTCTGGGCCCTGTTCATTTTGTATCACTGTAACTTAGACACCTGTGCTGCCATGTGGAGGATGTAAAAAATAAAGCCCATATTTTGTACAGTAGAAATGTTGGGGAAGTTTCCTCGCCTGTAAAACACATGGTGTGTTCTGTGCTGACTAAGTACTGTTGCTCTTCTGATAAAAACTCACAGGACTTGAACTGACCTAAAGTTCTTTTCACTACCTCTGCCTTTTCCTGCGGCAGCACAACGGGGCTGAGCAGTTTGGCTACCGGAGCATTTACCCAGCACTTTGATGGACCACAGCTTTTCCCTGTCATCTTGGGTGACTCCAGCTGACTTTCCCTTGCTACCTTGTGGGTGAGACTGGGAAAGGAGAGCACCTTGATGGCTGTAGTGGGTGGAGTACTCAGATTCTAATATGAAGTGCTACAGTAGTAGATTAAGAGCCATGGAGGGTGCAAGAGAATGAAAAGATGAAATCCTTTTATCATCTTATGGCTTAATTCTTTAAAATACAGAGTTTCTCAAGGGGACTTGTGTTTTCTGTCCAGTCAGCTGGATGGCTCTGAATATCATCCCCTGTCCACCTGTCTTTGGAGGCCCTGCCTATGTTTGCTGAGCAGGCATGAGGATCACCATCCTGAGCAGACAACAGGACTATACTCCTTGGGACACCCACAACCTTTCTTAGGGTCTCCCCAGGCTTTTCTTTTCTTTATTGGAGAATGCATTCCTGTTTCCTGCCTTCCATCATCACTGGGGAATATGAAGTGGTGGATGTGGTTTTTTGGTTGTTTTTTTTTTTTTGCTTGTTACAGCTAGACATTTCCCTTCCCTCATTTATTTTTTTACTCGTGCTTTCTGGGACTGTGAGTGATTCTGTCAAAGCCTGGGAGCAGGGAAGTGGGGAATACCCATTTGTGTGGAAGAGAGGGAGAAATCTGCACAGCATTTCTAACGCCTCTGGGGATATTTGGAGCCCTGAAGTCAGTGTGCAGCATGAACCTAGTCAGTAAAAGCCACTGAAATACACACTAGTGATGAAAGTTGGACAGAAAACACCAACAAGGCAGGAAAGGAGAGACTGGGATGAGGAAAATAGGACATGCACTAGTGTGGCTTCAAGGGCCAGCATTTGTATTTGCAAGTAGAAAAATTTGGTGTATTAAGCAGTTCTCAAATACACTACTGATTCCCTCAATAAATCTCCCCAGAATTTTATCTTTTCCCTTTTTCCCCCAGTGATAATCAACCAGATTTCTGTTTTGTTTTGTGGTGGTTTTTTTTGTATCTATGAATGCCAGCCACAATCACTTTGATCTCTGAGGATTAAAAATTGGGAGAGAGGAACACTTTCTCTGGAGAAAGAAGGAGGCTGCGTATCCACTAAATTAAGTTATGCTTTGGAGTTAAAGGTTTTCTGTCACAGTTGTTTGAGGAATGAGACAACAAATTTTGTCTTTCAAGGGCAAGGTTTTCAGTCTTTTTTTGTGATTTTGGATAGTAACAGATGATAAAAAGTATCAGACAGTGTATTTCTTTTTATTTGCAGCCTGAATTTCAGGATGACTATAGTGGAGTCTGGTTTGGATGTCTGACAGTAATGTAGCAGAAGTTAAGGGGTTTACCTCAGTGTTTCTAAGGGTTATTATCTGGATTTGTATGTGCCTTCACACAGATGTTTGTGTCTGTTTTTATTTCTTTGTCTTTGGGACAGCACTGATATTTCCTAATTCCAGTGTCAGTTTTGGTCCACACAGCAGTTTCAGCAGCAGTTCCAGTAGTGACCTTTGGATACAGCTGACATTAACTTTACTTGCCTAGTTTGTCAGCAAAGAGATGGTTAGTCAAACATGTGCCTGTCTCTCCTGTAAATCCCACTAATCATTAACTACCAGATGGTGTCATTGCACGGTGCTGGGGAAACATCGCCTGATTTTTTACAGCCAAGTTTAGTGTTAGGAAAACAAAGTCTTGTAAATGTCAAATTGACTCTTAAATAATCCTACATTTGAGTTTTTCAGAATTAAAACTATACCATACATGGAGCTATGGATAAAAGGAATGACTCCAGTTTGGCAGCCATGGATGACACCTACGAGCATCACCAAAGCATGTACCCAGTGCCTATTAGTGGAGCCTCCCTTGGGCTAATGACTCATTTGGCTCTGGTAAGGGACTTGCTTCCCATGCCCTGTGGGCAAGAACACCCTGGGAAGGTTTTTCTCCTGGAGAGTAAAGCTAACATAAATCTGGGATGTGTTACTCAAGCCACCATGACCATGAAGTGTGCTAGGCTGAGGACATTTTCAAACTCTAGCTTCAAGCTCTGTAATACGAATTCAGGAGAGATGAGATCTTCTCAAAAATTCTTGGCATATATTGGAAGATTTCCTTGCAAGTTCACTTTAGTTAATTAAAGACCATGGTGATAATAAACCAAATTTTATTTTCCTTTTCAGTTAAAAAGGGGCAAAGTGAAACTGTGAAGCTAGGGATTTTATTTCATTTTGCGTGCCTACAATTAATGCCATCGGCACTATAGATACTTAGTGTTTCCAAATGTTAGGCTGTAGGTGACTAACTTGTGATTACACAGTAACTCAGTGGCAGAGATATAAATGGAACATGGATATAGAGGTAGATACTTTTTTATTGGCTGAAATAGTGTTTATTTTTGTTGAAAAAGTTTTAAGTTAAGAAAGGTATTTTAGAATTCATGGCAACATTATCAAAATGTTTCTCTCAAAAATTTAACAAAGGGATGTCATGAAATGTTTGACCATTTTTGGATGGTCTTTTAAAGTCAATTTAAAATTTGAATAAAGCTTCATTTTGCAATATATGATTTTTTAAAAAATTAAAGCAGGGAAAGAGTGCAGTCTGAAACAAAGTGTGTGATATTTTTTTTCCTAAACATAATCCTATCCTGGTTTTCAACTACAGATTGGTGGTAAGTGCTTTTCCAAGGACACTGCGATAGATTTTATGGATATCTAAGAGTATAAAAACCTAAGTGACCCTAAGAACAGGAGAAATCTTCACTCCCTGTCTCTGGGAAATGCTGCAGGACTTTTTTATAGACATTGAACAGACCCCACGGGTTCCATTAGTGCCTTTGGTCAGTGTGATGGTCAGACATCTATTCCCCTTTCTGAGCACAGTCCATGTTCTTTTTCTGAACAAATTTATGGGAGATTGACAGAAATAGTTGGATCTGGGAAAGCATCTCTGTAGAAGGTGGGAAAAAACCCATAGTACACTACTGGAGAAGTATTACAGATTATTTTCTAGTTTACCCGGGACTAAAACCAAAAATATTTGGGGGTTTGGTGCATGTTTATACTGACTGATGACTTTATCTTACAGAGGAAATTTGTTAGAGCTAGTCACTTGTACTAGGCATGTAAGCTCTAAGTCGAAGCTGATGCTTTACTATTGTGTGGTGCTCCTCTCCTTACTGCCTGCTTTCCTAGGAAAACAAGTGTTTGACTTTTTTATGAAGTCCCATGGATGCCTGGGCTAAAAGCTCTTTTAAAGAAAAAACCAACCAACCAACCAACCAACCAACCAACCAACCAACCAAAAAAACATACTAAAAACATCTTGGCTAGAAGGATCGTGTGTGATTGTGTGATTATGACGGGAAATAATTTTAAGTACTTTAAATTCTCCTTTAAAACCTGTGAGCTAAATAAATGAACCATAAGAAAGGTGCCACATGATAAAGTCTCACAATACCTATAGACCTCTGTAATTCTGGCTGCTCTCACAGCAATAATGAGTTCTTTCAATGAAGGGTATATCCTCTGGAAGGGCAATTTTGGAGTAAGTTGTCTTTGAAGGACTTTTCTTTCTAACCTCCTTCTTTTTCTCTCTTACCTCCTTTTGCTTGAGAAATGCAATGTATCTTGCATAAGGAGGGATTATCCCTTCTCCACTAATGTAACTGTGGATGTCCTTACATAAATACTATCTGTCTTTTAGAATTTGAGATTTTTTGTGGTTTTAGTACAATTTGTGATGTTTGGCACATTTATGTCTTTAAATGTTCTGTGGCTGTCAGTTATTTTTTTCCTTGAGGCCTCAAAAAGTAAGGGCTGAAATATTTTTGTTAATTTGGTTTAAATCTAATGCCTACCACTAAATGTCACCTGTTGCTCTGCAATTAGTGCTTTCAGACAGCAAAAAGCCTTTTGCTTTGGTCTCTCACCTATCAGGTTTCTTTATGTCCCAGGGGCCAGTCTCTTCTCTTATCTCTCCCATTGCTAATCTTGGATGATTCTATAACTCCCCCAGACTCTTTTTGACTAAGTGTCTGAGACTGAAGCAGACTTGATGAACCACTAATAAGAAAGACCAGGAATACTTTGAGGAAGTTTGTTGGATATTTCTCCCAATTTGTATTGATCCCTGGATGGGATCCCAGTGCCATGTCTGTCTGAACAGCGCATGGTGGGAGGATCTGTGTTCCTCTCATGCAGGAAGGTGACAAATAAGCTCTCCAAACCCCATCTCTGTGTTTCAAAGGCCAGTGTTGGAAGCTGAAATGCTGTACTGCTGACTCATGTAGTCTGCCTGGCCTGACTTCATCCTGCCTCTCCTGATGCACGTGAACTCAGACACAAATTAATTGCAGCCTGTCAGGAACAGTCCCAGAGTAATTCTTTGTGATACTTTGTAGGAAGCAATGATGAAAGCCAGCCCTCTAATTAATATATTGAATAATGCATCCCTCTGAGGCATATGGGGATCTCCCATACTGTCATAGCTTGGAAAAGCTAATCAAAAGCCAGGCTGCCAGGCTGAAAGGTAACATCATATTTTGTGTATTCTGGCTAGCAAGGAATAGTTTCCCACTTTTTTTTTTTTTGTGGGGAATTTGGGTTAGGTTTCAGCTTCTGTTCTATATCATAATAATCTCTCTGTTTCTGGGAAAATGGGTGAATTCTCAGTGTGGAAGGGAATCCCTCTTGTTTTCAGATGACTGAAAGATAAACATTTGGGAATTCTTTAAAAATCACTGCTGTTCTCAGAAGTTTAGGAATGACCTTTTCACATACTCTGATTATGGACATAATTTTCTGGCTATTTCATTCAGTAGCAAAACACCTACAGACATCAGGAGTGAGCATCTTTTCTGGATCCATCCTCCCTTTGCCCCAGACCTCATCCCAGATGGCCCACTTGATATCAAGAAGTGCACCTTTACAGCTCGTGTTTCTTTACAGCAACTGGGGCTGGCAGCATCCTTGCATTGGAGGAAGTTGCAATCTAATGCAGGATTTATCCTCACCAAGTACATCAGCACTGTCAGGGACCATTTTTACTTGAAACTAGATACCTCAAAATTCTTCAAGGAGATTTTCTCAAGAAGAATCAGGAAGGACCCAGGAAAATTCCAGTTCATTTCCCTGAACTGACTTCCGCTGCTGAACCTTTGGAAATTTGCCTGGCATTAAGCTGAACAAAACCAGTTGTTTTATTTAGCAGAAGAAGTTGAGCCCATGCTGCAAGGAAAGAACAGTCTTATCATGGCAAAACAGACAAGATGTTTCTGCATTAATTTAAATGTGAACCATTTGTGTTGCTCAGTAACACCCATTAAAGATAAGGAGGTCCGTTTTTATGCCTTCTGCTTGTTGTAAATTAACAAACTCTCTTAAAACAACAATTCATCAGCAGTTATATGAGGCAGAATTCATTCTCGGCAAGAGAAGAAAATGAAACTCCCATCCTTTCATTCCCTGGCATTCTCCTGAGTCTCCTCTGTAGAATGAGATGAGTTTAATTTTGCTATTGTTAAGCACAGTAAGCATGAAGCTACATCAGAATGTAAGAGCAGGAAGGAGTGTCTTATTAGCTGCACTACAGGTTCTTTTAAATAATGTTGATTCAGTAAGTTGTGTCTTGCTGACACAAGGACGAGAAGCCAGTGAGTGATGCTGTTTCACTTGCATATTTGTAGTGAGTTAATTGGAATAAGACATAGCAGTGGTTATCATAGCTCTGTAATTTTCTTGCAGATAATTGTTCTCCATTGGGCAGAAGGCAGTTAAAATTGGAGGTTGGCACATTTCCATGTTTAGTGGAATATCAGGAGTTCTGTAGGTGAGTTTGAGAGAGAAGCATACTCACCTGTGTCTGCCAGCAAATACTCAGGAGATAATAAATAATACCTGTAGACTTTAGAGCTGATTTCAGTAGATCTGGGTTTTCTCATATAGGAGAAAATCCTTCTTTTTATTGAAAAAAATAAAGAAAACCAAGCCAAAAACTCTGTCAGGTTTTTGGCCAAAGGGTACAGACAGATTCTTAGGTTTTGCTCACAGTATTTTTCGTTTTCAGGTTTTGATTGAAAATCTTTGAGGGAAGGAGCCATGTTCCATTGCAATATTGATTTTTGGGGCAATCTGTAATAGTGACTCCCTAAAGCCATTCTAGATCTGCAGTAGTTTCTCCAGAATTCTTTTTTTTCTTTCTACAAATCATTAGATTTGAACAGTGTGCTGGCACTTTGGAATTTGCCTTGAGGATAAAAAACCATCAGAGTATTACTTTTCATTTGGCCTTGTATTTCTCTTTCCTTTTATTGCTCCTCTGTAACCACAGATTAAGAACCCCACAAAGAAGCTCTTGATTTACCTACAGCTTGACCATACAACTTTGTTTCTTGACATGACTCCCACTGCAGCATTCTGCCCTGAGCATTCTCACTTGAACAGGGTAATGCTTTGGGGGTGATGCTGCTATTCTGAAGAGCTGGGAGTGTGTCTAGTGCTCAGCCCCCTGGGCAGCCTTGTCTCCTTATTCTTTGTTCACCTGCCTACCTTAGAGCAAAGGACCCACAAGAGGTGTGTGAGCAAAGGACCCACAAGAGGTGTGTGGTTTCTCTGGTCTCTCCTGCTACAGTGTCACTCTTTTACTGACAGAGACCTGCAAGTGACTGTGTCTGTTTTATTCATCTCTCCATTCTGCCTGTGAGGATGCTTCTGTTTTGAATGCAAACTTGTCTTTTCATGAGACACTTGGTGATCAGCTGACCTCATGTCACTGTTGCTTTTACTAATCATAGCCACACAGACTTGCTGTTTCTACAGACAGAGCCTGTCTTTGCATATCTGTCTGCTGCCAGAATCCCTTTTGTTTCCTGCTTCTTTGTCTTTTCCTCTTGTGGTGTTGGGACAAATGAGCGTCTCACTCTCAGCAGCTAATTGAGTGTGATTTTTTGGGGGCAAGGACACATGATGATGCATTTATGCTTGCTGGTGCAGAACAGAGTATTTTATTCTGCTCTGAGTTTCTCCTCCTTATCCTTCTTCATTCCTTTCTTTCTCTCTTTCTTTTCTGGCTGATGGCTAAAAGTCGAATGAAATAAGCCATTTGTTCTCTTCAGGTTAGTGTCTGAAAGGCAGAGAAACAACTGTCACAAAAGGTTTGTGACACAAATCTATTTTTTCATACTGTTTTTCCCCAAAATGCATGAAATGAACCACAAATTCATTTCCAGAATGTTACATGTTATCCCAGGGTGATTCTTCACAATATCCTGCAACAAGGAATGCAGAGACTCATTCTTCCTTAATTAATACAATGTACAATGCTCATAGGCATGTGGGGCTCATCAGCAAATCCTATACATCTTGTCTGTGCCAAGTTTCATACTGGCATCCCCTCTTTGGACAATTTAAGCTTTATTTTTATCCATCTACTGCTGCATTCATTTATTAAATGATGCTCTCGCTCTGAAGCTTTTCAGAGGCACTTTATTCTGCCTCAGCCTCTGTTAATAGCTGAATCACTGAGCCTCAGCATTTTGGGCATGTCATATTTACAATTGGAAAATGTTTGTACAAATGAGGGCAATTAAACACAGTGAACTGATAATCCTTATTTTGGTGTAAAACATCTCTTGAATGGGTTAGGTTTAAGATACTTCTGCTAGGAAACAAACCCAGAGGAATATTACAAGTCTTACAAACATTTCCTTTGAGGGAGAGGAGTAACTCCAGTGAAATCTTCAGCTACAGGACTGCTAGGCTGAGCTGAAGGATCTTTGAGCATGTGCTTTGCTTTTCTAAAGTGATCCCGAACAGGGCTGATTCACGTTTCATGAAAAAGCAAAGCAATAATCTATAGCAATTCCCCATGTACATGACTTTCAAAGGAGGGTAGCCAAGCACTGGGAAAACATTAACTGCTCTTTATAATACAGTAGGCACTGAACTAATTTTAAGCAAATTCA
Source organism: Aphelocoma coerulescens (assembly GCF_041296385.1). Lineage (NCBI taxonomy): Eukaryota > Metazoa > Chordata > Aves > Passeriformes > Corvidae > Aphelocoma > Aphelocoma coerulescens. Next base: position 25,589,547 of record NC_091020.1, read on the forward strand.
CAAATCCAAAAATATATTTTATTCTTGTTCCCTAAAGGGACTTGAAATTTAGAATATTAAAAGTGTCCTGCAAAAAAGTGTCCCTTCCAGTAGAAGGCAAAACAGAATCAAACCCTTGTGTTGGAATGTGCTTAAAACTTGTCCACCAAAAAATCTGCAGACCTCTAAACCCCAGGTAAATCCCCTCTCTCCTGTCTAGAAATGCCCTCTCCAAAGCAGCACTGTTGGTGTTGGATGCCTATGGGATAGAGAGCTGATGGTGTGCCGTGCACTCAGGCTTTGAGATATCTTCAGGACAGTAACATCTTGACTTGATGAGCTGATGCTTCATTATTTCCAACATATCCTGATGCTGGTACTGCTAGGACTTGGCAAAAAAAAAAGGGCTTCTTATTCAATTAGGATGAGTCCTCAGGAGTACCTCTGCATGGCCTGGATCAGCTGTACCCTGATGAGTCAGGAGCAGCAGCTGCATGGGAGCAGCATGTTCAGCTCCTCAGCACCAGGACTGTGGCTGCACCTGGGAGCAACGAGCAACCAGGGCTGGCTTGGCATGGCTGACACTGCCTGATGAGCCTCAGTCCCCATAAGGAGCTATTTCAGGGGCACCACTGAGAAATTAAGATGCCAGCACATGCCCTGTCTGTGTTGCTGGGCCTTTGAAACATTGACAGGGCTGTGAATAAGGATCTTTGGCCTTCTACCCACACAATTTTTGGAGTATATTTCACAAAAGTGTAGTTATATTTGTTGGGGTTTATGGTATAGGTTGGGAAAAAAATGCCAGAGGACTTTAAAGGACTAAGACGTATTAACTGGATGAGAACACATATTTCTGTATAGGTTTTGGTGTTAGCATAAAGGGAAAAGAAAAAAATATTAGGCAACAACAATTTTTCTGTTGCTAAATATACTTTAAAGGTATTCCCTGTTAATTTCTGTGATATAAAAGGTCTCTTTCTTTTATGTACTGAGAAGAGAAAGAGATGTTTCTGTGTGCAGCAGAGGCTGCTGCCTTGCATGGATTCTCTGGTGGTGGTTGACATGGCTGAGCCTAAATGTCAATTTTCCCCTCAAGGAGAGGATTGATTTTCCCATTCTTGGTCTGCTGTATCCATGAAAGAACTGTGTGTAGCAACTTTGTAGTTCAGGGCCTGTGATCCACTGAGTTTACAGGGAAGGTGCAGCTTTAGACATGGGGTATTAGTGGGGATGAGGAGCAGGGAGGCAGATGCATGTATGTACGTGTGGAAATACATGCAAATGCCATGAACACCTTAAGTTTTGTTTTCTTTGAGATACCAAGCAGAAAATCTCCTTAAAATTCACTGGGACCTTTTAAAACAGGATTGGCTTTGCTGAAAAGAAATTAGCTGAGAATAAAAACTTGGCAATTTTTTTTCCCTTATCTTGCAAGCTAAGTCTCACAACAATTACTTCTGCCGATGTCCAGAACTGTAGCATCACAGAAATTAGCACTGGAAAAGATGTAGAAAGCTCCAGGGACCTGGCTAAGACAGTTCCTTACAGTATCTTCCTGCCCAGCTTTTTTCCCTAGCTTCATTTGAAATATGCTGTGCAAGGAGGTTTTGCCCATAACTCTTCAGAGACCTCATCACATCCTAACACATCCAGCAGTGTCTCCCCTGGCTCAGCCGCAGAGAATGATACAGTATTTATGTGTTTAATAAACACATTCTTTCCCCCAACAGTTCAACATTTGTATAATTGTTAACTGTGGTAGTTTAGAGTGGGTGGCTGGCCCGGGGTTGTGTGCAGGTTGTGTGCAGTGGGCTGCTATATGCCCAGAGTCAATGTCTGATGGAGCTGATTTTAGACCAATTAATACGTGAATCGCCTTGACCACCTGAAGCCAACTGCAGTTACTGATACCTAGACAAATGTGATGCAGTACCAGATAGAGGAGAAGCCTGTTGCAAGGGTATGTGTCATTTAGCAAGGGTGCCATGTGGAAAACTCCAGGTCAGTTGAGTGGGAAGTGAATGGATTAGTTTCTGCTTCCATATGCCCATACAGGCATGGCCCTTGTGTTGCTTGGGTGAGTTAGTTCCATGCACTGCTTGCCTGGTACCACACAAAAGTGTTTATTCACTTCTGGAGCAGGATGGAATTAAAATTACAGTAGACTAATTGGCTAATCCAATCCACTAATCCACTAATTTAACTGCAGTTGCCTGCAGCAAGAGGATGAGTTTTTCCCCCCCTTGCATATTATTGCACAATAAATGTGCCTTGTTCCTTGCTGTTTCTATCCCTTATTTACTGCAAAACATCCTGCTAGGTAGTATCCATCTGTTTCCTCTGTCTCTTTACATGCACACTGGCAATTGCCTTCAGTCTGACATCTTAACCTGCAAAAATGAGTTTTCAAGTCAGCATCTTGGGAGTCTCAATTTGTTGTAAAAGGTTTGATTTTGTTTTCAAAGCTGGTGAACGCCACTTTGACTGGTCAGAAACCAGACACACCCCTGGCAAAAAGCTCAGTCCAGCAGGTTCCAGATCAAGTTTGGAAGGCTGACTCCTGTGACCTGAATTTTTGCTTTTACTTTGTTGCAAACCCCTTTTGTTGCACAAATGGTGCTCACATTCAGTGATACTCACTCAAACCTCCCAAACTATTGGGTCCAGGAGATAGAGCAATAGAGCATCTCTTACTCTCAACTGATGGTTTAGGAAGGAAGGATCAACAGCAGGCAGGTGGAATTGCTCAGCTGTTTTGATTTAAGATGCTAGGAGAGCCAGATCTCAATGCTCCTTTTCACCTTTAAATGGCTGGCATCTGCAAAATGGGTAGAAAAAAAATGCAAAAATTGTTTATTCCATGGAAAGGCATTAGAGTTGGTAGAAAAAGTGAGCTGGGGTGTGAAGTAGGCAGGTAACCTAGAGTCTCTTTTTTTCTTTTTTCATTTCTTTGCATGTGTTGGCATTTTTTTTTTTTTTTATTTTGAAGTATACAGCATCTTATAGGGAAACATTTCAGGAATAGTTACAGTGCAGAGTATTGTTTTTTCCCTGCCCTTCTCACTGGCTCTCCCTCCCAGTCAGAGATGAAATATTAGCTGAGTGGCCTAGTAAATGTGCATCCATGCACAATGCTCTTCCCTCAGGATAGAGATAAGGATCTTGCCAGGATCATGTCCATCCTTCAACTTTCAAGAACCCAGTCTTCTTCTGAAGGGAGGAAAGATCTCATAAAAATCAAGAGCTACCGTGAGAACAGAAAGGAAAAGCAGCAGCAGAAGATAGAAAAAAAGTAACAATTGCTTCCTTTTAATGGAATTCAGAGGTTGTTTGAATTCTTAATTGGAAAATTATCCTATGCCTGCTGCAATTCTGGCTGCAGGCTCCACATTTTGAAAACTGCTTTTACAGCAAGTTGGGGAATGTGTCAGCAGGAAAAACTGACCTTTCCTGTCACTACTGCCTGCATCCTCTCAGCATTTTCTCATGTGAGGGGTGATTAATGAACAGGGATGGTGGGGGATGTTGATTTAGCTCAGTTCCTCACAGTGAGGGTGCCTTTTTTTACTCCCTACGGCCATCCAAGACAGCAGCACACACGGGTGCATTTTGTGAACCTTGGTTTAAATTTTGCTGTCTGGCATTTCTGTACATAGAGAATACAGGGCTGAGCTGTGCATGGAGCCTGAGGTGTGACCTGGGTCAGGACCTTGGGCTCCTGGGTGTTAAATACTCTTGTCTTTGTAAGCCTCTGAACAGAACTGTCAGCCAGAGCACCATGAAAGCCTTACCCAGCCACCCCACTCTGTGGGCTACACTTGGTTCTGTAAGTCGGGATGCTGACATCTCTTCTCAACAAGCTTCAGTTGCTTAAATAATATTGAACAGTGCATCCTCCAAATGTTCTTCAGAGAGATAATGTGTGAGAAAATACAAGGCTATGAATGTGTCTCTTCTTGTTTTCTTGCTGCTCCTGTATTGGCAGACCTGAGAGGTTGTTGTAGTGAATTCTCAAGGCTGGAGAATTACAACAGGATAAAGGGATAAAGGAATAGCTTTAGAGTCTGTGTGTGTGTTTTTGCAGCTGTGCTTCAGGATCTGCATTTACATCTTGCTCTTTCCACTGCTGACTTTTTTGCATTCTTCATGTAAAGCTCCTCCAGACAAATGACGAGAGACCATTTACTAAAAATACCTGAATTCAAGAGTCAGAGCAATGCAAAGCAAAGCTCTGTTCTTTGCCAGTGGGAACAGATGTGAGGTGAGGCATGAAGAAACAGCATTGACTGGGGATCTGTTTTGAAATCAGTCATTGGTATAAGCGAAGGAAGGATGACCAGTGCATCACTTTTCAGGCTTGTTACCTGCCTGCAGATAGAGGAGCCTCTCTTGATTTTGGGTTGCAAAACACTTTGTGAGCTTTTTGACTTGCAGTGCACTATTTGGTGAACAGAGGAATACGAGGGGTGTGCTGTGTGCTAGTCCTTTTTTGTCATCATTGTTATTCTGAAAAGAACCATTAGGCTTGTCAAAACTAATTAAGGGAACAAGTAAATGGCACTGGAAAGGAACTTCAAGCTAGAATGACATGTTTCAGGAGACTACTCCCATTCCCTGGTGCACACTTAATAGGCATTATGAGTAGATCCACAGAGCTTGTGTATGCAAATGCACAATGGTAATGAGTATTCTGGATTTTGTTGGGATATACTTAGGTTCTTCTAATTACAGTCCCTTTTAGAATGAATAGTATTGTCACAGACTGATGTCTCTTGTTACCTGGGCCAGGAACAGGTTTGCCCCATTGCCACAGGGGGAGATACAATGCCCTCTCCATCTGGGGGGGGACGACCCAGAGGGTGTCAGGGGACCAGGTAAGGCCACCTGACATTGTGGTGTCAGGACACACCAAATGGCTCTGAGTAGAAGTCCTGGTGTCTGGCTTCCAGAAGGATGGATGCCAGAAGAGTGCATTTAAGGGTGAATTTAAGTAGGAAACCTGTTGGGAAGGGCTGCAGGGCCAGTCCCTAAAGTGTTCCCAACCTTTGCCTCAAAGTGCTGGAATTACCACTCTGTGTCATAAAGTTGTGATGAATAGATACAATAGTATCCCTATAGTCCCTACTGGCATGTCATAGGCAAGGGTGATGCTTGCTGGAGGACTGAAATTACAGCAATTAGTGCTACTCATTTGAAAAAGGCAGAAAGCTTCAGCAATGGACTAGAAAGACTGCTTTCTATATACATTGGGGACTAATACTGCAGCACACTTTAATGTTTTTCACTGATATTTAAAGGAATTTCTGTGTATCCTACTGTCACTTTTAACTGTGTCCATATATTGAGAAGATTTGACCCCAGTAACTGCTTGATCACAGGAACTCAGGCTCATTCTGGCATCCTTACTAATAACAGACAGCACTTTCTTCCTTGTGGGATCACCCTGGAACTGATGGTAGCGATTAAGGAGCAGACTGTTTCTCACTGTGAGTGGAATGATGAAAGCCCTGCCCGTGCTGCTTTGTTCTGTTGTGCTGGTATCTTTTGGCCACAATTCAGTGTGTTGTGAATGGACTCGCTATCGATGCGGTGCCCTCGTTAACGAGCAGTGCCAGTTTCAGTTACCTACACAAGTGGGTCATAATGTAGTTGTTTTGACATGTGCAGCCCTGGCTGATCTTAGCTGAACTCCAGCACATTTATATGTTTGTCATTGCTTCAGTTGCTGTGTTTTCTGTGGGACTCACAAAAATATATCAGAGCATCTGTATTTTTTTTTATTATTATTATTTTTAATGTTTCTGCTGTTGATGCCCCAAGGATGAAAACAGCGAAAGAATGTGATTAAAATGTTTTCAGAACATTGGGGAATTCTGAACGTTGGCTGGCTCAGAGGGAATCTATTATTTACAATCTACTGTATCAAATTCAACTCACACCAAATTAGAAACTGATTTTTGTCATTGTCCCTTTTTAATCTAACCCTGTGGTTAACTCAGGAGAGGCAGCACCATAAATCACGTGGACATCTATGGATTTTTTTTTCCCCTGCTAGCCATTGCTAGGACTAAATGTTCATCTCTCAGTGATTCTTATCATCCAGGACACTAATAATAACATTTCTCTTCTGGGCTTGACTTTCCCTCTTCCAGGAGGAAAGGTATCTTTTTAATGTGCTTTGAAAAACATTTTTAGGGAGTAAATAACAATGCACAGGAAGATTTGGCTTGGGGTGCTTGAGTTTCAGCTAGTGAGATTAAAGAAACTCCTCGTGCCATGTTTCATAATTATCAAGGACCATGGATGGCATGGGGTCATGGTGTGAATAATGAATGCTTTCTCACCTTTTTCAAATCAGAAATTCACCATATGTGCTTCACTGTTTTTCTTTTGAAGATGGAGAAATGGAGGTAAACAACAGTAAGACTGCCCAGCAAATCAGGGGCAAGTCAGGAAACTTAGTCTTTCGTGTCTCTAATCAGCCAAATAAAACTTCCTTTTAATTTGCTTTCTGAAGGCATGAGGCTGCTGTGCCCTTGGTTTTCCTTCAGCATTAAAACAGAACTCTGATTTTACTGGGTCTTGGGACCAGCTCTCTTTGCCACCACAGGGATGGTCATGTTAGTCTTGATCTTGTAGACAGGGGACAGGCAGGATCACTCTCCTGTGCCTGGGAAGGTTGGTGTAGGGCCCCTGAGTGTGGTCTGTGTAGAAACACAAGGGAGATGAGACGTTACAAGATGGGGACCTACACACCAGGTGTCCCAAGGTAGGTTTGAACTTGTTTTGCTTTCCCTCACCATCTCTGTCTGATTGCAGCCTTTCAGCTAACTGGCTGTCTTCTTTCTCTTTCTCTCTCTCTCTGTCCTCCCAGGTCAGTGGCTGGTTTGGATAAAGAACCTGACCTTGTGCACATGGAAGCCCGGACAGCTGATGGACGTGAGTGCCTGCAGCCAATGATAAAAACTGGGCTTTGAGCCAAGAATGGAGTGGGAATGAGAATTCACTTTACCCATTTTACCTCCCCATTTACATTTTAACTGGTAGGAGAGATGTGGGTCATGGGGTTTGATGTGATGCTCTTATCCTGAGACTGTAGGGGAAAGTCATGGGCTGCAGTGCTTGTGTCTGTGGAGAGGGTGGACAGAAGCACAATCTGTTGGGCTAAGGAGACATCTTTTCTGTTCCCTATTTAGCTGTTTCAGTATCATGTAGTTTATATCAACTGTAAAGAGCTGGGCTACCAGCACTGTGCTATGGAACGTCTGTGCACTTTCAGAGGTGCTCAAAACCAGCTGGGTGGTACCTGGGAATTTGAGAAATTACCTGGAGTCAGACTTATCCTCTGGCCAGAATGTCCCTATGCCCCTTTGTCTTGTACTGAAAGTATTTTTTAGTTTTGCTATATTCTTAGTGTATGAATAGGTGTTCCATAACAAAACATTACGGGCCTTGAAAAGGTGCCTGGATCTAAAGCAGGAAATAGGAAAAAAAATTCTTAACCCCTCACTGAAAAGAATCTAGTCACATTTGCAGTAGAATGGATTCCTGTGTAGTTAATCTCCAGCAAAGACAATGGTATTAGATGTAAGTTGACTTACTCTCTCCAAAGTGTTTTAGATATTTCTCACAGGAACTGCAGCATAGCAATGCATCTGCTTCTGGTGTGGAACTTTACTCCAGTGTGAGGAAATGGGAGCAATGGGACAAGTGTTCCTTTTCGGTGCAGGGTCAGTGTAGAATTGAAGAGTTAGGGGATTTCTGGGAGGAGAAAGCCTCATTTTTGTTGGTTGAAAACTTTTCTCTGTTTTAGTCAAGCGCTGCGTAGGCCAGATGTGTGAACAAACTCCTGTCTATCAAGTTGGCTTCTCTGAGGTGGTGGATTTCTAATATCCCTCATTGGCCTCCCACAGCTATTTAGTGATGGCAGCTGAATAAATATCAGGCAATAAAAGCTCAGAGGTGACAGCTGTTTGTTGAATATGTGGAAAAAGCGAAACAGGCCGACAGGTGGGTGGACAAGGTAGGGAGGTATCTTCAGTGCCTTTGCTGCTGTGTGTACTGTCACAGGTATGATGGGAGAAGTGGTCGAAAACAAATAAAAGAAAAACAAGTAAGCAAGCAAACAAACTGCTGATGGAGTCTGTTTTCAAACTAAGTTTAAACTTGCTCACCCAGCTATTTGAATATTGGATATGTCAAGGATGTAAATGTTTGAAAGATGTATCCCCAGCTTACAGACAGCTCTCTTCCTTCAGGTCTTGTTTGCTCAGGGGTTTGCTCTTCATTCTTGTTTGATGTATAAATTCAGCATTTTGAAATTGGCAGCTAATGGTGTTGAGGGTTCCACCGAAAGTCAGGCTTGGCTGGTGGTGTCAGCAAAACAGCCCCACTGCAGACACCATCCCAGACCAGTTGGGCTGTGCTGGCCTTGCTGGAGTGTACAAAATGACTCCTCTCCCAGCCCAGCACAGCACAAAAGAACAGTGTTGCTCCAATTAGAGGTTTTAAAGCTTACAAGAATCTTAGTTTGTGTTACAGAGCAATGACAGCCTCCCCAGAGCACTACTGTACAGCTCTGGGTGCTCAGGAATGGGGTGCTGAACTTTTCTCCCAGTTAGTTCTGTAACCAAATTGGGCCTTCATGTGCTCAGTGAAATGGCTGAGGCTGGAAAACGGGGCTCCACAGTTACTTCCTCTTGATCCGAAAGTTTCTGATGGAAGTTTTCCTCAGTATTATGCAGAAGGAAGGAAAGGCTTCTCTAATGCCTCTTTTAGGTCAGTCTGGTGGCTCAGTCACTTATTTGGTGCATTAACAGACATGGATTTAAGTATTCCCATTGCGTAGTTCAATTCAGGTAGAAGAATCCATGCCTTCAATGTCACTGGCTACTTGAAAAATACATGATTCTTCTAGATTGGGCATTTTTCTTTCCACTTCTTCTGTTTTCCTCCATGCTTTTCATTAAAAAAAAAAAGTAAAGAGAAACAGCAGTGGGGAAGGGAGGGGAAGGAAAGGAAATGGTATTTAGGATTAGACTCCTGAATTTGATGATTTAAATTTTTTTTTTTTTTTTACGTGCTCTGGAGCTGGGAGCAGGTGGTGGGGCATGCTGGAGTCTCATTCATCCATAAATGAGTCAGGGCTATCAATAAGCTTATGGATCTGGGAGCTGGAAGTCCTGCTCACTTCCATGGTGTCTGTCCTTCAAGACATCTTGCCACATGGTTTTGTCTGTCCAGTCATTAGAAATGGTTGTGTCTCTGAAAAACCCATCTGCCCTGTGTCTAGTCTCCTTAAATACTGCAAGATGCTGATAATTCTAGTGCCTATCTTATCTCAAGCTGTTCCCATCTTTTGTAGCAGATGAAGTTTTTCACATTTTTTCGACATCTTGGCAGAGTCATTGTAGCAGAATAATAATCGAGGCTTGCATTTTTGAATTATAAAAATATGTAGGAGCCTTGGGCATTGTGCCTTCTGCCAGGGTGTAATAGGCAGCAGCAAGGACAGGGCTGGATGCAAGGGAACTATTATGAACACACTGACACAAGTACCCACCAGCATTCCTGGGAAGGATATATTGAACTTTTTAGTTCGGTGAGCTAATCTTTGCCCCACTCACAGATACAATGCAATAAACAGGATTTGAATTATAGATACAATGCAATAAACAGGATTTGAATTATAGGAAAAAGAGGGGAAGAAAAGCTAACCAGAAAGATAAAACAGGGTAACTAATTCCTGGAGAGTCTACATGTCTTTTTCTTTGGGGGAAAAATTATTGAGGCCAGTGAGTTTTTCTCCCTCCCATGGAAACCTTCATGATTTTATGATTTTAAATCTTGCCTGATACCAGGACCTGATTTAAGCTGAGCCAATCTGCCAATGCAACTTGTTTCCATCAGCTGCCCTTCTCCCTGTTAGCCATGCTGGCCAGCCATCCCCGCTTTCAGCTCCCTTTTTAAGCCTTCCAGGAAGGAGCAGGAATTGCTGTCCTGTGTCTCTGTAACTCACAGTGACCTGCTCACAGGCTGGCCCTTTGCAGCCTTCAGCACAGTGACACAACAGGTTTGACTGTTTTACTGCCTCCCTTCAGGGACCCATGTCTTTGGAGAGAGAGCCTCTTGTGCTCCTGCTTCCTGCCAAAGCTGGCATGGCTGGCAGGAATAGTTGAGACTTGGTAGCTTGGCTTATCTCACCAGTTTGTCCCTTCTAGTTTCAAGAAATTGTTTCCTTTTTGTCACTTCAAAAAGGCTAAAAATACACTCCAGAATCTCAAGATGGAAGACTGTGTTAAATAGCAATGAGGAGGCGGTTCAAGCTCCTCAACTGGAAAATGGCTGCACATCTGTGAAAGCCATTCCCTAATCCGAAGTGAGGTGGGGAGGGTTTGTGCGGAGGCATGGATGCTGGGATTTGAGCTACAGCAAGCCCTCCAGGCTGCTCGATGTCCATATTGCTACATTCACAGATGAGCTGAGAAAGTGGATGGATGTTGGTTAGAAGCATGGGAAGTTTTTAATGCTGTCTGGGAAGTAGGGAGCTTTTCTCAACTCCTTTTGCAGTGGGATATAATAAAAATCCCAAAAGTAACAAAAAATCCAACTGGTGAAAAAAACCCTGAAAACCAAAACATCCTTTAATTCTGGTGTTGTATAGGACAATGTATAAATTGGAAAGAATCCTCAGATAGAAACAACCTCCCTTAAGAAATACACCTCTCAGTGATAGGTATGCAAGGCTTTGGAGGCATGGCTCAGACTCATGTCACCTGCCTCTCTAGGTGAAATGTCCTTTCACCTTGTGGCTGTACAAAAGGGGGGTGCAAATTACCTCATTTTGGAGGAGAGGGAGATATTAGCTTGGAAGTTAGGATGGCCTCTTCTCTCTTAAATTGAGACTTTTGTTGAGAGACCCTGTACTTTCTATGTGAGAAGATGTGCCCTGTGAATGGCACCCTTTAAGAAGCTTGAGCAGGGACTTGAGATTGTTTCTCACTTTGAGCTGCACACAGGTGGGAACTGAACCGGGTGCTGCTGCATTTTTTACCTGATTTTTTAACATATTTTAAAGGGAATTATTTTTTATTTTCTTTGGGGAAGTGGGAAAAAAGCAAGACTTAACTTTATCTGGTATCCTAAAGCAGACAGATTTAAAGATATTTTATTTGTGTCTGGTTTTTTTTAATAGGTTTGTATTTTAAAATATATGAAAACAAATAAATAAGAGACTAAATGGAAAATGGGTAGTGAGCTACCCCCCTTCTCTACCACCATCTCCTTGTGAATATTAATCAGGTGCCATTCTTTGAGTATATTTGATTGCTGGTGTAAGACACTCAAAATGACACATTTCCTGATAGGCAGGAAGCTCGTTGTCATGTCAACACTTGTGATTTATCTGCGTTTATTTGTGACAGGTTTTTATTCCTCTTCCCATTCTGTCACTCAGCAGCAGCAAATTATTCCCTTTTTGGAAGGATAAGAATATCCAGGCGACTGTGTGGGAGAACATACTGGAGGGAATGAGCTTCTAAAAATACAGCTCCTGACCTCTCCTCCTTGTTCTGCCTAATTTTAGAGCTACCTCAAAGAGCAAGTCACTGCTGTTGATCTCTTTGGATAGCATGGCAGCACATAAGACCCTCTTGTTTTCTGAGCAGTTGCTTTTATCCACTGCAAGGTTGTCCTAGGTTCCACACTGAGGAGCTAAATAGCAGCTCCGGGCCAAGTGTGTGTATATCAATTGATGAAGAACTTTAATTTATGCCAGCTGAAAGTCTGACCTCTCTGCTGCTGCTGGTGGTATTTTATTCTGGGAGAAAGCACAGCTCCAATACTCTGGTTATTTGGCACTGTCTCCAGGTCAGGTGTTTCTCACCATGCACTTTAATCACCACTCTGAGCTGGCACCAGCAACATTTTCTGCTGCTTTAGCATCCTCAGTGGGACTGTGATTTCATTACTGCACCAGACCTGTGTGACTGCTCTGACTCAGCCAGGTAGCCCTTATTAACCTGGAATCCCTGGAGCATCAACCCAGAACCAGGTCTGCAGCCTTTAAACAGGGGCCTTCAGTCACTGGGTGGTTGGGCATGGACCTTTATCAGATTAAAGCTTGGTTGTAGTTTGTGATGTTTTTAGACAAAATATTTTAGAAATTATTAGTCTAATTATTAATGCCTCTGACTTGCATTCTTTTTGCATTTTTAAGAGTGTTGGTGAGACAAGACTATAAAAGAGGAAACTACCAGTCTGTGAATCTTGTTTTAGCATCTGGGAAGGCAGCTGGCTGAATCTTGGAGGATTTCAATTGTGCCCCCCCAGAGCTTTCCACTGCCCCACATTTTGCTGTAACTGGAAGGACACAGACTAAGGACAAGGCAGATTTTTTGGGATGGAGAATCCTGTAAGCAGCTTTGCTGGGATAGTGACTGTCTTTTTAAACTTCTCTTTTATCATTTTGGGCTCAATTTGACAAGATCCATGTTAGAAGGTTCTGCTGTGATCTAAAATCACTGCACCAGGCTCACCCCAGCCCTTATTAACTTGCTGTTTACTTCATTGATGGTCTGTCCTAACCCTTTGTAGAAAAGCAAAGAAGCATTTGAATCTAAGAAGCCTGTAGAAGTGCTACACTGCAAAAGATATGACCCTTTTTATCACTCCAGCTGTCATCCTAGTAGTATTTTCATTTTCTCCCTGATTTACAGTTTTCAGAAGAGCAGTTGAAAAGCAGAGATGGCATATTTAGATTACACACATCCAGAAACACAGTACCTTCATTGTTCTGTTTCATGAGGCCCTTTCTTAGCCTGAGTGAAATAATGCTTAACCCCCTATAACCCCTCTCAACATGCTGGAAGTGAGCATGTCTCTCTTATTCTAAGTTTCTGTATGCCTGCCTTTTCCTTCTGTTGTCTTCATGTTCTTCTCCCAGTCCTGTTCCTCCTCTCTAGCAACACCAAGGCCTGACAAGATCTCATTAGTGTGATGGTCTTCTCATCTTCTCTCTAGACAGAAGCATTTGATGCTTCTTGCAGTGCATATAACTGCTGTTGGGACTCTTCAGCTACTAATGCTATTTCATGTCCATGGAATTTTCATTCCTAGCCTATGCTGGCTATAAAGATTTAATTTTGGGAGATGCTTGTCATTTTCACAGCAAAATAAGTTAAATCATAGTGGTGGTTTGGGCTTTTTTGCTTTTTTTTGTGTTTTACTACCACAGTTAAAATCAGTCAACAAGGCTAGGGTGTTTCAGAGGGAAGACTGGGATATGATTTCCGGAAGGGTATTGGAGTTGGTAATTTCTACCTGGGTGGCTTCTTCTGCTCTGTATGGTTTCATCATCAGCTTTCTGATGAACCACTTATGGTTGGTACCCTTCATTTATGGTTTGAGCTTCAGTCTCCTGAGGAATGTCTGTGCAATAGGGAAGGGAATGGCAAAGTGTCAGTGTGATGAATTCCTAACTTTAGAGAGCAGTTAGTTTCAAAGGCTGGAGGCAGATCATGAAATAACATCTGCCTAGTTGGAGATGAGAACTTCTTTTGAGCTGCTGATGGTGTTTACAGCCAAGTGGCTCCTACCTGGGAACTCATGTGTCCATGTTCTCCCATTGCAGACACCCACTATTTGACCTGTCGGATCCAGGAGTGCTCCGAGACCAAAAGGAGTGGGCCCTTCTCGCGCTCCATTGATGTCAGCTCCCTTGTTGTGCAGGATGAATACATCTTCATCCAGGTACGTTGCCTTTGTACAACGGGGACATGAATTCTGCCTGCACAAGGAATTTTTTCTGTGCAAGGGAGGAGGCATATTCTTAGGATAAGCACATGGAACCACAGTTCATAAGAGCTGGGAGTCCATCCTGTTGGCTCTGCAGTCTGACACAAAGCACTTGATCTCTCTGCTCATCACGTCTTGAATCTTACATATTTTTAAAGTTTGTTCATTAAGGGTCCATGGATTTCACAACTGTGTGGCTACTTGTAAAATACAAAGGAGCTAAAAATGAGTTGGGGAGAACAGAGAAGAGCAAAGGAAAGGTGTGAATGATTGTTTTAACAACTGGAAAGGTTTATGCTGATTTGACAGTCAAGTAATGCTAACAGAGTGAACCAAAATTTGCAGTAGGAGGTAAAAGAGCAGAAAGATTGAGAAAAGATGTTACAGGGCAACTTCAAAGTGAAAGATGGCTGTAAATTTGTCAGTTGGTGATGATTTTGGAGATGAGGAGAAAGTGAGAGAAATCGAATGAGAAACTACATGTTTTTGAGATTTTTTGAGAATACATGGGCTGGATGGAACAGGGCCATCTCTCAAAATTTTGTGTCTGTGGAAGCCTGAGAATGAATAGTACAGTCTGGAAGAACACTTCCTGAAGATGTGCCATTTGGTTAAAAACTGAGAGCCAGGCTGTGGTGATTCCAGATCGTGGGAAGCTCAGGAGACACAGAGATTACAGACATGGTGATGTTAACTGCTTGTCACCAATGCTGAAGCAGGGGGAGCAAAATGAGATGAGGATTGGATTCAGGTGGTACAAAAAAGACACACGCTTCCCTTTTTGAGTGAGACTGGGTCACAGTAAGTTCCTATTTCGTTCCCTTTAGGGAGCATTTTTCTTGACTGTATCCGAATTATGAGAAAGTTTTACTCTGTTTATTGTAAAACTTTCTTATAAATGGGAAGACTGATAATTCTGTGCTGGGATTAGGTGGAGGACTGGATCCCTATGGCCTGGGAGGACATACATGTGGGAGTATGAAAACTGCATGCATTTGAGTAACATTGGCAGAATTCTGAGAGTGGGGGAGTCTGCTGCTCTGGAGATGACCTACTGCCTTGGGAGCTACAGCTCCCCTGAATCCCCCATGAAACCCAGCCTGCTACTGCTTCCTTTGGCATGGGGGACACCCACTGCTAGAAAACACTGTGAATGCAGTTTTTGCAACTTAGTAAGTCATGATTTGACTAAAGGCAAGGGCTTTCCAATTGATAAATGCTCTGCTCTCCAAGGAGTATTTTAGAGACACTCTCTTAATGTGGTGGTTTATGTCTGCGGCTAAAGGTGTTGTGGAACACCCAGGTCTTTAAGCATGAGGCCTTACAGACATTTCTGACTCTACAGCTCTCACTTGTGTTAAAACAAGGCCACTCTGTTTAGAATCTCGATCTCCCAGCAAGGACATGGGCCTGATGCGTGTGTTCCTCTGCCTCAAATCAGCAGTGAGCAGCTCAGGCTATTAGCTGCTAAATGCTTCAAGTTAAAAAAAAGTGTGTGTGTGTATACAAACACATGCATGTATGTATATGTAATACTCAAGTGCCTTGACTATTCTTAGCAAGGTTTTATTATAGCTTAATGGGTGTTTGAATTGAAAATCACATCCCCACGCTTCAAAAAGCTGTTAAATATACACACAGAACGTTGCTTCTGCCTTGGGCAGGAGACTCTCCATTCCCAGGCTGTCTATCCCTTTCCTTGCTTTTTGTATCACACTGGCAGGGTTTCTGCCTGTCCAGCAGCCAGTTGTAAGTGGCTGCAGACGCTGGGCAGGGATTGAATCCATGCAGTGCTGGAGTGACACGCAGGCACTTCAGATTCACAGCACACTCTGAGCTGAAGGTGTGTTAAATCCACCGTGTCCAGCACATGGTCAATGGACTATGCAGAGTGTTAGCTTGGTACATATGTAGGAGTGCTGATATGTCCTGGATGTTATTAGTCTCACAAACCTTGTGATGTTGCTGCCTATTATGGGATGTGTCAGACTGACTGTTTGCAGTGTCTCGCATGTATTGTTCAGTCTGGATAATCTTGGACAGAAGTGTGGGAGCCAGGTCTTTAGATTTTTAAATATTAGACAGAGATGAATAAATAAATATCAAATTGAATGTTAAGAACCTGGCGAGGTTTAATAGCTGCATAAAGGGTTGGTGCATGAGTTCTGATATGTCTGTTCTGGAACAAATCAGAACTAATGTCTTGGAGTGGAGAGAGGAACTTGTTTTTTTTAACTTTTGTCATTAAACCAGCAGATTTTTTAGTCTAAATCTGTAGTCAGTGCTCCTCTAAAGCGAGTGGAGAGATCAAAACTTTCAGGGTCAATTTATCTCCTATTTCACCTATTTCAGCATGAGATAGGTTTCTCTTTGAATATGCCTTTCTCTCTAATATTAGAAGGAACCAAAGTAGAGCTTAGTGAAGACCCTGAATTTTGTGACAGCTAAAGTTAGGGAGGATGAACCCCAGCTATTGCTATCAATATTTCAGATTATCTGCATACAGTTATTTACTAGTGAATATCCATTTTAACCAAGTTGATGAACAGGCCTGTAGTGTAAGATTGCTGGGAAATATTAACCTGTGTAACTGTGCACTTGAAGCAAACGTGATACAGTGATCCATAATGGTTAGGGGAAAGAAGAACACAGAAGATATGATAATGCCATTATAAATCAATGATTCGTGTTGTGCAGCACTTCTGAAAGGATCTTGCAGAATTACAGTACGAAGAAAGAAAATGAGAATTATCTTATGCTTGAAAATTTCTTCTCTGTTGAAAAGAGTTTGAAAAGACTGGCACTGGTTACCAGGCAAAAGAGATAAATAACATAGCCCATGAGGAAAGATGTAAAAGGTAATGTGGAAGGAAGAAAGAAATAGTTACTAAGAGAGAGTAGGAAGAATTCTTGTGAATAAAACGGTAGGACATCACTCTGAATTTATTGACTGGCTTTCTGTTCGATTGATCAATAGTTATTTAAGGATGCCTAGCATGCCACTAAGATTGGATTGGATAATCCTGCATAAATTGATACTTTAAGAGGAAATCTTACCCTCTCTTGCATGTGTAAGTTTTCATTCAGTTCACAGTATGCTCTGGTGTAACCAGGAGTCAGTATCATCATCTTCTTTCATGATTAATACTTAAAATTCATACAACTTGCAAAAAAGGTTGTTTATTTGTGATAAAACCTTGGAAAATATCTGGACTTATTTACTATAGCCAAAAAGGAGCTAATTTGATGATAAAATTTGCCATTTAATATCTGTGTCAGTGGTGTTCAATTACATAACTGTGCTCTAGTGAGTACTCGTTACTGAAACAGTATCACTTTCCAAACTTAGGTGCGGACATAACCTGCAACTGCCTAGAAGATTTGGTTCCTGACAATTACCTGAAATGCTACAGTATTTTCATGTGCAGAGCCTACATTATAAGACACAGGGATCAGGGATAGTCTTTTGGTTTATGTCTGAGTATAGAGTACTGATACTTTGGAGAATTAATATGTTAAAAAATAAATTACAGAGGAAATTCCGGGAAAGGTATTTTTCAAGCAGGTCTTGTATCATTATTTCTAGTGGAATTGCTCAGGTTGCTGAAAAGTGTTGAAAATTAAATAGGTTTTAATTAAAATGGTGATTATTTTTCAGGAAATTCTATTTTGACTGAGACAACCTTGTTTGGAGAACACCTTTTTTATTTTCCTATAAGTAAAAAAATAATATCAATGCTACTTGTTTTTTTAAAGAGAAGAGCAGGAATAATTCGTGTATGTTTCCTTGTCAACAGATCAAAATTTCCCACTAAAAATGCAGGAAAGCATGAGCAAATGTCACCACTTACTGCAGGCAGTGAGGACAGTCTGGGCCACATAAGTCCCAGTACACTGTTGCTTGTTTGTGTTGGTCTGAGAAGTCCTGGGGGTATGAATTCGTGCATTTGCTGGGAATCAGCTTTGCTCTGGGACAGTGCTTTTTGCAGAGAGCAGCATTCTTGTGGGCAGACCTGTAGCTGCCATAGACAGCTAAGTATTGCCAAGTTAAAGTAGCTGTTCCTGGTTGCCCAAAGGTTATGTGCAAGCATCTCGGGTGCAATGGCTCCGTGGTTCTTCTGGGTGGCCAGAGTCCCACCCTGGATGAGCCTGGCCACTATTGGAGAGGGATGACATTCCCAATGCAGACCTATGTGAGGACTGTTTCCACACAGAAGCCTAGGTATCAGGAGAGGGACAAACAGTGATGAAACTTTTCAGAATGTGTGACATGAAGCCTGCTGGCACTACTACTGTTATAGTGCTGGTGACCGAAGGACATCAGTGGGACAAAGTTTACAGGGAGATGAGCTATTTTTTATGAATTGGAACTGATAGAGTTAAGAAAGGGACAGATAAGATTTTGGGCATACTCACAAGATCCTAAGGGACTTGAGGAAGGATTTGGTCTCTGAAAATTGTTTCTTTTTTTCCCCAGCTGTAGATGTAGGTCTCATATTTCCCTCCCCCTATAAATCTTGCTGTGTTGTGTAAACCCTTCGGTGGGTGGCTTTCCCCCCAGAGATCATACCAGTCTAGTCCAGCATGCAGTTATCGCTGTCCATATTCCTCTCTTATGCTTCTGTCTCTGTCAGCACTTGGAAACCCTCAGGGTTTCGTTGGCCTTTTTGATTTGAGCTGGCTGTAAGTCAGTGCACAGATGTGTGGATGGGTGATCAATACCTGTCTTGGTTGTTTTTATGTCTTTATTTTATTCCAGGATGCTGCAGACTCTGCTATCCCAGCAGAGAGCAGCTGAAGTTGATCTGAATTGTAGCTCAGACTTTCAGCACTTTCCATAGCAGTGACAATGCTACTGGGTATAGAAGACTCCTCAGATTTAGCAGCTGATACCTGGTTTGGGTTTGGGGGTGATGCAGGCCAAACAAATGCCTTTGGAGATGCGCCCTGTCTGATCTCTCTTTGACTGGTGGTCTCATAAGGACAAGGAACGATCCCTCTAAACTTTGTTTGAAAAGGATTGGCCTTTGGCTTTAGATCCTGGTCCATTTCCACTTTAAATGGGGAGTGTGTTGCACCTCTTACCAGAAAGGCATGCTGAGCGGCAGTACCTTATCATTTTCCAAGGCCTTTAGAGAGTGGGAACATGGGTACCACTTCCCCTTTCCATCCCATGGCATAATTTATCAAGGTGTTTAGCTGCAGGCTGAAACACAGGAGTGTCTTGTCTCTCACCTGGCCCCTGCTGCTACTTCTCCTCCTGGGAACATTTCTTGTCTTCTTTCTTTGCCATTTCATTTGTGGTTCAGTCTCCTGGGAACTGCACATCTTCCTCTTGACTCCATATTCCTTCACGTTGTCCTGGGACATACGAAGGTTCCATGTTCAAAAAGCTAAGTTGCTCTCTTGGTGGCCCTTTGTTTTGAGGTTGATGTGATGAAGCTAGAGAGGAGTGTGAGAGCAGCTGGGAAGAGAGAGAGGGTCTTGGATGTGGTTTAAAATCCTCCTGAATGTGATGGGGTCTGTGGTGTTGCCATTTAGAGCAAGGGATGGTGGTTACTCACATCTTGCTCATGCAGCAGTGTAGAAGCAGCTGCAGTTCTTGTAGGAACTGTAGGAATTACATGTGGAAAGTGAAAAGTTTAAGTCAAAATGCTCTTCTTTGATACTGGTCTTCTATCTGGCTCTTCTTCACCTTCTGAAGTAATTCTGAACTTAGAAGACTTCTGCCTAATTCAGGGAATTGCACAGCAGGGCAGCACCTCAGCCTGTTCACTGGCTTGAGTGAGAAAGAAAAAACACAGAATTTCTCCAGAGGTTGTTGTGTGGTGCAGCTGAGTGGGAGTCTTAACAGTGCACATCTGAATAACTCCTCTGGCTCACAGGAGCAAACACTTCTGCCAAAATCTGTTGAACCAATTCAGTCTTCTTTTACATCAGAAAAGTTTTCTTAAAACATGTGCAGATGTCAGTATTCACCCACAATCACTGATAACTTCTTACAAAACCTATGGATAATATTTCCTTTTTTGGATGCCTGGTGTCTCATCAGAGTATGTACAAAAATTTCAGCTGAAATAATTTAATGCAAAATGGCACTTACAGACCTTCTTTATATGTGAATCAAATTCTGGTTTTATCAGGATGGATATATTTATGATAACATTTTTTTTCCCTAGCCTCAGTAAAAATAAAAATACTTATTATTTATAACATTAGAATTCAGGTGGTGGGGGGACATTTCTCTTTCAGGTGTTATAGAGGGGGAAAAAAATTTCCTGATTCTAGAAGCTATCTATATTTAAGCTCAGCTCAGAGAAGTAGTTTAATAATATTACTTCTTGTAACTATGATTGTTTAGGAACACTTGGAAGTGCTTATGTTTAGTAGGACATGAGTGTATGTTTCAAGTTTATTGAGTATTTAAGGATAGGCTAAATGAGCATATTTGCTGAATTGAAGTCATTTATCAGGTGAGAAGACTTCAACCAACAGCCACCGCTGAGCTTATGCTAATTCATAGGGATTCCTGACCTCAGTTATCAAGTTATCAATTTAAAAACTTGAATAAGTGCTAAATTTCCCCAGGAATAAAGGGGTTTTTATTTAATGGTTTTTTTATTAACATGAGATTTCTCAGCAGTGAAACAGGATAGAGGGAAGAACTTAAACGTTTATTTCCCAGTGTAGAGCCTTCTCTTTATTTTCATAGAAACTAAATACACCATGTTCAAATATAAATTTCTTTCCTCCATTTTTTCCTCCATTAACTGGGAGCCAAAGGTCTTAACAGAAATCAATCCATGCAATTTATTTTTAACTTCACCCTGCTTAGCTACGATTGATTTTTATCTTTGCGATCGATGGTAGAGAAAACGGTTTGGCGGGACAATGGAGCACTCTCCAGCTTGTAGGGGTTGGTCTGTGAGTCTTTTATTGAAGGAATCATTAAAAGCTTATTATGAAACTAATAGGATGAAGACGTTTAAATGATGAACACGATTACACCTGTTTTACTGGTGAATAATGCCTGCTACAGCTGATCTCCTCTCCCTCCTATTTAAAATGCTGGACAGCACTCCAGTGGGGGAAATTAATCCATAGAGATGAAAGAAAGTGCATCCCACATGCTAGTTAAAAGCTCTTCTTAAAGCAAGACAGGCAATAAGTAGTTAGCTACTTTCCTATTCACTGCTGGGTGCTTTTCATCCATTTCTAGCACAGTTTCGTCTTTTCTGTGCCAAATATCACATTTGGAACTTGAGCCTAAACATCTCTTGATAAAAAACCCTATTAACATTTTCCTTTATTTATTTATTTTTTTTTTATTGATTTCCTTTCTAGGGCTTTTTGTGGTGTACTTTCTTTTATCACTCTCTCCCCTCCCCTCACGTAGTCTGATTGATCAGCTGAAGATGTAAAGTATTGCCTTGGCAAACTCATATGTTTCCTCTGAAATCAAAGAGAGATTTAATGTGTACAATTATGCTCTTCTCAAGTTAGTTTCTGTGTGGGTAATGTGCATCTGCAGCTCTGATGTGGCTTGTGTTTTGGTGTAACTGTGCACATTTTCGGCAGGAGCTGCTTTTAAAGCAAATGCAATGCTTTCACTCTGGATTACTCTGTCCTTTAGCTGTGTCACCTTTGCTCTGAGGGGAGAGGGAGGTGAACAGGGACTGGGCCAGTATAATAAATGCTCCTTTTTCATAGCAGATTTTCTGTGATGGGTGAGATGCTCTAAAGAGTGTCATGTTTTCCAAGCCTGCTGAATTTACCGGGCAACTTGAGGGTGCTTTGTGCACAGAAACAGCACAGCATGCTCTGGTATTTGCATATTGTTCAATGACTGTGCAGAAGGCATGATATTAATGAAAATCACAGGGAAATAATTCAGACTGGATGGTACCTGTCATGATGGGATTTATGCTGGGGCAGTGGAGAACCTCACTACACAGAAATATCTGGAAGATTGTTTTTCCTGGCCATGGTGGGCAATCAAGAAGGAAGAACATTACACTAGGTTCATGTTCGTCCTCGTCTTCTGAACCTCTTGTGACTGGAATTGTGGTTAGACCTGGGAGACGAGGCACAACTTTTCAATGCTCATACTCACAAATCTGTGCAAGGCCTAGGCAGGGCTGTCTCTGAAGAACCCCAAAATCCCTTGCTAAGGGTGTCAGTGAAGCAGCCTGCCTGCTGAACTTGTCGTAACTCTTCTGGGCTTTAATCCACAATTTGATTTGGGGGATTTTATGCCCACAAGAAGGAGAAAGGGAACCTAAAGTTATAGCAATGAGGAGGGATGCCAGGGCTCCCTATGGAGTTGGAGAACACAGATCCAGGAGGCTGCTACAATAGAATGTTCCTTAACTTTTGAGTCCTACCAGCTCATTTTATGTTGCTAGAAAGGAGGGGTACTCCACAAGCAGAGGAATCACCTCGGAAAACAAGTGAGGTGTTTGTTGAAAATAACATCAACTATATGCTATTAATGACTTACTTTCAACAAGGAGTTTAAAATTTGGTTCTGCAAGCTTTTTGCTCACTTTTCTGCAAGTTCTTTGAGCAGCAGGAGGCAGATGGGGTCCTGCTTAGCCCAGGGACATTTCTGAGATTTAGTAATTTCATGTTTGTTACATCAATACCTGCCTTACATTGGAAATTATGAGTCCCAATATCAGCCAGCCAGGAAGATGATAATGAAGCCTGATGCACAGTGATCTACAGTTCCTGACATCATTTAGGGCGTCTTTGTAGTCTGGGACCTCTTAACTCTTTCTGCTTGCCTTCAAAACTCTTTAGATATCACAGGTGTTTTTCCCTAAGAGGAACTTCAATCTAAAAAAAAAAAAAAAAACCAAACAAAAAAAAACAAAAGGAAGAAAAACCTGCCTTTAAAGAATCATATTCAATCATTAACATGAGAAATGGCTTTGTGTGTTCCTAGACATGTCACAGAAATTATGGAGATAAATAGATTCCGTGAGAAATTTTATCTAATTCTCTGCAGTCTTGTGAGTGTATTTGCTTTCTTGTATGTTTGATGCACTCTGTCTCACTACAGGTCAGGAGGGGGAATGAGCTAACATATTCAGACTCTGAGGGCTTTTAAAGAGAAATTTCTCATGTTTCTCTTCTTAAGTGCCAGCTTAGGTTAGATGAGACTTTGTCTTGATACAATATGTGGAAGTATTAAACAAAAGTAGTAGCTCAAGAGTGGAGGGAGGAAGGAAGAACACAGGTTAGGAAAGACAGATGTGCTTGATGGCAAACACATTTGTCCATAGGAATCATTTCCACTGGCCAGAAGCCCAACTGAACACATAAAGTAGAAATCCAGAAAAACAGATTAATGATCCAGTCATTAGCGATGGAGGAGGAAAAAGACAAACCCAGCTAATTCTGTACTGAGCATGACAGATGAGCTCACAGCAAATAATTGGGTGACATTCATCAAATGTGAACTGAAAGGAGGCATTGGAGGGCAAAATGCTGCCATAATCTCTGGGATTTACAGTGTTGGAGCATTTGCTCATAGGAAAAGGAAAAGTTCATCAAAATAAATTAAGTTGGGCCTTCCAAAATTCATTCTGTATCACAGTTCTTGCCAAAACTTTATTGGAGGCTTGATCATTTTTTTGGAACTGTTATAACTGTGCATGTAAATCATGCAAAGATGAGATCCTGGCTGGGAAAAGCTTACACAGCTCCTGCCAGCAGAATTGTGGGTGGCTTCATATTATCTGGCTCAGGAAGACCACAAACCTCAAAGATTTCTATTTCTAAACCCTTGTCAAGGTGACCTAGTCCAGGTAGAAGCCTGGAAGGAGTTTAACTATTGCATACTGAACTTTTAACAGTGTTTTAATCCTGAATTTCTGCATTAAAAACAAGACAGACATACAAACAATTAATACAACAAACCTCTCCAGGTACCAGTTTTCAGTGGGATAAAGTGAAAAAAAACTGCGTAAAACCTTTTGAGTGTGGAAAACTTGTAGTAGATCCCGTTGTGGCTCAGAAAGTGGAATTTGATCACTCCTTGATATTTTTGCCACTCTGTGTTCACTGGATTAACTAGAAGATTGATTGTTGGACTGTTCCCAGTCTTAACTGGTCATCACAGCATTTACAAAGTACGTAAATATTCATGTCCTCATCTACAAGTTGAAGACCATCTCAGCCCATCAGAAGAAGTGGATATTGAACCCAAGGTCTTTACCAAGTAGTCATTGGACACATTCAGTTCATGTGACAGTTGAAAATTTGGATTTTCCAGTGGAGGTCATAAATATTAAAAGAGAAGAGGGGATATTTAAATATTCCCTGTGCTATTTATTTAGACAATATGACCTAGAAGTGTGGGATCCTTTGAGCAATGCTTGTAGAGCTGAGAGAGATAAAATTACTGCAAACATTAATTTTTGCCTTTGAGCTGGACTCAGTATGAATAAACTGCACAGTCTGTTCTCTCCTGTGAAAATTTTAGTTTGATGTGGATGTATTAGATGGGAAATTTATCCTTCAGAAGTAGAACTCACTGACTTTGTCCAGCCTGCAGAAAAGATGGCTGTGGGGAGACATTAGGGCACCTTGCAGTAGCTGAAGTGGCTACAAGAGAGCTGGAGGGGGACTTTGGACAAGGAGGAATGGCATTGAACTGAAAGAGAACAAGGAAGAACTGGATGGTCTTTGAGGTCCCTACCCAGACCATTGTGTGATTCTATGATCCTCACAGCTGGAGAGCAGGACCTGAAATGCTCACTGCTGTGCCAGTCCCCAGTGCACTTTGCATGAAGTGAGAGTCCAGTAACTGCTGTTCTCTCCCTGTCTCTTCCACTGGCTTGTTCTGGGTCCGTAGGCAAGCTGCTTTAGATTTTGATGTTTGTGTTTACCCTTGGCTTTAGATAAAGGTTATCTGCATAGAGTTTATTAACTATGATATATAGGTCATTCTGATGACCTTATGCTGTGTGTGCTATAATATATATTGTTGTTTTCATTTTTTTCTCTTGAGGGTTCTAAGTACAGTTATGATGACATTACAAGTAGAAATGGAAAAAAATCAGAAGGGGAAGTCTTAGTGTAGAAGCTGGTCCTATTTCTAAACCTTCCTTTCTTTCCAGTTTTTCAAACTGTCAATGGAAAAGCCTTGAGTTGATTAGACGTCAAATTTCATGACCAATAATAGGATGTCCTTCGAATGACAGCTTCTCTAGGGAAGAAAGCCACTATCTAGAGGTGATATCATTGCTGAGAATACAATTGATGCTGTAGCAATGTTCTCTGTAAGCTCATTCTCCAATATCACTGCCAGATAAAGTAAGTATATCTAGGAGAGAATCTAGGTCCTTTCTCTTGGCTTTATTGGAAACCTAAGAAGCCAACAAGTGACATTCCATATAAGTCTAAGTGCTGTGTGCATTATTTTATCTTAAGACCTGCGAGACTGCCCAACCAGCAGAATGTAGGAAATTCACTGATGTAAGCCTTATTTTAGCCAGGTCTGAGATGATTCCAGAAAGAACACCTACAGCAAGAGTGAGTAAGTCTTGACGGGTTTTAAATCCCATATTTTACAAATTATCAGTGCTAGATCTCATTGATGCATGGCATTTTTGCATAGTCTTTAGTTCATTCAGCCCATAAAACTGCAGATTTGGATGTCTATCAGTTCCCCCCACACACATCCTTTTTCAGAGAGCGTGATTTTAGAGAAACCTGTTTCATAGTGACAAAGGGCATCTAAGAGCTTAGCTCCAGCTTTCCAAGAGCACATTTACTGTTGGCATTAAATGGTGCTAGTGTGGATCTCTGCTGTTAGTCACTGTGAAAGGTTGTTGGAAGACAATCCTGGCCTCAGAGGACTTACAGTGCAGACAAGGCTGAGAAGCAGCAGAAAAAGAGGGATTATCTCCTACTTACAGGGGAGGAACAGAAGCACACAGAGACTTTAAATTACTTGCCCAAGGTAATTGAGTTGGACCATGTGATGAAACCAGATCCTCCTCTTCCTCCCACTCAGCACCTTTTTTCCTGAGATGTTAAAATCACACTGGATTTGAATCATAAGAGACAAAATGGAAAGTGCAATAGCACAGTTTAAATAAATAATACTCCATCCTTCTCAAATCTGGGATTTCTTTGGAGTTACCCAGAGGCTTTTAGGGACAGCTATGCCTGTCATAATAAACAAGATATCTGAAAGAAAGTTTGTCAGGCACTTTTAAAGGTGTCATCACAGAGTGTCTCAGAAGGGTCATCACTCACTTTGTTTGGTGTTTCCATAGGTGACAACTGGTGGAAGAGCAACTTACTATGTGTCCTACAGACGGGAGCCTTTTGCACAGATTAAATTACCCAAATACTCCCTTCCTAAGGTGAGTCTGCCACGTGTGAACATAGACACGTAGTATCTTGGGAAGCCAACTAAGTGAGGTTTGATAAGGTGAAGTGCCAGGTCCTTCACTTGGGTCACAACAACCCCACACAGCGCTACAGGCTGGGGACAGAGTGGCTGGAAAGTGGCCCAATGGAAAAGGAGCTGGGGGTACTGGTTGACAGTTCCTGAAGTGGCCAAGAAGGCTAATGGTATCTCTGTCTGTAGCAAAAATATAGTTGCCACCAGGACTAGGAAAGTGACCTGTTATAATACCGATTTGTTGGTGGTCCTGATTTAGAACTGGTGCATAGTATAAAATCAGGGGTACTTTTGTAATTTAAAAATCAGAAGTACTTTAAAGCTAGGTGTCATGGAAAAGTCTTCGAGCCATGTAAAGGAGGCTTGTTTATGCTGCCCTTAGTCACTAGAATATTTTTGCTGTACAGTAATAACTATCCTGTCATCTGCAGATTAATGAACTCTGCTGGAGTTGTACGTATGTGAGGCTGGCACCAGGCTAATGCAATATTTCCACTGCAAGTGGTGAAAACAGATTGAAGTCGTTGGGTGTTTTGCTTTATTTTCACACTGTTGGAATAGGTTGGGTACCTCCTTAATCTTTAAGGAATTATAGCTGCTGGGCAAGAACAAACTTCCTGATTTAGTCTTCCTTCATTGAGGGAAACGGCAAATCTCCCACTGATTGTACTCACGGGGATAGAATTAGGCCCTCAAATGGTTTTTCTCCCCATCCCATGCCGATAGGATATGTTAGGTCTATTAGAAATAGCCCCATTTAATCAATCCCAACTTTTCATCTAGATACCTCACACAAAAGATTAAGATGCCTCCTAGGCAGGATGAGGATATTGAGCTGATCTTCCCCCAGATATTCTTTCCTGAAATCAGGTCACTCCATCCTTTGGGAGACTTCCAGAATTATGATTTCTTGATGCAGAAACAGTGCAAGGAATTAATCAAGGCCCTTTGGCACTCTAGGGAAAGTTTAAATAGATACAAATAGATAAATGGAGTCTCATATAAAAACCACAGTCATTTTGCTTCTAGCTGAACCTGTGTCAGTTTGTTCAACAATGGTAGCAAGGATGAAGTGCTTCAACACTCATCACCACCCTGAAAGTAGTTTCCATGAACCTGTTTTAAAATAATACTGAGAAAATGCGCTGTCAGATCTCTCTGATATTAAAACTAAGTGGGGAAACCCTTGCTAGACTTTTTGTGTCTTGGTCAGCAGCAGAAATCCAGCAAAGGTTAGTGGGTGGATTATTTGATAGCCTGTATATTGTGGAATAACTGATCTCAGATAAACTCTCAATAGGAAAGTGTGTTATTAAAAATCCCTATCAGCAGTAGCTCAAACTGACACCTATGCCTCACCTTCAAATAAATGTGAACTCCAAGGTTTTTCGAAACCATCCTCTGCCAGTTGGAAGCACAAGCCCATTAGTTCAGCATGTGAATGAAAATTATCACTGCTTTTAGCCTGGTGCCATATGATGCTTAGTGGCTGTGAAGACTCCATGCTCCAAGGCTGTGAATCTTCCATGAGTGATAAAACCGACTTTCAAATTTATAAATAAAAAATGAAACTGGATGAAATTCCTTGAAGGTACCAAAAATGAAGAAAGCAAAAACCCTTTGCCTGGGGTGTGATTATTAAAAAAATGAAATGCAGAAAAGTCACAATGCTGGTAATTTATTGGCTTGCTCTAACAGAAAGTTGTTAAACATACCTATAATTCATGCTCCATCTCCATTCTTTCATAATTCATGGTAATTACTACATGTCCCGAAGGGCAAAGAAATACAGAGATCCTCAGTAACAGGCCTTTTGTCTTCTTTTAACAGGACATGCATATTATCAGCACAGATGAGAATCAGGTCTTTGCAGCTGTTCAAGAGTGGAACCAGAATGATACGTATAACCTGTACATCTCAGACACCCGAGGGGTCTACTTCACCCTGGCCTTGGAAAATGTGAAAAGCAGCCGGGGACTGGAGGGGAATATCGTCATTGACCTTTATGAGGTATGTAGTAAAGGGCACCCTACAAAGAGCAGCAACTGCCTGCTAGTTCAAGCAAGTGTAAATCTCTTACCAGCCTCCCAGGATTTTCATTTGTTTTGGGATCAGCCCTGATGCATTTCCTGGATTTGATGGCGAGTTGACTCAAGTGGGAATAGATGTAGTGCATTCTGTTAGGGGTGCAACAACTGGCTGGGTTCAAGTCAGTGACTAGTTAGCTGTGTGTCATTTCCAAAAGGGAAAACCATTATCCTTCTCACCGTAGTGTGGATATCCATAGAAGGACTAAACATACCTTTTCTTTCCCCTTGGACATCTAGAGACACCTGCTTGCAGGCAGGGAATCTGGACTGTCCCTTAGTGAGCACTGAACAGTTTGTGAACTATAACCAAACATTTGTAGGTGCCACTTGCCCAGAGATGACAGATGGATAACTTCTACCCCAAACTATCTTCCATTCTCATGCTTCTGCCAGGCCTGTCAGCCTTGGCCAGCAGCAGTCCATTCAGAGCAGTTCCAGTTCCTGGTTTCTTCAGAGCATTCTGGTTTTGGTGTGTTATTACCTGTTGGATGGAAGATCTCAGTGCTCAGTGCTTTGCCAGCAGCTAACAACTGATCTGTAATACTAATAGAAATGGTTGCAGGCTGATTTCTGCTGTTACACAGAGAAATGTTCTTGCAGCTACATGCAGAACTTAGGACTACAGATTTATTTATTTCAGCCAGAATAATGCTTATTTAACAACATAATCAATTTGTTTATAAAAATCCAGATAGTTTAAGTCAATGAGGGAAAATTCACAAATAACACATTGATCAGTATGAAGGACAGGGTTTATGGGTTTTTTTCACCTGTTTAAATATATTTTCCTGCCTCTGAAAAAGTATATTTCTTTGCTGTGATGAACCAGCTAAAACAAACATGCTTTGTCTCCCATTCCTGGGGAAACCTGTGTATTCCCCAGTGGTGTATCATAGACTTTTCACTGTTAAATGCTAATAGATTTTTACAGGGTCATTTAAAGAGTAGTGTCACTCCAGGGGCTTTAGAGTAGAAGGATTTGCATTGTGACAGTTGCCAGGAAGTTGCAGATTTGCAGCAAGTTCCTTCTTCCTGTCTCAGTTTCACAGCTGTGCAACAGAGACCAGACTCAACATGAAATCTTCTTGGGGATGTTTTGACAGGACCATATTCTGTTGGAATGGGATCTGCTGACAAAAATCAAAACATTTGAAACAACTGGGTTGATTTTGTCAGAATTTGGGTGTGGAAGGAAGAGGGAGAAATGGAGTTTGCAAAACATCAGTGTCTCAGCATATTCAGGATTCCCATCTTTTGTGTTGATTTTTTTTTTCTGGTACACAAAAGGATCCCACACTGCTTCTGATGTGATGTGCTGTCTCCCCTGTTTTGACAGTCTCCGGAGGCAGTGGGGCAGACCCCATCCTCAAGCTCACAGAACTCATGTGTGACCTGGTGCATGCTGCACCTTCAAGCCCATCATCAGCCTGTCTGCAAGAACTCAATGAAATCCCAAAGTGGGCTGTTTCCTCGGGATTTGCTCTGCGATTATCCTTGTCTTTTTCTTCTAAGGATAGAAACTGTGGATACAAAAATGCTGCTAGCAAGGATTTTCTTGCTATTTTCTAAGTCCATGAGAGACTTTTCCACAGAGATAGTAGCAGAGTTCTGTAAACAATGAAACACCTGCAACCTTGAAAGTCTTGTTTATAGTACAGTAGAAAAATATTTTGACAATGGATGTTTTAGGATTCTAGCCAATCACCCCCAAGGGCTGGCTGATCCTTTGTCCAATTAGACTATGAAGAAAAAAGTCTATAAAAGAGTTTGTAAAATAATTAAATAAATCAATCTTGCTGCACAGTTCCTGCCTGCTGGATCTTCTCTCCTCCTCCCTACAGCTGCGGGACACGGTGATATACCCTAGGGCATTTTTAATAAGAAACCACACGAGATCTTTCAGCTTTTCAACCATCATCAAGATGTACCGTCAGTGCCATTCAGTGTTACAAGATTTGATTGAGATGGCTTCTTTGCTTTTACAGAGACCTCCCACTCCTGAGAGTGCTCAGATGGACATTGCTTCCAGCCTGTTCTTCCGATGTATTTTTTTCATCTCTCTCCCTTTTTCCTAGGTAGCAGGGATCAAAGGCATATTCCTGGCTAACAGGAAGATAGATGACCAAATCAAGACTTTCATTACCTACAACAAGGGCAGAGACTGGCGTTTGCTACAGGCACCAGACACCGATCTAAGAGGGGATCCTGTACTTTGCCAGCTGGTGAGTGGCAGATCTTTTCAAGGCACTACTGATTCCTTCAGAGCTGCTTATTTTGGTCCCTAGGTTAACAAAACTCTCCCTGTGTTTTTTCTCTTGACCTTCTATGTGTTAAATGAATTAAGTAAATTTCTTTATCTATAGCTTCATCGCTTTTAAGGAAAAATTCTGACCTTCTTTCTTGATGTATTTCATAGAATTCAAGTCAGAATAAGAAAGTTTCTGGGGAAAAGTGCTCTAAGTCAGATTGTTGATAAAACAAGGGCAGACATGCTTGTTTGTAGTGCAGAGTTCCTGCTTATCCTGCAAAGGAACATATGAACTATTTGTGCTTAGAACAGAGGGGTCATTTTCAGAAGGATCAGAGCATCTGTGTGCAGTCACCAGGAGTTCCTCTGATATTTAACTTGCTGCATATTAAAGCTTCCACCTTTTGTTTGTTTTCTGTCAACAGCCATTTTGCTCATTGCACTTGCGCCTGCAGCTCTCAGAGAATCCGTATACTTCAGGGAGCATTTCCAGCAAAGAGACAGCTCCTGGGCTGCTGGTGGCAACGGGTAAGAACATAAGTGCTTCTCACCACTCACCCATACCTCCCTGGGAGCCTGAGAGTATATGAGGTATTCCCTATTGGTGTAAAACCTTTCAGCTCTGTTTCAGCAAGTGCTGAGCTAATTCACATTAACTCCCATTTGCTATGGGCTAGGAGAAGGTGTATGGCCCCAAGTTCAAAAAAGGTGTCAGGTGTTTGTTGCTCTACAATAACCCTTCTGCAGGTCTCAACCCACACTTTCAAGGTACCATTACCAAATGGCATTACTAGGTCCTCTCATGTTGTTACAACCACTGATGGATGTGTATCTGATTGCTGAGAGTGCCATAGATGAGAATAGTACCCAGGGCTACTTGAAGGTGTTAATATGTTCTGCCTTTTGAGTAGCAAGCACAGAGTTGTCACAGAGTCTGTCAGGTGAAGCCTGGGCTTCGTGGGTGCCTGTGTTGTGCATGGCACCTATTTTCAACCCTGTATTGCTGCAAGACCAGCAGCATTTAATCAACACTGCACGGGCTACTGGTATTGTGGGCTGTTCTGCAAAAAAGTGCTTTGGCAGGTTGTTTTGTTTCAATGACAGCCTGCTACAATACTTCATGGTGGCAGTGGCTGACCCACTGTAATTAATCTGCAGGATGGATGGTGCTACCAACCCCACTCAGCTCTGTGGGAGCTGCTGGACTAACAAAGTGCTTCCGGAATGGCTGGTGCTACTGAAAGCTGGCCTCTGAAGCATGTAGGCAATTCTGTCATTTCAAATAGAGTCTCTTACATATGCTCAAATATGTCCAAATAGCTTAACTGTTCTTTCTAAGGCTCAGTTTATCTCCTTGGTCCTGTTCAGCATAGCAGTAGCCTGCAAGTGTGTGATGTTAGCATATTGTCAGCATGAATTTACACTATTTCTTCCAACCATTTTCATTCTCATGTCCTTCTGTGCTTCTGTGTGTTTGCCAGAACCTGAAACGGGTTCCCTTCATGACATTTATATCTCAACAAGGGAGACACCATGTGATTTCCAGTTCACTGATCCAGGCCAAATGAAGTGAGATAATTTGGTTTAAACCTCCAGATATCCCTATGCATAGCCAAGTGGAGTCATCACTCCTGGCAGGTTGCACTAGATGGATGCTTAGGAACAAGCCCGACTCATGATGCTGTAATTACAAAAGCTTTTTTTTTTTTAACCTTTTAGGAAGCAAATAGAGGCAGCAGGATGGTGAGATTCTAGGCATTGATCTAAATTGTTAGTAAATTAGGTTCTTTTCAAGCTGCCAGTGCATGGGATGAATGCTTTCCCAGTCTAACAATTAACCTTTAAAAGGCAGAATATAATTTCTGCCTTACTACTTTGTAGATTAAAAAGCCTTACCTGTTGGGAATATACACATCTGT
This sequence comes from Aphelocoma coerulescens, assembly GCF_041296385.1. Lineage (NCBI taxonomy): Eukaryota > Metazoa > Chordata > Aves > Passeriformes > Corvidae > Aphelocoma > Aphelocoma coerulescens. Next base: position 25,622,001 of record NC_091020.1, read on the forward strand.
TTCCACTAACCAGTTTCACAACAGCAGGAGCATCTCACCATGTTGTTGAATGCATTCAAGGATAAGCTTTGCAATTTATTCTCACAAGTGCTGGCTGCTCAAACACTTGATTTACAGTGAGACATGTCCAGCAATGATTGGAAATTTGGACACTTGGTATAGGACAGGGGTTAGATTCTTGTAAATGGAAGAATTATGTTTTATTATCTAATTGTACAGCTGCTAAATCTTCTTGACTTGTTTGGGAGTTACATTTTGTGAGGTTTGAATGCATGCAGCTGAAACTAGAGGGAGAGAATGAAGGAAATAACAGAACAGCTTTGCACAGAAAAACAGAACGAAGTGATAACAACCAAATTCTTGCCTTTTTACTCCCTTTCCTTGCCTCCATCTGTAAATCCCTGTTTGAAAATTTGGATTTTCCACTTTGGTGTTTAAAATATGATGATACAAAACCTATACTGCTGCTTTTAGATCAGTTTCTAACTCATGATAAGATACTGGGCTAAGACCTTTGAACTGACACAGTAGATTTATCCTCTTGAACCTGGACATCCCTAGAGACTGACCTTCTATGTGGTTGCCCATATCAGGTTTTCCTTACAGCCTCATCTTAAACAGTTGGTCACTTTTTCTGGTGTCAGGGGAAAAAAATTAGGTGGGGGACAGTAAGATACTTCCTATATCCTGAGCACTGATGAGAACACGCTTCTTGAGTTGTGCTGCCTCCCAGAGCCAGAACTTTTTTGAAATAGCTTTGAAACAATAATGTGGTTAGTTGAATTCCATGATGGTAACAGGAGAGTTTCAACCTATTTAAATTTCTAATTTTCCAGCATTAAATGTCAGAAATTTAATTACCATTTTCATTAGTGTGTTCATCCATACAGGAATGTCTGACACTTGTGTTGCAGGCAATATTGGCTCTGAGCTTTCCTACACGGATGTTGGCGTGTTCATCTCTTCTGATGGTGGCAATTCCTGGAGACAGGTATGTTTTTCACAGCAAAGGAAAGCATGGAGCCTTTTGCTATTCTTCTTCTGCCTCTTCCTAGTGGAGTGGGGCACTCATGCAGTACCTCATTTGTTTGCAGGTCTTCGAGGAGGAATACAACGTTTGGTTTCTGGACTGGGGAGGGGCACTAGTGGCCATGAAGCACACATCAGTGCCCATCTGGCACATGTGGTAAGGCAACGTTACTTTGAGAAGGTGCCAGTGTCTATAAAATGAGTAGATGAAGTCATTCTTATCTATATTTTACCATCAATGTGGTTTTATTGATGAATATAATGATTATTGCCCCATTTTATAAATATAATGGCTCTGTACATAATCACCTACATGTATGAATTACTCTTTGCACTGGAAATGTACTGTGAGCCTCCAGGTGGGGTTTCTTTCCTACACACACACATATACTAAGTAATAGGCCATCCTTTGGGCTTCAGGCATTTCTGAGAGGCTGTGTCTCTCGTTTCTACATTTTGTTTACAGAATTTAACATTAATCTGGTAAGACAGATAAAGGGAGGGAGAGGAGAGGGCAGTAGGTGTAGATGAGGACAACAGAGATATGTTGCTAACTCCTCTAGTATTTGACTATCAGTTTCCAGAGATATTGTAGTGGTGACTGATTAGAGCTGGAGGTGAAATAGGGCAAAATGATTTCTCAGCTGAAGACACTGTTTTGCTATAAATGGGTTATAACAATCTAAGCACTAAAGATACTGCTCAAAATTAGCCTCTTCTTAGCTCTTGCCCCTCTGACTCCTGCACCAGTTAAACATTCTAAAATTCAGAACTAACACTGTTTACAGAAAACGGGTGTGTTCATTACTGGATAGGTCAGTCCATTAGACATGCCCCTTCAGTCTTGGGGCTTGATTGAAAGAGGCTCATGTCTAATGGACTGACCTACCCAGCATCTAATGCTGTTCAGAAGTGAATTACAAATAGCTTTCAGAGACAAGATGTTTTCCTGTCTACAATACTGAGTTGTCTCTTAGCTTGATGGTGCTAAGCACATGTCTATTACTTTTCATGCAGAACAGGAAATGTGGTCTTCAGTCAAATAGAAAAAAAAAGCAATGGTGTTTGGCAGCAGTGATGAGGTGTTAAGGTCTCCTCTACCTGAGTCATTATTGTACAAAATCCTCCAGTGAAATTGCAGTCATTCCAAATCTGGACACCTCAAGACATGTTGACTTCACCCATTTACAAGCTCATGTTCCAGAGATGTACTTAGAGAACATTAACAGCTACTTTGTCAATATAAAAAGCTTCTGGACTTCTGATCTGACAGATAACTCTGGGATGACTGCAACATAGATTTCTGTAGAAGTTTGAATATATTGCATTTGAGCACGTTTCTTTGCCACCTGAAGTAAAGAAATGACTGCTTTAGTCATGGTGTGATAGTGGACTCTTAACCACGGGATGTATTGGCTCCGTAACTGGACATACAGAGGACAGTAGTCACAGGGCAGACTCCTAAAGATGAGCTGCAGACTCCAGTCTGTGGATAGAATGTGTTGAGGTGTGACTGGAAGCCTCTGGTGGGTAACTCAGTTGTCATGGCTATAACTAAAGTGCCCTCAGGAAAGAGGACATCAGGACCATGTCCCAGTCTTTAGACCAAGCCAAGTATGAGTCAAGGAAGGAGAAGTGTGTGTTAGCCACGGGTGGGTGTCTCCAGCAGCGGGTGTGTCAGACTGCAGCAGGTTGAGCTCTGGAAGGGTGAAAGGGGAGCCACTTACTGAAAAAGCTGCAAGTCACGTATTAAACATTTGTTACTGTATTATTCAGGCCAGGTGTAACTGTTTCAGTTGTCTTTAATCGTGAAGGCTCCTCAGACATAAAAAGCACATTAATACAAGTGCCTGTACTTACATATTGAGGAAGATTTGGTCACAGGTTGACTTTTCATAGGAGCTGAGAGCTCAGTTCACCTTTGTTTGGGGAGGTTCATTTCAGATGCTCTCCTTTTACCCTAAGTTTCCTGAAATGGCATGTGCAGTACTACGAGTGCCCCACCCACTCTATTAAATGAGTAGTGATTTAGATCTGTTATCAATACGCTCCAACAGGTTTCCTCCAAAATTGTACCCTTAAGGGCTTTGGAATTTGCTTCATATTGCCTCAGTAGGCACCTGTTTTATGGGCAGGAGTGGAATAGATTAAAGGGTACATGTAAATCTATTAGTTCTCAGGCTGAGACATTGTACAATAAGTTTCATGCTGGAGAAAAGAGGGGTGGATAATTGAAAAGCTAAGAGAACTTTAGCTAAGGTAATGAAGCATGCTGTTCCCCAGAAGTTGAAATGCTATTTTAGAGAGATAAGCATTCAAGCAGAACACATAAAAATGCACAGGTGTATAGGAAGATACATACATTTAAATAAATAGATTTAGGGCAGATAATCTTTCTGTGTCCTGTTGTACTCCCAGAGTTCTGTCTTTCCTGTAAAGCTAACTTCCTGTTCTGGCACAGGTGCATTGAGAGTCAGGTGAAGGTGTCTTGCTAAGTGACATGAGGGGCAGAGTTAGGGGATGGTGACTGCCAGCCTTGGCTTTGCACACCAGAGGTCTGAGGTTGGTTTATAATACACACTCCAGTGGCCTCCTGGTCCTTTGGTGGCATGTCAGATAGTGTTCTACCTGCTTGGAGCAGGGAGGACTTGGTGTCCACCAAGAGCCTCCCAGACAGATCCAGATGCTTGGATGCATCTGTGAGCACACACATTCTACACTCCTCACTCCCAAAAATAAGGCAAATTTGCTTTAAAGTACTAATAGGGATAGAGAGATTGTAGCTAATGCTATATGGCATTGATACAGGGATGGGTCAAAATGTCCTGTGGTGGTGAAAGCAATTTTCATGCATTCAGGCCAGGGTTGCTTATGCTCTGAGTGGTGCTTCATGCCAGGTGCTATTCCAGACCCAGAAACAGGTCTTGGCAAAGCCTCTTGATCCCTTGAGGTCTGATCTACAGCTGCATCAAGTATATCCATATCCTTATTGCCAGTATTTATGCTTTCTAAAGCTTTGATCTTTCAAAGTACATCAAGAGCATGAATTTAGTGGGCTGGGAAACGACAAAGATTGGTGCTTGTCTGTAAACCCAGCTGCTGGAGCTTGCAGACCTTAGCCAACATTTAATTGCTGCAGTTGCTTTAGAGTAAGTCTTTTTATGTATATAAATGTTGTCTGCTTCTATCCCAGGGTGAGTTTTGATGAGGGAAGATCCTGGACTAAATACAGTTTCACATCAACACCACTTTTTGTGGATGGATCCCTTGTAGACCCTGGCATAGAGACCCAGATAATGACGTAAGTACAGCAGCTCCTATTTTAAGTTGTGATGGCAGAAGGGGTGCATGGAGATCCCCAAGTGCCTTGTAACATCATGATGTGCAGTGCAGCATTGTGTAGCTACACATGCAGTGTTTCATGAAGGCATGGTGCTGTTTTGTGGGTTTTGCTGATGGCCACAGGCCTGGCTGGCATGTTCTTGCATCATGTGGCAAATAGATGATGGAGCCAAACTCTCTCCAGTAGTGACAGGGGCTATAGCAAGGAGAGATGGTCCCAAGCTGTAGCTTGGGAGTTCACATAGACCAGCAGATAAATCTGCTTCTCTGGAGAGTGGTGTAGCCCTGGTCAGGTTGCATCTAGTGACAACCAGAGGTCCTTTCTCATAATTACTGCTGAGATTGCAGTCCTCGGAGCTGATGGCCCAGGGACTGCAGTGCTCTTCAGAAGTCAGAGATCTGTATGGTTGTACCTAATGCCAGTTCTGCTCTTGCTCCAGTTGTGCAGCATGACTCTCGTTTGAGATTGCTGGTGGGTATGAATATCCCCCAACCTTGTTGCTTGCTATCTGCATTGTGGGCTATACATCTGGTTTTAGCTCAAGCAAAAGTGTTCTCATGGTGCATATGCAGAGCTGAGCTCAGAATAAGCTTCCTGTCTGGGGTTTAGTATGCTATGGTTCACCCATCCCATGGAAGGAGGAGCCTGGGCTGGCAGGGATGGTGCTGGGACCTTCCTCCTCCCAGGAGTGCTGAAGTGCTGGGTAAGGCTGTTAGAACTGGTGGAGTGACGTTGGCCCAAGAACAGGCCAGGATTTGAGTTCAACAACCAGGAGAGGGAAGTTTTTAAGTTCAAAGGCATCTTCAAGTAGTGATCTGACCTCTTGAACAAAGCAGATCAGAGCGCTGTGCTCTGGGATTCTGAACAAAGCAAGGACAAGATGCACTGCCTTCATTGCTTTCAGAAATGCCTTCTTACCTGTGCTTCTTTGAATTGCCTGAAACAGGCTTCTGAAAAACATCAGAAAGAAAGGTGGCAAAGATGCCTTAGACTGAGGCACACCTGTGAAGCATATCTACAGTGGCACAAAGAAGCACCTTTGGTTAATCACATCAGACACTTGCATCATTCCAGTTCAGGGGCAGGAGATTAATTATAAATTCCATCTTTCAGTCAATTTGCTTTTCCTGCTTTTCTGCATCTGCACTTGAAGTTCCTGCACATTTTCACTGCTTGCAAGAGAAAAGAGATTCAGGTCAAGTTTATTTTCTTCTAGGCTTCAGTCCATTTTCATACTTATATGGCATGAATGCATAGGTGGAGCTCCTTGCTGGTGTCACAGGTAGTGAGAAACTGAGAGTAGACTGCTGAGTATGCTTGTCATCAGTTTTTGAGAAAGTTTGGACCATGTGTCTTGGATGTTTCTGCTACTGGCTTGAGTGTATTCCAACTGTATTGCATGATTTGTGTTATGCATTTCAAAACCCAGATCTACTTCAGCTTTCCACAAAAAGAAGTGACCGTGTGTTGAGAAGCAGTCTGTACTTGAAGTTGAGCTCAGCTCAAGAGCTGGGTAAAAATCATATTTTACTCTTCTCACAAATGGTCATTTGAACTGGCTTCTATGCCATCTATGCCATGGCAGAAGAAATGTTTTGGTGCTGTAGCCTTGGGGGGGCTCAGGATGGCGTAGCTGACTCCTGCATAGCACATCCATATCTCCTGTGATAAACTGTCTTAGGAAGGACAGGCTAAGTAATTATGGTTGTGCTTTACACAGCAGCACTCCTATGTTTTATTCCCAAACAGTGCTGGAGCAAAACAAGGCAGCCTCTGTGTCTGTGACAGACAGCTACTGAGATTTTATCGGAGTAGACGTGGTGTCAGTTCTGGTAGCACTGCTCACTTTTCCTTTATTCCAAAACAATGCCATGGCTTTGGCTTTTTTTTCAAAAAGGCAGAGTCCTTGTTTGTGTAGAAGAATATATCTGTGCATCTGTTGCCTTGCTATCTGCAAACATTGCCCTGTTTTTGCAAAGAGCAAAACTCAGTAGCATATGATATACCTGTGAGCCTTTTCAGAAGATGGCTGTGAGCATTCTGTTGGGAAAATATATATGCCAATTCCCAGCTAAAGATTAGAACCTGCAATTCTGTTCACTCTGTGTATTTTTTCTCCAAATGCAATGAGAATGTGTAACTTTCTGTGTTGTTTAATGTGGTGTTTTTCTGTGAAATTCTTTATGCAATGTGTGTCCCTTTCCAGCTGCACACATGTGCAGACACATGCACGCACACATGCAGAGAGACCAATCTGAGCTCACATAAATCTGCACATCAGCACCTTCATTGAAATCAGTGGAACTTATCAGTTGACTAGCTGTGAATTTAGGCCATTTACTTTATAAATCAATGCAGTTTTCTTCTGAGATGAAAAATGCATTATAAATCTAAGGTTATTGTTATTTATATCTCTGTAGTCTTCTGGTGGCGAATGTAGGAAGTGAGTTATCTTCCTGAATATTGTGTATTAGTTTTGTTTAGAACTTTTTCTTTTGAAATCTTTGCAGGCATATTACCATTATTATTGCCATTGCTGTTGTTATTGGTATTGTCTTTAGTATTACTGTCATCATTAGAAGTTTTTAAAACCACTCTTAAGGGTCTGTAAAAACCATACAAAGAAATTTCACATGACACTTGCAATGAAAGTTTAGAGAAACTTCTATCCACAGAATTAAAGGAACTGAGGAGGAAAGAGCCCATTTATAAAGCTCTATGCGAACAATTTCTACACAGAACACTTAGGTATTTCTCCAGCTAGAATTTTAGTGAACTCGTCTATAAGGGCAGTGTAGGGTGATGCTGAGCTTGTGTAAGCCTTGGCTGAGAAGAAATCAATGCCTCTCTATTGCTACTTGCCACCCTCTGAACCAGGGTAACACATGGTGGTTTGGAGGTACATGGAATTCGTGTTTGTGGGAAGAAATCCCAAAGATATCAAGAAGCTGATGAGAGGAGCACAGCAGTTTGGGATTAGGATCCCCCAGCTGATCATGGGATCGGTGGGAGCTCTTAGATTTGAAGCAGTGCTGAGGCAGAGGGATCAAGGCTGTGGTCATATTTGTGTACTGCCAAACTGGGTATGTTAGTGGCTTTTAAAGGTTTGTCTTTCATCCTGGAAAATGCAAAATACTTCATCTAGTTGTCTCGGCTGATTCCTGTTAGAAAAAAGTTCTTCCATAGATTTGCATCAAAGTGGTCTGTGCTCACCTATTTAAAAAAATAATATTCTGAGGGGAATGTGTATTACATAGTCATTATACTCCAACTATTATTAAAATACTGCATTATTAACAATATTTTTGTAATACTATTTTATTAAAATCAATATATCAGTAGAATGACTTTCCCAACATTCATTTTGTGCCACATGCTGTGAGGGGCTCTCTGGGCTGTAGAAAGCAGCAACCGTTTTGGCACACATTTTCATACCACTTCATAGCTATTAAGTAAGCATTTTCCATACCTGTCTTTATTGTATGAGCATCCTAGGCTTTTTGGACCCTCTGTGCTTTGTGCTGTATATGCTTGTCCTAAACAGTCCTAAAGAACTTGTCAATATGGTAACATCAATAATGAAGGGGCTTGATATGATTCTGAATATCTCAGAGTACTTTGGATGAGGAGCTGCTTTTAGTGGGGGGGTTGGAGAGGATGTCTTGCAGAGATCCATTCCAATATAAATTATTCTGTGAAATTATTTCCTTACAAGTTGGGTGGACTCCGTTATGAATGTAGTTTTGTGATTCTTGGGGAAGTACCATGAGACTGTGTGTGCTGGTCTGCCCTGGAACTGCCACTTAACCAAAGTGAATCCACTGTCCTTCCTCCATTCCTGGCTGACCATCTTCTTCTGCAGTTCCTTTTGTTGCTCTTTTGTTGTTCTTTCTCTCATCTGACAAGATGGTCAGTTCAGCTCTTTTGGTGTGGAGCTTTGTACCAAAGCACATTGCTGTGTGCACATTTCCACATTGCTATGGAAAGCAGCAGTGAAAGCACAGGGTCCTCTAGGAAAATAACTCAAATGCATAAGGGTGGTGGGTTAGACATGTTCTCAGATGATGCAATGAATGCCCAGAATGCACTAGCCTTTTTGAAACCTACAGGTTTCTAACTTCTGTCCTGTATCCCTCACTGTTGACTAGTATATCTTTTAATTATGTCATGTTCTGATGGGTCATATCCAGCGCTTCTGGATTGACAAGACATAGGCACAACGTGTTACTTGCCTGAGGTTGTCCAACAGGGGAAAGGAATCACACTGTATTCCCATTCTAGCCAATTGTGATATATCCAGACTAGTTTGTACCATTTTAATCAGAGACAAAATGTTTTCATGGATCCAGAAGAGGGCTTTATGTTGTTGCAGCTCTGACTCATAATTATTACCTCTGCCACTTCATCTCCTGTGCTAAGCATCTCTCCAAACCTATATTAAGAAAAACAACCTTTTTGCTTCACAGCCCTGCATCGTTTTAGTAGGCTCATTATGTGTGTATGTGTGCAGACACTCATTTACAGATGGGGATCATTAAGTTTCTCTGTACTGATAAATAAATATTTATGTAGACACACCCATATGTGTGTATATAAATTTCTATGTAGTTCTACCTGTGTGAACTTAATGCTCTCTCTATATGTGTGCATGCATAATTGAGCATTAATATTTTCAGTGAGCTGAAAGTTAAGCTGTAAGCATTGCTGTGACTGCTGTCCTTGGCTATGTATGTTAGAAAATGTTCCTGGCTGTAAATGAATAGGTTATGAGTCCTGGCCCTTTTCTAACACCTTCTTGTTTATGTGGCCATGCAGCTTTACCAGAAATGAAGTGGGAGTAGTTTTTTTTTCCAGGAGACCCATAAAATTACTGGCAATCCATCACTGGGTGGCAGAAGAGCGAGGCAGAATGAATAAGTAATTGAAAGATGTTGGAAAAGGTGAGATGAGTGCCAAGGGAGGTTTGAGGTGAGAAAGAAAGTATTAAGAGCACAGGCCATACTGTGACAGACCAGAGGTCCCTCTATTTCAGTTCCATGTTCCAACAGTGGCAAGTGGAGCATGCTAAAAATATATATATATTATGCTAAATTATACTAAAAATATTATTACCTTATATACTTCTCACATTCATAGAAATTTACAAATAAGGGACTTTCTTGGCCAAACATGGTATTCTTTGTATTTCTAAGATATTAATGAGTTTTCCTATTTTTGAGGGTTTTCCCCTCTAAATGCTTTGAAAAAGTTTTTAGCAGGCACCTTATCCTGTGACCAGGAATTCCATGAGTTACCCTTATCCTGAAGAACTGACTGACCTGTGGAAGACATCAGCAAAGTAGATACAGGTATGAAGGCAATGTGGACAGGTTCTGATTCACACTCAGCAGTGACTCAGCAAACTGAGTATGAGAAAGGGGCAACAAGTCACAGGTTCAAGCTCCCACTTGAGTTCAAAGTTACATGAAAGCCAAGAGTCATTTTCCTGTCTTTTTCTGATAAGTGTTTATCATCTTGGCTCTTCAAGCAAGAAGAGCCTTTTGCTCAAATCTTGCAGTTACATTTAAAAGCTAATACAGGAAAGAAAATTACAAGCTGACAGTGTCCTTGAAACATTCTTTGCCTAGGGGTAGGGAGCCATGGGTCTGCCACCTCTGAGTGGGTGTCCTGAGAAAAATTAAGGTGAAACCAGTGATAGAAAATAGTGCCTTTGCTGAGATGTGGTCAGAGGAACTGGCGTTCTCCCCCTGGGACCAGGCTCTGCCCTCCACAGCCAGCACCCCTGCTTAGCAACCTCAGCAAATGAGAGCAGATGTGAGTGGATGGCAAAACACCATGAAGTTGTTTTTCCTAGAAGCAACTGAGGCTCTTGTACAATGTGTGTGGAGAAAAGAATCACACTGTTCCTCAATTCCCATGGCCCACAGGTGCCTCTAAACTTTCCTGACATCAGTCTGGCCTCTTTTCACTTCACTCTGTGAGAAATAGGAAGAAGCTCTCTGAAAAAAGCAGATCTTCTGCAACTTGTGACTGCTGCTGTGCCACACAGAAATTTAGCAAAGAGGGAATCTGGAAGAAAGATTTCACCAGAGTTCTCTAGAAAGCTAAATCCAATTTGCAGCTTCCAGTGCAGGAAATGAGACCAGGATCATGTATGAGAGCTGTTATGCTGACAGATTCTGAACTCTGTCCTTATTTACCTTCACTTCCTCTGGGAACCAAGGCTGTCCATCCAGCCTGTGCATTCTCTAAGGGCTACCAATACTGGAATTTTTTAAAGGTTAGAGAGAAGATCTCAAAGCCTGGTTTATCCAAATTGCATGGGTACCATTAGATACTATAAAGGACTGTTAGGTTTTAATTCTTATCCCTACTGTGGTTTTATCTCACTTCTCAGTTTTCCTTTCTTCTGTTCATTGCAATATCTGTTTGTGGTGTGAGTGGCATTGTTACTGGCTATGGATTTTCCTGCAAGGCTCTGATGTGTCCTTGTGAGTTCAGTTCTCTGTCCTCGCTCAGGGGACTGTGCAGACTGCAGTGCACAAACCTATATAAGGACTCTTCAGAACAGAATCCATGAAATTAATATGAATCTGTGAAAATAATGACTGCACACAGAAAGAAAAGTAAAATTGGAACTTGATCTGAGAAAAAAATTCCAAATACAATTATTAAGTAAGGAAACCAAAATGATTGAGAGGATATTGGCATTTGCTATAGTGAGCTGCATTCCTGTATCATCTGATCTAATTTCAAAACCTTCTAGAAGTAATGAATAGCTTGGACTTTGTGAGAAAATGATCAATCTGCTAATGGCATCAAGTGACTTTACAATGGACAAGAAAATGTGTGTTATAGGAATTCCCATTTTATCCCAGCAGATGATCACTTTATACCCTGGAGTAAGACAGTTGATTACCCATATCATTATCTTTGTTTGCAAGATTTAAAAACATTATTAACGACCACAGATTAATCAGTGTCACTTCCTCCTCCCATCTCCCTCTCTGCCAGAGGAGTAGTCTGTGTCTGTGTTTTAGCCTTTGGATCTCTGCATGAATTCACCTGGACAGTCCACAAGAGGCACAATATTGATTGTTAATACTTGCAGTATGAGGTGAGGTCTTTCTGTGGCACCTGAAAAGACAAATCAAGTGATGAGAACATCTACTTAGAGTAATCTTTCTCAGACAGCACCGTGTGATTCATTTGGCTTTAGGAAAAGGATGTCTGTGACCCAAGACCAGTTCCCAGCAGTTGCACCATGCACTCGTAAGATTCCTGGCAGAAGCCATAACACATGGAGAAGGCATTGTGCTCTGCGGCACGTATTGTCTGTCTTTGACTTTCTGGGGCAAACATCACTGCCATTGGAGTCAGGTGCTATTTAGGGACAGTAGATCAAATATTATGCTAAAAAAGTCAACAGCCTTAGTTGTATTGTGCTGGTAGGGAAATTGAGGGAGAACAAAGGGCATGCCCATGGTTAGTCACTCAGCAGGCTGTCATCGGGAGAGCTTGGCAGTAATGCAGGTCTCCTGAATCTCAGATGGGTATCCCACTGTGCAGACTTTTCCCATTCCTTCAGGGGAAGGAGATGCTGAGTCATGTCTGTTATGCTGGGACAAGAGGGATGGAGAGGTGAGCATATGCAGGGAGGAGATTAGAGAAAGGTGTTCTCTCGAGACTGGAATTCGCTGAAGTGAATAAAAGAAAGAAGCCATTGCAGAAGGAGCCAGAATGAACAGCAGGCTGATAGATTTCTTTTCCCTAGATAAAAGGACAAGTTTTGCCTGATGGCAATAAAGTCCAGATATTCTCATCTAGAGGCTGATGTGCTTTGTTTCTCGTGCTGCTAAGTAAGGACAGAGGGGTCTTGGCCCTGTGCTGTCCTCCTGTCAGCAGGTCGGCTGGGCTGTATGAAGCCCTCAGGCCTGGTGGAGGGTGCACAGAAAGGGGCAGGATGCTGTGTACACATGCATTCCTGAGTCTTTCACCTTTCTGTTAGAGCAAGACATAAAATATTCTGGTGCCCTGATCCCACCAACCCTCAGGGGATTGAGAAACTACACAGCCGTAGCACCTTTCCAGCTCAATCTCTCCCTGATCCTGCACAAGGAAAAGAGTGGCACAGCACACCAGCTTTTCTGGGAGCTTGAAGGTTCAATGTTAGCTTGGCTGCAGAGTTGACTCTAACAGATTTTTGATCACTGAACTGCATGGGTGTTGGGAAGCAGCTCTCCAGAGCTCCCCTCCTCTGAGCCTTCTTCTCTGATACCCAGGCAAAGCTCGTCACTGTGCTTCACCTGTCACATGTGTTTGGAGCTTACATATTCTAAGGAATGGCTTCCACTTTTGTATTGGGTATCTCTGGTTGGAAATATGCTGATTCATAGGATAAAAGATTGAAATGGCTGAATGTGCTGTGTTATCCAGCTTCTGGCACAGCAGCAGCAGCTGCACCTGCCACTGCTGAGACCACAGACCCATAAGGGGATGAAACACTCAGATTACTGATACCTGCCAGTATCTTTTCTAGAAGAGAGTGGCAGCATCTTCAGGTTTCAAAGCTGTCAGAAACTGGTTGTCTTTCATGAGTGCTTCGAAGAAGAGAAGGAACACTTCTGAAAAACAGCGTTAAAAATTAATATGCTTTCCCATCCCCCTTCCTAGGTGTCTCATACTCTCTTTCATGTTGCTGGGATTTCTTTTGAAGCAATTGTCATGTAAAGTGGTTTGAGAACATTGGTAATAAATTTTTTAGAGACCAGATTTCAAAAGGTTTGGTTTGTCATTCAGTAAGTTTTTATTTTGATAGCACTTTCTATATGATAAAATAATAACAAAAAAATCTCTGTCTCCCCCATTGCCTCATGCAGTGTTTGTGCAGCTAAAAAGAAATGGAGTCCAAACTGTCGGGCTGCTTTGTAATTATACATTCTGCAGATTACTTACTAATTGTGCTTGGCATTACTTGCTAACTGAAAGATCATGCTGTACCATGTCATTTGCAGTGGTTTTCCTCTTCTGCTAGCACTTTAAAGGAAGTGCCCATTGAGCTGATGAATAATACCAGGACTGTTTTCCAAAGCTGAGGGAAAGGATCTGCCATGATTGTACTGTAGGATTTTTATTGGAAGGTTTTGGTTTTGATCTGTTTTCACAGAAACTCTTTGCCTGCCCCATCTCCTCTCCCTCCTGACCTGAAATCTGGCAGTGGTGCAGCTTTTCATGACCAGTTCAATATGGATTGCTGGTGGCCAACACTTTGAATTTCTCTCTTGTGGGCAACCTCGATGTCATGACATTAAGTTTCAGAGGAAATAAACCACATTCCTCAGATTTAATATGCATGAGAAATTCTGTGAAATTCTTCTTTGACCCTTCTCCTTGGGAAGTAGAATACAGACCAAGATTTTCTTGAACAAATTTGTCCTCATGCAGGCTGCTCTCTGGTGTTGGTACCTTCTTGATAGTTTCACTGCTGTTGTTTTTTCTCCCTCTGAATAGTATCAGTGGAAGGCCTGATATCTGAGAGGGTCTATTTAGATGGTCTAAATTAAACTAATATGCACCAGCTGAAAAACTAGATCCAAATGGATGGTATATTCTATCTGGAAGAAAATGCATCTCTTCTTTCTAGAAAAAAAAAATTATCTATTTTTCGTACTTTTTTTTTGGTCCACAGACAGAAGTACAGCAGCCCTGAATCATCACCCATTGCCCTCAGGCTACTGTTCCTAGTTGACAGGTCAGCCAAAAGCAACTGAATTAGAAGCTCCAAAGCAGCTCTTAGAAACCATATTTATTGTTTAGGAAAAAAAATAGACAGTGGTTTTTGTTGGCAATTGCCTGCCTTTCCAGTGTCATCTTTCATTTTTTATGTTTCCTTTGTTCCCAGTCTCTTACTCCCCTGCATCATCTTGCCAGGCATGAGACAGTATAACTCTCCCTCTCCCACTCTCCCTAATTGCTGATTTCTGTCTCTTTCAATCAAGTGCTACTTCCTTGTCTCAGTTCCTTTCTATCCAATTTCCTTGTAACTAGTGACCTCCTTTAATGGTAATTCCATCTCAATCCTAATAAAAAAAAATTGGGAGATTACACAGCCCATTTAGTTTTCTCTAAAGTCATGATTTATGTTTAATTCATGGAGAAATAGCTCGTCTGTCACTACCTATTCATAAAATCTGGCCCCACCAGCACAACTTGCAACTGTTCCATTGCTGCTTGTGGTTTTGGCCCTGACAGCTCAGCCTGCACACAGGAGTTTGCCTCACTTTACTGCTACTTCCTTACAGAGAGATGGATTCAGATCCTGATTTCATAACAGCCCCTCTTCTTTGTGTGAAATTGTCAGCATTTTCTTTCATTGACTCAAAAGCTATAAATGTCAACAAGTGATGGAGGTACATCTCTGTACCCAGACATTCTGTAGGTGTTCACTGAGCCAGCAACTCTAGCAAAGGCTCACCATTTCCCAGGAAATGTGGAACTGGGGTAGCCTGACTTGGGAGAAAAAAATTCAAGACAAATCAAGGCAATTATGAATGTGAAAGAACCTTGTACAGGGACACAATCTGTTCCCAGCTAGAGCTAGTGAGTTAGGGTGAATCTTGACAGTTTCTTCCAGACCATCTCCCTGCCTCAGGTCCCTGTTACCCAGCTCTCTGGATCAGAGGAAATAGCAGCAACTGGTTTGTGTTGCCTCCATGTACTCATGTCATGCTAACACTGAACTAGTCAGTTCTCCTGGACCATGGAGCCCTGGGATAGAAAGTACAACAACCAACACCAAACTCTGACTCTGTTCTGGCAAGGCTTCTTATGCCTACCTCAGTGCTGGTTGTGTAGGTGCCAGAATAGGTCTTTTAAGAGAACTTCATTCTCCAAGCTTGCCAAGAGCCACAGGAGTGGGAATACAGATGTTAGGCACGTGCAGGCTCTCCCTGGCCACCACTCAGGTCCATGTCTATGCAGAGTACCCAAAATGTTAAATGCCTTTAGAGTTCATGAGAGCAGACCAGCCAAATTTGGTCCTTGACCTCTGCAGTGATAGGTCCAAGCTGATGCTGCAGGGACCTATCCTGGATGAATCTTGAGTCCACCCATTCAACACCTATCAAAGCTGTTTGGAGGGAGGAATACTCCAATCTGTGCTGTGCTACTACCAGCGTGGCTTTGACCAAACACTGCTCATGAAACAGCACTGGTGAGATTTGCTTGGAATATATGGTCTTCTTGGATGCCTGTCTGTCTGTTAAGATTGCACCAGTAGCAACATTTGCTCCCTTTGCTGGTCATCAGAAAGAGAATGAGCACCTGCAGTTGTGCTAAATTAACTATTCACTACTTCAGATCTGGGGCTTCCTCTGGTTTCAGTGAGAGAAGATCATCCTCTCCAGGGACTAGAAAAAAACAAACCAAAAACCAAGCCCAAACCCAAAACAACACATGCTTGTTTTCCTGCCAGGAGGTGATTCTTCCAGATTGTGTTTCTTGGGTTTGCCCGTTAAATATCTACTTCTGGCACTTCCTGTTAGATGCACAGATGTAAATAAAGAGGGATTTTAACTGAAATCATATGGTGATCTTACTTGACTTTTATTCCTTTCTACATTTCCACAACAAAAGCACAGATTCAGGTCAGCTGAAGTATTCACTAATCTGGGTGATTTTACTGTTGGGGATTTTTTGCTTGCTAAGACACTTTCTCTGCAAGCATTTTTTTTTTTTTTACAATAAAAGGAAATAAAAATCAAGGTTGGTTTCAGGCTTTTCTAAATGAAACAGTCTATTTATGATGACACTGCAATTAGCTTTTCTCTCAGTATTATCAATTAAAGTATATGTTTGGCTCTCTCTCTGTAGTTCTGGCTTTATTTTTCTGTGGATCCATCCATCTGCTTGTGTAGTTCATCTGAAAAGATGCTGTCTACTAAGTATATTATATTATTTTTTGCTTTTATTTTATTTTTAGATATTAAAAATGCTTGCAGTCTATTCTGTGGGGCCTAATGCTGCCAAAATCTGGCTTCAGAGTTCCCCAAGGTACTTTGAGAGAAGCAAAAAAACCTCCCAACCTTTTCATGTCTCTTACCTCATTGATGTCCGGTGAAGGAAAAATGCTTCAGAAAGTAGGGTGCTTTTGATGTTAAGTGTAGTGAAGATTACCATATCAGCTTCTTTCTTCCTTGGCATCTTCAGTCTTCTGTCTCAGTGCTGGGCACACCCGAGGACAGCCGGTGTTACACACAAAGGAGCTGGGATGACTGGTGAAGGGAAAAGTCTTCCATCTTTATCCAGACCAGACCAGCCAAGTACAGGCAGCTTCAGCACTTGCTTGCTCCATATGATGTCCTACCATTTTACTTCAGAAATGATAGAAGAGCACTTGATTTAGGCATGAGAATTTACATTTTCATGCCTGGGCAGCTCTTCTGAATCTGCCAGCAGGAATAGATCCGCATGGATACAGATTTGATGCCTTTGCTGTGGGAGCTATTACTTGAGAAGGTCTGTTTCTCATACCATGAGCAGGGACAGGGATTGAAGCTATGGACCAGAGGCAGGTGAGTTGTTATCTTGTGACCCTCAATTCATTCTCTTGATCTGACAGGAATGAACGGTATTGAATTACATAAAAAGCACAACTATCAACAATACAAGGAATGATAAGGCAAAAGGAATGCAATTTGAGAAGAGAGCACTGTATAAATGTAAAAAGCCTTTTAAAGAACTCCTGTACAAGGTTATCCAGGCAGCATTTGTAAGTTACTGTGTATTTAAAAAATTAATGAAAGATATAATTATAGCAGCATTACCAATGATCATTTCTAAAATGACTCCATCATGAAACTGTAAGCATTTCAGAATTGATTTCCATGTTTCTAATAGTTTTTCTGCAAATTAATGACATCCAGCCCTGGCAATAAAAGCCTTGCCTTGTTTCTCCAAAGAAGGGATTGTGAAGCATTTTCTGTTTTCTTAGCAGTGATTTCACTGTGAGCTATGCATAGAGCCAGTTGAAAAGATGCTGTGCTATTAGCTAAGATTTTATGTGGAGTTGTAACTGCTTACTGAGAGGGATAGAACAAAATCTATGCAGTCTAAAGCCAGTAAATTGCCATTCTATGTCTTAGGTTGGAGAACATTTGTTAAATTGAGCTTAGTCAGAAAACTGACTCTATCTAAATACCATCTAGGCTCTTGTATTTAGGGCTTCTCGAGGACTCCCAGATCAGACTTCTCATATGGAAAAATCAAAATATACCTTCTTTGTTGGCTTCTCAAAGCTGGACCTTGAAACTCCAGCTCTCTTGTTTTCTATCCTTGCAACAAGCAATTAAGAGCTTTCAGTTAGACCATGGTAGACAAAATTATTAAGGCAAATTTTATAGCACTTTATTTCCTTCCTCCCTGTATTATCTTGATAGTTTAGCTATGTTTATTAAAAAAATACACCTCCCTTATTTAGTGACCAGACAAAGTAAATGAGAAATGAAGGCATGTGGGATTGGGTACGTTGAATGAGATGGTATTTTCAAAGCGGTGTGAGGACTCACCAGTTGAGTAGGGAAAAAATAAGGTCCCACCAACTTCTTTTTGCATCTCTTTCTTTGGGGCTTGTTTGTCTCTTTGCACTTGATACAGAAACTGATATGTAGGAACTGGAGGATTTAGTGTCAAGCACTTATTGATAGCTGGACTACTATAATTTTTAAAATGTTGCAGCTCTTTACTGTCTGCCCAACCCTCTATTGGACCTGACCACCTCAAAAGAGATATGATGTGAGGGGTCATATGCATGCACCTTTGTCCACTGTGTAAAAACAACCAGTGATTTAGTTGACAAAACTCAACAAGAAACTCTGAAAGCAGGGTTCAGCTGCAGTGCCTGGTTTTGTTCAGTTAGGGTTTGTGTCCTGTTATTGTTTTTTGCTAATTTTTAATTTCAGGAACAATGAAGGTTTTTATCACTTTCCAAGGAAAGCTGCTTGAGAGACCCTTGGAACCCCACAGATCACATAGCACTCTTCTCCATTCCTTGTGTTTGCTTATAGAAACCGATAAAATTTTTAAATGCACAACAAAGTCATCGTGAGCTGTAGTGTGACCTCCATGGTGTTGGCCAATGAAGGCATGCTGTGAGTGGCATTTGGTACTGGTGAGCAGTGCTCCCAGGGTGCAGGTGCTTGTTGGCTTCTCTGCAGCTCTTATCTCTGAAGCTTCTTCCACGGTGATTGATTAGCCTTAAGGAGCTTTTTATTAGAAAGGGGAGGGTGGGATAGGGAAGTACTGCTTTAGGAATCAGGTGACTGAGAACCATTTCTGCAGTGCAGAGGAAAACATCCCTCTCTGTTCACACTCCTCTAATTACATTTTGTGTAGTATTGTTTCCATCTAAATTATAGCAATTATACACAAAGATCTTCTTTGAAATCATTTAATTAAAGAGTATCTAATGTTCTGTGCTTTTGGAATGCTAATATGTCGCCTTCCGCCTAGAAAACCTTGGGTCTTTTTCATTAATTATCATGGAAGAATTTCAACGTCAGAAGGAATTTTTTAAAGTTTTTTAAAATACATTTTAAAATCAAGTAATTCTGGTGATTTTTGTAAAACACAAAGAAACCTTTTGCTCTCCTGATGGACAGTTAGCTAAGGGACAATCTGAGGAGCAAGATTTTCCTTTTAGATGCATTGACTCGCCAAAGTGTTGGATTTCTCCAGCCCTGTTGTCTTCTGGGTTTAGGCCGATGTTTGTGTTTAATCATGTTCTCTCTTCCTTTTGCTGTGTTTTCTGTGTAATAAGCACCCAGGTCAAATCCTAAACTGGTATAAATCTGCTGGACTAAATGATTTCTGCCTGCTGCATTGCTGCTTTGCAGGGACTGATGTTTCATGCAGCACAAACAAGATTTTATGTGCTGAAAGCAGTTGTAACGTAAGAGCTGATGGGGTGTACCCAGTGCCAAGGAAAAGTAGGGAGGGGAACTGCAGTTAGAATTCCTATTGAGTACAGTTTTGGAGGCTTTCTGCATCCCCCCACCATGCTCGTTCCCATTCCTCCCTTCTCTCTCCTGCTCCCACCGAGTGCTCTGGCACCCCATACTGCTTTGGTTTCCATGGGTTTATCTTGGTCCAGGATGTGCCTTCTGTGCTGAGGAGCAGGAACTGCAGCTTCTTCTGTAGCTTGGCCTGAATGCTGTGGTGTTTCCTATCACTAATAACCCGCAATTAGGACGACACTAAGAATTGTTCTGGAGAGCCAGAAACAATCTACCTAATAAATCCATTCTACCAGACAAGTCCTTCCCCACTTGGTCACTTCTAACCTGAGCCACTTGTTCACGACAGCATTTGGCACAGGTTCTTCTTGTATCGTATCCTTCCCACTTGTCAGCTTCATGGAGCTTCTCTGTGAGGCAGAACTTGGATATAGACAGGTGTCCACAGCAAACCCACCACTTCGGACTCTCAGATATCCCCCACCCACCTTTCTCTCCCCGATCCCCATGAGATGAGAGTTTTCCAGGGGAGAGCATGACTGATTCCTGTGTGGTTGTTGTTTCATGGAGAACAGCACAATGCAGAGCAATTTTGGTGCAGCCTACAGAAGGAGTGGGGGGAGAGCAAAGCCAACAATGATTACAAAGCCCTGTATGACTACAGTGTAAACTGAGATGAACTAAGGGATGGCAGCACACTGGGGACACAGCAGGATCTGAATTACGCTCAGTGTGTGGAAGTCTTATCTTCTGCTTCTCTTTTGATTTCACAGGAAAATTTGTAACTCTTGTCTTTCTCCCACCTTCTTTGTTAGACTGGAATAATTAAAACAAAACAAAACAAAAAATCTCATAAGTGGCTTGGGTAAAAATGTAGATTAGTGAAAGACTTGGAATAATGACAAAAAAATTCTCTGCCCTCTAAACCTCACAATAAGGGTGATTAGATTTGGGTTCCATTTTGCTGGGTGCTAGGGTCAGGGGACGACCTTGCAACGCAGGCTGTGTACGAGGTGTCAGGAATGGGATGTTGTAAGAACAGGAAATTATTATTCATGACTGAATACCGTTTTCTGGCATTAAGCTCCAAGACTGTATCAGTTTCTGCAGCTGAGATTCATGAGACTTATTTGCTTAATGGAAGTATGAGTCTGGCTGACTCTGGTTCTTTCTTTGGTTTTGTCTCCCATGCTCAGAGTTTTTGGGCACTTCAGTCTCCGTTCTGAGTGGCAGCTGGTCAAGGTGGATTACAAGTCTCTCTTCAGCCGCAGGTGTACCAAGGATGACTACCAGACCTGGCATCTGCACAATCAGGTATTCCCACTCTGTAGGAGGGCATTGATGGGGGTTCCTTTTCCCCTACTCTGTGTTGCCAGAATGTAGTTGTTCTGCACAGAAAACCATATGGATTTTTTTGCATCCCTTGAAGAATGTGCGTGAATAAACATGGAGCCAGGCATCTATGGGCAAGTTCAGGAGATCACCTTCTATTTTTATGAAAATAATCCGTTGCACCAGCTGGATCTTTTTGGCCTCAATGCTTAGGCCAGTGTAAAACCACACCTTATGATTGAATTGTAGATGACAGTGAATTCTTTATAGCTCTGTCAGTGACTCATGAAAATAATTTTGTTTCAGTTTGCCTCTTATTTCCCCCACTCAAAAATGAAAATAAAAACATTTATTCATCCTGCAAGTCCTGCAGGTATCTGTAAAACTCTTGAATATCTGTAAAACCTGTGAATCTGAAAAGCTCTTGAATAAAAGACACCAGAGAAAACCAAATTATTTCATTTCTACTCAAGGATGCATGCTTTGCTTTTCATAGAGTGGCTTATTTTTGTGCTGGATATATTTAGGTCCTGAAGCGACTATAACTGAGAGGTCAATAACCTCTGCAGATTACTTATGGGTTGCTGGCTACCCAAATGATGTCCCACACCCTGCTGGGCAACATAACTAGAGCCAGAACCATTGTGAATGAAATCCATGAATGAGAAATGAACATTAATTTGGCAAGGATAAGATAATTGAAGTCATAGAATTGAAAAAATGAAAATAATTTAAATGAAAGAAAAGGGATGAAATATGTGTACCATTCAGTAATCTTGGGACTCACTGTTAATGGGAAAGAGAAGTATTTCAATTAGTTATTGTCTTTTTTCTTACTTCTATGCAGACAAATTATTTCTGCATCATAGAAAATTCTGTTTATAGCAACTCACCTAAATATCAAATGTTTCTTTTAGATTAGCTACTCCCAGTAGTGTTCTTGGAAACCTTTGCATTCAAAGAACCCAGTGAAGTATGGCATCAGAATTGTCTATAACAAAGCCAGCTCTATCACAGAAATAGCAAGGGAGTTCAGTTCTGTGTTCCACACCTGGATTTTGTCCCCTGCCCTGGGATTCAGGCCTGGATACTTGCTTCTGCAGAAGATTTTGTCTGACATGTGGAAGAAATCCTGTCGTACACCCACATTGTCTTTTCAGGATAATTCGTAGGGCTAGATATTGGTGGATGCCTTCTGAAATGTGGCATAAGTGGGTGGGATGGCTTGGGCATCCACCCAGGCATTTTGGGCACATTGTCATTAGCATCCCAACTCAATGCTGAACACACTGTGCTCATGAATCTTCCCTAGGAGACTTTTGATTTTGCAAAGCCACAAAAGAGAGCTGGACACTAACTCCCACCCTCCCAGTGGTAAATGCTTGTTTTCATTGCCTTTTGTGTCTTTTGAAAAAGTGCTCCATTTAAGACCCAGCTGCCACTACAACTGTGTTTCTCCTCTTGTTCCTTGGCTAATGAAGGGGGAGCCTTGTGTCATGGGAGAGAGGAAGATCTATAAAAAACGCAAGCCTGGAGCCCAGTGTTCCCTAGGTCGGGACTATTCCCAAACTGTGGTGTCTGAACCGTGTGTCTGTGGCCAAGGAGACTTTGAGTGGTGAGTATGTGACTCTGGGGACTTGTGCAGGGGCTGTATTTTTGTCCCAAAATACTTCCCAGAAAACCTTGTAGAAGAACTGGGTCTCGTGCAGCTTTGTGGCTGTGATCATACCATATAGCAGAGATGTGACCCCAAACCTGCTGAGTGAGGGAGGCTTCCCCTTCATCTGCAGGAAACATTTGTTAATTTCCAGGAGAAATCCAAGCCTGAAATTCAAAAGCAAAATAATTGCAAGTACTGATTGGCATTTTTTGTCTGTCATTCCAGAATAGTGACAGCCAGGACTTCTCTGGTCCAAAACATATTCCTTTCAGAGGAAAGAGGGAATTTCTCTGTCCTCACTCCCAAGGTCATTGACTACCTAGGGAGCAAGCCAGCAAAACATGCATTTTTATCATTATTCTCTTGAATTGCTGGGAACAATTTGTTGCTTTTTAACAATGTTTTATTGAGAAATTTCTGAAAGGGCTTCTGTGACATGACTGTACAGCCCACCCTTGTCAGATATAACTACTTGTTTTGCATAAATATTGGTGTTTCTAACTTAATGGGACCATAATTTTCAAATTGCTTTAAGGTCACTTTGAAAGCAGTTTAAAAATAAAGCAGGGAAAAAATGAGACACTGCTTGCTATTGCTTGACAATCAGAGATTGGAGATGGGAGAATGCATAAGTCAGGATCTCTGTACAAGGAATTCCTACATGGCATCTGTGATAAGCAATATTTCTAAGGTTTAAAACTGTCAATATCTGTAATGTTTGAGCTTAAATGATCAGAATGTCATTTAAATGGAATTCAAAATACCCTGCAAGCTGATCAGCTGAGAAAACATTTTAATCTTTATAGTAGGTTATCAGGATCAGTGTCTGACTTGGTACTGGTGTTATTCCTGAAAACTTCACTTACCTTCTAATGCTTTCTGAACACATGTGAGGCATGAGATCTGTACATTTATTTGGACTTAGGCCAGATGAGACTCATGGTTCTCTTTTAGAGCATGGACATACTGAAATGCAGCAAATTCAAGAAAAAATATAGACCAAAATATTTTCTTGAATATCATAGTTTGTCTTTAAGACAGTCACGGATATAGAACAAGAGATTCTCATCTTATCTGTATGGGTGTTTAATTTGTTCCTAGTGCCAAGATTACATCTGAGACTCCATATCTTGACTCATGAGATCTTTCCCCTTTGTTCTCATGATGGGAGCTTGCAGGACAAGCTATCTTGCCTTGCAGTATCTGGCCTTGGCATTGGCATAGGCCTCTGGGGTGAATCCAGCACCAGTCTCCAGAGATGCTCATGGATTTTATTTTGGTTTTTTTTTTTCCTTACACTATCTTTTACCTCACCAGCTTTGTATTTACACAGTGAAGTTTGTCTTTTCCAAGCTGGAAGTAGAAAACTGTGGTAGCTGAATTGGTCTTAAGTGCTGTTCTGCCTTGGGAAAAGGGTCTGCATCAGAATGCACCTTTTCAATCACTTGACGGGTTCCTCGCATGCATTCAGTGTCATTTTTGCTTAACTTCCCCACTAACATGAGAGAATATTGCTGTTAACCTTGTCAGTCCTGCAGAGGAAATGCAATTAGAGGACAACAAGCTGGCTTTTGTTTCAGACCCTGAACTGCCAACAGAATGTTAGCTTGCAAAATTGTTATAGCTGGTGATGGAGAATCAGAAGAAGCTCTCTGGTGAATTTTGATGTTACTCAGCAGGGCTGACTGGAAGAATATGTGGGACGGTACATTTGAGGAAAATACTGGCAGTGCTGGAAGTGCAGCACCAAGCTTGATTATTTTAAAAGTGATTTTCAGAGAGGAAGGGTGGACTCATCTGCTCTGATTTGTGACTTCTAAAGGATGAGACATTTGCTTAGTCAGTGGCAAGACACAGGTTATTCCAGAATATATTCTAGGTTCATCTGCCTTCTTTGGGACGTCAGTATGAGAAGGGGAGGTGGTTCAAAGTGCCTTTTTTTCTGCTGACTAAAAGGTGGACAGGACAGGTGAAAGGACAGCTCCTACTTTCACTTGATGCTCTTTCAAGAAAAATGGTTCCTTTTCAAGGGAAGATGTCCACTCTCTTCTGGCTGGGCTCACAGTTGCCAGTTGTTCTTGAAAGGACTGACTGGTCTGTCCCTTGTGTTGAACTGAGCAGGTCCTGTGGGGTGTCAGGGAAAGGAGGAGGGTCAGCAGCCAGGACTGGGTGAGTATGGTGACCAGCAAGTCCCAGCAGCTGGTCCCTCTGCTTCCCCCATAAGGAGGTTTGGAGCTGGTTCTGGGTTTGGAGCACCCCGTGCCACTTGCTGTGATGACACTTGCCTTCGAGAGCTATGGGGATAGGACAGATGACTGCAGGAGCCCTTCAGCACACGCTGTGAGGGCTGTGCTCCCTCTCATTTGGTCACAGTGCCCTTGCCCCTGTCTGCCTCACAGCTGCAGCGCTGTTCCCTGCAGTTAGATATGAGGCTGATCTAAAATCTGGGGACATAAATCATGATTATGCCCCAGTTCAACAAATCCTCCTGAGTCAGGATCAGGGGTGACCCCTGCCAACCCTTGCAGTCATTTCCAGAAGCAAATCCTGGCCTTTCTCTAACAGAGAGAATGGCAGAAGGATCTCATAAGTGTTATTAAAGAGCTCACTGAGCTTTCTTTTCCCTCCTCCTGCTTCTTTATTTACTCTGTCAAGATAGCTTTCCTGAGAAAGACAGCACAGCAGCTGGACTTGATTATTTCCTTAACTTATGCAAACCCTGGGGCTTATGAGAAGGAAGGTGGGCAGCATGTGAGGTTTTAATATACATTTACCAGAAGTTAATGAACAAGCACAGAACCTTGAGGGCACACAGCAATGTTGTCTTTAATTTTATTAAATATTTATGCAGCTCTTTTCTTCTTTCAGGCAAAGTACAGCTCCTCCTGAATATTTTTAATTACAAAGTCCCTGCCAGGCATTTTCAATTGTGCAGGTTGGACCCACTGAGAATGATTAAATTGAATGTTGAGAGAAAGAGCATTAGGGAATCTCCAAACCATTTAAAGTAGCTTACAGAATTTTTGCCCTCCAAAAAAAGAACAGTAACAGCCTGGGTCACTGGGGACATAGCACAATTTTGTCTCACCAAAGCTCTTCCTAGAGACTTTCTATTGGTAGTTCAGGCTCTGAACAGGGGAAGGATAAAACTCAGTGTCCTAAAGAGCACAGAATGCTTTCAAGACTGTGTCTTCTGTAGCATCTGTGTTTTCTCAGAGGTTTAGCGTATTGGCATTTGTTAACTTGCTGCAGGCAAAAATCCAGAATCTCTTTTTATTTGTCCTTTGAATCCAGCCTGTCAATAAAGACTATGCATAGGAGCCTGATCCAGAGCCTATTAAAACTTATGGAAAGCTTTGGGTTAATCCTATTGCTTCATCATTGTATTGGCACACAAAGGCAGCTGTAGAAAGAGGTTTTGGATATGGTTGTGTACACTTCCACTCTTAGGTGGTCCAAGGAAGCATCAATACCCTGGATTACCTTCACTGTGTGACACAATACCATGTAATCCTTAGACTACAAAGCTGGCTGTGTTTTAGTTTAGTGTTGGAAAAACATCAGCTGTTTTTTTCTCTTGGGCAAGTCACAGCTCAGGGAGCAGGGAGCCCATTAACATACGTAAATATACCTACTGTGGCTAGTTGTTCAGGAAGTGCTCCTAGTGTTTTATATTCCTAGCCACTGTTGGGAAAAAGTGACATTAGACTTAGAATTAGTCTGGCTTGTTCTAAAAGCAAAGACTGCAAAAAGCAAACAAACCAAAAGAACCCAAAAAGTGAAATTTAAGTTAGAGATTAGTAGGAAAAGAAATGAATGATACAATATTCATTCTGAATCTCAGTCATGTTTTGTTGCCAAATGAAACACAGTGCTCTGCAAGGTTGGTAGTTCTGGTGTTGTCAGGGATCAAATGCCTTCAGTGAATTGTGTTCCTGCCTCTCAGACAAGACCAGCACTTAGTCTCTGGATGAACCCAATCCATGATGCTGTGCCATCCCAACAGAGAACCACCAATACACACCTGCTTTGGGAACATCACCTAAAACTCTGAGCTGAATTTAGTGGAGGGTGCAGTGATCGACTCGTGACTTTGTCTCCACAGTGACTATGGATATGAGAGGCACAGCAACAACCAGTGTATCCCAGCCTTCTGGTTCAGCCCATCCTCCCTGTCCAAGGATTGCAACGTTGGTCAGAACTACTGGAACAGCACTGGGTAAGTATCACGGGGGGTCCGATGTTGGTCAGCTGTGACCTTCCTAGAGAGAGCGTCCTGCAAAGAACAACTCTTCCAGGGGTGCTGGCAGGCCTCCCTGGGCTGCAGGTGATTTCAGCAAGTGTAGCAACTTCTCTGCTACAAGTCTACAAGTGATACCAGCTCTTGTGAATCAGCTCTTTGTGAAATCACCCAAGGCAAACTCCAGGACAGAGAGAGAGAGGAGCCTCGTTTGGCAATTCCACAGAGGCAGCTTTTATTGTCCAGCAGCCCCTGTGAACGGGACAAAGACTCCCCAGTCAGGGGCAGAAACAGGGGCTTTTTATGGGATAGGCAGGAGGTGGGGTAGAAACCAATTAGCCAACAGGGTACAGGCTATTCCCATATAGAAACAAGGCATGCGGGGGGTGGTTCACTTCATCACCCTAACCCTGAGGAAGGTTGCTTATTTCTGGGGAGATTCTTTTGGCCTTCAGGCATCTCTCCAAGGGAGTGCAGGGGGCTCTTGTGCCAAGAGCTCACAGCCCTCCACAGGTAAGTGCATCTTGCAATCTCTCTGGTTTTGGTGACTACAGTAGACAAGAGAACTTGAATGGTTCTTTTTTTTCTTTGCATCCCATTATCCTCTTTTTCAGTCTTATTCATGAGGTGATGTTTGCAGCAGCATCTGTATGGAACATTGCCTTGTTCCTCAGAGACAGGGAGAAGCACGTTAACATAAGTGACATGTAGATACTGCAATGCCATCAAGTGATGTGTGATCCCTGGAGCCTAGACTTGGAGCTCCCCTTTGCTGCAAAATTAAAACACAAATCAAAAAGGTCTATCTGAGAGACAGCTGAACATTTAAAAGGATAGGTTTGAGGTATTTCACCCTGTATTTTATTGAGCTTCTTACTATCTTACAGCTCCTATTTATATCAGCTTCTAGGAAGGCTCAAATGAGCAATTTCTATCCTCTTTTATGTTTTTTTCCTCTGCCATTTTTACTTCGTACATACAACACCTTGCATTTCAGACAAGCTTCATGTGCTGATTTCTCCTGGTCTAACCCACAACAGATGTCGAGTGTTGGTTTATTATGGCAGCATCACTTTGCAAATGCTCTATCATGCAGGAAATGCTGTGAGACTTGGGTTTCACTGGCTGGTGCAAAATTGCAATATTCCTTCTAGGACAGGGCAGACCCTGTGGATTTTGTAGGGCTGATTCTGGGTCACGTGTCCTGCCTGCTCAATGGTTATGGCAGGAACCAGCCCTGTTCCTGGCTGGTTGGTGCACGTGGCTGGATGAAGTGAGGCTGCTGGGAGTCCAGAGGCATTTGACTTCAGAGACCCCCTTTCAGATGAAAAGTTGCTTTAAATATGGGATATAATTACAGGAGCCCTGGCCACTATGACTGCTTGTAGCCTTCTTGACAGAGAGCTGCAAGAAAATAGTTGGGGTTGGTGTGAAATTGGTAGAAAGGGTTAACCCCCCTCAACAACACTGGGAATAGCCAATTGTCTTGCTCTTCAGCCAACCTCTTCCAAGAAGAGCCAAGAGAAAACCCATACCTCAAATCATTTTAAAACCAAACTGGGCAAAGCCCTTAAAGCCCTTAGCATATTTTTCAAGTGCCCTCTAGCCCAATAGAGGCAGACAAAACCTAATAAAAGGCATAATTAAAAAGCTGGGATGCAGGATGCAATCCTGCAGGTGTTGGGGAGTTGGAGGAATTCTCTGCCTTTTAGCAGGGCAGAGTAATTCACCTCCACAATGTGCCTCTTGCCAGTGATGCTGCTGAGAATCTCTGAAGGTTGGATTGTGACTGGCTTGGCTTTCACTCATTTAATGAAGTGTTGGGTTTCTTTGATTCTTCCTTCCAGTGACGGGATCATGCAGGCAGTTAGCCTTTGAAAAAACACATGCATTAATGTGGAGAGACAAAGCAAAAACCAAACAAAGGAACTTTTCTGCCCACTGTCTGAGCCCAGTGTCCTTTTGTTACTGTTCCCCAGGTACCGAAGGATTGTGTCTAACAACTGCACAGATGGCTTGCGAGAGAAGTACATGGCCAAGATGGAGAAATGCCCTGGGAAAGCACCGCGGGGATTGCACATCCTCACCTCCGATGGGAAGCTGGTCATGGAGCAGGGACGCAATGCCACCTTCGTCATCCTTATGGAAGAGGTGTGTTAGTGGTCTCAGCAAGCTTCTCTCTGTATGGCAGGACTGTCATTCTTTTCCTTCACTTTTCAGGTTGCTGAGAGGAAAATAGCAGTCAAAGGGGATCATGAAACGGTGAATGGTCCTGAGATTTATGAGAATTAAGGAATTTAAGAGAATTGAGGGCTACAGGGACACATAAAAGCAGGTCATATTGGGTCACAGCAAAGGTGTTTGGTTATCTTGTCTATCAGTGATGATGAAGTTAATGCTGAAGAAAAATAAAGCTGGTCAAAAATCTATTTTCCCACTCACTTCTTGCTGCCTCTAGTGAACTGCAGTTTATGGAGCTTGTGAGGCAGAAGTGTTGTTTCTGTGGTGAACAATTCTGTATCTGGGGTACAAAGCTTTAACTTCAGCTTTTCTGGGAAAGGTTAAGAGCACTGGGAAACATGTTCACACTCATGGGGAGCAGTTAGGGGCACTGTTGTTTTGCAGTAGGAATTGAGTCTCCTCAAAGCATCTCTGAGCTCCCCAGCCCATATCTATTGTATTTATCTATTGGTACAGTTCCCTCTGTAGCCAACAGTAGCATAAGTAACACCATGCTTATGCCAAAAACATCAAAATGTTGAAGTTCCTCTGGCCAGGGACTGAGGTGGTGCTGGACAAACACAACTATTTTTTGTCACATTTTCTGTCCTGCGTATGTTATTTTTTGGGGCAGCACCTGGAGGCAGCTGAGGCAGACACACTTTCACACTAAGTTAAATTCTTATATAGTAGCTAAGTATTGCACTGGGACCACACTAATCTGACAGGGCCTCTTTACTGCTTCCTCAGAGGTTCATGCATGCTCTGCTTTTATACAAGGGGGATTTCTTGTCTACTTGCTGCTTCTTTCATATTCTGCAGACTTGACACGGTAAGACAATTTGTATAGACACTATGAGTGGGAGTTCAGAAAAGAACAGATATAATCTGAAAATTAGGAATCAACTAGTAATTTATTAAGGAACTCAAGTGGAACTGCTGTGTACGAAGAATGATAAACAGATGGGGAATAAGGCAGCAGTCAAGGTAGCTGAAGAGTGGAGTCTTTGCAAGGCTTCAGAGATTGAAGAGGCAGCTGAATAAATATGTGAGGGTGTTCACTCTTATGTCCACTGATGGAAAGATAGTGGTAGTTGGAAAAACATTTCACTGAAACAACCTTTTTTTTTCTACGGGAAGAGCATCTTTGGGAACATGTCTCTGTAGGTGAACAGCTTATTCCACAGAAAGTTGTGTGTTGAGTTTGTGTGATTTGTTTCTTAAAAGAATAGACTTTGAAGAAGAAAAGGAAAGGAACACTTAGATTTTGGAAGAAAGTGTTCCAGTCTTTTAGTGTGAACCTGAGAAGAATTGTGGTCAAAGAATTCCTTATGAGTTGGAAGAAATAATTTCAGTAGGAGGTCTTAATGATTACTGACCTTGGTGCCATACCGATTCATTCCTGGCTTCCTCCACCTTCTCTGGTCAGTCTGTTTACTGGTGGTTGCTTTGTACCTAAGTTTACACTTCCTTTCTGAGCCAAACAGCAGCCAGACCAGCCCTCCTATGGGTACATCTGTGTGGTCTCCATTCAGCTGTATCAGACTAGCCCTGATGAGCCAACAGTTCTTTCCTGCCTTCTACTACACACCCTCGATATATGGAGGTGACTGACCTTTAGGCTGTCAATGGTAAATGAAGACTTCATCATAGTTAATCAAAAACTGGGTTTCTCAGGATTTAGAGAATTAGCTTTAGTAGTATTCTTCACAGTGGTATTCAGAATATGTGCGTGGCAATGACTGTGGGCAAAGAAATGCAGAATGACTGATGATTTTGCAGTGTTTTCAGAAATATGGGGCTGGACTGTGATTTGGACTGTGTATACATGTAAGGGAACATGAGGAGATAAGAACCTTTTTAGACTTTTTCTTTAAATCTGAGTTTGTTTTTGATCACAAAAAAAGTATAAACTGCCAAATAGCTGTTGTGGAGTTGTGTTCTTGACCATGTCTGTTCACTGATTTCCATACTCAGAGCTCCAATCTCTGTGACAGCCCATAACTTCTTCCCTTTCAGTTATTTATGGGGCTTAAAGCAACAAAATGTACCTTTTGAATGTATATGGGTAGCAGTGATTTCTTTTTCCTTTTGAAATGCTTCCACTTGCCTTCTATTTTAATTTATATTTATAAACTCTGACATCTTTGTGTAGGACTAGCATGCTTGTTTTAGTATTTTATATACTGGATACAGAGGTATGGAAAGGAGAAAGAAAACATGATTAGTGTGATGGGCAGGCTTTGCATTGAAGACCCAGCTCATAATTGGGTGAAAAGATCATCTGCTGCTGTTTAGTCGTGAAAAATCTGTTCCTGCTTCTCTGTGTGAAACCTTCTCATTTCAGATAGAACCATATTGGAGAAGCAAGAAAGAAATAGAAAAGAGAATTTTCAGGCAAGGGAGATGAGCTGCTGTGGTTGGTGCCTGAGGTCATCAGTGATGAATCCAGCCCAGATGAAGTTTTTATCCTCTGTTCAGTATCTTCCGCATGAGATGAACTTGCGGTCTTAGTGCATTCCCTTGAGAAGTGGTTTTGAAAGGTTTAACAAGCTGTGGGAGCCTTTCTATCAAATAACTGAGCATCCCAAGAGTGTGATTTTGCTCCTGCTAGAGAATTTTTTAGAGTGACTTTAAAAACTCTCTGTCTAAAGGATGTTATTGACTACTCAATATTATAGATACGTTTTAGTGTCACTACCACTTTAGTCCTTTCTGATTGCTCTTTGGTTTGTACTGAACTTTTAATGTCCTAGTACGGCAGAGGTGAAAACAGTGCCCTGATCAAGTCAATAGCCAAAATTGCCCTGGCTCCCATGAAATGGGAATGATGGAGCAAGGAAGGAGAAAAATCTAACATATATAACCAAATACCCATATTTCAAAAACTACATGCAATAATCTTGATTATATGAGTATCTGAAGACACCAAGTATATACTCAAAGTAAATTCACATCTGAAAAACAGCATTCCTGTACTCTGCTTTCTTCATGCGGGTATAGTCTGTGAGGAGGATAAAGTCTGTGGGGGCTGCTAAGGTCCTGTTTATCTACACAGAGGACCTGCTCCACTGTGGTGTGGCTTCTTGTGTGTGCTCTCTGTGCATTTGCAACTATAATGGTATTTATGAGATGACTATAAAATATTTCTGAATTTCCCATTTAAAAAAAGGTAAATTTATGAGCAGAGATTTTTCAATTTTTTTTTTTTTTAACTTTAAAATCATATCCTTAGTATATCTAGGAATTGAGTTCAGTTTGGGGCTAGGAGCATCTCCAAAATGTAGTGGTATCTACTTCACCCGCAGTGAATACAGTGCAGATCTCTCATGAAAGGAAATTATTTGGCCCAGCACATCTTATATATATGCAGAAAGCTAAAGCTACAGAGATTTAATCTGAGTTGTAGTTCTATTTCAGTTTAGTGAAATCACTGCAGTGGGCTTTAGCTTTGTTTAAATTAGCCTTGTTTTGTGTTACATTAGTCAGCTGGGGGCAAGTATAAAATAAGGCTCCAAGAAACCGAGAAAACAGACACTTTTACTGTTCAACTACAGTAGTTGAAAGCATGATTTAAACTAGAATAGTGCAACTTCTGTCTCTAGACAATACCTGTGGTACTGGAATCTCTTGTCTGTTTTCCCCTCCTTCATTTAATAACTGTCATTGACAGTAATCCTAGAAGAGATTTTCTCATCATCTGCTTCATTCTCCTGTGTATCCAGGCCCTTTCTCTGTGTTGACTGACATTAGACAAAAAAACCTGTCAGTCCTCAATGTGGGACTCAACCTGTATAAATTCAGCCATCCTGAAGCTGCATGTCTAGCTGAAACTAGTCTTCTAAACTCTCCATCATCAGGGGTGGATATTTGCAAGAGATGATTCATGTCACCTGTTTCAGTTACCTTAGGATGGGCTGTCTGGTCTTTTGCTGTCTGTGTCTGGCCACTTTGGGGAATGACAGAACAAAGTTTAGCTTTTTTTGAAAAGTTACACAGCTTTGTGTCCTTGCTAATGAAGTGGAACTAAGTGGGATCAAGGGTAATATAAATCCTTTTTTATCAGCCCAGTTTCCTATCCAGCCTTCTCTTTTGCAGGGTGATCTCCAAAGGACAAACATCCAGCTTGATTTTGGAGATGGCATTGCAGTATCCTATGCCAATTTCAGCCCCGTGGAGGATGGCGTCCGACACGTGTATAAGAGTGCTGGAATCTTCCAGGTGATGGCGTATGCAGAGAACAGCCTGGGCTCAGACACTGCTGTCCTGTTCCTGCATGTGGTCTGTGAGTACTTCCATGTGCCACATTCCTTGGGTGAAAATCTGACCTCACTGAAAGTCGCTTCAGCTTCAGTGGGGGGCCTAAGAACAGATGAAAACCCGCACACATGTGCAGCTCCTGCTCTTCCAAAGGCTTGGGCTTCTAGACACTCTACTAACTTAAGTAGACTTTACTGAATTAAGGGAAAGGGAAGGGGTTTTTTATTTAGCACAAGGGTATTTGCAGTCCTCAGAGTTACAGGCAAAAGTTTGGAAATGCCTACTGGGCTTTCTGAAAGGGTCAGAGACCAAGCAGCATATGAAACAAAGTCTGAGTGTGTATTTTCTATACATGTCTCATTCCAAGAGGTTGGGATTAAACTACTAAATTTGGAGTCACTTATTCAGAACTTCAGAGTTTACAGTTCTAATTTAATGAAGTAAAAGCATTATGCTGAGCATGCTTCCCGAGATATGAATGTACTGAGTGCTAATGTGCTGCTTTTCACATTTCATGTGTTTGACATGTATCCTTGACATTTCTGTCCTGTTTGGTAATCAATGCAATTTCTCTCTAGTTGACACGTGGGCAAACTCAAATATAGAGCTCTCAGTTAACTTCTCAAAGCCACAGGAGAGAGCAGAGAATGTGGAATGCAGGATGAGGCCAAAAAGAGCCCAGTTCTTTGATCTACTCTCAGACTACTAGATTTTCTGTAATTAGATGTACCCCGTCAATTTTGCCCCTTATGGAGAACATAGCCATGCCTGCCTTCCCTCTTTATCTGTCAGAATGTCTTACATCCTTTTACTTGAGCTTTTCTGCTGAAAGGAAGCACATTTGAAATTTCCAAAACTCAAGAACTTTTTTCTCCCTTTTAATTTCCAGCTCCCTGTGTGAAGGAATAAATGTTCCTTGAAGCTTTTATTATGCTCATAATTCCCTCAAAGTCAATCATGGCTGCACTTAACAACCTGTTATTAGAGCATTAACTGTTTTTCCTTCACCTTGGGCCATTAGCTGACAAAAGTGATGGTTAACTGGTAATAACAACCAGATTTGTATGGATTATCTGATTTTTCTCAAAGGAACTACTTTTTCATGGTGATGATTTTAAAGCAGAATGCAACAAGGGACAGTTCCTTGGCCTGGTTTTTCTGCTTCACTCTTTTCTTCATCAACCTTTCAGATCTCTCCTTTGAGTTTTACAGCATTCTTAGGTGGCCAATTTATTATCATTATCTCTAGGGAAATATTTTGCAAGCACCTACACTCATGCAAATGCTGAAATAAGGTGACACCTCAGTACTAAACTTTTGATATATTTGGATGTAGTGGTCAATATAGGAGGTTTGACCTTGAAGCTCAAATGAACAGACAAAAATGCCTGCGAGTCATTCTTACTATACAATCTGTCTGGTACTGGGATCCTGTGCTAAAAAGAAAAGAGAGAAAAAGGCTTCTTGGCCTCAAGCAACATTAATTTTCTACCCTGCAGCTTTATTAGCAGCCAGTCAACTTTTCAGCTTTCTGGAATCTGCTGTCAAGCTGCTTATCTTGATATTTAAAGGAAGCAGAAATATTATTTACTTTCCTCTTACATGCACTGTCACAAAATATTTGGGGGAGCCTGCTATTCCTGCAAACCCAGAGTATTTCCTGTGGTCAGAGTTCAGTTGTGACTCGCTGGTAGAGACCTCTTGGGAAAAGGGGGGGGAGAAAAAGATCAAGTTTTAAGGAGCCAAAAGCACGAATAGGGTCCTTTTGTGCTTGGAGCTCTGTGTTGCAGTGGTAAAAGAACAGCTCTTGCTCTCCACAATCTTTGTAATCCAAGTAGATGGAGAACTGATTCATGTCTCCATTTCGAGCTTGAAGAGCTGAGAGGTAACACAAGAGGATTGTCCCAGTTTAAATCACCAAATTTCCTCCTTCTCAGAATGAATGTCTTATAAAAAAAAAAAGAATCTGACTTTTCTTATTTTGTCCTTTCCATCTCACAGGGATAGTCTGTCAGTTTGCTGTGTTTTAAAGGTACAACCCTTTAAGAAAGTAACACTGTCTGATGGGCAGCAGTTATCAGCTGAAATTCAGTAGCAGCCAAAACAAAAGATTAAACAAGAAGAAAAACAATGGAGATAGTAAAGCTTTAAACAAGCTACCAAACAAAACCTCAGTATTTTTTACACTGTTTTTTCTAGAGAGGAGCTGCCTTCTGAATTCAGGGCTTCACACCCTGGGTTTATTCTGGGCATTTGCATTCATTAGATACAAGTTTGCATTGGTAGTTTGTTATTTTTTAAGTCTTTCAGAATCAAGTGCTTCTGATAGTTACATGCTTTGTTATGCCAATGGACGCATCGTTCAAGTGGTTCCTGATGTTTTACTAGGGGTAACTGACTCCCCAAAGGCCTCTCAAGGTCAGGTCTAAGTCAAAAAGTTACCAAGGATTTCCAAAATCATGAGTCTTTATTTTGGAGACCTTCTGAAAAACTGTTGGGGGTATTTAATCAAGTATAAATGCCTCTTATATAACCATATTTAAGCCATCTTGGCTAAAATGATCTTCCCACAAATCTTAGTAGCTCTGGTTATATTTTCAAGAAAAAACCTTCTTTCTCTCTTGTGTCCTATCCCTTTCTTGTGTCCTATCCCTGTGGATTTCTATAGCAGTTTCCCTATATAATGCAAAGCTGGTTCATTGTTCTTCTTCAAAATGCATTTAAAAAATTCTTCTGAACACAGTACTGACCCTCTGAAAATTAGCACTGTGGAAAATGTGCATAAGAGGGGAAAAAAATATGTGTTTTTAAATCTGATTATCTTTTTCTGTTGTTCATTGACTGCTGAAATTCTCTTTTATTTCTAAACTAGACTCTCACTGCTGACATAAGACTTTTATTTAAAGGAAAGATCCTTGATGTTCACAACTGTGCAGGGAGGATTTAACTCAAAACCTTTAATAATGAACTCTCTTCCCACAGGTCCAGTTGAGCACGTCCATCTGAGTGTCCCCTTTGTTGCCATCAGAAATAAGGATGTCAACATTACTGCAGTGGTTTGGCCCAGCCAGGCAGGCACACTTACCTACTTCTGGTGGTTTGGCAACAGCACCAAGGTACAGGCTCATGTTTTCTTCCTAAGCTTTTCACAAGAGACAGGGAACTCTCTCAGCCCTAATAAAAAGTTTTTGCCTTTGCCTGTTTTGTGTTTTAGTTTGTTCCTTGTCTGAAAAGGGTTGTTATTATCTGAACTTCAACCTTTGTGAATTTATTTCCTTCAGTCTTGTGTTGTTCTTAGGAGTCATTACTTTCTACATCTGGTTGTTATCAGCCCTGAGATTTGAAGACCACTGTTATTACCAGCGTTCACTTGCAACTTAACTGAACTATGTATGGACTAATGCTGGCTTTCAACACAATGTTTAAAAACTGCTGGTGTTCAAATAACCAAGGGGGTTTCCATTATGTACCAGTGTGCAGTACATAATGCTGGATTCCAGCACAGTACTTTAAAGCTCTTGGTGTTCAAATAAACAGTTACATCTAGAATTTCAAGCTGAAGAGTCTGGCTATGTTGGAGAGGGAGATGAGACTTCTTTGTAGTGAATTTTCAAATGATGTGTATTGTAACTATGTACTATAAAGAGCTTCTTTATCAATAGTTAAAGTAAGTGAAACTACAAGTTAACATCATGCTTTCAAATGGAGAGAGCAGGATTGCTTATTAGCTGCAGTTTTTATTGTGGGCTTTAGGAGTGAGACAGGCACTGTTCTCCATTCTTATAGTTGTGAAATGCGCAGCTGTTAATTTTGCAATGTAGTTTCTGCTGTTATTTACAAAAGCAATTTAAGTTATGTCATTGTCTACATTTGCAATTGAAGGTGTGCACTGAGGTGAGATTGCAGCAGAAAGAAACGGGGATTTTACATGAAATGTGGAACTTGAGATAAAAAATAGGCACACAAATATTTTGTTTTCTCTTTGACAAAGCTGCTTAGTTTTAACCTCTTACCTTAGCTACCAACAATATCAGGAGAGGGAAAATAAAAACAGTAAGTGCCGCTTCTACTGTGATTTTACATCCAGTCAGGAAGCTCCCTGTAAGAAGGTGTTTTGTTTTTTGTTTTTTGGTTTTTTTTTGGTTTTTTTTTTTTTGTGGAAGCATAATTGAGGCACCAGAAGAGCTCAGGAGCAAAAAATATTTACTGTAACTTGGCAAGTTGCTGTGCCCCAGCTGAAGTATGGCAACCACCCACATATGCACATCCATTGCAAGTACCTGGTAATTCCACATAGTTGATACTGCATTGAAATATAGGGATGCAAAACCACGTTACAGTTCAGATATTTTTGTCTCAGTGCTCATGCACAGAGAACCATTAACGTACATCTGAGACAATTTAGGTACTGGTAACTTGATCATCTGCTTAAGCCCTCCAGTGTAGAGTTTTCCTGCCATTGTTTTTTTCCTTACCATAGAAGTTGATTGTGAATAGGGCTTTAAAAAGATTTTTTGAAATAGAAAGTAACCTAAAAAAGGTACAGCAGCAGTGGTGTTTGCTGAAGATGTCCATGCAGTTTGCAAGTGCTTGCTTCTGGATTGGAAATATGATCTGTTTCATCTTCTAGCTTAAATTTCAGACCCATAGGCAGCAGAGTACAAGCAGATATGGATGTGTTTGGGATGGATACTTTGGACATAGCTGCACATG
Source organism: Aphelocoma coerulescens (assembly GCF_041296385.1). NCBI lineage: Eukaryota > Metazoa > Chordata > Aves > Passeriformes > Corvidae > Aphelocoma > Aphelocoma coerulescens. The sequence continues at coordinate 25,659,809 of NC_091020.1, forward strand.
GAGCAGCTGATCCTTTGACACCTTGGCATGATTGTACACATTGCTGAAATAGTAAACATGGTGCCACTTACCTGTGTCGGAATCTCAGACCCAGAGCACTTTTCAGTCTTTGCAAAGCATTATCTCCAGCTACCTCATGGATTGTACTTTAACTCTGACAGAAGTATGGCAAAGGATATAGACATAAGTGTATGAGCCACCTTTTTTCAGAACAGCAGTCTGTATCACATGAAAATTCCTCCTGGGATGTTTAATGTATATGTCAGATCCTTCTCTGTGCCCACTCATGAGTAAACTATGGTGTTCTGAGGAGAGGTGGAAGATGGGGACAATGAATTAAAGGATGACGTGTGTAATATTGTGACTGGTATTATTAGATGATGTATTTTAGTTCCATGCTGAGGGATTGCAACTTCTTTTCCCATTCAGCCTGTAGCCATCCCAGGCAGAACCAGATGTGTCTTGTGTCACTGTGCAGTCTCACTCTCTGTGCTGCTGCACAGGACAATGTTGTCTTAGACTCAAATGTCCTGGCTGAGACTCCTCTACTGGTCTCCCCACCCTGCTGAAACTCCTGTACTGATTTTCTACTGTACTGATTTTTGCAGTATGCCCAAAGGCCAATTTGCCTGGATTAACACGGGTCCAGTTTAATAAATGTATCCAGCTGTCTAATAGGTTTGAGCAAATGAACCTTAAACTACTTGATTTAATTTAGAGTTAGTTTCCAGGTCTTGGTTCTTGAATTAAAATTAAAGAGTTGGCTGAATGTTAAAACTCCATGATGGAGGTGAAATCATCCATGATAATGGAATGTCCAGCATACACGCATACAAAAAGAAAAAATTGTAATTTTAAAGGCCAGATTGCATCCTCTTATCTGCCTTTGCACAGAACCACAACCTGTAACCCCCAGGAGGATTGCTGATATCACTATAGTTTGATATGGGCCTATTCAGCTTCTCCAGGGTCTGTGTATCTCAGTAAATGTTTCCTAGGCCTCCAGGGCTGGCACAAGCTGGCGCCCTTGGACTGTGTGTGCCATGGGATAAGACTTTTTGGGTTTTACTGCTTTTTCAGTTCGTGGATGAGGGGGTCAAAGGAAGGTAGTATTCTAGAGAGAGAGAGAATATGTTTGCCAGTCTGGCCTGTGCCAGTGGAAATTTTGATTTGGCTCTGAAAATGGCATATGTGACCACTGTTGTGAATTGCAGTCAGGTTGGCAGCCTGGACGGTGAAAGTTTCACCAGCTGGAAGGTGAAAGTTTAGAAGTTTCCCTTTGAAAACAAACTGGTAGTGTATTAAAGGGACAGCAGCAATGGTACAATGTTTTTATCTGTTCTCTTAGACCTCTGTGTGCTTTTGCAATGGAGATCAGTATCACTATTCCCATTTTTGTAGTTTCTCTAAATGAAGAGTTTTTTTCTGTAGACCAGCTGTCAGATCAGTGGCACTGTGCGGGCTGGACCTTTGATTTTCAATTGTGATGGGTCGACCCTGTCTGGACACCAGATGCCTACTAAAGCCACTCTATCACTCCCCTCCTCACATGGGCAGGATACATAAAATATAACAAAATCAGGACACAATAATGACAGACAGATACCACTGATTACTTTTAAAAAACAAAACAGCCTTGACTTTGTGAAATTAGTGTAATTTATTATCATTCAAATCAGAGCAGGATAATGAGAAATAAAACTAAATCTTAAAACACTTTCCTGCATCTCTCCCTTTTTCCCAGGCTCAACTCCACTCCTGAATTCTCTGCCTCCTCCTGCCCCAGCAGTGCAAGGAGACAGGGAATGGGGGCTGTGATCAGTTCATCCCATGTTGTCTCTTCCAATCCTTCCCCCTCAGGGGGAGGACTCCTCTTTGCCTGCTTGTGGGAGTCCCTCCCATGGGAGACAGTTTTCCACTAATTTCTTTAATTTAGGCCCTTCCCATGGGCTGCTCCAGCATGGATCCCTTCCACAGCCACATTGAGTCAGTATTGTCAGCAGGAATTATGTCTTGCTTTCAGCCTGGTTAGCATAGTTTGCCAGCTTGTGCTTGCAGCTTGCTTACAGACTCACAGCATGGACAGGGCAATGCTGGATGTCCTCACTTTGAACTGAGCATTGTTGCTCTCTGAGAGATAAATGGATTTGTGCTCATAAAAGCAAAGGCTGGCCCTGACTCTGAACAGTATGGATTGTTTGAAGAAGCATCTGCATCTTTGGTTTATTTTCAGTTTGAGGTTGGGTTTTTTTCAGCAAATACAGCAGCTGAGCTGGGTGTGGGTGTACAACACTGCATTCTACTGCACTAATTCTGCAGTTGCTGGCTGTGGTCTGCTGAGGAGTCCATACACTAATGGGTTGCAGTGGAAGAATATTTTAGGAAACATTTACTGAAGTGAGAGAAACCTCTGCCCGTGGGACACTTCTCACAGGATGGTGTTTGGGCCACCTTTAGTCCCTAGCAGGACATGCAAACTTGTAGCAGCACACCTGTGTCAAGGAGCAAGGACGTTGTTGCTTGGTGGATTAGTGTTATGATCCAGTTTTAAGGTTCTTAGAAATGCCTCTGCCCGAATTAAGGTGCAAACAAGACCATATGCCAGTGACAATAGTAAGGATTTTATTTGATGGTAAATATGAGAGAGAGAGAGAGAGAAAAAGAAGTAGAAAATAGGTGGGGGGAACACAAAGAGTGACAGGGACAGAATAAGGAAAATATCACCACTTTGTGGATCCCAATGATGTTCGTTGATCCTCTCCAGCTGGTGTTCTTGGGGGTGAAGGTCCCCCCAGAAGGCACAAAGTCCCACGGGTGTACATGCTCAGGCTGGGTGGGCACATCTGGCCATGTCCCCCTGGGGGGGGAAGGGGGGGGGGTCAGTCTCTCACAGCAGACTCTGGGTCTGTTGCACCACATGCAGTCCTGTGGGGCCAAGCCTCTCATGTGAAAGTCCCATGGATGTGGCCTGTGGGGTTGGGGGTTGGGCCAGTTTATGTAATCAGAGGATGGGTGTTTGTTGCCTCTCACCAGAGGTTGCACCATGCACCCAAAACCTCCTTCTCCCCCCTCGGTTGGGGGGAGTCTGTGTAAGCCTGGCTTCTGTGAGCTGTGCTCTCCTCCCTCCCCAAACTCAGCTGGGGATAGTTGCAGCTGGTGGCTTTGGCCTTTTGTGGATGCACACTTTTCCCTCAGCCTGAGGTGACTGAGCAATGTGTTACCCTTTATCTAACCAACAGTTCGACTTTCAGTTCAAAGTCCCACTCTTCAGGGAGGCTTCTTCACTTGTAGCTTCTTTATAATGAGGAAAACATTATATCAATGTTTGAGGCATGAACTATTTTCAGTCTCTGACAATTAGTCAGGTTCATGTTGTGATCCTGAATTAATCTCACCCCGATTTTGATGTTGTCGTTTGTGTTTGCCTCCTACAGCCCCTCATCACCTTGGAGAGCAGCATCTCGTACATGTTCACTGTGGAGGGGATGAACACTGTCACTGTGCAAGTCGCTGGGGGCAACACCCTCATCCAGGACACCAAGGAGATCGCAGTTCATGGTACCCTCAGCCCTTTGCAATCACTTCTCTGGGGTGAAAGACAGACAATCATTGCTGATCCAAAATGAACTCTAGGAACTTGATAGTGCCTGGAGGAACTTCTGAAGACAAACCTCTGATGACAAAGTAGCTCAGATGTGTCATGATGACAGAATACAGAAGTTAATAGAATGGGGCAGCTAACCAAATTTGTAACCTCAGCATTAATAAGGTGGCAGGTGTCTCCTGTGTCTGTTGATCTGTCTGTACACCTAGACAGGGAACTCCCAAAAATAAAAAACACTTGAACCAGACTGCCTTCCTCCAGCTTCCCAGCTGTGGAAAGAAATAGTCACAGACCATCATTTAGGTGATCTGAACAGAGCTGGGTGTCTCTATCAGTGACTGGATAAATCACAGGGGTCAGGAGGGGTCTGGAAAAGAGGACAGAAATGACTTTGTTGTTGGTATCAGTGCCCATCTTTCATGTCACAGCTGGAGGTCTGAGTGTGCCCACTGGACTTCCCTGTGGGTAATGTTTGGTATGTTCTTGTCATACCTGCATGTCATGGGCTTCAAAAAGCACCCTTTGGCAGACAACAGAGCTTACCCTGTTTGGGGCTTGATAAATCCTGGTTGAAAGGGCTCTCTCAGCAGCTTTGACCTGGACTTTTAGAATAATTTCCACCCTGGGCAAGTCTTTGTTTTCCTTATCCAGTTACTGGCATCCAGCATTTGAGGACAAGCTGTTCTTTGGACATCAAGTTGTATTGAGAAACCTGGGCTTCACATAACTTGGTCTACTTTGAAGTTCAGCACTGTGTAGTTGCACTGTGTGTATCTTATTTCAGTAATTAAATACAAATAAATGTCCTGCTGTAGACTCAGATTTAACAACCTTCTAAATAGATATTTATTGATTGTCTGGCCATGAAACACAATAGGCTTTAATAGTTTGTTAATGTGATTTAGTAATACCCAGACTTGCTGTTATCAAATATTAGGAACCCTCTAGTTCATAATTTTGAGCACTGCAAAATGCAGTGTTTACTTCCGGGAAATTTCTATCTTTCCACTAGTTTCTGGAATTAACCTGAATCAAATATATTTAAGAGTGATAGCCATGGGTGATCTCTATCTTTAGTCCCAGTAGGTCCCACAGAGAACTCCTCACTGTTTTTAAACACCTTGGAAGAAATTTTGCCATTCTGTTTAAAAGATACAAAGCTTTGGAGTCTATGACAAAGAGAATTTGACCCATTTGGATCCAGTCCAGATAGTCCCATGCTGTGCTGTGCTGCAGACTGACCTGGCCTAAGGAAGGAGTCCTTCCAGTCCCTCAGTCTGGTGATCAGTTCAAGTCTGAGTACATAAACAAGTGACACCTTTAGTAAACATGTCCTCTGATAAACTTGTATCCTTATCTGTGTCCTGAGTCAAGTGATTATGGGTCTAGGCCATAATCTAGGCATGGATTTCTGGTGTTACCAGTGGAGGAGATTTATTCAGGTATATTTTTAATTTGAGATTAACAGAGAAGAATTTGCTCAAAAAATATATTGGACACGGTACTAAGGGGTCAAAAGTCAAAGATTTGATATATGTGACTCTGGGTTAAACCTTCAGAACCTGAGAGACTTTCTCTGCTCTCTTTGATGCTTGTTTTATTTAAAAATATACTGCACCATCTAAAAAGAAAGAACAGTTCTTGCAAAAGATGCCACATAAGTGGTGTGCTGGCACATCCCTGCTTTTCTGTGGATTCCCTCATTTATACTCTGGCAAGTTTATCTTGATCTAAACCTAGTTCCTTCTTACAAATGATTAATGGTACTTACTTGAAGTGTCTGGAGATCATTTGCTTCAAGGTGAGGCACAGCACATGTCAAAAAACAGAGTCTTCTACACTGAGAACTTCTATGTAAATGTGATTCCCATCCCAGATCTGTGCCTCCCACTGGCCCAAATCCATTATGCACAGCTGCCGTAAGGATTCCAGACTTGGTTTTTGGGGACACTACAGGGAGAGTTGGAACTGGAGAAAAATTTAAATTGTTCTGTATTTTAAGTCTAGGAAGCTTTTCCTCCTCCCAGCAATCATTCAATCAGGACAGAACTTCAAGGTGTTTCATCAATAGCCATTGCTTGATGAGCCAGTCATTAGCACCAATGGGTTCTCCTTTATTGGGGAATTAACCACCCCTGGCTTCCCTCCAGGAGGGTAAACAGAAAATATTACTTACAGCAATTGTTTGCTCTGCAGTTGTACAGACAGGCCTTCCAAATTTCAGCCAGATGCTGCCTTATTTGCTGGTCGACATACTTGTGAGCAGAATCTGAAGAAGTTGAGTGGCAGAATTACAAAGCCCAGAGGCATCATGAAGGCATCCTCTCACCTCTCTCATTCTCGCTTCTGTTTCTCTGGGGAAAGCCAGAAGTTGGCATTAGGTCAAACTGCCCTTTATGAGTGCATTATAAGCATTCTTTCCTTGCAAGCTTTCTGTCCTGCTTAGTGTTAGCCAGCCTTTTTCTTCCTTCAGCCTTGTCTCTCTTGCTTTAAGATAGTTATGGTCCTCCTGTTGTCTTCTGCACCCTTGTCTGTACCCTAAACACTGCCCATTTAATCTTCTCACAAATACTTTTTCTATTCCAGAGTATTTCCAATCTCAGCTCCTGTCATTTTCTCCCAACTTGGACTACCATAACCCTGACATCCCTGAATGGAGACAAGACGTTGGCAAAGTCATCAAGAGAGCACTAGCAGAGGTGAGCATCTGTTTCCTTGTCTGTACTAACATTGAGTAGGCTGTTAAAACACACACTTTTTTGTCATGTTAGCTTAAAAGAATGGGTAAGGACAGCAGTGATGAAACTATCATTAAAAATCAATAAAAAGCTTCTTAATATGCTGGATCTTTTTACAGGGCCAAACTATATTGCCGATTTTGTGGAAACATTACCATTACTTTTATTAATATTTCTGTGTGTTTTTCAGCTTTTAATATCCCTGAGGATTTTGCAAATTCTGGATTGTAATAGTACCATCATTATTCTTGTTTTGCCAAATTGATGTGACAGTAACTACTGTTTTCTACTCCAAATATTTAGTTAGTGTTACTGTGTGTTGTTAAACAGCTGATCCACTTCATCCCAAAAGACAGACATTGCAGTGTTCTGGATACATGAGGAAGATATTTTTATCTCTTCCTGATAGTCAGAAGTTCTACATGCAGCTAAGTGTAGCAACTGGTGAATATTTTAAAGCTCTACTCCCTTTCCAACTGGGGCAAAAAATGAGGATTCAGAGGGAAAATAAGCTTACCTTTAAAATATAGGATAAAGAGAGACTTCTGTAGGTGGAAGATACTGAGTCTTCCTTTGGGATTAATTAGAATATGTAAACTAGTACTCATTCTTGCAGGAAAGGGGACAGAATAATTTATGATATCAAATAGTCAGGAACTTTAGTTTTGTGTGAAATTAGGAGCTAGATTTAGACCAGCTTTTCTGCCAAAAATGTATCTTGTATCTTGTTGGGGTTTTTTTTTGCTTTAGCTACAGCTGTTCTTAGAAATGGAGGCTGATTATTTTTACTGGGAAGGTACATTCCTGCTCAGTTTTTCTCATCTGCAGCCCACTCAAAATTCGCAGTTTATATGAGTTTCCTTTATTATTTTTCTATCCTGAGAAAATACTAAGTTTATTGCTTTAAACTGTTGTTCCCTTTTACTGTATTCAGAATCAAGCTTGCAGGACAAAAATAATTAGCTTGTAACTGTTAATGGTTACAGAGAACAGTAGAAATCTTGTAGAAGTGCTGTCCTGTATATCCAACCAGGACTGGGCTGCCCCATTGGTACATTTCAGCTCTGGAGTGAGACGAAGGAGTTTGAGGTGGGGTTGGACCAGAGAGCTAATGGAGTTAACCTCATGTAGCAGAGCATTTCTCAAGGAGGGGAGGCTTCCTGCCCTACTGAGGGTGCACTGCTTGGATTTGGGGAGAGAGGGCAGCAGCCTCAGTGGGCAGGTCTTGCTGAAGGCAGCTGTGAGAGCCGGGTACTCTTGGTTCAGCAAACTGAGCAGCTCCTAGCACAGCCCTCCCAATCATCCCCAGGAGCAAAGTCTCCCTCTGGGGACATTGCTGTTCATGTATAGCAAATGTGGATCCCCACAACCTGATAACAGAAGGTGATTGCAGGCACTTTTCTTCATATTGTCCCTGCTAGTTGCACATTTACCAGTGGTTGCTCCGAGACATACTCTCTGGATCTGACTTTGGGTCAGTTATTCTTTTGTAGCAAGGAGGACTATATGGAACATTCAGATCTGGAGACAAGCTAGGTTTCGACTTTGGCTTGAGATCTTTGGACCCAGGGGTGTTGTCAAGCCTACATTCACTTCCAGAAAGTAGAGTGCATCTTTAGCAGAAGCTCCGTTTGTGACCCACCAAATGGGCAGAACAGCTCATTAGGACTACAACACCTACAGTGGAACTGGAAAACAACAATTTGATGGGAGCATCATTTCTGGTAGTGAATGGAAACATAAGCAACAAAATAGCAGCTAGAGACCTCATTTTTACTTTTCTTCTAGGTGACTGGTATCCCTGATGAACAGATCCTGGTAGCTGTGTTCCCTGGGCTGCCTACGTCTGCTGAACTCTTCATACTGCCCCACAAAAACACAACAGAGAGGAGGAAAAGCAGTGAGGCTGATCTGGAGCAAGTAAGGAAAGAAGGATTCATGGAACATTTATTCCTATCATATTGTTTGCAGATGGGCCCCTGAAGCTGTGCAGCATTGGAAGTACTTACAATAAGTGTGGTGGAAATGGATGCATCTGGGACTGTGGCAGTATAGTTTATGGCATTAAAGAAAATTATTTTTGGAGGAAAACTGGGATTTTCTAATACCTCACTGAGATATGTCACAGTCTACCACTAGCAGAGATTCTTCCTAAATCAGTGGAGTGTCCTTTCTACAGTAGTTATGGCCAAAGGAACCTTGAATATGTACTCCCTCTACTCCCTGGGGGAATGCTAATAGAGGGAGGCCAAAGCAGCAAGATAATATACTGAGGTTTACTAAAAATAAATCAGGCTCTTCAGCTCATAGATCACCAAAACAAGACTTCTTTTTTTTTTTTCTGCAGCAGTGAATGGCCTGTGCAAACTATATTTGGAAGTTACAATATCCATCCATTTAGATAAATAGGTAATTACGGTGATGAATGGCAACAGTGATATGAAGGCAAGGAAAGAGCTCAGAACAACAGCACTAGGCTGCTGAAGCTTTCATGTTAGAATTACCAAGTGATTAAATCAGGTCTATAAAGGCAAAGGAATGAAGTACTGCTGGAAAGGCTGCTTGGCTCTAGCTAATGTTCTTGTATGCAGCATTTTTACAGTGTGCAAACTATGTGTGATCCCATCGCCAAGTAACTCTTGAAAGTTTAGATCAAACATTAAATAATTCAGAGGACTGGTGAATTCAGTGGAAGTTCTTGTCACCCACTGAGTCAAATCAGTCCCTGCAGAGTAGTTCTTTTGCCCTAGGAAGTTATCAAAGCTGATCTCTTAAATTTATGGCGGTCAGTGTGCAGAAGAGATGCATTGGGGTGGGAAGGTTTGAAAGGCTTTTTGGAGGGATGTTCTTTGGGTAATTTCTGTCCTGTTCAGTAGGACCTACCAGTATTTAAAACTTCTTCTGAACAAGCTGTTGTGTCAATATTTTGTATGTCAGTGTTATGCCGACATCTCAATTAGATTTCTGACTAATTGACCGTGAGGCCTGACGCTCTAGTGCTCTAATTTCTGTTGACAGTCTACTCAGTTGTACTTTGGCACCTGTTGATGCCTTCTGCTTGAGAAGCTCTGCCTGGAGAGGAGGTCATTAGAACTACTCATTAGCAGTGCCCTGTCCATCAGAACTGCTCTATGGAGATCAGGCATTAACAAACTGAGGGTGATGTGCCAAGTATGTGCTCTGGGGCTACCAAATAACACATCAGAGCTGGGTGCTGATGTCCCAGCTCAGCAATTCCAGTATATCCAGTCCAAGGCCCCTCTTCTAAGTGAAGGAGAAATATGGAAAATTTTCCATTGACCTTGGATTGCCTCATCTCCAGTAGCCTATTTAAATAGAAGCTACATGACAGGATCAGTGGGGATAAAGAAATGCAGGTCGGGAGTGCCTTGCCTAATTTAGTTCCATTATCCACCAGTGAAAGGCCAATATGTCAGTGATTTCCAAATGCATTTGATCAGACTCAAAGGATATTGTGGAAGGTGAAAAGGTCCTTAGTTGTTTTCCCTCCTCCTGTAGCCCCCCCCAAAAAAGAAAAAAAAATTGCTAACCATTCTTGGTTTGCTTCCCAGGAGAGATATGATAGCATACAATGAGAGTCTCAAAAGTCCTGTAAGGGAGACTTACATGCAGTGACATCCAGTTCCACTGAAAGCACATGTGCATTTCTCTCCACTTCCTCAGGCCCTGCTGAAGGCAGTAAGAGATGTCAGCCACTATTCATGGGCTTTGTGTATTCCCCAATGTTCTCCAGACCTTGCTGTCTTCTCTACTGTAACTGTTGTATCTCTTCTTATTTCATCAGGTGGTAGAAATCCTTTTTAATGCTCTCAACCAGAACCTGGTCCAGTTTGAGCTGAAGCCTGGTGTTGAAGTGGTTGTGTATGTTACTCAGCTAACATTAGGTGAGTGTTGAGTCAAAGGCATAGCTGTGGATCTCCTGAGGCTTCAGACAACCCCAGGAGAATCAGTCTACATCACAGCACTCACAGTTTGGTATGTGGCACTGGCAAATGTGCCAACTGAGACATTTTTGTAGAAGCAGGGAGAGTTAAAACCAACCCATCAGGGGCATCTTCATGCTCCAGTTTGTACAAGTATGAAAAGTACCTTGTAAGAGTTCCCTGTGGCTTAATTAACGAGTGCATTGGTGTTTTTCAAGTGTTTTAGAAAACCAGGTGAATGGTGCTCTATTAAGTCCTTATTGAACCCCTGTGGAATTCAGTGGGGTATTACTAAGTTTCATGGATGTTGGATCAAATCCTTATAGCAAAGGCCTTGTTACTGTTATGACTAGCTAAGAAGCTTTAAAGGGGCAAAGTACTAATGAAAAGAAGATCTAGGCCTCTTACAGGGAAATATGTGCCTGAATATTGACTTCTACAAATTAGGACTTATTTAAATTCCAACACTATTTATCTCCATTTTTGCACAAAGTAACAAAGAGTCACTTTAAGCTTTGCTACTCCCTTTACTTTAAACCAGTCTAGTGTGAAGCTCTCAGCTATTGATGAGACAGTGATGGTTACAAAGGAGGTGATGGATTTATTTTTGCCCTTGCTTTTTATGACTGCCCTTGCAATTGTCTGAAATGTGGGATCTTGTGCAAGTGCCCTTGCTGATAGCCTCTCTGAAAGATTGGGATTCACATCCCACAATTATACACTTCAGCTTCTTCTCAGAGAGCCAAGAGCTGGGCTAAATCGAGGCTCATGACCTTTCCTACAGGTAACACCTTTTTACCTTCACTCTCTAACTGCTCTTTTGGAGTGTGAGTCAAATGCTGGCAGGAGTAGCCTGAAATCAAATAATTTGCAAAACTGGGAATGCGATACAATGTCTGAGGTCTCCAGGTGGCTGGAATTCTCCAGAACCTGGCTTGGCTCTAGCAAGGAACTGCATTTAACTTACATTTAGCAGCTATTCTTGCACCCTCTCTAGTGCAGAGGGTTTCATGACCATTCCCATAGTGTTTTGACTTGGATGAAGTGACAGTCTTTCCCACTAAAGAGTCAGAAGTATTCGTAGCAGAATACTGGAGGGATCAGACTGTTAGGTGTGGAAATTTGACAGTGAAATCAGAACTGACTCTATTTGCATGACTTTGTCCCTATCTTGAGGGTGACAGAAAAAGAATAGAGAATAGTAAAACACCCAAGCCAAATATTTATGCAGAACAAGAAACATTCAGCTGCTACTTATAATCATTTGTGCATCATTAGAGACTTCTCATCAGACACTTGATCTCAGCACAGTGCTCAGGCCATTAAGATGGTGTGCTCTGATGAGCTCTTGGAATAGCTGCATAAACAAGGTATAGGAATATACTGTATTTAGCCCAACCAAAATGTCAAGGATCAAAATCTCCAAAATATTATAATGTATTTTGTGCTTGGATCCAGGATCATTGCTTTGGGCTTCTCCACATTATGAAAACAGATTCAATTTAAAAGTCTCTAAGGTCCTATAGAAGGATGGACCTTGAGGCTTGTCACAACAGTAGATCCCTGTCACATGTGAGATAGATGAATATCCTTGGAAGATGGGAGTTTGTTGATGCTCTAAGGTATCTTCTCCAAAGGGGAATAGATATATATTAAGCCATGCTTCATAAAATTCATTTCCTCTCCAGTACCTGGAAAAACCTGAAAAGTAATAGCCCTGAGTGTTAACACAGGAGTGATCAGGCATTCAGCTAAGCGTGGCTTGCTGTGCCTTTTCACTCGGGGATGTTAGACTGCGCTGTCTTGGAAAAGGGCCTTGACTTTTGAAGGACAAGAGATCCAATTTGTTTCCTACTGATTGCTCTTGCCAAAACCAGCATGCACCAGTGATAAAGCAGAGGTGACAAAGGCAGAGCTGAGCTCAACTCTTGGGTCGTTAATGTGTTTCCTTGTAATATCCCACAAATGTAATGCTTTGCCTTTCCTCCTGCAGCACCCCTTGTGGATTCCAGCTCGGGTCACAGCAGTTCGGCAATGCTGATGTTGTTGTCTGTGGTGTTTGTGGGCTTGGCTGTTTTTTTAATCTACAAATTCAAGAGGTAAGCTGAAAAACTTTGGGATGGGAGGAGGAGACTCCGGGTGGTTTACAGGAAACCTATGCAGAGTTGTGCCTGAATTGCAAATGTAGAGTGAATTATGCTGGCCTAAGGCTTAGATGAATGTAGTTCCCTATTTCTCATACTTAGAGAGAAAACCATCTACTGCCATTTCACCGCAAATTTGGTGCTCCAAAAGTCCCCCAGGAGCTCAGAAATCATCTTCTGCTTCAGCAGATATGTTTAAACCACAGACCAGAAATGGGAGCCCTTTGTGCTCACTGAATACTGAGATACACAAAGCAAGCTTAGTCAAAAACCACAGGATGGATGACTTCACAGAGTCTATACCCACCTGGCCAGCTGCCTTAGTGCAGCAGCATCTCATTTGTATCTTGCAAAGTGAATAGGTTAGTCTTGCAGAGGAGCAGGTGTGATTATGTTAAAGGTGGGAGACTCAAAGCCAGAAAAATTTGTGTAAAGCATCAAAATGCCTTTGGGAATCTCTGCTGAGGTTTACCTTGACAGATGTTAACATAAACCTTTTGCTTCCAGACAGCAGGCAGGGCCAGGGCTGGCCCATGGCACTTGGCTGCTGCAAGCTGTGAAGCAAAATATGTGATAAGAATGGCCTATTTACTGAAGGTCTGCTTTATGGGGATGTATTTTAGGCAGATGGAGCTCCTTAGGAGGAACTTTGCATTCAGTACAGTTCTCACAGTATAAAGTGGTCTGCATGCTTAGATCCTGACCAGTGGCAAAATATTGTATTAGAAACATAAGCTGAGTCTGACTTAAATAAATAAATAAATAAAACTTTCTGGACATAGTAGTTCCTCTAAATGAAAAACTAGAGCTTTTCCTGTCCAGATCCAGCTATATGTTTCTTTCCCCAGCTTCTGCCCCCTAGAGTAAGGCTAGTATTTTCTAAGGATGTTAGTGGGATACAAACAATATTTAAAATTAAATGATATGATAAGACCGGCATCTATTCTAGTCTCCAGGTTTAAAGTTTCCCTCCTTGCTAACATCTTGCATTACCCATTGTCATAATCAGTGAGTGGCACTCCTTCTAGTGCTTGACCCTGTGCACACTGATATCTGTTATCAAGCTCCCACTGACTTCAGTGGCCCAGGACAATTTCCAGGGAATGCGTTTGTGTGACTCTGCTCTGGCACAGATTTCAAGGCCTTCAGCACGACCTCCTTATTGCAGCCTGAAATCCCCTCTCTGCTTCTGGGAGGTGGAATACAGCTTCCCAGGGGAATGGGATTTGGTTAAGGCATCGATTTAGTAGTGTGCTGGGGAGGCAGCTGGTGATTACTCTCACACCCAGATGTAGGATGAGGAAGGCAAAGAAGTCTTTCTAGATGTGACAAGATGTGGGTACAACCCTGTGTAAGACATGCTTTCCCTTGTGTCTTGGTGAGATGGTTTCCTAGGTTTGGCCTGATGTCTCTGGCCCTGTGGTCAGCAGTTACTGGGAAGAAGGGTCTGTATATTCCAGCTGCCAGAGACCAGTGAGGAGCTTGTTAATCCACTTTGCTTTGGCAGTCTCCGGGTCACGTTCTGCTACTACAGCTCATAAAACTGACTCTTGTACTACTTAAGCACTCTGAGCTTTGAGTATAGCAGCCATCAGCTGTCTGCTGTGCTCCAGGGCTGTGGAGACCCTGCCTTGTTAAAATCTGTCTGAAAGTTGAGTGTATTACAAATTGGGGGTGAGAAGGAAGGTGGTTAAAGCATCAGTTTTGCTTAGCCCAAGAGCTTATTAACTGGCTGTCCTCTCTTATCTCTCTGTCCCAAAGGAGAAAAACCCAGATCAAATTGACAAAGTTTAGGATAAGTCATATACACAGAGTGTTCTCAGCTTGATTTTTCAGAACAGAAAGCAACTTTTCAGCTCTGTCTAAAACCCCTGGCTCAGTGGAGCAGAAGTGAGACCATGCAACGATTCTTAATGGAAAAAGGGGGGCAAGCCCAAAAGCTTTCCTGTAGCTCTCAATGATGCAGAGGTCCATTAGCCATGTGTACTTTTCTGATAAATGCTGGTCCCAGCCTGAATACAGAACTTCTGCTTACAGGGAAAGGTTATGGGAGAGCATAGGCTGACATGATTTTTTAATTCTACAAATTCAAAAATTTGGTGCTTTGCTGGTTTGCACACAGACTCCTTGTTAAGAGTCCATCAATTTATAGACTCAGCAGGCATGTTAAACACTGCTGCCAGAGAGATGCTTATTGAGGAGGTCCCAGTGGAAAAGGAAGGAAGAGGGAGAAAAGTATGAAAATAATCTGTAAAAAAGTTGTTTATTTTCTGGAAGATTGAGCATATATCAGTCAATACTGTGTGTGTGAGGGCTGAGCAGTGGTGGGGCTATGGAGCAGTCAATGTGTGTGTCCAGGGACAGCCAGAAGTGTGTGCTTGTTTGTGCTCAGAGTGATGTGGTTGTGGCCACCTGTGTCTGTGCTGGGAGGCACAGCAGGATTAGGTATTTGGGTATGGATTCACATATGTACAGCCATCTCAGCTTCTTTTTTCCCTAACTCTCTGAAGTACCTTGGCTCTGTGCCTCTCAATTCTAAAGAGCTTTTCTCACCTTTCCACTCAAAGTTCAGAGACGATCACTGCTCTGCTATTGCATTGTTTGGAAGCAAAATTAAGTCTTCTAGTATCTCCAGGCAAATTCTCATGTCTGTATACGTCTCCAGACAGATTCTGGGCTCTGTGGGAATCCTATGGGAATGCATTAGTTCTCTCTCATTCCCTGTGTAGCTCCTATATCTTCTGGTGACATTTAAGGCATATTAAAACATTAGAAGGTAGGAGAAAGGGAGATCATGAGATTTGTCAGCTGCTGCTGAACATCCCAAATATGTCCTGGCTTGCTGCTGGTTAAGAACAGAATGCCAAATCAAGCCAATAGCACAAGTTGTTTGAGGCCAGAACTTCACTGGTATAAAATCAGCACAGATCTATTGAATTCAGGACTGCTGAGGCAATTTCCACTGCTTTCGGTTTCTGACATATCCAACAGCACATAGATCAGCATAAAGATATGCCATTTTATATTACTTCTTTTGAACACATCTTTCTCTCTCTCTCTCTCTCTCTCTCTCTCTCTCTTTCTCTATCTCTCTCATGTGCTTTAAGGAACAGAAAATATTCTCTAAATTTTCCTGATTGGATTAGTGTGAACTGCATGGCACAAAGACTTCCTAAGAGCATTAGGAAAAACAGTCAACTTCCAACGGGCAATGCAATCCTGGCAACCCCAGTGATGCTTAACTCATTCCTTCTTAGTTCTCTCATTTTAAACTTGCATTCCTCCAGGGATTACTGCCTAACTGTCTAGGCCTGTATAACTATCTGCCTACCTAACTGATTCTCAAGGATATCATTCTAGCAGGCCAAGGTAACTTTGCTTGGGAGAAGGAGGAAGAAATAATCCCTTCACTTCCTTGGCTTCCTGGACAGCAAGGGAAAATAAGTCCCTGCAAACTTGCATGATCCATAGCATGACAAACTGTTTTTTGCAATGAAATGGTAACAAATAGACTTTGGATGGATGTTATAAGGTCCAAATCCTTTCTTTACTCTGAGGCAGGAACAATTCTTTATAACTCTTTCAGATGTGGCAATTTCTTCTGAGTCAGTGTGGGCCTGTCAGCAGCAACAAGCCCAGCAATATTTTTGCTCAGTTGATACTAGTGCCAAATTGATTTTTACTTTGAGTTTCCAATGCACCACTGATCATGTAATAAATACTGAGAGAGTTGACAATTGCAGCTGATTGTACTTAGTTGATTGCTGCTCTCTGAGCTGAGTGTAGTGTCCACTGTGTGCACGATTTCTCATTTAAAAGGGCAGAACACTGAAGTTTGCAGCTGGGGGAGCCTTTGTGTACAGGATATGAAGACAGTGGTCTGAGATTTGGAATACCTTTAGGCTGTTACTGGAATTAGTGGTTGCTGAGGGCACTTTCAGAGATGAATATCTCTGTGGTACTTTCACCATTCTGAGAGCTCATACTTTGCATCACTGCCGGTGCTGCATTTCTGGGATTGGTCACGCTTATTTTGTCTCACTAATAAATGATGTGCTGAGGATCCCTGTGTTACAAAACATAAACTCTCATTTTCCTTTCCTGTGCAGGAAAATCCCTTGGATTAACATCTATGCCCAAGTTCAGCATGACAAGGAGCAGGAAATGATTGGCTCTGTCAGCCAAAGTGAAAATGCCCCCAAAATCACTCTGAGTGAGTTCACAGACCCCGAGGAGCTGATGGACAAAGAGCTGGACACACGAGTGATGGGTGAGAGACAGCCCTCAGCTGAGTTTTGTTTCACAGCCTGGCTGAGGATGTTGGTCTTTTGGGTATTAGGAGAGGCAGTGACTGTGACCCCGGGTACAAGCAGAGCCCTGAGGCACTCAGATAGGGAGTAAATCTCTCTCAGCAGCATGGTAATGGAGTTTCTCTTACAGCTTTGCAGCTTTTCCCAGGGTAGGCACCTGGAGGAGCAGTAGGTGTGCAGAAGTTAGTAATAGCTGTGGCTCACACCTATTCCTGCTCATGACCCTGCCTCTCCTGTGGAGGAGTGCCAAATTCCCTGCTCCCTTAGAAGAATCAGCTGAGCCAAGCTTACGCTGTTGGTGTGCTACGATTACAAGCAAATATGTCCCTAACAGCTTGAAGAGTTTACTGCTGGTCAGCTGAGCTGTAGTAATTGAGTTTTCTGCATGCTCCCTGCTTATTGCAAATACATAAAAGGATGTGTTACTTTTAAGCATCTTTTCTGTCTTTACACTTACACTACCACATCCTAAGGAGGAGTGAGAAGCAATATAGACCAAACTGTTGAAGCCACTGGACTGATTCTCTTCTCCATTTTCTCCTCCACAGGAAGCATCTCAACAATTGCCAACAGTGAAAGCACAAAGGAAATCCCCAACTGCACTAGTGTTTAATACTGAGAATCCACTTGGTCTACAGCATTTCTGACTTTTTATTTGTAATTATTATTGTTATAATTATTATTATTATTATTATGAAAAAAGAAAGAGTTATATGTCATTATTATCATTTGGGAGGGGATGGGGTGGGCTTTTTGTGTTTACCAGGGCTGCATTCATAAATAGCAGGGGTTCTTCATATTTAGGAAATGAACATCAGATTAGAAATAAAAAGCAATGAATGAGTCAAGTGTGCAATGAATTTGAATGCCAGCCTCCTGTTAAATGCAGGAATTAAGTATTCAAATCCAACAGATAGGTATTGTACCTTAGGCAACATGTTGTAAGTAAATTGTCCCTTTTCAGGCCTTTTCAAAATAAATCATGAATCAGCTGCTTCATCTTGCCAGAGGGTTCAGACTGGGTTATTGGACCAGGCTCTGCAACATGCCAACATCCCTCGCTTTCCAGTGACATGCATGTCTCAGCTTTTTGCAGGATCTTGCCTCTTTTAATTGCTTTTAATTTCAGTCACCCTCTGGCACTGTTGACTGCTGAGAAAGGAAAAAAAAAAAAAAATCAGAGCAAACACACACGTCAGTGTCCCTTGGACTACAGATTGGCTGGAGGGGACAGCACCACAAGCAGTGGAGGAGCAAGCCTGAGTTTATGAATGCAGCCCGAACCCTGTGCATGTGAATAGCGAGGATGCCGAAGGCCTACTGTAGATAATTACAATGTACATAGCTTTTTATTTCTTGGGAAATAATTTAATGTTTAGTAAAAGAAGAGATGTTTAAAAGAAAACCTGAACCACCCACACACATGCACGCCCACGTGCACACACACACACACACACGCCAGCCAAACGGGGACCCTGGTGAGCACTTGAATCACACTTTGGTTCCAAGCGTGTTCCAGTTGTCTGTCATATTTCAATCTGACACTGCTGTCTATAAACAGCATAGTTTATTTCTTTATGTATAACTGAAAGCCTTTTTTTTCATATATATATATATATATATATATATATAGTGTCATTTCCTGTGGTGGAGCAGAAAAAGATATTAGCAGGCCAGACTATGAGCCTGTCATGAATATTTTAATTATGTTTATCATCTATTCATCTCTGTCACTGTTGCCCACTTCTGAGAATGATCTTGGTGGCATCTATTAGTGAAAATGAGGAAAAGAATCCTGAAATTATCACCACTTCAGTGTGGGCAAGTATCAGTGGCTTTGCTATACCCAGTACAACCTCAGCTCAGCAGTGGGGCAGGTTGCAGTGGCTTTATTCCCTGGGGGAAGGCATGCTTTTAGCAGTTAAGCTGATGAAGTGAAGTGCTATTTAGGGTGTGTAAGAGTAGTAAATTTTGGCTGAACATGATGTATGCGATTAGGAACTGCTCTTTGGAGGGGCAGTGGAGGGTCAGACCTGCATAAATGAGCTATGGAAGGTCTTTCTTGTGAGTGCTGCAGAATGACAGCTTCCAATTCAGAATGGAGATTTCTGCATGCTGGGTTGGTGTTTTCTGGTTAGAACAGGGAGGTTAATGAGGAAAATGCATTGAAAAAACTCTTTAGAAATTTTCTATGACACTGAATTGAGGCTATCCCTATGAAGTGGTGGAGTTTTGGGGCAAGAGGTTGATTTAGTGGTGAGTTACTTTTATTCGTTTTTCTTGAGTTGATGTCAAAAATGAACTTTATTCTGCAGATTATTGACTTTTAGGACCCAGCAGGAGGGGAAGGAAGATTGGAGGCATGTCTAGGAAGATGTCCTAGTGCTTGTCTGGTAACAGGAGGCAGAAATGACAGCAGCTGACAATGTTTGTTATAATTTCTTAGGATCTGGATACAGGACCTCAATCACCTTTAATATACCTGGGCTGGAATAAGGAGATGGCTGGAATTCAGGTGTTACTTGCTATCTCTCTGCATTGCAACAGGCCAGTGGGCTACAAACCAGGCTCAGCTGCATGTGTTCACTCTGTTAATGGGTTGGAATGTCTTTCAAAGGTTAAAATCCTGATAGCTCTGCAGGTGGAGAGAAAAGTGGTTAAACGTAGTTTTGCAGAACTTGGGAGGTATTTCAAGATTAAAATTGTAAACTCAAAAAATAGGGAAAAACTGTTTCCTGATAAGTCCTAAGACTAAATATTCTCAGTTCTTCTCCATTTCAGTGAGGTTTGTGGGCCTTTTCTGTTGATGTAAAAATACTTCTCTTCTGTTTTCCCCCTCACTTTCCTGCTCTGGCTTCTAATGCAAGGTGAAGAGCGATGGTTGTGTTATTCTATTTAACCTTGGTTTCCATCTGTCATGGGTGCATAAACTGTTGCATTACTGTCTCTGTTCTACTGAAACACCAAAGTAGTTTACAGTAATGGCCCAGTCTGGTGATAAGACTCTTAGCACAAGGCCATAGCTCCCCATTTAGGTATAGATGGGAGGGGTGTACATAAGCAATGGTCCCATGGGCTTTGAGCTAAAATGTGGGCTGATCTCAGTCTTTGCTGATCATTAGGATTTGAGGTACTGCTTTGGTGAGGTGCTGCAGAGCACTGAATCTAAAATACCCATTATTTTCTGTATTAACTTTTTTCTTTATAAACCACGAGGCAAAGTGAAAATGTTCATTGTTGTTTGGAATTTTATAGGTTTCTCATCGGCTTGATCTCATGTTATTTTTACTAGAAAGGCAGAGGTTTACAGTTTTCACAGTTTCTTTTCTTAATTTCTTTTCACATTTTTTTTACACTTTATTCCTTTGCACTTTTAAAAATTGCCGTTAAACGTCTCAAATGGCAGGAAGTAAGAAGGATAAATTGGGAGTAAGCTGTAGAAAAAAAATTGAAAAAATCTCACTTCTCAAAAAGAAATTTAATCTCAGTGAAGGTTGAGAAATTTCTGAATGACACTTTTGGAGAAACATCTGTCTAGAATGTCGTTTTCCAGCCAAAATGATCCTAAAGTTTCCTACAAAGCAAATGAGAAAAATCTATGGGGCCAAAACCATATGTCAGAGAAGCCTGACTGATTCTTATGTTTGCTCAAACTTCCTCTTCCATAGGACTTGGTGGGTGTCACTGCCTCTCAGTGTAGTTTGTCACATGCTGTCAGGACCAGCGTCTGTGCTCCAGGCATGTCCCCAGGGTGTGCAGGGACCATATTTGCCAGGTCATACCTGCTTTTTAGGGCGCAGCCATGGCTGATGGCAGCTGAAAAAAGCTTGTGTTCATGACTGAAATCATATACTTTAGAATACCAGAAGGGTAATTACTGCATTCCTCTCTATCCATGGGACCTCTGTAAGGTTTGGATTGGGCAGCCCAGCCCTGTTCACCAATTTTTTGAATGTCCTGAGCTGCAGTGTTAGCACAGACTGGAGTATTGGCCACTTTTATTTGTCTATGTCTCGCTGGGAAATAACAACTTGGGGTTGTCATTAGGGTTTTTTCCCCTGCAAGTTTCATCCCTGAGGAAAATGTAATGGAAACCCTTGAAGCTGTAGATCATTATTTACCTGAGTAGTGAGGGAAAGAGGCAATAGCATCAGTGGAACATAACCAGGTCCCACACTGTAATCATGTAAGAAGAGGAAAGAGAGAGAGACAGAGAGCAAGAGACTGGGCCAGTGCCCTGTATCACTGCCAGCCTTTCCCCCATGATGGATTAGCTGTAATTTAGGAATAATGCATGAGGTCTGGAGACTAGATGCAGCTTCTGGCTTTGTGTGGCTGACAATCTGATATAAACCATGAACAGATCCTCTATGTAGTTTAACCAGTACTCAAGAACCCTAATGCTAAACCTGGAAGGATCAGAGGTGAGACCGGAGTGACGGGGGACTACAGCATGCTTCAGACACAGTTGCCATCAGTAGGAGCATGTGCAGGAAGGGTGCACTTTCTTCTGGGCTAAACTTTGGTTTCATGGATGTACAAAGATGTCCTGATGTCCTGTTCTCCTCCCTTTCCCTTCAGTCAGCTCCCACACACATTCCAGGTCTAACGAACCGAACCAGAATCCTCACATTCTTTCTGATGATGTTGGACAGTGCATTAAACCCAAACCACCACTGTGGTTTCAAAGGATTAAATGAGACAGACAATTGCAATACCTGTTTTGAACACAGTAATACAACTGCATGAGTCATATATATACATATATATATACTGTTCTTGGTTTTATTGTTCCATTTGAATATTTCTACTGTAAAAAAAGGCAGTGGTTTTGAAATTGTTGAAAATAAATGTATTTTTGTACATCAGAGTTACCCCTGGATGCTTTTTCAATCCTTGTTCTTTTTAGATTTCCTTTTGGCAAAGTCTTCTTTCTCTTTTGAATTTCCCTTGCCATATCTATTCCTCCAACTCTGTTGTTCAGGGTCATGAATGCACATGGGGTGTCAACAGAGAAATGTTTTAAGGCTAGATTTTTAAGATAAAAGAGAAAACAACTACCTCTCCTTCCTTCTTAGTGCTGCTCTCCAAAAATAATTATCTTCTTACTTTCCGTTCTACAGGCTGATTCTCTTTGGAGCCTCAGAGGTGGGTGAATAGGAGGAGAGAACTCTCTGCTTTTGCAAACACAACCCCATGAATCCCATGCTCTCACCTATCTGATTTTAGCCTGTGAAGTGCCAATGTGAAAAAAAAAAAGAAAAAGTTTCTTCACTCCTTGGCACAAGAGAATGTTTAAAAACAGAAGAGAGCACGGAAGAATGTCTCTGGACATCTATTAGCCATCTCCACCCATGAACATGCATGCATACCCCACCCTTCCCCCTTTCCTTTAGCTCTGAGGTTCATAAACTGCAGTTGTTTCTGTTTTCCCTTTAAGTCAGAAAGCTGAAAAAGGCAGGCAGTGAAGGACTCGTTTGGCCATCCCCAAGTGTGATATATTGAGATGCCTCCAGCATCACAGAAGACCTCTCAGCTTTTAATTTTTGAATGTCTTTACAGCAATGATAGTGTAACACTTGTGTTCCTGGGATCCTGAACTACAAGTTATGGACAGACAAGCACAAAAGATGAAAGTGCCATGGCTTAACAATCTACCACTGAGAGCCTGTGCTCAACTGTTCAGAAACCCAGCTAAGTTCAGCTGTGAAGGCAAGTGCAGGCACTTCATAGCCTAGAAACATGAGCAGTAGCTCAATCCTTGCCTGAATCCAGCTGTTTTTCTGTCATGGATGGACCTCTTATTCCCTTTATTAAAGGCAGTGCAAGTATTGTTTGCTACATTATGAAATTCTCTTGGTTGTGCCAAATACCCCTCTGCCAGGGAATATGGTGCTGCTCAGGAAAATGGCTCGTAACTGCTCCTGGAGTCAGCTCATCACTGTCATGTTCCACTCATGGCACCACACACTTCAACAGGCTGAGGCAGTGCTTAGCTGACTTTGCCTTCTGCCCAGGTCTTCCTTTTCCCTTGGCCCTCTCCCCAGTGAAGTACTCTGATTATTAAGGACTATCAAAGCACCATTGCATTACTGACATATTAGTGTAATACATCACTTGAGTGCTGGTGTGCTGTTGTATATCATGGTGCTACATCAAGGAAATGGCAGGTGACAGGAACCCCAGGCCCAGAGACAGATCACTTTTCTAAGCTTTATGGGCTGCTTTTTTTCCCTAAGACAGCAAATAAAGGCAAGGAAAGCAGTATTGAACTGCTGCCATGAAGCTTTCAAAACCTTTAAATATATTTATCTATACATTTTTCCCTTGACCCTGAAACATTAATTAAACAAATCTGCTGATGTTTCTATATGAGACCACAGAGATGAGTTTATTTTGGGTCATGGAGGAAAGAATAATTGTTCACTGTGAATTGTTTCATGTGTGTGTCTGTGTGTGAGCAGAAAAGAAGGACTTGTCCTTGCAAAACAAAAAATAATTTGTTCCTGAATTTCAAAAAAAAAAATTATTATTAGTAGGTCAATTGACTATATTTTAAATGTAGTTGTGCAGGTAGAGCTAGGACAGAAGGCGATTGTGCTGATGGTGTTGGGATTTTACCCTTGATAAATATAAAAAGATTTGTTTTACCATTGCTTTATGCTGGTTCTACCTGTTCAGGCCCCCTGATATCAGTGAATTTAGTCTTGATTTACACCAGTCTGAGCTCTCACATTAAGAGGAGTTTCATGCATACTTCAAGGATGGAATAAATCCTTTTTAATGCCTCATTGTGAATGTCAAGCAGTTTTCAGATCAAAATTTAGGGGAGATTGTAATACTACTACTAATAAAAAATCACATACAGGGACATAGTTGGAAGGAAGGAGAAGCATGTTTATTAAATTAAACAGAAATATTATGATGATATATGTTTTTTAAAATCTTGTGTTGGCTGCATGAACCTGGAAGGCAAAAAGGGGAAAAAACCTGTAATCCAGATGTGAAGCAGAGTGAGGAAAAAGAGAGGTGGACTAGGCTGGCTGGGATCCCGTGGCTGACCAAAAGGCACAGTGAGAGGCACATGATTGTTTAATGATTTAATGGTTTTAGTACAGGAAGCTTCTCAAGTCTCAGGCTGAATCAACTGAATCAAAAGGAGACGTTGCACATTCAGGCCATATGAGATGGAGTCAGCTCTGCTTCCACATCCTGATGCTCAGCATTGAAATTCAAGTTTTAAGCAAGTGATTCCCTACTGAAGTCCCAGTGTTGAGCACTGAGGGTCCTGGTAGAGCAGTGGTGGGTGAGTGAGGGCTCAGGCAGGATTTGTTGGCTGATTCCAAAGCTCAACCTAGGGTTGCATGTAATTGTATTCAATGGGTTGTGTGGTTGCTGTGAAAAAGAAGTGGCTCCTGATGCAGGTTGTATTGAAAATGGACCTGAAGAGGTCAGTGGGGAAAGGGAAGGAAGATGGGATGACAAAATACTGTGCAATATTTGTCAGTTCATGGGGCTCAATCCTCTTTCATGGATATTAATTTGTCTGTATGCTGAGTGAAGCAAGGTGTTAAAATCCTTGTCTGGGATGGGAGACAAGGATGAGTCTTACAGGGAGCTGTATGAATGGGCCATCAAGAACTGACTGAGGCAAGTGTCTGGGCTGGGACAAGGGGTGCAGCTACCTGTCCTTGTCTTTTTGAAATAAGCATTCCCTGAAGAGACCCTCAGAGAAACCAGGGAGAGTAGAGAAGTTTTAATGAGAACAAGGGGTGGTGAAAATCAATGTGAGATAATCTGACAACCAAGATAAGGCAAAGTCAACCTGGGCAGCATCTGCTGCTGCCAGATCTGGAAACATTTGGGTGCACTTACTATGCCCCAGCATGTACAGACCCCTCATTTCAGAGTGGTTCTGGGTCTCATGAGAGTGCATGAGGATGGAGAAAGACTGAGAGCCAAAGCATGCCACACAGAAAGGTTTTTCTTATCTCAGGAGCCCTCCACAGCATGCGTGTGCTGAAGTGTCTAAAGCTTATTGCAGGCAAGTTTGAGAGTCTAAATCCGTTTGTGGCTCTGGACATTACTGCCTAATAATATCACCTACACTTGGAATAATCTGAGATATTGTTAGGAATACCTGTGAGACTATGGTTTTAATCTTTTTTTTTTAACCTTGAAATGTTCCTCTCGGTTCCAGTCTACAGTCTGTTAGAGATCTGAACTGAACCATAAGGTGCTGAGGGACTTCCCTCTTCATTTTTTTTTGTGTAAAACTTCCCTTCCTTTTGTAGGTTATGCAGCAAAGTCTCAGCATAACCTTCAACCCCACTTTCACCCACTGCACTTTGGGACTATGAATAATTTACAATATGGATATTATTTACTGTGTGAACAATTTGTGCATTTCTAAAAGGAGAAGTCACAGAACGGGCAAGCACATGCACTCCTGTGGCTTTGGTGCAGGAGAGCCTGGAGGTGCTGTTGACATCAGTGGGCACTTTTCCTCTGGATCTGTCATTAATGCCTACAGACCTTGGGGCACAGCCTCACTCTGCACAAACACTCACGAGAGTGCCACAGCCCCTATAATTTACCATTAGAGGAGGGGAATTTAAGAACAGCTGCAAATTGCTTATTAATTCAAAATACTTTCATCAGCCTTGGAACATTAACTGATCCTGAGTAGTGGGAGGGAATTGATCTAATTTATTTATTTATCTGATCCATTAATGAATTTTTGACAAAGCTGTTTTGAGAACAAGATGTGAAGACAATGCAAAGTCTAAGCAAATTAGGGCACACTATGCCAGGCTGAGAACCAAATTCCTGCACATCACTCTGGTGGAAGTTTCTGGGCTTAGGAATTCCCAAGTCAGTCCAGGGCTTCTCCATGGGGATGGAGAGCAGAGGGAACTGAAGAAAAGGTTTAGTTCCCTACTTAAGTGGCTGTTTGGTCTTAAACCACTAACCCAGGGTCATGCATTAGTTTCTGCTTTGGGCTAAGGTGAGTGTCTGCATGCAGTTAAGCTCCATCGTGTCCGAATCTGAATTTCTGTTTGTAGCTGCTGCACAACAACAATCTGCAAACTGGACTGGACCTTCCCTCCAGACCGTCTGGCTCACATTAGGAACTCTGACTGTAAGAGAGCCTATAATGGACATCTGGACTGGAAGGTGTGAAAGAGTCTAAGTAGGTGTAAAAGGATTCAAAGGGAGCCTGAGGGTTCACTCTGAGCCCAGAAGGGTGCTAGGGTTTTGGTTTGTTGATTTTGTTTGATGGTAAAACCCTGCCTCTAGTTTTTAAATCATAATTAATAGCTCATCAGGAACATTGGCTTCAGAAGTTATTATTATGTTTCAACAGATGTTCAACCAGTCAGATTATTTAATTAGCTTCATGCTCTTTAACCTCATAAATCTGTGAAAGCTGTGACAAGGAAAAGGAAAATGAATTCATGAAAATAAATCAATACCCTAGATCTTAATACAGCCTAAATAGTTTTGATCCAAGCACCACTGAAAAGTTTGGGGAGCAAGCTGAATGCTTGTCTCTGGGCTATAAATCACATGTGAGCACAGTTTTAGAAGAAAATGCCTTGGATTGTCAGCACAGCATTCTTGGGAAGTGGGGAGAGCCTCTGTGTGTAGGGAACTGGTTTGGCATTGGAGAGACCTGCATGTGGTCCCTACATCTGACAATGACTTAAAATGTATCTTTCAGAAACTCTTGTTTTTTCCTGTTCTCCTTAAACAGTGGAAATGTTGTCTCAAGCAGAGACCAACCCCAAGGATATTTCTCAAAATTCCCCCAGAGAAGAGGGTCATCATTTAATATGCTATTTAGAAGAAAACTTTCTCTGCTTCCCATTGACCAGGATGCCTTAGGAGATTGGCTTCCTGATTTCCTTACCTCTGTTACTTCCTTAGCTTGGGTAATAGCAGCTAACCTAATAACTCCTTCTGTTATACTAAAAGCCTTTTTATATTTGTTTGAAGTGGGTGGATGAATAGATGGAACCTGCCAACATATCTGCAGAGCACCAAGGCCACCCCAGCCAGTGAAGATGGAGTGCTAAGTGGCCATTTGGTTGCTTCACTCACCATAGTTCACCTGTAGTACTCGGTGCTACTGCAGACAGTAAGGTTCATGCTCAGTGGGTGTGAATCTGGCCTTGAAAATAATCCTCCCCTGTTCCATTTCCAGCCACGGCCAAGATCCTGGACCAGCAAGCAGGCTGGTGCCTCCACATTTACTGCACTCATAGTTGTGTGATTACAGGAGACACAAGTCGGTGAATCAAAGCATACAATGACCCACTTCATCTTCAACATGCTTGGATTTTATTCCCATGTGTGGTATTTTAAAATGTGTTTCCCTCATCTTCATTTCAGAAAAATACTTTGTTGACACACTTTAGCCCCTCCAGAGACCAACTTCAAACAAGAGATCATTTATAGAGGAAAAGCTCCATTCAGTAAGGCTTTTTTGTACCCTTGTCGGCTCCAAGAAACCATTTTTTCCCTTAATTTTTCCTTCCAGCAATTTCATATAACGTGTCCCACAATATGCCTGCCTTCCATAAATCAGAGGGGACGGAAACCTGCGCATGGCAGGAATGGATTTGCTCCAGAAACTTCTGAAGGTCGGTTTTGACTTTGCTCTGAGCTCTGTGCAGTGGGATTTAGGTCAAGCATGGACAATATAGTCATTCCCCTGAAGCCTGCAATTAAATGGTTTTTTTGCTGCATGAACCTGGTAACACTCTCTACACAGCGTGCATCAGTCATTGCTCTGGACTGCATTTTCCTGACTGCAGTGGCTCTGCCTTTCCTGTTCTTATTGCCATGGTAGGAACTAACACCACCAATTGCATTTGTCTATTTTTTATAGTCAGATTCTTTCCTATGGCTGTGTTATGGTTTGGTTTTCTGGTTAACTGCTTCCTTTCACCTCCTGTGCCACCACCTACTTCTCTGCCTTTCTTACTTGCTTATATCCCTGCTCAGAAACTTCCACCTGTGCAGCCAGTTTAGTGGGGAGGTGGAATTCACCCTTGCTAATTCAAAGGTATGGAAGAGGAGAAATCTGGGTGTTGAGGATGGCCATCTTTCACATCTTTACTTCACCGTAATGAAATTTAAGTTCAAAATGGTTCAGGCAATGCGACCTCCCTCCTTCTGAGGGTTAAAAACCATAATCTGCTCTGTCTGCCTACAGGTCAGGGACACCCTTCTGCTGAAAGCATCTTACTCAGGCCAGGCTTGGATGCCACCTGTGAAGTAATGGTCAGGACTCTCAGTTAGTGCTCAATTTATCTTGTTTCCCTCTTCCCATTCTATAGGAAAACAAATGATGTTTACATTTGTGGTCTTTGTTGCCTCTCTTTAGAAACTATGCTACCTTTATACATTGCTGGTCTCATCACTTTTTAGCCATGACAGAACTAAGAATGAAACTGCAAGGGAAGAAAATGCTTGTAACAGTTATATTTTTTGTTTGATGAAAAATACCTCCCAGGTAAAGTGAGACATTTTTCTCTGATAAATCCCACAATTTGTGCAGAGCACGAACAGGTAGGACTGAGGTTTTCATGGTAACCCATCTTTAGTACTGTTATTACTGCCAGTACCCAAACAATCTTCTGTTTCCTAGCAGTTAAAAAGAAACCATAAAAATACCTTTCAGTGCAATCAGGAGGGCTTCTTTTAGAAGCTCTTCCTTTAGAACTCCAATGCCTTTAAAAACATAGGGGTTTTTTTCTTCCCCTTTCATTTCTTTAATTTTTTTTTTAAATTAAGAATACAACAGGGATTAAAATGAAAAAGGATCTGGAATCATTTTGACTGAGAGGAAAGAAATATTTGTACATTATTCATCCTACTCTCAGTTATTCATCAAAAGTTTCATTCTTCAACTAAAGTCTTTTCCTTATCTTAAAGCCACTGACATGAATATATATCACCAAGTTAAAAAGATTGAATTACACTTCTCCTGCTGCTGCTGAGATTCATGGAAGCTCAAAGCCCAGCCTAGTCCCTAGGTGTACCGAGCCACTGCATTTTATGATTTTCGGAGAGCAACGCTAACAGGGTTTGTCTCTTCATTGTGATACGGAGATGATTGAAAATGTGCTGCTGTATCGCTTGATAAAAGACCATTGCCAAAAAGGAGAGCAGCTTTGTCATTTGAGAACATTACCCATGGGGTTTAAGAGACCTACTTGACAGCAAAAGCTCTAGCAGATTTTTTTTTTTTTAAAGCAATATGTTCTCCATTGCCATTGTCAACAGCTTGAACAAGAGATAAGAAGGAGCTGAGATGTGATCCGTAAAATCTTCCCCAAGTATTGTGTTGCCCCATAAGTACCAGGGGAACAAGTGACATTTTCTTGCTCTGGTTCTTAGTGCTTGTTCAGAGAGAGAGTCACTCTTGGTCTGTGCTGCTCTTGGTTCATGCACCAGCTCACACTCCCTGATGTCTGTTCTGCAGGTGCTCAGCTTCGAAACGAGCAGGGTGGAGCACAGTGATGCAGGCTCAGTGTGGGGGGACTGACTGCCCACCCTGACTCACTGCTTTTTGGAGTTGCAGGCGAGACCTCAGCTGCCACAGTAACACTTGGAGTGCAAAGAAAGGTGTTTTAAATTGAATTTAGTGTGTTTAATGTTCACAGGCAAGACATGTCCTTTACAGGATGTCTTGAGGCAAAGATGTAAGAAGCTCTACTCCCCAGGCATCTGTGTGATGGAAAACAGAGCCATTTTTATGTCCTGCACAGGGGTGTGGGGTCAGCAATGAGAGCAGAGCACTCCTGTGGCAGGCAGACTGAGTTGGCAGCATGCAGGATATGGCACAGGCATGCACTGAGTAGTGTCAGCTGTCACCCACTGCTTTCCTTACCACTGCAAGGGAGGAAGGGCTGTCCCTAGTGATCCTGCACCAGGGCACAAACTTGGTGGTGTCAACTTCAAACTCACTGAGATGGGACAGTGAGAAGTCCTGGTTTTCCTAATGGGTCTTGATGACACAGCTCTTGGCTCATTTACATTTGACACACAGGGGCTTAATTTTTTCTTCATCTTCTTGAAATGCAGTAAAAGAGCCAGTTCACACCAAGGGGCCTCAAATTTATGACAGACAGGACAAAAGTGCTGAGGCCCTCTCTCATACCGGTGTCACAGGTGCTGATGTGGGTACAAGGGCAGCTGTTGATGTCCCAGGACCAAGGAGCCGCATCCAGTCTGCAAGAAAGCTCTGTGACCTTCAGCAGGAGGGAACTCAGTGGACAAAAATCCCCTTGCTCCTTGTAGCTTATGAAGTGTGAGTTCCATTTCATGACAGAGACTCTAACTTGTAGATAGAGATAACATTTTCACCAAGTTCTTTGTGCATTTCTGGATGTAAGGCTACCAAATAGTGCATATTGTCCCAGCAGCACCAACACAATGCAATGATATCTTCTAAAGATGTCAAATGCTGTTGCACAGCTATTTGCTTTGCTAGCACTTCAGACCTAGGGCATTTCACTGCAGAGCTGGTTCTGTGCAGAGCCACACAGAGCCCTCCAGCCCTCCTCAGCCACCTGCTCCTGTCATGACCCACAAGTGCATTTTTCTGCCTGTGCGGGTGGTTGGGCACCCACCAACCCCTGTTTTGCTCCACAGAAAGGAGTGTTTGATGATCTGCACTGAGCCAAACATCATTTTGCAGCAACACACCTTTGATTGGAAAATGGACCACTGCAATTTGAGAAGGGCTGAACTCTAACTTGCCAAGGGCATGTAGAGATAACTTGAACTGAGGGGAGTTTGGGAGAGGAAAACTGTACGTAAAATCCCCACTGAAGTTCAGGAAAACTGGATAAAATAATGATAAAATGGCCGGGGAAAACAAAAAAAAAGCCAGTAACTTGGTTATTGTTATTTCAGATTAAATTGAACCAGTTTAGTATGGTGATGGGGAGAATTGTATTTTTAAAAAACATAAAGGGCCTTTATACATCTCTTCCTCGTCCTTGACAATTATGCAAAGGTTTTTTATCTGGTTGCCTCACCCCAACCATAAAACTTGCAAATATTTCTCCTCTTGCTGCTGTAAAGCTCAGGGGAGAAGGCTGGGGTTTATACTCAGCCCATGTAGCCCTCTACTTACCTATTTGAAGAAACAAATTGTGAGAGACCCGATGAGAAATCACATTTCTGTGATTTGGATACCATTCCTTCTCCCTGAATTATGAAGTGATGCTGGGCAAAAAAGTAGCTGAAGCAGCGTGGTTTGCTCTTGTGCTGGTTGAGCAGCAGGGCTGAACCAGGCAGATGACCAATTAGTGAAGGCAAATAGCACAGGAGCAAACTCTTTTGAGCCAGGCTGCTGCTCCAAATGAAATGAGGGGGCTTTCGGCCTGTGCCCAAAATTAAATGAGGCTTAAGTTAATCCAGATGTCCTAGCTATGCCCTCAGCATCAGTATCCATATACACTGTGCCTGTGCTAGGGGGTGTTTTTAACACACTATGGGGAATTTGGAGATGTGTCTGCTTTGTTTTGAACTCTTAAACCTAATTTCCAAGACCTGTGCAAAAGCCTAAGGAGGTTTTTAAAGCACAAATAAGAAAATACTGAAAAATCCCACTTGTGCCATTTCTGCTACCGGAAATTGTGCCAGTAGTAGCAGGTTCCTGAGGTAATAAAGAAGGAGGTCACAGCCCATCAGCTCTGAAGCTGCTGGACTGGGAGGATGGTGTAAATCAGTGCAGTTCTCTGATGCCAGTGACTCACACTGACTTCCAGGGAACTGCACTGGGTTGTACCAGCCTTGGCTCCCACCCCTTGCAGTGCTGCATTGAGGTGTACTAGGCCAAAACTGGGAACAATCTCTTCAGCAGCTGCCCTTATTTCACAAGTTAACTTTTTTGTCTGTTTTCCCCTTCCGAACTCTTGAGTTCTCTTTCCACATGAGCTGAGCTTTCTTGAAAACGATTGTTTAATGGGAACATCTGGTATGTGAATGGAAGACTTAGTCCTCCTTTTCCCTTCAGTAAATGCTCATTGCGTACTTTAAAAGTTGATCTTTTTTTTTCCTTCCCCAAGCAGAGAAAAAAATATGGATCATTACTTGACAGAACAGACTGCGCTCTTTAGTTACTCAACTTGTGCAGGTGTAACCTGCGAGCCCTGACTTACAAGCTTTCCCCATAATTAAAAATTTTCTGCTGTAAACTCTTAGTTTCTGATTAAAATGTAGCAACCTCTCCTATTGTTCAACTAGTACTAATTAGACAGTGCCTGTGCAAAATACTCCTTGTCATTCAATAACCACAGTCTGGGATATTTCTTTTTTGAGAGAAAAAATATCTTACAAAAAGAACCCCACAAAAATTCTGAGTTCATTTACATGTGTGCTGTTTAGAACTGTGGAAAATTTAAAAATGAAAGATAAGTAGGTATAAAAAAAAGTATTATTTGCATTCATATTTTTACTTTTTTCCCCTTCTCTTCCCTCTTCCTCTTTGCAATGGAGGTGCTACACAAATATAACTGCTGCACAGGCTTTTATAATAACTGGCTTGGTGAAAATCTGGTGTTGTTGGTGAATTCATAGGCTCCATAAAGCATTCACTCTGATGGCTTTTTTGGCTAAGCCAGCTTTAGTTGAACTGTATAGGCCATATAGAAAAAGTGGATGTGCAAAGTTTTAGGGCAAGATACTGCGTATTAACACAGATGCTCTAACATCAGTGAATCATGATGACTCCCAGCAGATTTGTGCTGATTTATGCCATCCCTGGCCCTGACATGAACAGTGTTGGCATGAAAAAGGGTGAGGTTTACCTTCCCTGTGTACTCAGGAACACCTTAAATGGGGAACATGGTATCCATGATTTGCTTAGGACAGGCTCATAAACTCTATAGATGAGGCCAGTTTTGCAAATCCCATGGCAAGGAAAACGGATACAGCAGTGGGCAATATCCATCCATGCTTTGAGCTGCAGGATTCTGGTGTGGATCTGCCTGGTTGTACTAGTTTGAAAACAAACCAGTGAGAGGCACCAAGTCAGAATAACAATTTAATGGAAATTAAAGAAAAGGAAAAGAAAGTAAAAGAAAACACTGACAGAGTCAAGATACAACCTGAGTCCCTATTAGGCAGGGTAGTGGTAGCAGTCTGGTGGAATGGTGGCTGCAATCCTCTGAAGTGGTGATCCTGTAGTAGAAGGGGTCTGCTCTTCCTCAGAAAGTCCAGCAGTGGCTGTGTAGCTCCTGTCCTCTGGAAATCCAGTGGAGCCCGTGTCTTTGGTGCTCAGAGTCCCAGATTATATCCACGATGGGATGCTTGGTTCCTCCCTCTGGGTGGAGCATCTCACAATGGGGTAATGAGTCACGAGGCCAAGTGTTGATGAGGCTCATTAACAGAAGATGGTCTGGAGGGAGTTATCTCTGAGTCATGGGCAGGACAATGATGGGCCATTAACAGAAAGATAGTCTGGGGGGAGGAGGCAAGGAAACACTGCCCCACCTGATTTCAACAGCTCAAGAGGATGGTAATGGAATACACTGCAACCCAGGACACTGGTACAGCAGTGGCACTGGTTGTACAAATGAAGTAATGGGCACTGATTTACCTAAATGTGTTGGAGTCTCCAGAGAAGACAAAAGAGCATTTTATTGTTGGGATTGAAGCACTAGTTATGTTGGCTAAGAGAGAGCAGGGCAGACTTATGGCATGAAGTAGCAGCTTGGTCTGAGAATCATAAAATAGAAGATATTCACCATTCTTTTGGAATGATTCAATGTCAAATAGACAGAAAATGATGCCAAAGTTTACAAAATGCCATCCTGATCTCTCTGTGTCAGGTAGAATTACCCTCTCCTGCTAGTTTGGGTCAAAACTAACAAGTAAAATGATTTACAATGGCATGACTCATCAGCCTGTGCCTCATCCACCTGTGCAGCCAACTGTCTGGGAAGCACTGGCTGAATCCAAGAGCTCTGCAGTTGTTCCAGTTCATTCCCAGTTAAGCCAAGCAAGGTGTACACACCATTTGAAACTGCCTGCCTATGCTGGTTGAATGACAAGCAGAAAATGAAAGTCCAAATCAGAAACCAGCACCTCATTTCCAATGACTGACATGCTAGGGCACATGGGGTGTTTGTGAGGAACCCCTACCCTTCACTGGCCCTGTGGGCTGCGGTAAGCAGCATCTTGTCTGTCTATTCTTGCTTTACTTTTTCCCACTCTTCATTGCCCCCCCGCAAAAAAATCATATTTTGAATAAAGATGAGAATTCATTACTTTTAAAATCTACTTGTAATTCCCTGCAGGGGATCTCTGAGCCTCCTATAAAAGACCTCCTGGTCTTTTGGCCTCTCGTTGTCTGAGATATTCAGGAAATCTGTGCCACATCAGCTGGGACTTTCAAATGACCCTGTGTAGCACCAGGCACAGTCTACATAGGACTGATTAAAATATATTCACCCGGTAATTGAGAGCTTAGCTATCTTGAAAATCAACCCACCTCCTCTATAATTTGGAGACAATGTGTCCCACTCTCTTCATTTCTGCCTGACCATGTCCTCTTTTGCTGCAACAAGACACTGCTCTCTGCGTAGGCAGCTTGGTCTCACTCTTCCCCTCTACTGCTTCTTTTTTAAAAATGCAAACATTCAGCTGTTCATCAGGAGCCTGCTGTTTCCTAGACATTTTACTACCAGCCTTGTGACACTGGCAATTTGGATCATTTTGCTCTAAGCATATTTCATTGTGCAATTATAGTATCAGGACTGTGTCAGGTGAGCTATACAAATGATTCTTTGAATGCCTCTTTGGGGGTTTTGCCTGTGTGTGGTGTTGTTTTGGTTTGCTTTTATCGAGCTTCAGTCTCAGAAATAATAGACTGCTCATTTATTCTCTGGGTTTTAACAACCACCATGGTAACTATCAGAAACCACAGTTACACAATGTTACACACCTTCATTTATTATTTGAACGCCGCCTTCCGAGCTTTATCATGGAAATGGGGTTAGTGAGTTTAATGCAAGTAAAAGGCGGCCAAAGAGGATTAAAGCCAGGACCACCACTCTCTGTCGTGGTCAGAAACTTGTCTTTCAGAATCTATTTTTGATTTACTAACACCTGTATTTGAAGTAACAGGACTTAATGACAATAGAGTGTCTGAGATGCTGAAAGTTTCACTCAGAAAGAGAAAAGATTATGAGAGGTTTTCTGATCATAAACACTAGAATTAGCACTCTCCCTGACTATCCAAACCATGATTATTGGTCTAAGTTATGTTTAGTCAAGAACTTGAAGCAAAGAGATACAGTCTGTTTTTGGAAGAAGTTTCTCTGATGAAAAGGAAAAGATGGCCTGTAGGATGGACAGTATCCCTCTTGGTCTCTTCTTTCACTTCCCCCATCCCTCTGGGCAAATCTTTATAGAAAATACCTTTAGCTGGGAAAAAAAATTCCACCCCCAAAAAACATACCCAAACCCTAACTTAATGATTTATTTCCCCAAGTGACTTCTGTACTTTATCATTGGAGCAAGTCTCTAAATACAGGCTTCTATTTTCCTGTTTCCCTTTAGGGGGTATTAACTATGTAAACAACTTCAAAACAAAGAGGCAGGATTGTTTCATTAGGGAAAAACATCCCTGCTTCCAAAGGCCTCCTGGGAAGCAGGAGAAGTTCATTAAAGCCAGGGTGATGTAAAGGCTTTGTGCACATGCAGAAATGGAACCACCATGAAACATTAATGACCTCAATGCATTAGCAAATCTTAAGCTAGAGTAGAATTACGCTGCCTCTGGGGAGCCGAGTGCACCTCCTTGAATTTGGTTTTTTAATGCTAGGGAAAATCTAGCCTTCAAATTTTAATTTCAAGAGCAAAACACTTTGATGGTGTGAACTGAAGAAGGCAATCAGGCTTGCCCTAGGCCACTGACGTGAAGAAAGTGAGCGTCCTAATTGTCAGCTGCTGCCCTTGCTCCAGTCAGTGGTATTGTCAAGACAGAGCTGCTTAATCCATACTGCCAGATAAAGGCTCATCTGATTTCTTTTCCTTTTGGTTGTCCATAAGCAGAGTCCACTGCTGAATCACTTTTCTTGCTTTGATAAGTAACCACATGCCTGCCATTTATAAAGCACTGAAAAGACATTTGGCAGTGTTACGTCAACAGCAGGCAACCATTCCAGGCTGTATTAATCCCAGTGGAAATTACTGTATAGGTCTCTCCTGTGAGTTATGATCTCTATTAAAGTTGGGTGACATTTCTCCAAGGAATACTTTGTTCAGCAATGGCAGAAAAAAGCACAATTTCAGATGCATTGAAACCCTGCAGAACAATTTATGCTGAAATCTGCAAACATTATCAATCTGAAGAAAAATATATACCTCTCTCCCCAAGAAATTTAGTTTAGAAATGATGGATCAAGTTTGTTTAAAAGTTTTTATTGAAAAAGGAGAACAAGTCTTTGATGAAAAGTGGTGTCTTCCACAATTTTTGAGTTCTTTTGTCTTCCCTTTCTCTTCTAGAACAGGGTGGAGGGAGCAGGTCTTATCTGGATGACAAAGCTTTCAAGACCGGAGGATGTGGAGAATTTGGGGAGTGTGCCTGTGATATGGATTTTTTAGGAAGAAGGCATATGGTACTGTCCACTGCGTCTCATCTTGGGAAGTGTGTGTGTCCTTGAAAGGCAGGAATGGTCATCCTGGGTTAAAATAAGGGACCAGCCAGCCCAGGGCTCTCCTTTGGCAGTGGCTTCATGCAAAGGCTAATGGACAAGAAGGAGCAAGGCAAGCCTGTGAGATACTTCTTTCCTTGTGCTCTGCCTGCTTCCAACTCTGACTAGGCTTGGGACTTTCTGAGGCTCATGGGGTTTGTGTAGCTTGTAACCCTGAAAGGATATTTTCCAAGCACCCTACCAGTTTCCACTGGACCTCTGTCTGAGCCACAGCATCCTTCAGTAAAGATACTTCTCCCTGTAGTGGTTTGCTGAGACTGAGAACCACCAGTCTTGAAGAAAAGGAGGATAATATTTCTCCTCATTGTTCTTGTTTGCTCTTTTTAGAGACACAGCTGTGTTCTGACCCAAATGACAATGACACTTTTATGGTACAACAATTGTCCACTGTCTATGATGCATGAAGCATGTTGGGATTGCCTGAGCCAGAGAACTAATGATTCAGTGCTGTGTCTGATGCTATTTTGCTGATGCCAGTTGAGCTGCTGCTCTTTATTTCACTAAAGTTAGCCAAGAACACCAGATCCCACCACCAGCAAGACCCACAAAGCACTCACAGTATGAAGTTCCCACCGTGCCATGATGCCCAAATGGCATTGGTTGGTAAGGTCAGGGTGGAGACAAAAAAGTAGCTGTGCCCACTCACCTGTGGGTGACCTGTGCAAGGTGTCAGTAACAGGCAAGGACATTAAATACCCCTTACTACCACAGGAGCTGAGCAACCCTAGCGAGCAGGTGTGTGAATGGGGAGGGAATCAGAGGGAGTATCTTCACACTGGCAATCATTCTGAGCTCTACTTTGACTTTAATTCTTTGTCTAGACCCAATATTAAGAATAAGAATCCGCCCTCTTAAAAAAACCTTGCATGGGTGAAATTCAAGCTAATTCCACAGAAAGTGCATTTTAAAATTTTCGGTTATTTTTTTTCATAAAAAGAATGAAATTTTAAGGGTATCTTTACGTTTGTGGACACATGATGTGGTGCATTTCCTGTTTGTCTGAAGGATAAATTCTTGTATGAAGCAAGGCTTTTCTTCTGGTTTTAAACTTTAATGTTGGTTAAAAAGTAATAATGCATCTAGGAGGCATGGTTATGGAGGTAAATATTTAAAGGAATTGCATAAATCTGCCTTGTATCAGAGGCAAAGGTTTGGGAAGGATGCTTCCAAATTTGGAAAGGGAATATTTTTTATCTCTTTTTGTAGCAGATCAAACATCAGTCCATCCTCCTCTGCCTTTTCCCAGACAATGGCAGACCTGTCTGTCTCTGCCATAAAGAAGCAGCCAACAGCGCAGTGTCATTTTCTTTGTGATCTGGCCATGCTTGGTGCATTGATTTTTCCATGGCAGAAAGCAGAGCAAGCTCTCTCTTTAGTGGAGAACTCAAAAAGATGAGGTGTAAAAGAGAATCATTGTTTAAAAAAAAGCATCTTTTCACTGTTCTTGATTCTTGGTGAGACAAACTGTTCTGGAACCACCCTCAGTCTGAGCCTGCCAGCGTATGTCCTATCAACCTCTGGGCAAAAGCCTAGACCTGGAAGTCGGCTGTGGTGTTGTTTTTGGAAGGCTGATACCACATGCAGCTTGTGACACTATTAGTTATTTGCTCCCTTAGAGCAGCAGGGTCACATTGATCCTTGGGTGTTCTGTTGGTGCAAACCCGTGTTATCCTTTAGCTCTCTCAAGGCCTGATTCCAGCAGCTGGTGTAGACAGAGCTGTAGCTACACATCCTGAAAGTCTATTTTACAACATTTCCCCAGGAGAAGAGACATATCTTTGACTGGATGTGATAATTTTCTTAAGTTTCAAAACTGGAGGCTTGACAACATCTGTTTTTCAATTCTAACCAAGGAAATCAAGATCTAATCTTTATTTATGTTTTTATTAATAATGTCTGTCAAGTCTTTTACTGCTAAGTTGGAAAGTACCAGAGAGAAAGCTGGGAGGTTTCTCAGTAGCTAAGAGTCTGGCCGGCCAGTATGTTCTATAATATCCCCCAGTCACTATTGAACAGAGCAAGCAGTTGGTGTTTTCAAAAAGGTTTAGTCTTGTTGCTTCTGCAGATCCCAGAACAAGGATGATGAAAGCCCACAGGTGTCAAACCTGGCTCTCCATGCACCCCTCTTGACTTTCAGAGTTGTAGTATCTACCCCAGAAACACATCTTTTTGTGCTAAGTGGTGGACATCACAAAGTCACCACTTGTAGTAAGAGCTTCTTAGCTTGGCACATTTTGTTAGATTCTCTCTGCAACCATGACCAGAAAAATTTGAATCAGAGAGATTTCCAGTTGTAGTGGTTTGGTCCAAAATACTCATTACTGCTTACCTTCTGTGAGATAAGAATTAGGAGAAAAGCAAAGCAGGCACAAAACTTGAAAGAATATAAAGAAGTTTATTAATAGACCTAAAAGAGGGAAAAAAATAAAAAAAGAATCATACCACACCTTCAGAACACTTCTCCTCCCCCCACCTTTCTCCTTTCTCCCACTGACAATGCAAAAAGACAGCCCTTGAGATGTTCAGTCTGTTTACCACTTCCATAATAACCTTGTTCAGTTCATTTAGGAAAAGGAGTCTCTCTTGCTCATACTATGGAGATATTATCACAACAAGCCAGCCGCCAGGGTTGGTTCTCTGCTCGCATTGTGGGAGTCCCTTCCCACGACTTGCAGCTTTTTCCCACAACTGCTTTCGAGGGTTCAATCTTGAGCTACTGGGGTACAATTTTAAGGTTGAGCCATTCAGAAACAAAAGTTCTCTTCACCCATCTCTGGGAGCATTTCCATCTCTGAGAATAGAGGCCCTCCTCCTTTCCTGGGAGAAAGAAAGCATCTTCATCTCTAGACGATCTCTGGGAGTATCTCTAAGAACAGAGGTCTTCTCCTTTCAATTGGAGCAAGAGACCTCATCGCTTCCATCTCTCCCTGTTCAAATTTCTCTTCAAATCACAGCTGCTTCAGCATTTGCTTATTCCAGCAGAGGTGCTTTTGCTCACAAGTACAGTTTGAACGCTCCACCCCCCCCCATGCTTTCATGAAATTACAACGGGTACTCTGACATATCATAGTTTATCAGCACCACAGCTTTACAACAGAATCTCAGCTTTAAGCATCTCCTCCTTCACCTCCCTCAGGTTATCAGCTCTTCACAGCACTAAAAGGGTTAATTTCACCCGGGCCTTGCAGCTGGAATTTCGCTGTTGGTCACATGATCTTTGCCAGGCAGCAGAGCAGCTTCAGCTGAATCTTGGCTGCACTAGAGGGGGGGAAGCTGGGCTGCTCCATCTGCACATAGCAGGGCTGGGGGGTGGGGAGTGGGGGGCCATGGGGAGAACAGGGCCCATTGGCTCCAGGATGGCTGTGGCCCGGCCCAGCCCGGCCTGAGCAGGTCCCGGCAGGGCCCGGCAGGGCCGCTGGGCCCTGCATGGGCCCAGGCCAGTTACCAGTCCTCCGGCTGGAAGCAAGAGAGAGAGCTTCCCGGGGTTTGTCCATTCTTACATGTGGACCACAGAGGTGGTCAAAATTCTAAGTGGCTTAAAAAATTATCCTTATTCAAACTAGCCAGCTGATAGGTTCTCTTAGGTCACAGAGGAAGCTGTAAGCACCTCTTTGCAAGAAAATCACTTCCGGGACTATGCTTGCTAACCCATGACACCAGTGCTTCCTAGGGCAGATTTTTCCATGAAAATAATTACATAAATGCTGATTAAAAGGGACTTGGGGAGGTCTTTGGTCCAGCCTCCCACTCAAAGAAGGACTTTCACCACTGCTAGAGGAGACCAGGTGTGGCTTCAGGCAGCTGAGCCTAGAAAGTTGCCAAAGACACAGATCCCACACCTTTAGTGACCTGTTCCTGTTCTCCAGCAGCGTCCTAGCAAAAAAAATTGCCTGCTGTCCCATCTGGATGGTCAAAGCTGAAACCTGTGGCCATTGCTCCTTGTTTTAGTAACAGAAGCAGCTCTACAAATCCTTGATAGGCTTCCTTGAAGCATTTGCATCAAATATGGGACATTATTTGTAGGCCAGGTTTTGTTGGATTATAGAGCACATTAGTCATCCCCAGCTGGATCTGTGAGTACATCATTGACAATCCACCCTCTCCTGTAGGCCATCAGTACAGTGCACAATACAGCAATTGGTGTCTTTCCAAAAATGATTTTTGGTAGAGGGAAAGGAAATCCAGAAATGCAAATCAGACAGCTCTCCAGGTTGCTCTGTTGTAAAGTCTTGTGTTTTTAGCTCTCCTGCCTTCCTTCCTCCTGCCCACAGTTAATTACGTGGCCAGGCTGGGAAGGTAGCAGGAATATTACAAAAGCCTGTGTGACAGACTTGTTGCTGAAGCCAGATGCCATGATTGCCCAGAGTCAAGGGGAGGAAATTAATTAAATGGTCTTGCCTTGCCCGTGGAAGATGATGCTGCTACTGAGCAGAGAAACAATCTCATCAATTCCCATGGAAGGAAGGAGAGCTGAGGAAGACAAGGGGGGAAAGGTGACTGAATGGCAGCTGGTGGAGGGCAAGAAAGTAGCACTCCTCTGTCACAGATCCTAGCATGGATTGGCGTATGGATCTCTCATTCTTTTCATATTTGGCTCTTTTCATATGAAATCTGGAGACCACAGGCAGATGAAAACTAAACTTGGGAACCTCTCATCCAAAACTGCTTCTGGATGGCCGTGATGCCGATTCTGACAAATGCAGTTACTCCTCACCCTCCCATCCTAAAATCCTTCACTTATTTATTCTAACTAGTTCTTTTTCTTGTTCCCATTATGCAGCTTTGCTTCCTGTTCAGAGTATGGGGTGTATGTTCACACACACATATAGCTGCTGGAGGTGCTCATAACACTGCCAGAATAGAGAGAGACACGTCTGAAAAATCCAGTATTCATATTCACATATTTAAAGCCTTTAAAGAATAATGTGCATAGGTGACTGGAAACATGTTTTGTGGCAAAGGTAACAATGAAATGAAAACATTCTGCCAATAAAGGAAGCCTGTTAAAGAACGGTGTGTAACTGCAACACATGGAGAGTTGGGACCCAAGACTGGGCTCTGGTGTCATTAGGCAAGTCACAGTGATATGCTGTAACAATTAAAAGGGAGCTCTCTGGTCCAGAAGTGGGATCTACTCTTTCTGCTCACAGTATTTTGAAGATGTGGAAACAGACAAGGAATACCAGTACTGCAGACTTTCCACACTTCTCATGGTAAGAGGCAAAAGGCACAAAATGGAACAGAGGAAGTTCCACCTGACTGTGAGCAAGAATTTCTTTACTTTGAGGATGGCAGAACACTGGAACAGGCTGCTCAGAGATTTCATGGAATCTTTTTCTCTGGAGACATTCAGCACTGTCGTGGACACAATCCTGTGCAAGCTGCTTTGGGTAAGCCTGCTTTAGCAGGGAAGTTGGGCTAGATGATCTCCAGAGGTCCCTCCCAACCACAACCATTCTGTGATTTTATGATACCAGAAAATTTCCAAGGGCATACACATTTCCACATTCCTATGCTTGGCAGCAGATCTAAGTCCATGTTTTCAGAACTTTCCAGTTTAACACCAACTGCATTTTTCTTTCTTTTGCAGTCAGAAAAAGACCACAATAATCTGGAATAGATTGTTCTGTTCACAGCAAGGATATGAAAAAGCCCTTGCTCAGAATTTCTTCTCATTTGTTTTGCTTTCTCTGAAATCCTAATACCAGTTTGTGCATTCATTCGTTCTTATTTTGAAAAAAATAACAACAACCCAAAATGTAATTTAATTACTAATAGCACTGTGATTAAATTTGGCCTTTCACTTTCCTTCAGAGTCAACCTCCTCAATTCCATCTCCCCAGTGCCTCTCTCTGTAGTATCGATTCGGTACTGTTAACCTTTCTTTATTACTTGTTTATGTTCCCCCATCAGTTTAAAAACATCAATAAGAGGCTATTTAAAAAGGACAGAAGCAACAGATAAGAGAGACATTGAGGAAAGGTCAGGAATGCAGAAGAAGGCAGTGCCTGCTTTGTGGAAGGAGCAAACAGACAGTAGAGAAAGGTTAGTGGTCCTGCTGCTGAAGTGAAGGAAGGATTTGTTTATTCTACAGAAGTGTCTCCTATTGGTGTAGCTTTAGCAGCAGACACAAACATCTCTTCAGCCCAGTCTGAGCTTTGGGGTACTGGGGAGGGCTGGACATAGCCTCCGTAATGTGGCCGAGATGTCCTGCAGGATCTTTCCCTTCTGGGATCAGGAAGCTTTAGGTGTGTTGAGTTGATTCTAATTTCTGTTTGAGCGTAAACCCAATCTAAGGGCACACCCTGCTCTGCTCAGAGCTGTGCTGGGTGTAGATGTGTTGGTTGGCTGTGGCAAGGAAGCAGAGTGTCTGCATCAGTGCGTGACTGAGGGCATTCAGCCATCAGGATTTATATCCTCAGGCCAAGCACCATGAAGGAGCCAGAGAGAGCTTTCTCTTTTTTGGTGTCTGCTGGACTAGGAAAGCACCCCAGCTCACAGGAAATGGCTCAGGATCCTCTGCCTCCTCCTCCTCCTTTTCTTGGGCCATAAAGCTGGACTCTGGGTAACTTGGAGTTCACTCCCAGATCAAATCCTCTCCTGAGTGATGCTAGTCCTTCTGCTTTGAAAGGAACAAAGGATTGAGCCATTATAGCAGTAAACTTTTAAATTACTTCAGGGGATAT
This sequence comes from Aphelocoma coerulescens, assembly GCF_041296385.1. Taxonomy (NCBI): domain Eukaryota; kingdom Metazoa; phylum Chordata; class Aves; order Passeriformes; family Corvidae; genus Aphelocoma; species Aphelocoma coerulescens. The sequence continues at coordinate 25,702,977 of NC_091020.1, forward strand.
GTAAATCCTGCTCAAAGGTCTCCAACAACAGGAGAGAGGCCATTAAGGCCTTCCCATTCTTGGCTCCCCAGAGATATCATGGCAGGGAGTAGAAGGTTAGTGTGGCAGAGGAGGGGAAGAGACACCTTGTCCACCCTCAGCTCTCTGAAGTCTTAAAGATTTCTGGCACTTAAAAGTTAGGTGCTTCTCACTGATTGCTCTGATGTTACCACTGCCACTAGCAGACCACACCACTCCTCTGTCTTCAGGAATGGTTTCAGATTTTCCCAGTCTTTGGAAACTCTGTCTTGTACCAGAGAAGGTTCTTCCAATGAAATTGTAAGAAAATACTTACTTTTTTTTTTTTTTTTTTCCTTTTAATGGTTTAAAAGCTGTAATACCTTTAGCTTCCAGGAAGCAGTCTCTTGCCCTGAAGACTTTCCTTCTTTTGCAGTCCAGTAGAGGCACAGTGCAGGAAATATTTTACAAAATGGAGAAGACCTCCATTCCACACATTCAGAACGTTCCCTTAAAAGAAGATACAAAATTCATCTTAGTAATTAAAGACACATTTCTCATGACCTTTTAGGAACAGATGTAATTATATATGACATGTCTTCAACTCAGAAAGCTGTAGAAATCTGTTTTGAGAGGTGACATTGTGGCTAGAGGGGTTCTTGAAATTTTGCATTGAAACCCAACGGTGATCAGCTAGCAGTCCTTGGCATAATTTTTAGTATTGACAGGGGAAAAAATAAAAACAAACATCAGACTAGAAATAGAACAGAATTTTAAATCCTTATGGTAGGTACAATGTAGTCAGGATACTGGATTCTTATTGCTTCTGCAAATAGATGATGTATGCAGACGAGTATTGTGCATTTTCTCATATAATGACATTAATTACTTACTTGAAAGTTCACTGACAGAACAATTTTTGCTCAAACTTCATGAACAGAAGTTTCCTCTCATCTTACTCCTCAGTCTTAAAGTGAGTTCTTTACTGAGCACAGAGTGGCTATTTGTACAGAAGAACGACTCTTTGTGTTGGGTTGTGCAAAGGGCTTTGATTTTTCTGAAATACCTTCCCATCTGTAAAAACTGTGTCCTGGCTTGGGCTGTTTGTTTGCCCCATGAGATCATGGTTCTTGACATTTGTCTCCTTAGGCTCTATTTCCACCCCAAGTAGGAAAGAGTTGGGAGTTTTAAGTGCTGTTCATTCCTTAAGTTCAACTTTCACCTAATACTATGGAAAGGCAAGGGATAGAATAGATTTCTCTTTTTGAGTGCCCAGTCACCTGAAGATGTTTACAGGCAATCAGTAAAAGTGTGTTAAAGTTTTCATTTTTCTTTCTTTTGAAGTTCTTTATTCCATTACATGATGGATATTTTAGCCTTAGGCATATTGCTATTCTGCCTGTTTACAATAATACTATTTTTTAAACAGTAAGTGGCTTATCTGTCACAGAGGCAGAGGTGACACCGGTTGCTCGCCATCAAGAGAAGGTACACTTGCAAATCGCACTTCTGGGTGACAGAAAGTTGAGAAGCCAACAAAAAAGAGCATGAGTCCATCTCAGGGAAACCAACTGCATTCTTGTCTCCTTAGTCAGGTATCTTTCTTCATTTGGGGAATGTGCAGTTGCAGGGTGAACTCAGTATAATCTCTGCTGTGGCATTTGTACAGAAAACCATTGAGGAACTGTCACTCTGTGCTGTGAAGAATACAGTCACACTTTCAGGGTTGCCAGTTTTACAAATGAAAGAGAGAAGAAGGAGGGTATCCCTGGGCCATGTGATAAGGGGATGACCTTGTAATAAGTCCTTTGATTCAACACAGGGTCTGGATCACAGTCTCTGTCTTTTATTGTTATGATGCGATTCCAAGAATTGGAGTGAAGTGAGAGACAAAAAAAAAAGAGTTCTGTTCTAGAAAAAGCTGGAGCCAAACTGTATTTCCAATATTGTCTCGGGAACATAAGTAAAATCCTTTCTGTTGCAAGTTTTTCTCAGCTAAATCAGGATGTCTGTCTCCTGTTTTACCCTGGTTACTCCTCATCACTTTCCTGAAAACATTGAGAAAAGAGTTTTCTGTAGCAGCACACTTCCTTAGCCAAAAGCATGGTATGTGCAAGGGAAAAAAACTTCTGCCTGAATGGCCTTCCTCCATAGTCCTTCTCTTATTTGGAAATAAGTTTGTCACCCAATCAGGGAACAAAAAGGAAGTCTAAAACAACAATGAGTGATGAGTGGAACATACACCTCTCTTACACCCAGACAGTTATGTGACAGCTCCAGTCCTTGGTGACAATGATTTAAGAACAAACTGATTAAAATAGATAGGCAGTAAATCTTCATTTACAAAACAAACAACAACAAAAAAATAACACAAGGTTTCCTTCTTGGTGATTCTGAAGAACTGCAAGTGTTTAATCTCCGGGAGGAGAGATAGTAGGATAAAGGTTTTGTTCAGAGAGATAGTGGAATAAATGGTTAAAGACAGTGTGAGAAAACTCATTTCAGCAGCAGAGAGAAATATCGGCTGAGCCTTTCAAGTCGGTGTTTCGCAGTGATTCATAGGGATCTAAGCATCTTCTTTCTAAGGTAACTCTTTGCACCAGGGAAGCCAACACAACCTCAACAGTCAAGATGGGTTAACTGAGGGGATTAAGAACCACTTTTTTAGGCATTATTAGGGAAGAGGGTTTTGCTTTTTTTTTTTTTACAAACAGTGGCTCTGCCTTTCTTAGCTCCCCAGTCATGTTTGATGTATAGGTTCAAGCTGAACGCATTTCACTTGTGCATGCGATAACCCAGCAGAGAGATCCCGGCTATTGGAAGCAAGATATCTCTAGGAGTAGAAGCAATATCAAGAGCAATGCTTTTCAGTAATCAAACAACTCACACCATGAGAAATCCTCAGAAGAGAAGCTGGAGAATAGTTTGTAGACTCTTCGAGCAGAAAAGACTGTATTGCAAATGAAAGCCAATTCTTGATCTTACCTATTAGCAGTGGGTCAAAATTTCAGCTTTCAAAATCAATGCACATATTAAGAATAATAAGGCCATATTAAATTAATCTTAAAAATAATAAGGCCATAATAAACTAAAATTTGGAAGAAAAAAAAAGGTAAAACTACTAGGAGTATGATGGAGTATTAGAGGACCACATTAAGAAGAAACATGTAGACTCATTGTTGTAGATATCTTCTCGTCAAGACTGCCTCTGTGGAACATAGGTTGGTCCAAGCATATATTTTGTGTTGGTTAATTAGTATCAGTTAGTAATATCAATGAAATGTCATAGCTTTTATATTCAAGCCAACCTGAATAGGTCCTTCTGATCCTGGAGTATCAGTCAGGGAGGAAATCATTGAGCACGAGGAGTGATTCGAAAGTGGAGTCCAGGCTCTCGGCTCTACTCTGAAGAATTCAACTCCTAACCAGCTCTTGATTCCTTAATGAAGCACTTTTGACCCCTCAGAAACATTCTAATGGGGCTCAGTGTAGCCTGAAAATATAGATAGAATTGTTTTTAACCTCGGACTCTACGTAACATTTTCAAGAAAGGATCCAACTTATATACAATGAAGTAATTTTCTGTAATTATGATTGTGTACTGTCGGTAATTGGTCCAACCAAAAGAAAGAAAGTAACCAAGGAATTTTTATTAAATCCATTGCTATGATATTGATACTTATTGAGGTAATTTGTTTGCTCGCGGATACATGGACTGAATGACTAAACAAACAGTAATTCTAAGAGAAGGAATAATTAATAAAAACCTGTCAAGGAAAATAAACAGATTAGCAATAACTAACTCCTGGATTTCAGCTATACTGACAATGATTAACTGTCCTTTCCTTCGGACAGACAACTGCTCAGACACTTCTAAAGTAACCCTTTATCATAGCTTATGATTTTAAGCTTTTCTGAATAACAAGACCTGATTTAAGCTGGTCTAAACTGTTGCCTGGTTTAGTTTTTGCTAGCTGCTCCTTGCTTCACCAGACTCAGTCTTAGCTACTTTGCTCCATTTCTCAACTCACTATATTCTCCAGCTGTTTCTCTGTTTTGCTGCCAGATTTTGCAACTTTAGCACCTGTGAGAGTGGAGAAGAATTACACAAGTGTCAGCTCAGATCACAGGAAATTAGGAAGTAGCTTTTTCTGTTCATACAATTCTCCTGCTTCTCCATGTCCCATTTGTAGCCTTTGAACTACACTGCTAGAAGAGACTGTGTAAAATTAATGGGATGCCCAGACATAGCTAATTAGCTTAAATTTCTGTACACTACTGTAAACACAAGCTTTACCTCCTTTACTACGGAATTTCTAATTTTTCAATTATAACACAAGAACACAGAATAGCCATATTTCAGGCAGCTTTTTCCCTTCCACAATCCTCATTCTTTCTTATTATTCTTATTCCTATTCTCTTTTAACCACGTGCCCACTACATAGTCCTCTTTTTGTTGGTGTATTTTTGTTTTGCTTTTTTTTTCACTGTGTTTGTTCTTCTGAAGTTAATGAGGGAGAATGAGATATAGGAATCTTGCCCTCATACAAGTCTTGGCTCCAACCTTTTCTGTACATCTAAACCTTTGGCTAAAAGTGATCAGAAACAGATGATGGGCAGATTCACTTTTGTCAGGACTCTCTGTCTAAGCCATTACCTGCAGGGAGTGCTTGGGTGTGAAGACAGCTTCCTCTGGAATCCTGATCCCAGCAATGAAGTCCATTCCCACACTCCTGTCTACCACCAGCCCTGTCCCACTCCCAGACAAGTACTGTTTCTCCACCAGCAGCTTTCACAGCCTGTGCTGGCTCTTTAAAAAACCCCTGGATCCAAGTGTTCAGCTGCACTGCGGCAGAAAACACAGCTATAAAACATCTGGAAGCATCTTAGGTCCCTCTCTCCAAGTCAGAGAACCCAGTGTGTTTGAAGACCTGAGCAGGGTCTATATCATAGTTATACGATATCATAGTTATTGTGGCCATTCTCTGGTGACATGAGGCCTTGGTGCAATGGTCTTTCAGCTCCTGAGGGCAAAGCACTGGGGAGGGAGGGAGCATGGCCATCTCCAGCAATTGATGCAGATTGCCTCCTGGCTCCGTGCTTTACAGAGGGCACCATCTCGACTGAAGTGCCAATACACACAGCTGAGGACTTCCCTGAGCCTCCTCTTAAGCCCCAGGTTTCAGCTCAAAATCCCTGATATGAGAGGGCCATGCTGCAGCCTGCCAAATTGTTGTTTTCCTACTAGGATGATGAGAGTGTGTTTCACATGCCCTGAGGCAGCCTGGATAGTGTTAGAAGACTGTCCTGGGTAGAGGAAAGCAAACTTCTTTATTGTTTCCCAGTGAAATTTCCTAGCTTCTTTCTACACATATGAAGAAAAAGCTGCATTGGATCTGAAGGCTCTGCAGCTGAAAAGGTGCAAGTATGCAATCTTTCTGTCAGAGCAAAAGTGGAAACAGGAATGCAGTGTGAATGCTAGGGACTCCCATAGAATCAAACAGCATCATGAACGTGAACTCCATCAGAACTGTGAACTCCAGAAAAGCCATTTTTGCCTTAAGAAGGAGTGGCTTAGTGCAGTCTGGGAGAGTGTGTCAAGGAAGTACTGCTGCTTGCTTGTCCTGCTCTTATATTCTTCCTAGGGGATCTTCTAAAGTCTAATGTTGGAGATGCTCAGCTGATGGGGTGAAACCTAATGGTGCAGCTTTGATGTGGCCCCTTACTAAGATTTCTGCTGTGACACCCCTGATTCTCTTTCAGAGTGAAATGAGTTAGCAAAGAAATGAATTATCCAGGAAGATAGAAGAAGCTCATGAAAAGCTAAGGCGTCATTGCAAAAATAATAATAATCATTGTAGTAATAAGTGATCTGTCTTGCTCCAAAAATAGTACAGTCTTTTTAAGAGCTTTGACCTTGAATTTTCCATAGTACTGGTTCAGTAAGAGCTATTGTCTTCCATCCCCCATCTTGTACACTTTAAAATGGAGGAGGGATATTTTAACAACTGAGAAGTTGCAAAATGTGACATCTATTCATATCTATCTCACCACCAAATCACTGTGTCTACATAAATAAGATAGGTAGACAACTTTAAAGCTCCTTGGAAGGAGATATTTGGGAACAGAAATGGTCATGCTTTGCTTGCCAAGTGGGACACGGTGTCCAGGATGATTCTGTGACCTAAGTATCAGACAGCCATTGACAAAGGCAGAACTGCTTGCAGGACCACCTTTTCGTTATGCAGAAAAACTGGTGGTCTTTGCTTTTAGCCAAGAGGTTCACGTGCTTAATGCTGTATGGGAGCAAAGGGTTCACAGCATAATGAGTCAGAGAGCAAAGCAGTGCTTAGATGGGCTTTTAATGTGGAATTATTTAAACCCATGTTGTTGGAGAGGGTGAGCACAGCTGGTGTGTGTGGCTTTCACTGAGCAGCTTCAGGAGGTGGCCAGGCCTGGCTTCTCTAATGCTTACAGTGCACAGCTCCCCAGAATTAAAACCTCATGCAAACAGACTAAAGTGTTTGTGACTTCCAGCCATATCTGAATTTTAAGAGTATCTTGGAGAAATGAATTTAAATCCACATCCTAGAGGCAAAGAATGCCATAAGCTACTGAATTACTCCTGGCCCTTTTCCCTATTTGTATAGCGCTGTCTCTACAAGCAAATCCCTTATGTCCTTTCATTCATGCATCCAGGTGGTGTATTTAACTGGCATCATCCCCAAACCTGCTCTTCACAGCATTTAATAGTCCACCATATGGGTCAGTTTCAGGTGTGGGAATTGTTCCCACTGAGCAGTGTGAATCCTTGAACTCAGGGCCCTTCCTTCCCCTTCCTTCTGTTAGAGATCATGCTTACATGCACAGAACAAGTTCCTGTGGGGTCAAATCAACACTGTTTTGATGTGACTGGCATTCACAGCTTCTTATCTTGGCTGCAATGCTTTGGGATGACCACATTCATAAAGGAGTGTTTGTAAGTATGTACATTTAAAAGTAATTTTAGAAGCAAACTTCAGGTAGTTTTAGAAAAGTGGATAGATGGACGGATAGATGGACAGACAGATGGACAGACAGCTAGATAGAGGCACAGGCAGAGGTTTGACACAGGGTCGATTGTCTGTGACCCCAGACTTATAACTCTGGGGATTTCATGAGGTGGATGTTAATGAATCCCTTGCAGTGCTGGCACCTGAAAACACTTTTGGTCTTTTTGAGTATCTGAAGCCACCCACTTCATCTCTCTGCACTTCAGTTTCCTCAGCTACAGTGTACGGGTAAAATATCTTTGCCCTTTTTTTCCTAGCTGTGAGAGTTGTGTCTGTGATATCACTGTCTAAGGGCAATATTCTTCACTTGAGTTATGGTGATGCTTCCAAACTCCTGTTCCTTGAGATGCTTTGTGCTGTTGCCAAAAGCAGGACTATACATAGGTGTAGCAGGAGAACACACCATCTCATTAAAATGCACTTACAGACAGAGACCTTAGGCATTGCACTCGGACCAGTTCTGACCTCTGTAACACATTTCTGCCACGTGGACTAAACAAAAATCTTGCTTAAGAGAGGCCAGCAAAGCTCCTGAGGGGTGAAAAATCATCTCTCATACATGAAGGTTCAAGTAACACCTGTCTCCAAATTCTACCCTACAGCAAGTAAAGACTGCTCAGCTGAGCAGTGGGACATACACGTGTTTCGAGCCCATTGCTGAGGAAAGTTGTCAGGAATCCATTTTAGGTGAATCTGATGTATTTTTTTGGTCTGTGATGGATTAGCAATCTGGCCAACAGTTGAGTGGTAGCTTTTTAAGATGCTACCTGAATTGCTTTCTACTGAAATACAGTTCCCAGGCATTTCTCTGTGTCCTCCAGTGTTTCTCTATGCTTTTTATCTTTGTCCTGTAAAGTAAGACAGAGCTGTACTAGTCCCATTAAGGAGATCAGATAGTGCATCTCCATGATCCCCATTAACATCAGGAGCTGATCTAGTGTAGAAAAGTGCATTTTTCAGCTCTCTTCCTCCAGTCTCTCAGCTCCTGCAGACTGCACAGCTCAGTCTGAATTTCAAAGGATTATGGTCTGGAGTCTACTGTTGATTATAATGATATAAAGCTGGAGTCCTCTGGATTTGAGGGACAGGTCTATTGCATTTGCAAACAGACACAGGTTTTCAGAGAGCAGTTTTGCTCCCAGTCTGATGTGCAAACTTCCCCCACCTTTCTCCCTGGCCTCCAGCTCCTTCTAATCACTCATTCTGAGATTTTATTTATAAATGAGTAATGAACAGGGAGAGAGTAAATGATCTGCTGAGGGAACCAAGATGAACCTTATTAATATTCTGTCTTTTCTCCCAAGTCACAGGGTAGGTGACCCCAGCCCCATCAGGGAAGTCCTGCCTGCTCAGTTCTTTGGAGAAACAATTATAAAATGCAAATATTGACAGAACACATCAGTATCTCACAATCTTCAATATTATTTCCTGGACACGGGTTACACGTAAGAAACAACATCTAATAAGTCTTTTTCTCATTAGACTGTGGTTGCTGTTCAAATAAGATTGGGTAAGGCGGGGAGGAGGCTGAAGTGAATGTGTTTTTTCATGAGCCAAAACCCACTGAACAGGAGTCACATCAGACACATCCCAAATATTTTTATTTGCACCCTTAACCGGCTGCTGGGGTCACAGCTCTTCTCATGTCAGCTGCATCCTGGGAAAGGCTGTCCTCATTTTAGTGGGAAGAGAAAGGCTTAAAGAGCTCAAGTTTGGGGGTGTGGAAACAGGGGGACAATGAGGTCTCGTGGTGTCCAGTCCCTTCTTACCATTGTGTCCACAAAAAAACCCCACACAGAGCTCTCCTCTGCCTCAGTTTGTTTCTCAGGAAACTGGTGCTACGCTGTCTTTTTTTCCTTTGTCAAGGCTGGGTTTGAATTAGAGGAAAAACCCTTGTAGAGCCTGAATTGGGACCAAGACTCTCAAATGAGCTGATGTGTGCTAAAATTATCACACAGGCAATCTAGGAAAAGCCTTCTGATATCACAGTCAGAAAAAAAAAAAAAGAAAACGATAGCACAAGGGATTCCTAGCCCCTGGGAACACCATTTGGTAAAGGATGATATGAAAACAGAGGGAGTTTAATGAAGAAGTCAAGCCTGAATTTGTTTGTTTAGCAGCTCTGCCTTTTGATGGATATGGCAAACCAGGTGCATTATTGAGCACCAAGAAAAACTCCAACTTAATAAATTCTAGTTTACTCCATTTTTGAGAGGTATCAATATATTAGTCCAAACAAAACAAGAAATAAAGAAAAAAAATGTTGGGTGTTAGAGGTGTTATAATGTCTTCTTTTTATGCTTGGATACTGCTAAATGGTTCCTGAGTGGGAAAAATGAAGCCCAACTCTCAGAAATTCATCGTGATGATGGGACAGTATTTTTGCCTCGTAAAGCTGTATCATGCTAATGCTATTGCTGTCATACCAATGAGGTGTATGATTTCTGCCTGAATTTTCTTGCTGTTCTCCATTTTTAGAAGCCTATTAAAATAACCAGGTTACCTGCAAAGAAGGATAGTCTTGCAGTATTCACACATGGAAACAGGACTCAGGAGATCTGGATTTGAGTACTGGTGGTCTCCCTGGACTCCTACATAAGCTTAAGCAGTGGCTCAGGGTGTGGGTATGGAAGTGGGTAAACTTGCATTGCAAGACAAGCTGTCTTCATTATAAACAAAAAATGCAAAGCCTTCAAACACAAGATACAGGCTTTAGCTGTTCTAGTTGTGTCCCAGGAATGACAAACTTACCCCTGGATTAATCGGGGATAAGCATTTCATCATTTAGGACATCTACCATTTCCTAGTTTTTCCTCCTTTGTACACAGTTCTGATGGGGTGATTTGTTGCATTTTATATCCTGTATTTTATTTCTCAGCTAAGGTGACTTATTCACAGGCCTTTATTATGTTATATCTTGAGCTGGGAGGAACCTTTGCAGATGAGCTGCTATTGACTGAATGAATTCAGAAATTCAGGGTGTTTTGGGTGAATTATTTCCATCAAAAAAGCGAAAAGTGAAAATAAGAGAGCCCTGCTGTGCTCAGTCAAAGCTTTTGCAGAGGTTTCATTTCTTCTTTTGGAAACACAAATGATAGGATTTTTGTTAATTAATCTTTACAATAATCCCAGAAATCAAACCTCTTTTTTATAAACTGTTATTCTTTAGTGAAGTGATTCCAATTGGAGACATAGAAACCCTTTTATCAATCTAAACTGATTGATTTTTTGCTTTGTTTGGTCAGTGGTGTAAATGCACAAAAGAAAAATCAATTGTTTCTGCCAGGTCTGTGTTTTATGAGGTGAGAGCCTTAACACCTCTTGTCTTTAGGTCTGCCCCCTCCACAGGCTGTGGTTACAAAAGCATTTCTTTTGGCAGTTGTTCTGATTTCAGCTGGGTTCCTCCTCTAAGAACCCATTATCTTGTCACCTCTTTCCCACCCTTGGCTATGCATTTTTTTATCCTGCATGGCTCTCTTCACCACGGTCTTTAAGGGGCTATCTAGATCATGGAATTGAGCTGGTTTAAAATAACTTTTCCTTCCCTTACCCCTTTTAATAAGGTTTATTTTTAATCTAGATCAGTTCCTTGAGTGAGTGATCAGAGAACAACGTGATTCACCAGATGGTCACATCAATGCAGCTGAACTGGTATTTTACCCAAATGAGATTTAAGCACTAGGAGGAGGTGGAGCTGGAAGAGGGGACTTGCAGTTGTCACTGATTTAAGCACTATCTTCTGATGGCCTTCAGTCAGAGCTGAGATTGCAGATTCCTTTGGACTCCACTGGTTTTAATCTACTGCTAATGCTGTGGGTTTGTGAATGCAGGATAAGGCTTAGTATGGACTATTAAATAAAGAATTTATCAAGTATTGATTTAACTCCTGCTAGGTTATCCAGCCTTCCCTCACCCTGCTGCTGCTTCAGTTTCATTGCTATTCATGTCTGAATAACTGTTAGTAAAAATTAGGGTTGGTAATTTGGGTTTGTAATTGGATCTGATAACTAAATAAGTAGGAGCAGGGGAAAAAAAAAGAAGTAATAATGTGCTAATTGTGAATAATTACAAGCCCAAATTAACAACTCTATTGCCTCTTCTCCAAAACAAACATGCCCCACTTCAACTGAGTTTCAGAAACTAAAAGGCATCTCCTGCAGGTTCCCAAGCAAAACCTAGAAAGAGGGATTATGCTAGCAAGTCCTCAGCACCGAGACTTTTCAGAACCAAACTGCTTGACTGGAAAACATCCTTGACCCAGGTTCATGGCACAGAAGTGGTAGCTCTGGCAAAAGCAGTTTTCAGAGATGAGCAAGAGCTGAGGGACAGAGCACAGGGGGACATTTCTGCACACCTTTCATACCCTGCTGCAACAAGCAAGTCTGAGGAGTTCCTGTGAGAGAGTTATAAGCAAGTGGAAAATCAAACAAAACTTTTCCTTCTATTACTACAGCCTTCAGTTGCCATCTCAAGGTCCCCCCTGTCATGCCAAGGAAGTGATTTTGGAAACAGACCTTACCTTGGCTATTTTTCACTTGTCTATCATTTGACACATGGCTCCTGACAAATCGCCTTGCACACAGTATTAACATGTTGATTGACTGAGGAGGAGGTTGGCCTGTATGTGGGGTGGGCCAATTCCCCCAAAAGATCTAGGCTTATTTTCAAGCAAACTTTCTGTATCACTGTGGTTTTATCACCAACAAGCAGCCTTGTTGCTACAGTCCCAATCAGCATGGCTGGGAAGCTGGACAAAGCACCAGACAAATTAACAAATATTTCTGTCCTGTTGAATCACAGTTCTGGGAATCTCATTTTGTATTGCAGCTCATTTGTGGTTGATAAAATGGAGATTACTCTTACGACTCTATGTGTCACTTAGAGACAGAACTGTGACCAAAAATGTAGAGTGGAATCCTTGTCCAAAAACTTCTGCACCACTCAGAACCTGGCCATTGCCTTCTCCTGACAGACAATTGTTACACTGCGTTCTATGAATGTATAGACGAGATCTGAATCTTGAATGGTGGTTGGCAGCATCAAAATGTTCATTCCCAAAAGGCAAGAAATATTTCAGTAATCTGGACATTTTTGAACTGCCACAAATAGCAAGGTGGGTTTAATAGGATGCGCTTTAAAAATTCAGAAGTACAGTTCATTTGAAGGTTGACATCACCTTGGCTTGAGAAAATGCCTTTTCCTGTGACTGATATTCTCGCTTTTCTTTCCCCAAAAATCAGCAACAGAGCCCTCTTGGCCCACTGTGGTGTCCTGGTTTAAGCTTATGGGTGACATTTCTAATAAAAACTGTCACACAGTGACAAATCTGTCTATTTCCTTATGAGATTGCAAAAAAGGGTTTGCCTAGAGTTCAGTGTGTATAAGAGTATTTCTTCATCTTTTACCAGTATTTTGCATTACAAACTATTGGCAAAGAGGCAAAGAAACAATCAATAACTAGATCATTCAGTACCCTGAGGAGGGATCTAAATTGTGGAGCACTGTTACCCTCTGGACTTGTGTGTACAGTTCAGAAATACTGCAGCTGTGTGGGCATGAAGATAAAAATCATGATGATAGATGTCCCAGAGGCAGCTTTTCCCTGTATCTCTGGGAAAAATTTTGGGAGAAATAAAAAGCCACTTTGTTAACCTGTATAACCTTTATCTGAATATACCAGCTTTCACAAAGTGTTCATTTACACTTTTGCCCATTTTTTGCCACTCACTTCAGGTTCTCCTGTTTGCATTGCCTAATATGGACCTGCAGTTGTCTCAGCTCCTAAATTTGCAAGCTCCTGTTTAATCCATCAAAGTTCCTCAGCCCCTCCATATACAGAGAAACACTTTTTTACTCTCCCTCCATCACTATACACAGTGTCCATATACACAGATGGTTGCTGCATCCAGTTAAAAAGTGGGAATACAACAGCTGTGGTACATCATGTCACTCAGCAAAACAGGTCATCTTCTTTGACTCCTGCTTCTTAGAACAGCTTCAGTTTTTCAGAAATTTCCAATCATCTTGTCTCTTCTCTCTTGGGAACATTTTTCTTTGGCTTGTTTCAGAATATTGTACATTTACAAGCAGTTTGCTACATTAGCTCTGCATATCCTTGAGCACTGCGCAAAGTCCCAAGCAGAATACTGAAAAATGAAAGAAAGCTGGGATTCAGGTTGTACAAATGCTTTTCTCTTGTTACCAGATTTGCTGTCCTCCAAGGAGGCACAGGTCTGAAGTGCTCTGCGTCCTTACAGTGACTGCAGTACTTGCCAGTGTACTGACAAAGTACTCCTACTAAGCAGGGGGCCTCCTATGTCTCTCCCTCTCCCTCTCTGTCTGTTTCTCTCTGTACACGTCTTCAAAAATGGGAAGATGGGGTTGAAATATTTTCTCTGTCCTCCCACTCTTTTTTTTTTTTTCTTTTTGTGAAGCCTTTCTCCTCCTCCTTATCCTATTCTTTGTGTCTGTTGCAAAGCATGCTGAAGCAGTCTGCTCCTTGTCACATTTTAGGAGGAAAATGACACTGATATTGGACTAAATGCAAAAAGAGACTTTCCCCTTGTGAAAAGCTGCCTAATTGATGTCAAATCAAATAACTTTAAAGAGCTGTGATGGCTACAAATCGGATCAGAGGGGGCAATACCAGTTCATTCTACTTCACGCAGGAGCTGTGCTTTGCAGTTTAAGCGACAACACTTTGGCATTCAGAGCTTCTTTATAACCCAAACAAATCAAATCTCAAATCTTTTTGATCTTGATGCCTGACAATAGCTTATGATTAAAACTGCCGCACTGGAGCCTGGGAATGGATTATTATTATAAATAGCTGCAGTCGTGCCATTCCCTGTTCTTTTCTGTGGGTCTGGAGGCTTGAGACAAGAAAAGCTGGGGAAAATGTAATAGATAATAACATGAGAGGTCAAGTGAGACCATGGGAAAAATGTTTTTTCTAATAGATTAATTTTAAAGATACTAAAATTCTCTGTCTCTTTACCTCTGTCATTCAGATTTCAACCTAAAAGGTAACAAAACATAAAGAAAATAGTTTTAAAAGCTAAACCCTATTTTCCCAGTGAGGGTTCTCTGAATTAGAACTGAATTATCTATTGCTTTGTGTTAAAGAAATACAGTTTTAGACAGTGTCCGTTCACTGTAGCACAGAGATGCAAACTCACTCTTCACAGGTTCATCATGGCATGTGAGTTATCCTAAACTCAGCTCTGGGCCATAGAATATGGTAAATTCTTTAAAGAACAACAAGAAATCCAAAAAATTAAGCTAAAAATGGTTGTGAGCAGTGACGACTAGCAGAAGGAATTAGAAGCATTAGAGGAATTTTTAACCAGGAGGATAATCAATTTACAGTTGAGGGGAAGTTTTCCTTAGTTGCATTTGGATCCAAAAGCATTAGAGGGCCTCAAGCCTTTTCTAATACGGTTGTTAGAGAGGATGGGACACAAGGCACTTTTACCCCAGAAGCCTCAAGGCACATCATAGCCCCTTGACTGTGCCAGCCAGCCTGTCTGAGAGGGCAGATAGTGCACAGGGCACTGCCAACACAGCTGGGAGGCTCTCGACTTGGGGGTGGCTTGAAATCACTCAAATAACATCACTTCTATATTTCTGCCAAGAACTGCGAGCTCTATTAATTGTACGATGAAAGCATAGGAATATCTGTACCTGTTCAGATCAAGAGCTGTCAGAGTTTTCCCTCCAGCTGTAGCCATCAGCAGGTGCCTAGGGAACAGTAAGAATGAGACAAGTGATTTTTCAGTTTCCCCCAGTCTCCCTACTATCCTGTTTTGTATTTGGAGACTTCCTGAACCGGGTTTCTTCTTCCTATCGAGCAGAGGAACCTTTCTGGAAAACAGGAAAATCTTCAAAATGAAAATTCTTTGGATGTTTTTTAAGGCAGTGGACTAGATCTTTCACTGGATTAAAAAAGCACAGTAGAAATGAGGCTAATTGGTTGAGAGCATTGGAGGCAAAATGATTCTTCTTACTTCCCAAATTTTGAACATTTTACTTTAAAAGAACCCATTTTTTTTTGGTTTTATATTTATGTATGCAATAAAAATATATAATGAACTTAGATGAAAATAAGTAATGAAAACTTTGGGCAATGTTTCAATGTTTTAATAGAACCCTTGCTTAGCAACATTCTGTTACTCTGTTAGGAAGGAGAGTTCAAGCCATGTCAAACCTTATGGATAGGACTGCCCAGATCTGCTCTGTGGATCTCATTTTATGTCAATTCAGTAAGAAAGTATTGTGTATTTTCAGGAGGAGCAAACCAGGTTTTAAAGTTGACTTTAATTTTTGTTTTTTTTTATAGATTCTTTCCTTTATTTAAGAATAAAAATGGAAGACAAGATAAGCCATGTGTTCAGGTGGGTTTAGTATAAATTAACATCATTCCTTGCAGATGGGACTTTGCATATTCTAAGGCAGCCAGGCTGTATGCAATGCTTTACTCTCTGCAGAATGATAATTAGTATTAAAGACTGATTCTCAGTCTGATTGCTGGCACACATTTACAATTTATCTCATGGCAGGCTCTGGTTAGAAGACATTTTCAGAACTGATTGGGAGTTAGGCAAAAAAGATTCATGTTAAAAGACAACCATTATAATTGAGTTAACAAACAGTCTTAAACCTAAGATTAGACTTTCAAGTTGTTTTTAGTATTGATGAACTGTAAAATTCCACTCCTGTATGGGTGTGTGGAGAAGGGAAGGGTGGACAATTATAGCCGAGGTGTACACTCAGACTAGAGAGACCAGACAAGCTGAACCAGGTGGTGAAAGCCAATGATAAGAAAAGAACATGGAAAAAGAAAGTTTCACCACTGCTTTTGACTGCTTAGTTTTGGTACTGAGAGAAATACCAGCTTTATTTCTTTACTTTGCACCCTCAGCACGAGTCAGGAATTGATATGGCAGATCTCCTTTAATGCCGGAAATCGTTTGTCTTGTAAATGCAAATGGTGGCCAATTAAATAAAACTGGAAAAATGTGCCTTTTCTTCTCTTTACATTACAATACAATGCTGATCTGACATACGAGCAAGAAATCTTATGCTGCAATAGTGGCCAAAAGTAGAGGGATAGGGATTCGAATAATCCTTAGTGACATGAACCCAGTATAATGGCTTATAAGAAGCCTTTTCTTTTTGCAGTAGTCTATAGAATTGTCAATATGACCAGTGAACTTGGCTTTGAGGAACAAATCACAAAGAATTTAAAGGACAACAGGCTAAAACAACCTCAATCTTTTAGCACTGGAATTTACCTGTAAGGACCTTCATTACAATGAAGTGTTCCTACCACCTTTAATTTTCAGGCTTTTTCAGTCATCTTGGCCCATTCAGCCCTTGCCCTCTCTGTCGAGGCTACCCATGAGAAGAATCAATGTCTGTATGTGATGGTAATTTTTTGGGATGTGGAAATACCTTCAGCGAAAAGACCCTAAAGATATCATATTCTTTCAATAAAATGTATTCAGCCCAAAGCAAGACAATAGTTACCATATTGCTGTGTCTTGGATGCAAAATATCAGGCTTTGAAATGCTGCAGCATTGAGCTAACAAGCCTGCCTGGTGGTGTGGTGTGAAGGGGCAGTGATTTAAAAGATCATTTTAAACATTTACTCTCTTTATTGCAGTGAAGACTTTCCCTTCCCCAAAATTTAAAATTTAAAATGTGCCTCCTCTGAGCATAAGGGCAGTGCTTTTTGCTTTCTGAGATGGAACAAAGTATTTCTGCGATGAAAAAAATATGATTTTGATTTTAAGCAGTAGGAACATTTTCCCATTGCATATTTTTCATGCTGTGGAAACTAACCATCCACCAAATATTTCAAATGTGAACTCTCAAACAGCTCTGCTGAAAGAAATTTTCCTCCTCATTTTATATTAAAGCATAGCCCTGAAAGTTGTGATTGCAAATAATACTCTCCCAGCATCCCTTCCCCCAGATATCATGGTATCATTCCCCAAATTCCCAATGCATAAAGGAGGTTTTCCATCCCATTTGTAGGACCTGAAAAGAAGAAGGATGAAGTTAATGGGATGGGAAGGAAGTGGGTAAGTAAGGAACCATATAATTTCATTTTTAATCCTCAAAATGGGGGGGAGGGTGGGGGGAGGAGACAGAACAAATTTAATCCAAATACAGGATTCATAGATGTGTACATTAAAAAGTACAATAGCACAGACTCCTTCATCTAGTGAAAAACTGTACAGGCTCCCTTGAGCTTTGGTGTACAACACTGATTTACACCTTCTAAGAGTCTGACCTGGGAGATTAGTGAGGCTAATTCCTCTTTAAAATAAAAAAAATATATAATTTGCCTTAATCCATTTAATATTTGACATCCCATTAACCTAAATTAAATGCTTTCTTGTGGGTTTTTAATTTAGCACACTGACCCCCAAAATGGAAAGGCCACTCACAATTACAACCCCCACAGTGCAGCCACCATAGTCTCTGGTTTGCAGGCATCACTATAATCCCAAACATGTTTCTCATCTTGGCAAGCAGGAAACCTTTCTCCTGTGTGTGAGGAGCAGCAGATTTCCACTGATGAGGTTTTCCGTTAAAGTTCGTTAATTTATGTTCTTTGGCAAACTAATAAGGGGAAGGAAAGGAATATATATGGCCATTATTTTATTTCCTGAGGTTTCATGGGTTCTATAGAAATTTTCCAAAGGGTGAAAACCACCTGCAAAATATGCACCCCAGGAAAAGCCCAGCCGAGTTTCCCCACATCAGCTGGCAGCTCAGGTCTGCCCTGTGCTTTGAGGGTAAGGTCAGAGGTCAGGCTGGAGGCTGCCACTGGAGGGTCAGGTTTAGTTTGCCTTGAAGACTCGACAGAAATCTCTCCAGGCAGCTCTGAGCTCTACTGTGAAACAAAACATCAGGGTGCTTCTCATCATGGCAAAAAGGCTTTTTGAAGAGAGACAGGAGCAAATGCTTTCATATTGGTCATGCCATGTTGCTGTCAGGTGGAGCATGCAAGGAAGCTTCAGGCATGAACATAAGCAGCAGAAACTGTCCTGAAGCTCTGGAGATACAAGGAATTTTTTAATGCAGCCTGTTGCTATGCCTTCACTGATGATGGCACCCTGCATCAGGCTAGAGAGAAAGCATTGCCTAATTTGTTTTGGAGACAGCCCAGTGATGTACAAATCAGGGTAGCTTAATTAACTGGAAGGTGTGTGCAGAGATAAGTGTTTAGGTACCCAAATTGTCACTCTGGTCTGTTGCCTCACTCTCTGTACAGCAGATGCCTCTGACATACGTTTGTCTGCTGGGCTCAGTGGGCAGCTGGGGCAGCTGAGCCAGCTGAGTGATGGAAGGTGGCTCAGTGCCCTCACCCGCAGCTGGGATGAAGATAATGGTAATTACAGGATTGTGTTTGTCATGAAATGCAACAGCTTTTGGTGAGGCTGTTGATGTGTGCTCACTCAGATGAAGTGCCCCACCAAGCTGTCCATCAGAATAGATCTGCCCAGCTGGGTCTGGCCCTGGGGCTGACCTACACACTGGAGTGACCTACACCCCTCAAATGGTGAGAGTTTCTGTCTGCTATTACAAAGAGAGATATCAAGCACCTATTTTCTGACTAAAGACAAAGTCTCATTTTAGGTACCTGAACCAAAAATTGAGTCTATCTCCTTGCTAAACCAGAAAGAGACAATTTTTTTGGTTTATCTTTCAGGTGGTTTGCACACAGGTGTCTAGATATAGCTCAGTATTTCCAGGGCTGGAAACTCATATTTGGTCCTAGACCTTAACCTGAAAAAGTACTGATGTGTCTTCTCTTATCCAGGCCAGCCGAGTAATTCAGGGTGGGGACAAATACATGGACCAAAAAATGTCTATTATTTTTTAGCTCATATAGTCTCAGCTCTCCTTTTAAAAGAAAAAAGAATTCAATCCACCAAAATCCCAGTGGATCGACCAACCTCCCCATCATCTGCCTTAAGAGGGAATGAAATGAATTTAATCTCCATAGATTGCATTGTACACCGCATTGCCAGCTGTTTTCTAGCAGGGGCTGCTGGTGCTCAAAGGTCATAGTGCAAATCCCTTGATTAAAAAACAACAACAAACACATTTTAAATGGGTAAAACCATAAGACACTGCCATAAAGCTGATTATGTGAAGTAGGTACTGTTAAAACAGTTTAAACGCCTCTTTCAGGCATCAGTTTAGTTATCTCAAAGCATATTAGAGAGAGCAATAAAATTTAATGGCCAGCAGTAAAGTGTTTATGTGTGGCCCTGAACACAACATTTCCCAACCAGAGAATGTGTTAGCTCTGCCTCATGGGCCAGGCGTCCCCAGCAAATGGGATTTGGGCCCCCACTGGAGCTGGCATTAGATCTGCTTGGGACAGCTCAGCAGAGAGACTCCAGAGAGCCCACAAATGGGGGCAGGAGGAAGCCAGTGCTGCTGCAGGGGTGCCAG